>NC_083591.1:13936736-14591736 GCF_027579695.1 Neoarius graeffei | reverse complement strand
GATTCGATTTTGTGGAATAACTGTTAAATATACTGTATATGTTCTATATATGTTTACCTCTGGTTAGTTTGTCTACTTATCCCTTGTTGTGGCAAAGTCTTTCCATGGATTATTGGTTACGTTCAAGCTTGATTTCCATTTATACTTCCATTTCTACTTCCAGTTATGTACAGGTATGTTCCTGGTTTTGCCCAGATTCTTCCTTGTTTAAGCTTGCTTCTTTATTAACACCCACTTGGGACTATGGATTTTGCTTCTTAGATATGACCCAAATAATACTGTATATCCATCCATCCATTATCTGCAGCCGCTTATCCTGTACAGGGTCGCAGGCAAGCTGGAGCCTATCCCAGCTGACTATGGGTGAGAGGCAGGGTACACCCTGGACAAGTCGCCAGGTCATCACAGGGCTGACACATAGAGATAAACAACCATTCACACTCACATTCACACCTACGGTCAATTTAGAGCCACCAATTAGCCTAACCTGCATGTCTTTGGACTGTGGGGGAAACCGGAGCACCCGGAGGAAACCCATGCAGACATGGGAAGAACATGCAAACTCCGCACAGAAAGGTTCAGCCTCTGGGCTTGAACCAGAACCTTCTTGCTGTGAGACGACAGTGCTAACCACTACACCACAGTGCCGACCTGGGGGTGAGGATACTTTTTCTTATAATATTGGGAAGGACACACCCCATGTACTTCAAAAGAGAGCCATGCTAAATGGTCAGTACTTCCTGATGTTAAGTTTACAGAATCAAAACCATTTGTTGCATACTTTGCAGAACACAGATCATAAACACATCAACAGACATTCAGTTGAGGTGGACTCATTTAGAAGAGAAGAAAATGACAGCAAAGGTCCAGGCTTATGTAAGTCATGGCTCAAATTTTCTCTCTACAGACCTGCTCCAGTACAGCTACCAGAAGATAATTTTAGGCAATTTACATCTCATTTGCATCCCATTAGAACACTAGCTACAAATAGGTATGAGTATGTCTTAATTGTGATGGGCTGTGCTTTTCAAGAACACACATTGGCATTCTAATTGAGTTAGTGGTAGCTCACAGACATGAAGCAAATGCAGTTGAGCAAAAAATGCCTGTTTAGAATGTATATAGTGATGTTAAGTAATTATGTTCTATTAAGTAGTCTGAGCTATCCCTGGACCCCTTAAGTGATTGACTTGATGAGTTATGAATTTTCATGTTAGGGTCTGATACAGCATGATAATTGGTGTGGTGAAGGAACACTGGTGAGCTGACAGACAGACCGCTATATACAGTAGTTCCATCTATCTGTCTAGTTCTATCTTTATATAACTGTTATAAATGAAATCATGACATGTCTCATCTTGGGGTGTGTATCATTACACAAATGCTCTGTTAGAGAGTACCAGGCAAAACTCTTCAAGCGGTTTTTTTTTTGTATTTTGTATTTTCTGTAATGTAGAACAATAATGAAGACATCAAAACTATGATATGACATATGGAGCATCTATTTTATTATGTGGTAAACAAAAAAGTGTGAAAACAAACAACATGTTTCATATTTTCGATTCTTCAAAGTAGCCAGCGTTTACCTTGATGACGCTTTGCACACTACTGGCATTATCTTAACCAGGTAGTTATGAGGTAGTCACCTGGAATGCTTTTCAGTTAACAGGTGTGTCTCGTGGGCAGTACGGTGGTGTAGTGGTTAGCACTGTCGCCTCATAGCAAGAAGGTTCAAGCCCAGCAGCCGGCGAAGGCCTTTCTGTGTGGAGTTTGCATGTTCTCCCCGTGGCTGCATGGGTTTCCTCTGGGTTCTCCGGTTTCCTCCATAGTCCAAAGACATGCAGGTTAGGCTAATTGGTGGCTCTAAACTGACCGTAGATGTGAATGTGAGTGTGAATGGTTGTTTGTCTCTGTGTCAGCCACCATTTATTGGACTTTTCAGGTTATGTGCTATCTTCTTTTATTCTATCCACATTCATTGGATATGAGCAATCGCATGCTATAATTGGCTCCTCTACTACGAGGCTATCAGCTCATATACCGTGAGTAGAGAAAAACAAAATGGCGGAGTGAGTTGCTGAACCAACTGAGGATGAAATAAAAATTCTACTTGAAAACAAAACCCCCCAAAATACAAAAAAAGCACAACAAAATATGGAATGAAAGTATTTGATGGTAAAAACGTATCTTTTTAAAAAATTTATCACGAATTATTATTTTAGCATTTTTCACAAATTGTGCCTGTCGTTTCGCTGGTTTGTTTACATTCTAAGCAGAAATTATTTTGTCTGATGTTTTGTATCAAGTTTTTATTTATCGAATTTGCAAAAAATAAAATAAATGCTCTGTTTCTCAAAATCCAGTGAATGTGGATAGAATAAAACAGTTATTCCACTCAATCTTGTCATACATGGCTTACTCAGCACTACGCACCTCGTCAGCTCATGTACGACTGAATTTCGTGGAATAACTGTTAAATATATACACCGTATAAATATACTGTATATTGTCAGAGAATTAGATGCTATAATGTGTGTTCGAAGCAAATTTAAATATGGAGTGTCGAGTTTTTGAATCTATTAATTTGTCAACACTGTCAAGATTGTGCATATAAGCGCAGCAAGGAAGACCAAGAGGATGAAAGAAATGAAAGAAAATGAGACCTAGACTGAAGTAAAAATAAAAAAAGGCAGCTATATATATTTCATCTCATTAGCAGTTACATCGCAATTAGTTATGATTTCTCGACCCCATACCAATCTCCCGGTCTTCTTCTCATCTATTTTTCTATGTCTGAACATGGGTGATTAATTGATATGGTGAGCCGTTTTCTGGGTGGGCATACGAGTACCTGAGGTTGCCAAGGTTACCAAATAGAATCCTCCCTCAGACATTCCTGATCTGCATAATTTCATCATATCATTCAATGCGTTTCAGACTGAGGTTGATGAATGGCATCTTCAGAAGATAATATTTCTGCTTGGATGTAATAAATCTTATGTAAAGTGCTCTGCATTTCATACACCGGCGAGGAGTGGGGATGTGGATGGGGATGTGTACTTGATGAGGTTATGACAACAGGAAGGTTCTCTCTCTCTTTTTCTTTCTCTCACTCTATTCTGCTGCACTCCACCCGTCATGCACATTAAAGTAATTTCCTGCCTGCCTCTTCTGGGCTAGCTGGGGTGGCATGGCCTGGACCCCAGCGCTCATTTATTGTATTTAATCTGAAAGGGGAGATCAGGCTAGGTTTTATGGCCATTTCAGGTCCAATATCTTGTCTTAATTGGTTCTCGCCTGCTGGATCTACCTATCCGTTATGCCTGTTTTGCTATTTTTAAGTAGAAAGTGGGTTTATGACCATAGTACATACATTATAAAGACATACACTGTAGATACTTACTAAAACCCTGGTATTGTTATTCGATTTCTATTACCCTTGCAAACTTTCTCACATGTATCTTCTTTCTATGGAAACGGTGTTCACTTTAAAGAGATCCTCTTGCGTTTGTCAGCTTAATCCTGACTTCATGTTAAAACTGTTAATGTTATAGTCATGTTGTCTGTTGTTGCCCAAATGAGGATGGGTTCCCTTTTGAGTCTGGTTCTTCTCAAGGTTTCTTCCTCATGTCATCTGAGGGAGTTTTTCCTTGCCACCGTCGCCACAGGCTTGCTCATTGGGGATAGATTAGGGATAAAATTAGCTCATGTTTTAAGTCGTTCAAATTCTGTAAAGCTGCTTTGCGACAATGTCTATTGTTAAAAGCGCTATACAAATAGACTTGACTTGACTTAATCCATATCCATTGCATCTGTAGTGAAAATAGTAGAAATAAAACACAACAGCATTTTTAAAATCCATTTATTAGGCTTAGATTATGTGGAGCACTGGTATACAAGGCCATGTGAATTAATTGTTACGATGGAAATGATAGCATGTTCGAACAAGCGCATAATTATAATTACATGAATTATCGTGCTGGTATAGAAAATTAATTCATACACTCTCAGAAAATAAAGTACATTATTGTACCTTTAGGGTTACTATGGCTTGTCACTGGAGCAGTACCCTCTAAGGCAGGGGTGTCCAAACTGATCCATAAAGGGCCGTGTGGCTGCAGGTTTTCATTCCAGCCATGCAGCAGCACACCTGACTTGGCTCATTCAGTCAACTGAACTGTCTTCACACAGTCAAATACTTGCAGCCACACCCACCCTTGATTAAAGGGTGGGTGTGTCAGTTGATTGAATAAGCCAAATCAGGTGTGCTGCTGCATGGCTGGAATGAAAACCTGCAGCCACACGGCCCTTTATGGATCAGTTTGGACACCCCTGCTCTAAGGCAATGTTTCTCAACCACTGGGCCGTGGCCCACTCAGCACCATCTAGTGGGCCGCAATTTTTTTTTTCAAGTGGAAGCTAATTTTTACTCATAGTAGGGTACAACTGCTGAGTTGCATCCAACGTCACATCCGCCTCATTAAGCTATGGTCACACTACAGCTCGCGATTCTTAGCGATGGGTTATCGATGAAAATGAGGCATTTTGGTGGCGATGCATGGTGATATACACGTGAGCTAAAAGTTGTGGTCACACAGCAGGTGAACACTTAACTGTCACGCCTTTGCGCACTTGAGTCTGGTGCAGCTTGAGCGGCTGTGCGTGCTCACGGAGCATGTTGTGCGCACGCTTGTGACCCAGTTGTTATGGGAAACACCTGATACTGATTTGAGCCCAATTAGCATGCACAGATATGGAAGGTGTTTTCACAGAGGCTTTGCGAAGTATTATCATTATCACTGTCACATTTGTTTCTAGCCATGTTTATAACGCTGTTTAAATACTCTGCCTTATGATTCTGCTTTCTCTTTTGTTTTTGTAAATATCACGCCGACTAATAAACACTCGTCCTGCACTTAGATCCGTCTACCGCCGTCTAGATTGAAGTGTCCTGATACCCAGATCTTTAACCCAGCCACATATAAAAAGTTGTATGCCTCAACGCTCTTCCAAGTTTTCATCTGTTTGTCTGTGTAGAACGATGTCTGCAGCACCAGGTAGTTTGAGATGTCAGGGAACTCAATGGATGGATAATTTTCCAACTCGTAGGAAAAATCCTTCTTTGTTAACATATAAGGATCTAATCCCATTGAGTGGTTTCTATATCCACTTCTTTTGAGTGCACTTCTTGGTTTTAATAACATGCTTGTTTGCTGTACACAAACATGGCAATAAGTTCTTGTGTTAATGGACCAGACTCCACTTTTGGATCATTAATCCCTTTTGACTGAGAATGCCCTGCATGCATGGTTTAGCTTCTGGCACATCCATACAGTTTTAAATACAATACCTACAATTAAAAAGTTTGTTTTTATTGCATTTATTTAATTCCTGGACTCCCATCTGTAACAGGGAGTGATGTTCCATTCCATTAACACACTTTACAATAGATTATTAGATTCTAATAGAATAGATGAGCCAAAATAATTGGTGATCTTTTTTTAATGGGCCCTGACTCGTTACAAGTATGAATAGGTGGGCCTCAAAGCAGAAAAGGTTGAGAACCCCTGATCTAAGGTACTTATTTGTACCCTCTATTTACTGCTTAGGAACATATATGTACCTTTTTGACCCTTGAGGTCTAATAATGAGCCATTGGGGGTACATTAGTGTTGATTGTATGACCCCGATTCCAAAAAAGTTGGGACAAAGTACAAATTGTAAATAAAAACGGAATGCAATACTTTACAAATCTCAAAAACTGATATTGTATTCACAATATCAGAACATAGACAACATATCAAATGTCGAAAGTCAGACATTTTGAAATTTCATGCCAAATACTGGCTCATTTGAAATTTCATGACAGCAACACATCTCGGCGGCACGGTGGTGTAGTGGTTAGCGCTGTCGCCTCACAGCAAGAAGGTCCGGATTCGAGCTCCGTGGCCGGCGAGGGCCTTTCTGTGCGGAGTTTGCATGTTCTCCCCGTGTCCGCGTGGGTTTCCTCCGGGTGCTCCGGTTTCCCCCACAGTCCAAAGACATGCAGGTTAGGTTAACTGGTGACTCTAAACTGACCGTAGGTGTGAATGTGAGTGTGAATGGTTGTCTGTGTCTATGTGTCAGCCCTGTGATGACCTGGCGACTTGTCCAGGGTGTACCCCGCCTTTTGCCCATAGTCAGCTGGGATAGGCTCCAGCTTGCCTGCGACCCTGTAGAACAGGATAAAGCGGCTCGAGATAATGAGATGAGATGAGCAACACATCTCAAAAAAGTTGGGACAGGGGCAATAAGAGGCTGGAAAAGTTAAAGGTACAAAAAAGGAACAGCTGGAGGACCAAATTGCAACTCATTAGGTCAATTGGCAATAGGTCATTAACATGACTGGGTATAAAAAGAGCATCTTGGAGTGGCAGCGGCTCTCAGAAGTAAAGATGGGAAGAGGATCACCAATCCCCCTAATTCTGCGCTGACAAATAGTGGAGCAATATCAGAAAGGAGTTCGACAGTGTAAAATTGCAAAGAGTTTGAACATATCATCATCTACAGTGCATAATATCATCAAAAGATTCAGAGAATCTGGAAGAATCTCTGTGCGTAAGGGTCAAGGCTGGAAAACCATACTGGGTGCCCGTGATCTTCAGGCCCTTAGATGGCACTGCATCACATACAGGCATGCTTCTGTATTGGAAATCACAAAATGGGCTCAGGAATATTTCCAGAGAACATTATCTGTGAACACAATTCACCGTGCCATCCGCCGTTGCCAGCTAAAACTCTATAGTTCAAAGAAGAAGCCGTATCTAAACATGATCCAGAAGCGCAGACGTCTTCTCTGGGCCAAGGCTCATTTAAAATGGACTGTGGCAAAGTGGAAAACTGTTCTGTGGTCAGACGAATCAAAATTTGAAGTTCTTTATGGGAATCAGGGATGCCGTGTCATTCGGACTAAAGGGGAGAAGGACGGCCCAAGTTGTTATCAGTGCTCAGTTCAGAAGCCTGCATCTCTGATGGTATGGGGTTGCATTAGTGCGTATGGCATGGGCAGCTTACACATCTGGAAAGACACCATCAATGCTGAAAGGTATATCCAGGTTCTAGAGCAACATATGCTCCCATCCAGATGACGTCTCTTTCAGGGAAGACCTTGCATTTTCCAACATGACAATGCCAAACCACATACTGCATCAATTACAGCATCATGGCTGCGTAGAAGAAGGGTCCGGGTACTGAACTGGCCAGCCTGCAGTCCAGATCTTTCACCCATAGAAAACATTTGGCGCATCATAAAATGGAAGATACGACAAAAAAGACCTAAGACAGTTGAGCAACTAGAATCCTACATTAGACAAGAATGGGTTAACATTCCTATCCCTAAACTTGAGCAACTTGTCTCCTCAGTCCCCAGACGTTTACAGACTGTTGTAAAGAGAAAAGGGGATGTCTCACAGTGGTAAACATGGTCTTGTCCCAACTTTTTTGAGATGCGTTGTTGTCATGAAATTTAAAATCACCTAATTTTTCTCTTTAAATGATACATTTTCTCAGTTTAAACATTTGATATGTCATCTATGTTCTATTCTGAATAAAATATGGAATTTTGAAACTTCCACATCATTGCATTCCGTTTTTATTTACAATTTGTACTTTGTCCCAACTTTTTTGGAATCGGGGTTGTACCTTGAGGGACAGAAATAGACTCCTACAGTACCCCTATTTCTACCAGTGTATCCGCTGACCAATCAGATTTAAGAATTCAGTAGCGCTATATTAACTGGCATAAAATGGCACCTTTGAAATGTTTACTGACAGAATATATCTTCTGATAAGTGAACTTATTTTTCTTTCTTTTTTACTCATTGTCAATATTTGAAACTCCATCTCTGTGGTAATTGCATATACGCTACAGATACATTGTATAGAACGTACACTAATGCATGCTAGAGTATTCCTTTAAGGAATCACAATGGCAGCTTTCTCACTGGTCTAATGGGACCTGACTCACCAAGACATGACACAAGCCCCTGTGATATTGATCTCCATTCCCAAACAGTCAGTGGCCAACAGCCCAAGTTGACATGTTCTTAGCAGACGCCCTATTAATTATACAACAAAAGGGGTCAAGCAGTGCTGATCCCAGCCCCTGTGTAGTGCTGCAAAGTCAGTTTGACCCCTGCAAAGTCGGGTTTAGTCACACACAACCACTTGATCCATTGGTCTTCACTTATTTATGGCCTTGGTTATGTTTCTCTTCATGCCTCCTCCCCTGTCAGCCACTTCTGTTTGCCTTTAGCTTGTGCATGTATTTACCATGCATTAGGCCTCATTAGGCACTAATTGAATGTTGAGTCGCTGAGGGGCAAGTGGCAACGGAGACAGTGTGATAACTAATAACGAGAGAGGGGAAATAAAGGGAGATTGTTTCATTTTGCCCTTCCTGTAGCGTCTTGTTGAGGTAAACAACCCTTATTTAATTTCCCACTTCTGCTCTTTTGATTTTCATTAAAGCAAAAAAAAAAAAAAGTGGTTTCATTTCCTGCTGCTTTGTGCTGGTGTGTGTGTGTGTGTGTGTGTGTGTGTGTGTGTGTGTGTGTGTGTGTGTGTGTGTGTGCGCCAGGGCACAAAAGTCAAAAAAGTGTGTATTTCCTCCACCTTGGCTTTGAATGATTGCATTTGTTTACTAATTAGGTTTTATTTTCCATTATTAATGTTTTTAATAAGCCCAGAGTCAGGTGCTGTTGACAGTAATGAATGACTTATTTGCGCTGATCGTTATTGCTAAGCGGCTCTGCTCCTTAATAAAGCAGATAATTACTCCATGTTTGCTCACAGACACATAAAGAACTAAGTATTGACTTTTTGACAGGTTGTGATGCCATCACCGCTAATGGCTTTTTAAATTGTACTTTTATATTCATCAGGAGTTCGATAGGCTTGTCATGTTTTCAATTAGACAAAGCCATAAAATCACACTTCCTGTAAACTATGAGGTTCAAAAACAAAACCAATCAAATGCACAAATTAATCTTTATACGAATATACATACTGTACTGACATGCACACATTGGTAGAAAGACTGTACGGATACATATCCATCCCCTTAGGGTTCAGATTCAGACCTCCAGTTACTATCAATGAGCTGATATCTCTCTGTCAAGTCTCGCTAATTTTAGCATCGCTGGCATTATTTATGTTTAAGATAATAACAGACGTTTGATCATTGCTGTTGAGAGATATTAAGGCTCTCTGGGAAAGACAGGAAATTACAGACCAAGTGCCCTTCTGAGTGATAGAGGAATTATGGAAGAATGTTATCAGGATTTTCTTTAATTAAATGCTGTCCAGTGTGACTTAAATATTAATAAATATATGCATTTGTTGTGGACCGTGCACGTCCATGTGTCTTGGACCATCAGAGACACTATGATCTTAAAATGCTTGTATTTTTATGTAAAACATTTAAAACAAAAATAATAAAATGAGGCGGCACGGTGGTGTAGTGGTTAGCGCTGTCGCCTCACAGCAAGAAGGTCCTGGGTTCGAGCCCCGGGGCCGGCGAGGGCCTTTCTGTGCGGAGTTTGCATGTTCTCCCCGTGTCCGCGTGGGTTTCCTCCGGGTGCTCCGGTTTCCCCCACAGTCCAAAGACATGCAGGTTAGGTTAACTGGTGACTCTAAATTGACCGTAGGTGTGAATGTGAGTGTGAATGGTTGTCTGTGTCTATGTGTCAGCCCTGTGATGACCTGGCGACTTGTCCAGGGTGTACCCCGCCTTTCGCCCATAGTCAGCTGGGATAGGCTCCAGCTTGCCTGCGACCCTGTAGAAGGATAAAGCGGCTAGAGATAATGAGATGAGATGAATGAGATAATAAAATGAATAAAATGGGCTTCAGTTAATGCTCATATCAAACATCAGAGAAGGAAAACAGTCTGATCTCAGTGACTTTCACTGTGGCATGGTTTTTGGTGACAGACGGTGGTGAGCAGGTTTGAGTATTTCAGAAACTGCTGATCTCCTGGGATTTTCTAAAGTTTACACAGAATGGTGCAAACAACAACAACAACAACAAACCGTGGGCGGCACAGTGGTGTAGTGGTTAGCATGATCACCTCACAGCAAGAAGGTTCTGGGTTCGAACCCAGTGGCCAGCGAGGGCTTTTCTGTATGGAGTTTGCATGTTCTCCCTGTGTCTGCGTGGGTTTCCTCCGGGTGCTCCGGTTTCCCCCACAGTCCAAAGACATGCAGTTAGGTTAACGTGGGGCGGCCTTGGGCTGAAGTGCCCTTGAGCAAGGTACTTAACTCCTGACTGCTTCCCGGGCGCTCTGGTGTGGCTGCCCACTGCTCTGGGTGTGTGTGCGTGTGTTCACTGCTTCAGATGGGTTAAATGCAGAGGATGAATTTCACTGTGTTTGAAGTGTGCATGTGACAAATAAAGGTTTCTTCTTCTTCTAACAGTAAAAAATCCAGTAAGTGTCAGTTCTGCAGATGTCTTGTCTTGTTGATGAGAGAGGTCAGAGGAGAATGGCCAACCTGGTTTAAGCTGATGGCTCGAACCGGAAGTCTATGGCAACTCAAATAAGCACTCTTTATAATCGTGGTGAGCAGGAAAGCATCTCAGAACACAAAACATATCAAACCTTGAGACAGATGGACTACAACAGCCGAGGGCTACAACAGCCGAAGACTACATCAGGTTTCACTCCCGTCAGCCAAGAACAGGAATTCAAAGCAACACTAGACACGGACTCATCAAAACTGAGCAGTTTTATCTTCAATATTTTGTCCCAAGCTAATTTTTTGCAATGTGTGAGCTATTGTGAACATATTGTGTTATAACAGATGTTATTACATTTTTTGTGAAGTGAGAAAGTGAGAACTTCTGCCATCAACAAGATATGTCATTGTGTCTCGTTTTTTCCATCATTTGGGACTTTTTTTTTTGGTCATTATCTCCTATTTATTATTATGCTAAACATCTCTGGTGGGTCTCTCGAAAGAATATAATATGAAAAATCATGATAAGCTCTTTGTGATGCTGCCTTACACTCAATAACAATAATAATAAAAATAACACTGGCCATATGTATGATGATGTTATAATGCATTCATAAGGTATTATACACATGCAGTAGTTATAAGTCGTTATGAAGAGGCATTAGTGATTGTTGTCAGCTGTCCATTGCTCGCGATGATGACTGCTTCATAAGATGCGCAGAAACGCAGATGGGCCGTGAGGCCTGCACCAGAGTGACAGAGTTGTCTGCAGCGGTGGCATGAATGGCCTGGTTGAGCTCTTGTATACTATACTCCTCTCCTAACGAAGCGCCTTGCACAGTAAGGTAAAACAAATGATGTCGTGCCCCCATCACGCTGTCTCTCTGGACCTACAGACCTGATGCCAAGTGGTGCACAAAAGTGCCACAGACCTGACAGGTATGGAAGTTGCCCCGCAGTGACGACTGACTTGCCGAGTGATGCCATCCGTTTGCCATTTGAGTGGCTCTTCCACATGCCATCTGGTGGTGTGCCATTGACCCTGTTGGGTTCATCTGCCACAATGCACTGAAAAGCACCCTGCCACCAGTGCCTTATTGGTCTCGTCTCGTCTTCTTCCGCTTATCCAGGACCGGGTCGCGGAGGCAGCAGTCTAAGCATGGAAGCCCAAACTTCCCTTTCCCCAGACACCTCGGCCAGCTCCTCGGGAAGAACACCGAGGCGTTCCCAGGCCAGCCGAGAGACATAGTCCCTCCAGCGTGTCCTGGGTCTTCCCCGGGGCCTCCTCCCGGGGGCACATGCCTGGAACACCTCCCCAGGGAGGCGTCCAGGAGGCATCCGAAAAAGATGCCCGAGCCACCTCAGCTGGTTCCTCTCGATGTGGAGGAGCAGCAGCTCTACTCCGAGCTCCTCCCGAGTGACTGTGCTTCTCACCCTATCTCTAAGGGAGCGCCCAGCCACCCTGCGAAGGAAACTCATTTCAGCCGCTTGTATCCGCGATCTTGTTCTTTCTGTCATTACCCAAAGCTCATGACCATAGGTGAGAGTCGGAACGTAGATCGACCGGTAAATTGAGAGCTTCGCCTTTTGGCTCAGCTCCTTCTTCACCACGACGGACCGGTAAAGCGACCGCATCACTGCGGAGGCTGCACCGATCCGCCTGTCGATCTCACGCTCCATCCTTCCCTCACTCGTGAACAAGATCCCGAGATACTTAAACTCCTCCACTTGAGGCAGGACTTCTCCACCAACCTGGAGAGGGCAAGCCACCCTTTTCCGGTCGAGAACCATGGCCTCGGACTTGGAGGTGCTGATTCTCATCCCAGCCGTTTCACACTCGACTGCAAACCGCCCCAGTGCATGCTGAAGGTCCTGGTTTGAAGAAGCCAACAGGACAACATCATCCGCAAAAAGCAGAGATGAAATCCTGTGGTTCCCAAACAGGATTCCTTCCGGCCCCTGGCTGCGCCTAGAAATTCTGTCCATAAAAATTATGAACAGAACCGGTGACAAAGGGCAGCCCTGCCGGAGTCCAACATGCACTGGGAACAGGTCTGACTTACTGCCGGCAATGCGAACCAGACTCCTGCTCCGTTCGTACAGGGACCGGACAGCCCTTAGCAAAGAGCCCCGAACCCCATACTCCCGAAGCACCCCCCACAGAATACCACGGGGGACACAGTCGAATGCCTTCTCCAGATCCACAAAGCACATGTGGACTGGTTGGGCAAACTCCCATGAACCCTCGAGCACCCTATGAAGGGTATAGAGCTGGTCCAGTGTTCCGCGACCAGGACGAAAACCGCATTGTTCCTCCTGGATCCGAGGTTCGACTATTGGTCGAATTCTCCTCTCCAGTACCCTGGAGTAAACTTTCCCTGGGAGGCTGAGAAGTGTGATTCCCCTATAATTGGAGCACACTCTCCGGTCCCCTTTCTTAAAAAGAGGGACCACCACCCCAGTCTGCCACTCCAGAGGCACTGTCCCCGACCGCCACGCGATGTTGCAGAGGCGTGTCAACCAAGACAGCCCCACAACATCCAGAGACTTGAGATACTCAGGGCGGATCTCATCCACCCCCGGTGCCTTGCCACCGAGGAGCTTGCAAACCACCTCAGTGACTTCGGCTTGGGTAATGGACGAGTCCACCTCTGAGTCATCAGCCTCAGTCTCCTCAGTGGAAGACATGACGGTGGGATTGAGGAGATCCTCAAAGTATTCCTTCCACCGCCCGACAATGTCCCCAGTCGAGGTCAACAGCTCCCCACCCGCACTGTAAACAGTGTTGGCAGAGTACTGCTTCCCCCTCCTGAGGCGCCGGACGGTTTGCCAGAATTTCTTCGAGGCCGACCGATAGTCCTTCTCCATGGCCTCCCCGAACTCCTCCCAGTTCCGAGTTTTTGCCTCCGCAACTGCCCGAGCTGCAGCACGCCTGGCCTGCCGATACCCGTCGGCTGCCTCAGGAGTCCCGGAGGTCAACATGGCCCGATAGGACTCCTTCTTCAGCTTGACGGCATCCCTTACTTCCGGTGTCCACCACCGGGTTCGGGGATTGCCGCCACGACAGGCACCGGAGACCTTGCGGCCACAGCTCCGAACAGCTGCGTCCACAATGGAGGTAGAGAACATGGTCCACTCAGACTCAATGTCCCCCGCCTCCCTCGGAAGCTGGGAAAAGCTCTCCCGGAGGTGGGAGTTAAAGACCCCCCCAACAGAGTGCTCGGCCAGACGTTCCCAGCAGACCCTCACCATACGTTTGGGCCTGCCAGGTCTGTCCAGCTTCCTCCTCCGCCAGCGGATCCAACTCACCACCAGGTGGTGATCAGTTGACAACTCAGCCCCTCTCTTCACCCGAGTGTCCAAGACATAGGGTCGGAGATCAGATGACACGACTACAAAGTCGATCATCGACCTCCGACCTAAGGTGTCCTGGTGCCACGTGCACTTATGGACACCCCTATGCTCGAACATGGTGTTCGTTATGGACAAACCGTGACTAGCACAGAAGTCCAATAACAAAACACCACTCGGGTTCAGATCGGGGAGGCCGTTCCTCCCAACCACGCCCCTCCAGGTGTCACTGTCATCGCCCACGTGAGCATTGAAGTCCCCCAGTAGCACAATGGAGTCCCCAGTCTGAGCACCCCTCAGTACCTCTCCCAGGGACTCCAAGAAGGCCGGATACTCTATACTGCTATTTGGCCCGTAGGCACAAACAACAGCAAGAGCCCTCTCCCCAATCCGAAGGCGCAGAGAGGCGACCCTCTCGTTCACTGGGGTAAACTCCAACACATGGCGGCTGAGCTGGGGAGCTATAAGGAAGCCCACACCAGCCCGCCGCCGCTCACCATGGGCGACTCCAGAGAAGTGGAAAGTCCAGCCCCTCTCGAGGAGCTGGGTTCCAGAGCCCAAGCTGTGCGTGGAGGTGAGCCCGACTATCTCTAGCCGGTACCTCTCAACCTCCCGCACAAGCTCAGGCTCCTTCCCCCCCAGCGAAGTGACATTCCATGTCCCAACAGCCAGCCGCTGTGTCCGGGGATCAGGTCGTCGAGGCCCCTGCCTTCGACTGCCACCCAATCCACACTGCACCAAACCCCTACTGCTACCTCTGTGGGTGGTGAACCTTATTGGTGATGTACTATTTTACCCATAGCTGGAATCCAGGCAGGTGCTACCACTCCGGGTCAGTAATGGTGATTAAGGGGTAACTCTACTTTCCCCAATATTCAAGTCCTCTCGGACCTGAGACACCACCGGTTGCAGTTTAAAGTCATACCCAGGACGAATAGAATAGAATAGAATAGAATAGAATAGAATAGAATAGAATAGAATAGAGCCCCGCGATAACCTGGCGACTTGTCCAGGGTTTACCCCACCTCTCGCCCATAGTCAGCTGGGATAGGCTCCAGCTTGCCTGCAACCCTGTAGAACAGGATAAGCGGCTACAGATAATGGATGGATGGATGGATGGATGGAATAGAATAGAATATGACAAGATAGTATACTTCAAGATAGAACATAGAGAATAGAATGCATGGTCACAGAATTAGTGATTGTAATGCATTTATAAACTGATATCAGCATGCATTATTCATAATGCATTACAAGTACAGTTTATAACATTATATCACTAATACTCATATGCTAATTATATGCTAATACAATTTTTAACAAGTGAACTCTACATTATTAACATATGGAATGTTATTATGATAATAAATATATAACTCCAAGTAATTGTCATTTTCCCCAATAAATAAATGATCAAGTATAATATTTGTGTCTCATTTGTTTAACTGGGTTCTCTTTATCTACTTTTAGGACTTGTGTGAAAATCTGATGATGTTTTAGGTCATATTTATGCAGAAATATAGAAAATTCTAAAGGGTTCACAAACTTTCAAGCACCAGTGTGTCTATCTATCTATCTATCTATCTATCTATCTATCTATCTATCTATCTATCTATCTATCTATCTATCTATCTATCTATCTATCTATCTACACAGTGCTAGTTTGGACACACCTTCTAATTAAATGTTTTTTCTTTATGTTTATTCATTAAAAGTCACGTCATGTCTTAAAGTAATGATGGATGTTGTTTCTCTTTACTGATTTGAGTGGTTCTTGCTATATTATGGATTACTACAGCTGTGAAATAGGGCTATTTACTATATTTTTATTATTTACTGTTTGATCTCAAGCCCTGCGATGATCCAGCGACTTGTCCAGGGTATACTCCGCCTCTCGCCCGTACTCAGCTGGGATAGGCTCCAGCTTGCCCGCGACCCTGCACAGGATAAGCGGTTACGGATAATGGATGGATGTTTGATCTCAAACGCATTAAAAAGGCAAGAAATTGCACTAATTAACTTTTGACGAGGCACAGCTGTTAATTGAAAAGCATTCCAGGTGACTACCTCATGAAGCTCATCTCATCTCATCTCATTATCTCTAGCCGCTTTATCCTGTTCTACAGGGTCGCAGGCAAGCTGGAGCCTATCCCAGCTGACTACGGGTGAAAGGCGGGGTACACCCTGGACAAGTCACCAGGTCATCACAGGGCTGACACATAGACACAGACAACCATTCACACTCCCATTAACACCTACGGTCAATTTAGAGTCACCAGTTAACCTAACCTGCATGTCTTTGGACTGTGGGGGAAACCAGAGCACCCGGAGGAAACCCACGCGGACACGGGGAGAACATGCAAACTCCGCACAGAAAGGCTCTCACCGGCCACGGGGCTCGAACCCAGACCTTCTTGCTGTGAGGCAACAGCGCTAACCACTACACCACCGTGCCGCCCCCCCTCATGAAGCTGGTTAAGATAATGCCAACAGTGTGCAAAGCGTCACCAAGGTAAATGCTGACTACTATGAAGAATCCAAAATATGAAATGTGTTTTGTTTTTTGACACTTCTTTTAATTCCATATATGTTCCAGATGTTATTTCAAAGTTTTGACACCTTCAGTATTTTATGGTTTTCTCACTACACAGTTTTTTGTAACAAATCCACACCCATACGCATGTGCACACCAACAGACTCAAACACACAGTGAAACATGTTTAGTTTTCATTGTAAAAAGCGTGCCAGACTACAGTCTATTTTGTGCTAATTACCACCACTTCCTGCCTTGAGAGAGAGAAAGAGAGGAAGGAAGAAATGAAAGGACGAGAGCGAGACAGTCTCTGTTTTAATCACGCCATTCCCGCTGTGCTAATTCCTTGTTGTTTTGTCACAGTCATTTGCGGCAGCCGTCATCTCTAATGATGCCGTGTGTCTGCAATCTCCCAATCAAATCATCAGCCACATTATAGATTTAATTTCAAATGACTGACAGTCTTTTACATGCATGTTGCTAATCTTCTGCCATTTCTTTTCTGAACGGGAGGAAAATGGAGGGAGACAGAACAAGAAGAGTCAGGGTTGTAAAATCAGAAAATGTATTTATTTATTTATTTATTTATTGACCTACTTATTTACATTTTTCAGTTGTACAAAAATAAGCATGTTAGTGGAGATGCTAAACATGTTAAAGATTGTTAAACGTGTTAAACATGCTTGACACCTGAATTCACACTTACTGAAATCTCACATTATTTAAGTTAATTTTTCATATATAAGGCACTTGGTTTAATGTTTTCAGATGGGATTTTATTATCATATATTATTCATTGTAAAAAATGACATCTTAGAAAGTGACTATATCTCCAATATACTGTAGTCAATTTGATCACATATTTCCAATTATTCTATCCACATTCACTGGATATGAGCAATCGCGCGCTCTGATTGGCTACTCTACTACTTGGATACAGCTCATATACCTTGAGTAGAGAAAAAGTCAGATATATCACTTTATCAAGTATTTAAAAGAAACAGAAATGGCTAAAAGAATATAGTCCCCCCAGTATCGCCTGTTCCACACTCCGGTCCAGTAGGTGGCAGTAATGCACCTTTAAATTGGTTTGCCAACCACCAAAAAACCCTAAAGAAGAAGAAGAAAATGGCGGAGCGTGTTGCTGAACCAACCGAGGATGAAATAAAAACTCTACTCAAAAACAAAACCCCCCAAAATACAAAAAAGCAACAAAATATGGAATAAAAGTATTTGATGGTAAGGACTTATCTATTTTTATTTTTCAAGAATTATTATTATAACATTTTTCACAAATTGCTACTGTCATTTTGCCAGTTTGTTTACATTCTAAGTGAAAATGATTTTGTTGGATGTTTTGTATAAACCCTTCTGAAGAATCGCCACCTTAACATGGTAGAAGGGTTTGGGTGTCCCAGTGATCCTGGGAGCTGTGTTGTTGGGGGTATTAGCCTCTGGTAGGGTCTCCCAAGGCAAATTGATTCCAGGGGAGGGGCCAGACAAAGAGTGATTCAAGACCCCGATGTAATGGCAAAAAAGGAGCTGTAGCACCTCACCCAAGAGCAGGAAACTGGGGCCTCCTCCTGGAGCCAGACCTGGGAGGGGAGCTGGCCACCAAGCATCTGGTGGCCAGGCCTTGGCCCATGGGGCATGGCTGGGCACAGCCCAAAGAAATTACATGGGGCTGCTGCCATGTGGGCTCACCACCCACAAGGACAGGGTCGGGTGCATTGTGAGCCGAGTGGCCAGCAAAAGTGGGAGCCTGGGCATGCTTATCCTCGACAGTGCAGACTAGTGATTGGGATGTGGAATGTCTCCTCTCTGGCGGGGAAGGAACTGGAGCTGGTGCGGGAGGCAGAGCGGTACTAACTAGACATAGTTGAGCTCACTTCCATGCATTGCACCAGTTCTGGAACCAAACTCCTAGAGAGGGGGTGAACTCTCTCCTTTTCTGGGGTTGCCCAGGGTGAGAGGCACTGGCCAGGTGTGGAGATACTCACGAGCCTCTGGCTGAGTGCTGCTGTGTTGGAGTTCTCCCCTGAGAATGAGAGGGTTGCCTCTATATGACTGCAAGTTGCTGAGAGGAAAACTGTGACTGTTGTTTGTGCTTATGCACCAAACAGCAGTGTAGAGTATTTGGCCTTCTTGGAGTCACTGGGTGGTGTCCTGGAAGGGATGCCGACTGAGGACTCCATAGTTCTCCTGGGGGACTTCAACGCTCACATGGGCAATGATGGGGAAACCTGGAGGGGGTGATTGGAAGGAATGGCCTGCCTGATCTAAACCCAAGTGGTGTTTTGTTGTTAGACTTCTGTGCTCGTCATGGATTGGCCATAACAAACACCATGTTCGAGCATAAGGTGGTTCATAAGTGTACCAGAACACCTTAGGCCAAGGATCAAT
This sequence comes from Neoarius graeffei, assembly GCF_027579695.1. NCBI lineage: Eukaryota > Metazoa > Chordata > Actinopteri > Siluriformes > Ariidae > Neoarius > Neoarius graeffei. The sequence continues at coordinate 14,572,957 of NC_083591.1, read as the reverse complement.
GATCAACTTTGTGGTCGTATCATCAGATCTGTGGCCATATGTCTTGGACACTCAGGTGAAGAGAGGAGCAGAACTGTCAACTGATCACCACCTGGTGGTGAGTTGGACCAGATGGCAGGGGAGGCTGCCGGACAGACCTGGCAAACCCAAGTGTCTAGTGAGGGTGAACCGGGAACATCTGGTGGAGTCCTCTGTTCGTGAGGTCTTCAATTCTCACCTCCGGAAGAGCTTTTCATGCATCCTGGGGGAGAATGGGGACATGGAATCCGAAAGGACCATGTTCAAAGCCTCCATTATAGAGGTGGTTGGTGGGAGCTGTGGCCGAAAGGTCATCAGTGCCTGTCGTGGCGGTAACCTAAGAACCTGCTGGTGGACACTGGCAGTGAAGGAAGCCGTCAAGCTGAAGAAAGAAGCCTTTTGGGCTTAGTTGGCCCAGGGTTCCCTTGAGGCAGCAGGCAGGTACCAGGAGGCCAGAAGGGCTACAGCTTCAGCAGTTGCTGAAGCAAAAACCCGTGTGTGGAAGGAGTTCAGGGAGGCCATGGAGAAGGACTTTTGTTTGGCCTCAAGGAAGTTCTGGCAAACTGTTAGGCAACTCAGGAAAGGGAAGCAGGGCTTGCCTCAGGCTGTGTGCAGCCAGGGAGGAGAACTGCTGACCCAAACTGGGGATATTGTTGGGCGGTGAAAGGAGCATTTTGAGGAACTCCTGAACCCATCCTACATTTCCTCCGTGGAGGAGGTGGAGTCTGAGGACTTGGGAGTCACTGAGGTCACTGAGGCAGTCAAGAAGCTCCTCGGTGGCAAGGTGCCAGGGGTGGATGAGATTCACCCTGAGATGCTGAAGGCTCTGGGCATTGTTGGGCTGTCTTGGCTGACACGCCTCTTCAATGTCATGTGGAGGTCGGGTACAGTGCCTATGGAGTGGCAGACTGGGGTGGTGGTTCCTCTTTTCAAAAAGGGGAACTGGAGAGTGTGCTACAATTATAGGGGTATCACACTGCTCAGCCTCCCCGGGAAAGTTTATTCCAGGGTGCTGGAAAGGAGGCTCTGACTGATTGTCGAACCTCAGATTCAGGAGGAGCAATGCAGATTGCATCCTGGCCATGGAACAGTGGACCAGCTTTTTACCCTGGCAGGGTTGTTGGGGGGTTCATGGGCGTATGACCATCCAGTGTACATGTGTTTTGTAGATTTGGAAAAGGCTTATGACCGTGTGCCCCGGGAGCTCTTGTGGGGGGCACTGTGGGAGTATGGGGTATTGGGGCCATTGCTACGAGCCATCTGGTCATTGTACAACCAAAGTGTGAGCTGTGTCCGAATTCTTGGCACAAAGTCAAACACGTTCCGGGTGAGTGTTGGACTCCGGCAAGGCTGTCCCTTGTTGCTGAGCCTGTTTGTGATATTCATGGATGGGATCTCAAGGCGCAGCTAGGGTGAGGAGGGTGTCTGGTTTGAGAACCTCAGAATTGCATCTCTACTCTATGCAGATGATGTGATTCTGTTGGCTTCTTCAGAACATGACCTTCAGCAAGCACTGGGATGGTTTGCAGCTGAGATTGAAGCGACTGGGATGAGAGTCAGCACTTCCAAGTCTGAGGCCATGGTTCTCTGCTGGAAAATGGTGGCATGCTCCCTCCAGGTTGGGCGTGAGTTGCTGCCTCAAGTGAAGGAGTTCATGTATCTCGGGGTCCTGTTCTCAAGTGATGGTAAAATGGAGCATGAGATGAACAGGCAGATTGGGGCAGTGACAGCAGTAATGTGGGCATTGTACCAATCTGTCATGGTGAAGAGGGAGCTGAGCCGGAAGGCAAAGCTTTCGATTTATCAGTTAATCTATGTTCCAATCCTCATCTATGGTCATTAGCTTTGGGTAGTGACTGAAAGGATGCGATCACGGATACAAGCAGCTGAAATGAGCTTTCTCCATAGGATGGCTGGGCTCACCCTTAGTGATAGGATGAGGAGCTCAGACATTCAGAGGGATCTCAGAGTAAAGCCACTGCTCCTTCATATCAAAAGGAGTCAGCTGAGGTAGTTTGGGCATCTGATTAGGATGCCTCCTAGGCGCCTTCCTTTGGAGGTTTTCTGGGCACGTCCAACTGTGAAGAGACCTCAGGAAGACCCAGAACATGCTGAAGAGATTATATCTCATCTGGCCTGGGAGTGCCTTGGGATCCCCCAGGAGGAACTGGAAAGCATTGCTGGAGAGAAGGACTCCTGGAATACCCTGCTTAGCCTGCTGCCACTGTGACCTGACTTTGGATAAGCGGAAGAAAATGGATGGATGGTTTTGTCTAAAGTTTTTATTTATTAAATTTGCAAAAAATAAAAAATGCTCTGTTTCTCAAAATCCAGTGAATCTGGATAATTTATAATTAACAGTTATTCCATGAAATCTTATCGTACATGGCTTATGGCCAACTTGGCACTATGAGCCTTGTCGGCTGTCAGCTCACGTACAACTCAATTTTGTGGAATAACTGTTAATTATAAAATTACAATAACCCAAATATATGATTATTAAACCATTATTAAATATTGTTCTATTTCTTGAAAGAAGAAGAATCCGCCAAGAGAATAAAGACAATTCAAAGCTATAAATGAGTAAAAGCATCTATAACCAGGGTGAATGACCTTGTATTTGATTTTCCTTGCTTAGATTGCCCTTTTTTCCCCTTTCAGTGTTCACAAGATGTCACTTGTTTCCATATACAATTTCAGGGCATAACATTTTGACGTGCACCTGCACATTTTCACAGGACTCATGTGATTTCATATGGAATGCGATTTTTCGGCAAGGGCATGCAAGATTTTCAAATAGAATTTGAATAACCTGAGAAAATTTGCTAAATGTAGTATGAAAGGAAGAACCAAAACCTCCTCCTTTGTCAAACCCATTTGATAAATCCTTTGATTTATATGCGGTCTCCTGACATCATCCAATCTCCAGTTCGGTAAAAAGCTTTAAGATGCAAATTTGATATGTTTTGTATGTTGTAGTGTGACAAACAAACCAAATATAGACAGTAAGTTATTGTATCTGTGAAGTAAAGTCTGTGAAACAATACCATCTTTTATACCCGGGTATGATGAGCCACATTTGCAGCTCTTATGTCTTTCCTGTAGAAGTCTGACCAGTTAATGTGACGTTTGGTGCATTGTAAATGTCCATTTGGATTTTAGTGACTCTTTACAGCTTCTGACTTGGTTTGGTATGTGTGTGTGTGTGTGTGTGTGTGTGAAGGCTGAAATGAGAGTAGCCCCCAGCTGTCTTCCTCCTGTTATCTATTAGGGATCAGGGCTGATCTATCAATTAGTGAACAAGTGATTTCCCCTGACGGTGTGTGTTTGTAGCATCTGTGGAGACACTGGACAATGGGATTGTACATGACACAGTGCATTTGCACATGTGTGTGTGTGAGTGAGAACAGGATCGAACCAGAACAGTAAATTTCTGCTGTAGATAACACTCCTAGCTGTAGTATCACTCATAAAATGAGCACTGTGGCATTTTTGCTACATGAAGTGCTGTTTAAAATGTGTATGTGTGTGTGCTGACTCTGACAGTTCCGATTTAGATTTATCCCCCGCACTGTTTAATTTGATGCTTTAAATCACAGGTAATGTCAGGTGAAAGTCATGTAAAAAGAACCAGTCACAGTAAAAAGTCTGATGTCATAGTTCCCATAATGGAGACCATTGGGTAATGATCACATGATCATGCTTCACCGCCACTCACGTCCCTCTGTTTATTTTATGACCACCAATAAAGCATTTAATTGCGAGACCCAACATGAAGCAGAATTAATCTAGCGAAAAGGTCCCCTGAGGTTTCGGCAGTGAGCTGACCCTTACACCCCCTTCTTGCTAAACGTTTCCAGTGTAGATCAAATCTCCTTCCAAACTTAATTTCATGTTTGAAAACATCCAACCATATTTGTTTGTCTCAGTATCAATCTTGTCAAGTCCGGAGAGCTCTAAAATGGAAAATACACATTTCAATACACTGTTTGAAGTAGACGTAATTATGCTGACAGTTTGTGAATTTAGAAGAACATGTGATGAAGACCAGCTCAAACTCGTTCAGATGTGTGTCAGACATTGCTGAGTCCACGAAAAGCCAGTCTCAGATCAGTTCATTTTCCTAAACATGGCTCAATCCAGAATGAAAAGCTGACCCCATGTCAGTGCTGGTCAGTGCTGTAGCTTTGCCTGACTTTGAGGAATGCCAGGGCATGCTGTTCTAAGTCACTCTCGAACACAGAACGGTTCCCAGTGTTTATGAACATTTCTTCAGTTTGGGCTTTTTTTTTTAAGCATTCCAGCTGATCACAAGTTCCTCGATTTCACTTGCAGATGGAAGTATTTTTATAGTCTCATGCAAAAAGATGAAGGATGTCACTGGAGTAGAAATGCATTTTTTATCGTAATAGATTCTTGGTCACCTCTGTCTTTTGCCAGCACGTTTAAGCTCTGGTTCTGCATCACGATTCCAGCTGGAAGTCAGTCTGCCAGTTGGGCTTAATCCAAGAAGCAACTCATTTAAAACATTACAAGAAATTAAATCTCAAAAAATTTGACCCAAATTCTGAGCACAATGAAAAGTCAGAATGAGTTCCTAATGTTCCACTGCTGCAATAAACACTTCTGATAAACAGGCCTGTACTGTTCACCATTGTCCCACACTTGCATTGTCTTCATTTCTTGCATTGTCTACTCTCCATTCTCCTCACGGCTGAACAAAGAAGGATTTTCAATTAGCAGCACATTTTATTGCTTGCTCCCCTTTATTGCTGACTATGTGCTCTAATCACTTTCATTTAGCTTATTACTCTGCAATTTAATTCTCATCTCAAAGTCTGCTCATGTTTTATAGTTCCCTCAGATTTGTTCTGTACACAAACACAATCATACACACGGTGTTTGACATTAAAGGAATAGTCTGACATATTTCCACCTCATGTCTATCCACTACATCTGCACCTATTATATATGGTATGCCTGATCACTACAAACATGAATTTCAATACATTTCTCTGCCCTAAGGAATGACCAGAAAGTCCATTTCCTCAAAACGTCCTTATAATGACAGTCTAGGGGCAGTTGTTGAACTGAACACAAAATGCAAACGAGAAGGGCATTTGGTAGAGTGCATACCTCCACCAAGCCACATATTATCAAGATCAAAATATCACTTGAACCTAGGATAATACACCAAATTTCATCCAAATCCATTCACGACTTTTTGAGTTACATTGGGAACAGACAAAACAATCCTGGATCCACATACATATCCAGATTTGCTTCAAAACCAAGATTTGCTTCTAACCAATTATCCCTTGGCGAGTGGCTCACTTGTCCGCAAAATTTCATCAAAATCCATTCACTATTTTTGAGTTACATTGGGAACAAACAAACAAACAAACAAACAAACAAACAAATGGAGGCGAAAACATAACCTCTGACACTAACAAAGTTAGTGGAGGTAAAAATCCTGGATCCACATAAATATCTGGATTTGCATCAAAATCTAATCAATTGTCTCTTGATCCATGGCTCACCTTTCCTCAAAATTTCATCAAAATATGTTCACTACTTTTTGAGTTACACTGGAAACAGACAAACAAACAGAGGCAAAAACATAGTCTCCTACAACAACACTGGCGGAGGTAATAACAAGCTCTAGTCACACATCCATCCATTTTCTTCCTCTCATCCAAAATCGGGTCGCGGTGGCAGCAGGCTAAGCGGGGTATTCCAGGGGTCCCTCTCCCCAGCAAAGCTTTCCAGTTCCTCCTGGGGGATCCCAAGGCACTCCCAGGCCAGATGAGATATAATCTCTCCAGCATGTTCTGGGTCTACCCTGAGGTCTCCTCCCAGTTGGACGTGCCCAGAAAACCTCCAAAGGAAGGCGCCCGGGAGGCATCCTAATCAGATGCCCGAACCACCGCAGCTGACTCTTTTCAACATGAAGGAGCAGCAGCTCTACTCCGAGATCCCTCCGGATGTCCGAGCTCCTCACCCTATCTCTAAGGGTGAGCCCAGCCATCCTGTGGAGAATGCTCATTTCAGCTGCTTGTATCTGCGATCTCATCCTTTGTGAGCTGGGTGGCAGGCAAAGGCGGGAGCCTAGGCTTGCTGATCCTCGGCAGCGCAGACTAGTGATTGGGACGTGGAACGTCTAGTTACACTCTAATACAAATTATTTTATACTGTAACAAACATTAGGGAAAGTCTTACCAAATCTTTTTATATAGTTGTAACCAACTTTCCATGTAGAAATACAGTTAAAAATAAGAACTTGCGCTTATCTGATGATTTTGTTGTCATCATAATCTCAAGTTCTTACCTCTGAAAAGTTGTCCTGTCTCCTGTCTCTGGAAAGCCAAATTGTACAGATTTTGAGCTTCATTTAAAAATGACTTTGACTGAAACATTCACAAACACATGTTTCACGCTGACAATATTACTGCCCCAACATCTGCCTTTAGCATTTCATTATAAGTGAGTTTCTGCTGTTTTTCTCAGTTTAGCGAAATGTGTTGAGATTCTCATCTATGGTAATCATATATACACTACAGATACAGTACAAAGAGGTTAGGTTGGGAAACACTGGAGTATTCCTTTAATATAATGCTAATTTGCCAGCAATAATCACTGAACTACACAAAAGTTAGGCTGTATACTAGTAAGGTATTCAGTAAGTGTCCCACCTTTAGCATCCACATCAAATTTACATTACAAGGTGCTGACTTGCATTTTTCATGGCTGCCCTGCAGGAGAATTGTGTGTCATAGGTGATTTATGTTTTCTACAATTAAAAAAATATATAGCGCTGCTGATATTAGATGGCTAGTCATGTCGGGGACGCAACATCCTCCTCTCTGCCGTTATTGCTGTATATTAAACATGGAGCAGCGCTTAATTAAAAGTGCGACTCAGGTAAATGCATCAGAAAGCGACACGCTCAAGCGACGTGGAGAAGATTTTAATTTGCTTCCCGCCCTCAGGTGAGTGGCAGCCGCTGGCCTTGACCCTGCACTGACTGTACGGAGGAATGCGATGAGCTGACTGCTGAACCTATTATTGTGGCAGGCATCATTAATTATCCTTATTGATTGTCTGTTTCTGAGATAAAGCGTTCTGCTGACTGGGAAACACTCGTAGCTATCACAAGGTCAAGGCTAAAAAAGGGAACAGGGATAATCGCAGGGCTGGGATGGGCCATGCCTGCAGAGCTGAGACATGCATATGGCCTAAATGGGCTCTTTCACCCTCTCTGCTTGGTATTCTGTAGCTTGTAGTCTCTCAGATTTCATCCCGGTGCAGAGTAGTTAGAAATTTTGTCTTGCTAATTTTGTATGTTTTGTTCTACTCAGCTCCATTTATCCAAACTGCAAAAATGGATACAGCCGTGTGACCGCACTGACAAAACCGTGGTCACATATGGCTATCATGTAAAGTCTTTATGAAAGGATATTAACCTTTTCTCCATTTCGGACTGAGCGAGAAAGAGATATGTTGATGGAGAGTGAGTGATGACAGGCTTGTGGCAAGCTCTCGGAGTGCGATTAGGTTTCCCACCCCCGCCTGCCATAATGAAACCAACCAGCACCAGGCAGGAAGTGAGGGTTTTATATTTACACACTAGAACATCACTCTCAGTACTCTGCTCTGGCTTGCTTTGTGTGTCTAAGTGTTTGTGTGTGTGTTAGAGAAGGACCTGTGGTTTCAGGAGAAAGGGGAGAGAACAAGCGAGAGCAGGAACTACAAGAGAGAGAGGAGGAGGAGGAGAAACAGGAGCACGTAGCATGCTGCTGTCCCAGTGTGTGCATTTAGTAAGTTAAGAATAACATGAAAGCTTGTTGTGCACTCTTGTCCATCAGCACAGCGCTGGAATGGTGAGAATGCTATGGTGTTAGTTTCCTGCCAAAAGTAATCTTATGTGTTTGCAAGACCGAAATTAGAATCACCGGTCAATGCGGTAAATCTGTAACTTTTACATAGTATGTACATGTGTGTCATGTCATTTGACATCTCCAAGAACTGTTATTTTTCATCCCATGATAGCGTTTGTTTAGGGAACAACAGGTGAAGTGAATAACATTGATTATCTCATTACAGTGGCACCTGTCAAGGGGTGGGATATATTAGGCAGCAAAAGAACAGTCAGTTCTTGAAGCTGATGCGCTGAAAGCAGGAAAAATGGGCAAGTGTAAGGATCTGAGTGACTTTGACAAGGGCCAAATTGTGATGGCTAGATGACTGGGTCTGAGCATCTCCAAAATGGCACATCTTGTAGGGTGTTCCCGGTATGCAGTGAATAGTACCGACCAAAAGAGGTCTAAGGAAGGACAACCAGTGAACCGGTGACAGGGTCATGGGTGTCGAAGGCTCATTGGTTCACATAGGGCACAGAGGCTATCCCATATGGTCCAATCCCACAGAAGAGCTACGGTACTGTAGAACAAACTGCTGAAAATGTTAATTCTGGCTAAAACAGAAAGGTGTCCCAAGGCTTGCCCATTTTTCCTGCTTCCAACACATCAAATTTGAGAACTGACAGTTCTCTTCAGGCGCGTAACTATAGCAGGTTCAGCCGGTTCAGCCGCACCTGGGCCCGTGACCGTCGGGGGGCCCGTTGCGGATCCATCACATAAACGCTACATAAAATGATAAGAGGTCTTTGTTGTCATTCTATTTCGCAAATTAACTTTGTTTCTATTGAGATTACAAGGAATTCTGGGTAGGCTGATCTGGGTAGACTGATCTCAGTATCTTTGATGTCTGCATATTTCCATTATCGTTGCGAGCGAAACAATGCCCTTCAAACACAAAAGCGGCTCCAGGAAGCGGCAGGAGCGTAGGGAAGAACAGGAAAGGGTGGCAAAACTGCCGAAATTGGACAAATTTGGATTCACCAAGAGCAGTGAGAACAGAACATCAACACCTAGCCTATCTAGCTTGCGGTTTCAGCAGAAGGCGAGGTTTCAGCGCTTTGAATGTTAGGCCTACTTCCATGCGCTAATGTCAATGCAGTATTAGCCTATTTGATTGCCCTATACTATATTAATAAAATGATTTGGAAAGTTTTCCCATATCATTGACTCAATATTGTGGAGTGTGTTTTATTTACAATAATATAAACTACTTCTGTACTTCTGGTCCTTGAGGATTGTAGGCACCCATTATGTTAAATCCTCCCTTAAGTGTCACTATGCCCACTAGGGGGCCCGTATTCCACACGTCGCACCGGGGCCCGCGGCGAGCTTCTTACGCCACTGGTTCTCTTGCTGCCTAATATATCCCACCCCTTGAGAGGTGCCGTTGTAATGAGATAATCAATGTAATTCACCTCACCTGTCAGTGTTTGTAATTTCATGGCTGATCGGTGCATTCATGAACTTAGGGTTGGTGAGGGGTTACAGGTTGTACCTTTACTTAAAACTTTTTTTGTATGAAAGTCACAAAATCAGACTCACTTGTTCAAATTCTTACAAACGTTACATAATTCGGTTCCAAATTTATTTCATTGTTGCATTTAAGTATGATTCATTTTGACAGTGAAATAACTCCATAGATAGACATTCATATTGTTCAGTAAAATACCATAGCATCAACTTATCCATACTCAAACAAACATGACTGTGGCAATTTAGTTCCTTTCATTCAGTGTAAAAAAAAAAAGTAATATTCCATATTCAGATGTTGGATTGCCTTAGAATTGCACTAACAGCAGAAAATTTGGCAGGAGATTTTATGTCTACTATAAAAATCACATTTTGACTGACAGTGTCTTGCAAAAGTATTCATCCCCCTTGGCGTTTGTCCTATTTTGTCACAAGCTGGGGGGTTTGCACCATTTTATTTACACAATATGCCTGCCACTTTAATAGTGCAAATTGTTTTTTTTTTTTCATTGTGACGCAAACAATAATTAAGATGAAAAAAACAAACAAACAGAAATCTGGAGTGTGCATAGGCATTCCCCCCCAAGTCAATACTTTGTAGAGCCACCTTGTGCTGCAATTAAAACTGCAAGTCTCTTGGGGTATGTCTCTATTAACTTAGCATATTTAGCCCCTGGGATTTTTGCCTGTTCCTCAAGGCAAAACGGCTCCAGCTCCTTCAAGTTAGATGGGTTGTGTTGGTGTACAGCAATCTTCAAGTTATGCCACATATTCTCAATTGGATTGAGGTCTGGGCTTTGATGAGGCCATTCCAAAACATTTAAATGTTTCCCTTTAAACCACTCCAGTGCCGTTTTAGCAATATGTTTAGGGTCATTGTCCTGCTGGAACATGAACCTTCATCCCAGTCTCAAACCTTTGGCTGACTCAAACAGGTTTTCCTCCAGAATTGCCCTGTATTTAGTGCAACCCATCTTTCCTTCAGTCCTGACCAGCTTTCCTGTCCCTGCAGATGAAAAAATATCCCCACAGCATGATGCTGCCACCACCATGCTTCACTGTAGGAATGCTGTTCTCAGGGTGACGGGAAGTGTAGGGTTCCCATGATAGCCAAAAAGTTCAATTTTAGTCTCATCTAACCAGAGGATCTTCTTCCATGTGTTTGGGGAGTCTGCCACATTCTGTTGGGCAAACTCCAAACGTGTTTTCTTAAGCAATGACTTTTTTTCTGGCCACTCTTCCATAAAGCCATGCTCTGTGGACTGTTCGGCTTAAAGTGGTCCTATGGACAGATACTCCCAACTCCGCTGTGGATCTTTGCAGCTCCTTCAGTGTTAGCTTTGGTATATTTGTTGCATCTCTGATTAATGCCTTCCTTTCCAGGTCTGTGAGTTTTGGTGAGCGGCCTTCTTTTGTCAGGTTTGTAGTGGTGCCATGTTCTTTCCATTTTGCTATAATGGATTTAATGGTGCTCCGTGGGATATTCAAAGTTTGGGATATTTTTTATAACCCAACCCTGATCTATTCTTCTTCACAACTTTGTCTCTGACCTGTTTGGAGGCTCCTTGGTTCTCATGTTGCTTGCTTAGTAGTGTTGCAGAGTCAGGGTCCTTCCAGAACAGGTTGATTTATACAGACATCATGTGACAGATCATGTGACATGTTGAGTGCACACAGGTGGATCTTAATCAACTAATTATGTGACTTATGAAGTGAATTGGTTGGCCCAGCTCTTATTTAGGGGTTTCATATGAAAGGGGGTGAATACCTATGCACACTCCAGATTTCTGTTTTTTCATCTTAATTATTGTTTGTGTCACAATAAAAAATAAAAAAAATTGCACCTTTAAAGTGGTAGGCATGTTGTGTAAATCAAATGATGCTAACCCCCCAAAAATCCATTTTAATTCCATCTTGGAATGCGATAAAACAGGACAAACACCAAGGGGGATGAATACAGCGTCCTCCAGAATTATTGGCACCCTTCATTAAGATATGTTCTTAGGCTTCTAATAAATTCATTTAAAAAAATAATATAGGACAACAATGCAAAAAAGAGAAAAATCCAACCTTTAATTCAAGTGCATTTATTCAGTGGGAAAAAAAATCCCACATTAAAAAATAATTCTTATACATGAAATCATGTGTGCCACAATTATTGGCACCCCTGATGTTAATACTTTGTACAAACCCCTTTTGCCAACAAGACAGCACTTAATCTTCTCCTATAACATTTCACAAGATGGGTGAATACAGAGAGAGGGATCTTCGACCATTCCTCTTTGCACAAGCTCTCTAAATCATTCAGAGTCCTGGGTCCTCTCCTATGCACTCTCCTCTTCAGCTCACCACAGGTTTTCAATTGGGTTGAGGTCTGGGGACTGAGATGGCCATGGGAGGAGCTTGATTTTGTGTCTGGTGAGCCATTTTTGTGTAGATTTGGCCACATGTTTAGGGTCATTATCTTGCTGAAAGACCCAGTGATGACCCATCTTCAGCTTTTGGGCAGAGGCCACCAAATTTTGACTTAAAATGTCCTGGTATTTCAAAGAGTTCATGATGCCATGCACTCTAACAAGGTTCCTGGGGCCTTTGGAAGAGAAACAGGCCCACAGCATCACTGATCCTCCCCCATACTTCACAGTGGGCATGAGGTGCTTTTCCGCATACTCATCTTTTGTGTTATGCCAGAGTGTTTGTTGCCAAAAAGCTCTATCTTGGTCTCATCTGACCAAAGCACACAGTCCCAGTTGAAGTCCCAGTACCGCTTAGTGATCTCCAGACGTTTACGTTTATGCTTGTAAGTGAGAAAAGGGGGCGGCACGGTGGCGTAGTGGTTAGCGCTGTCGCCTCACAGCAAGAAGGTCCTGGGTTCGAGCCCCGGGGCCGGCGAGGGCCTTTCTGTGTGGAGTTTGCATGTTGTCCGCGTGGGTTTCCTCCGGGTGCTCCGGTTTCCCCCACAGTCCAAAGACATGCAGGTTAGGTTAACTGGTGACTCTAAATTGACCGTAGGTGTGAATGTGAGTGCGAATGGTTGTCTGTGTCTATATGTCAGCCCTGTGATGACCTGGCGACTTGTCCAGGGTGTACCCCGCCTTTCGCCCATAGTCAGCTGGGATAGGCTCCAGCTTGCCTGCGACCCTGTAGAAGGATAAAGCGGCTAGAGATAATGAGATGAGATGAGAATGAGTGAGAAAAGGCTTTTTCCATGCATGCCTCCCAAACAGCTTGTTGGCATGTAGATAGCACCTGATGGTTGTTACGGAGACTTTGTGACCCCAAGATGCTACTCTTTGATGCGATTCTCTAACAGTGAGCTTTGGAGAACTTTTTACTTCTCTTACCATCCTCCTCAGTGTGCGTGGTGGCAAGATAAACTTGCATCCTCGTCCAGGCTTGTTTGCCACTGTTCCAGTTGTTTTAAACTTCTTGATGATTCCTCTGACTGTAGATATGGGCAGGTGTAGGTGAGAGGCTATTTTCTTGTAGCCATTGCCTGACTTATGATGGTCGACACACATCTGCCTTACTTGAATGGTGTGTTCTCTTGTCTTTCCCATGGTGAAGAGTGGATAAGAGAAATAAGCCTCTGTGTCACATCATATTTATACCCCAGGAAAACAGGATGTGATGAATTACTAATTAAAGGTTCCTACATACTCTGCACTGTAAAAAATGATTTGTAGTTTTAACTTTAAAAAGTTAGTACCCGGGCCGCCTTAAAATTTTGAGTTCATTGAAATTCATACAGTAAGTTAAATTGTTCACCTCATTGTGTTAACTTACTATATTAATTTCAATAAACTCAAAATTTTAAGGCAGCCCGGGTACTAACTTTTTTAAGTTAAAACAACAAATAATTTTTTACAGTGAAACTACAGTAGAAATGACAGAAATGCTTCAATTACATTTATTTTCTAGGAATTGTTATGGGTGCCAATAATTGTGTAACAAGTGATTTTATGAAAAATAATTATTTCTTAGTCAGGGATTTTTTTCATGCCATCCCATTATCTCTAGCCGCTTTATCCTGTTCTACAGGGTCGCAGGCAAGCTGGAGCCTATCCCAGCTGACTACGGGCGAAAGGCGGGGTACACCCTGGACAAGTCGCCAGGTCATCACAGGGCTGACACATAGACACAGACAACCATTCACACTCACATTCACACCTATGGTCAATTTAGAGTCACCAGTTAACCTAACCTGCATGTCTTTGGACTGTGGGGGAAACCGGAGCACCCGGAGGAAACCCATGCGGACACGGGGAGAACATGCAAACTCCACACAGAAAGGCCCTCGCCGGCTACGGGGCTCGAACCCAGACCTTCTTGCTGTGAGGCGACAGCGCTAACCACTACACCACCGTGCCGCCCCAGGGATTTTTTCATCTCATCTCATTATCTCTAGCCGCTTTATCCTTCTACAGGGTCGCAGGCAAGCTGGAGCCTATCCCAGCTGACTACGGGCGAAAGGCGGGGTACACCCTGGACAAGTCGCCAGGTCATCACAGGGCTGACACATAGACACAGACAACCATTCACACTCACATTCACACCTACGGTCAATTTAGAGTCACCAGTTAACCTAACCTGCATGTCTTTGGACTGTGGGGGAAACCGGAGCACCCGGAGGAAACCCACGCGGACACGGGGAGAACATGCAAACTCCACACAGAAAGGCCCTCGCCGGCCCCGGGGCTCGAACCCAGGACTGTGAGGCGACAGCGCTAACCACTACACCACCGTGCCGCCCCCAGGGATTTTTTATTTTATTTTATTTTTTAATTCACTTGAGTTAAGGGTTAAATTTTTCTAAAATTTTCAGTGTGAGATTATGTTTCTGCAGTAAAAATTGAATTTATTTTAAGGCTTTTAACACATCATAACCAGGGGTGCCAATAATTGTGGAGGGCGCTGTACTTTTCCAAGAGACTGTAAATGTCTGTCACAAGCCAATACAGTGATGAGCTCTGCTTCACAACGTAACATATTATACATATTACCTAGGCCTGGGCAATATAACAATAAAGATCATTATCAAATCAAACATTTTAAAAAAGTGATAATCCACATTTACGGCATTTCTGATGAAAATCACACTTTTGCATCCCTTAATCAGAACATCTCTATTTTGGTCTGTTAGATATGCACCTCTGACTTCACAGACAGGCACTTGTAAGCAAACAGTCAACAGTTAACAGTGTTAGGATATGACTAGTTTTGGATTTCGGAGTACAAAAAAGCTCAAGAGTGAGAATACAGCCCCAGAACAGAGTCAAAAAACAAGTCACACAGCATCTGAAGTGTGTTTCTTAAATTCTTAAATTGTAAATAAGTGTAGCAGAGAAGAACAAGCATGTTCTATGTGTACAATTTCAATTTACACTCGATTTCAATCTCAATAATCAATGACAGAGTGGTGTGATGAATCCTTACGTAAAGCAGAGTTACTAGAACAGCAAATTTTGTTATTTTCTAATAACAGCATGCCATGATGTGTCACAGAAATTTGAGAAATTTGACAAGAAAGGTGACAAATTTTAATTTACAGTATAAATGAACCAGAAATCACAAAGGCATCCATCCTGAAGACTGGGGACATGGTGGAAGACTTAGACCCCGTCCACATGTAGCCGGGTATCTGCTAAATCGAAGATATTTTTCTACGTTTTGGCCTGTCATCCACATGAAAACACATCAAAAACGAATATTTAAAAAAACTCCGGGCAAAGTGAAGATTTTCGAAAACTCCGTGTATGCCTTTTCGTGTAGACAGAGATAACCGGAGTTTTGCGTTTTAGAACGTCACAATCTGCGCCAAAAAAATGACAACGAATCTGTCCTGACGTCAAACGTGCGACCTTTGTTTACTGCAGAAGCCAGATTAAGCATGGACAAAGAGTAATGGATCGGAGTAGTGCCTTGAAAGCGTTAATTATTGTGCAGGTGCTATTTACATGTTTAATTTTAGAAGCCCAACTACTGACAAGATTCCCAATCAACGTTTTCTTGCGTCTTTTGAAGTTTATACTCCAAAATTGTGTTTAGAAGCAATTCTGTCTCCGAGTCTGTCCAGACGAACGAGCTTGGCGCCATGTTTTATGTTTAGGTGGAAGTGACGCCAACAGAGGGCTATTCTGATGTGATTAGGGGGTAGGATTTGGGGAAATAATGCCATCTACAGGTTTGGAATGCTTATGAATGTGATTGAAAACGCAGATGTTCGGTTATGTGTGGAAGGGATTTTTTTCGAAGACGAGGTGGTGTGGATAAAACATTTTTATAAACGGAGGGGGGGAAAATGTTCGGTTTTAAAAATACCCGGCTACGTGTGTACATGGCCTTACTCACTGTTACAAAGCACTGCCAGTGGAGATTCCTTTAAAAAACTGGAAATAAACATTTCCTTCCAGAAACCATCATCGTATCAGTGAGGATATTTCTTGATTTGCGAAGCTGTTACTCGAGAAACTAAGTGCATTAATATAATCCTACAGCAGGACCTACTGTCAGATCTGCTGTTCGAGAAACATTCTGACCAATCAGAATTGAGAATTTAATAGCATTGTTGTATAAAGATGGTTAAAGTTGTTGGATGTTGAATGTTAAACTGAATGCTGTCAAAGTTATATATTATTCATATTTGCACAATTTATAATCATGAATTATTTAAAAAATTTTACACCAGATTAAGCTTTTCATATTCCTTACGGTTTAAAATAGTATTCAGACTTAAAACTGACCATCAGGCAAAACATATATTAATTCACATCAGGCTAAATTTAAATATTGCATGGTATGAGGGAAAAATGAGATATTTTTGGCTTGTAAACTGCAAACATCCAGAGTTTTATGACAAATTTTCAGCTTTATGATTCAACCGTGTTGCACAAGCATCCTTGCTTGACTCGCTGACTCACTGTCCACACTCAGCTTGCGTGTATCAGGACAGCGAAGGAGGAAAAATGAAAGAAAGGCTTCGTGCTAGCTGGCATTTTAGTAGTGCAAGACAGACAAAAAGTGGGTCTGACATAAATTCATTCCTTTTTCAAATGGCTGTTTGAGGGAGCCGGCCACGATTCAGTCGCTCCTCTCGTCTTCTCTCATCCCTCTACCCATGATTGGCATGTCTTCATATGAGGATTGTGTTCCTCCTCAGCCTGGCTCTCTTTGTACAACCACCTCCTGTCAAACACTGGATATATATAAATAAATATAAACATACAGAGAGAGAGAGAGAGAGAGAAAGACTAAAAATGGACCAAAAAACAACAAAATGCACAGATATACAGTAAGGACACAGCTTATAATGACACTTGTGTGAGAAAGAAAGGTATATTACAAACTGTATATGCTGAGCAAATGAGAGAATGGCTAGAGAAAGAAGGAGCGAGCCAATCTCTTTGTCTGAAGTATATCAGACAGAGCATCCCAAGGTCTTTAAATTCATTATGCTACTTTGGCTCGTGAAACAGGTGCAGAATGAAAGGGTAGAGGCTGCTGCCGCCGCACTATTGTATTCAGATTGGAATTGCTAAGCAGTAGCCCGAGGGCACGCAGAAGCACTAAGGCCCAGGTAGCGGCCAGTCATTACCACAGGGCACCAGACTCTCTGGAGGATACACCCCTGCACGCCAACACAGGTGTGTGTGCTAAGTGTATGTGTGGATGTGAGAGACAACATTATACCACCAAGTAAGAAAAACCCCTAAAACCCAATCATTTATTTTTACTAAATGAAGTTTGAAGGGAAAATAAAGCCAGTAGATCATCGCATTCCAAATGAAAGCATTGTGTGCGTAGCATTAATTGGCTTAAAAATAATTAAATTAAATGTTTCGACATAAAAAAAATACTATAAACAGCGGTAAGTCATAATAAATGAAACAAAGTCAATATTTGGTGTGAGACGACCCTTTGCTTAAAAAAAAAGTAGTCTCAGGTACAGGTGCAGTTTTATAAGGAAATGAGCTGTAGGTTTTACTGAGCGTCTTGCAGAACCAGCCACAGTTCTTCTGGACACTTTGACTATTACACTTGCTTCTTCATTTTGCACCAAAACCCAGTAGCCTTCATTACGTTTTCTTTTTAATCTGAAACATGCTCTCTTATGTAATATGCTGGTCAGATACAAACTTTTTTTCGGTAACATTTAATTTTGCGGGGCGGCACGGTGGCGTAGTGGTTAGCGCTGTCACCTCACAGCAAGAAGGTCCGGGTTCGAGCCCTGTGGCTGGCGAGGGCCTTTCTGTGCATGTTCTCCCCGTGTCCGCGTGGGTTTCCTCCGGGTGCTCCGGTTTCCCCCACAGTCCAAAGACATGCAGGTTAGGTTAACTGGTGACTCTAAATTGACCGTAGGTGTGAATGTGAGTGTGAATGGTTGTCTGTGTCTATGTGTCAGCCCTGTGATGACCTGGCAACTTGTCCAGGGTGTACCCCGCCTTTTGCCCGTAGTCAGCTGGGATAGGCTCCAGCTTGCCTGCAACCCTGTAGAAGGATAAAGCGGCTAGAGATAATGAGATGAGATGAAATTTAATTTTGCCCCAAAAAACGAACGTTTGGACTCTAAAATGTTTTTGTACCGACTCGATAATGTAGAAATCATCAAATAGCAATCTATAACAAAGTTTGTGTGAAAAAAAAAAATAGTGTGCCTAAGACTTTTGTACAGTACTGTATAGGTATTGTGTATTTATGTATATGTTTCATGCTGAAAAAGCAGCATATCAGTCACCTAACTTAGCTAGCTAGCTTTACAACAACTGGTCTCAACTAGCTAGCAAAGCAGAGAGCACAATAACTGAAAGAACTAGCTAACATTAAGCTAATACCCACTAACTGACAAAACAACACAGCTTCACTTGAAAACAAGCTAGGCAGAGAATTGCCTATTGTCTATTGGATTATTTGACAGAAAATATTTCTAAATATCATTCAGCTGGATCCCAGGATAAATAAATAGTTACTCTGTTAATATTATGCTAAGTATAAGTGAGGTATGCTAAGTCTGGAGATATGCTAGAACAGGCTAATCTATTTTCAGAGAAAACTGTACTCGAGCGGTGGCTACAATTATCAACACCTTAACAATCTTTTGGCCACTGCAAAAGCAGAAAAGACTTTCAATACATAAATTGTGCATGAATAATCACTCAAACTTCCACTGGAAAAAAAAAAAAGAGTTGATTCCCGATTATTTCGCGGATCAGATCACATGACACCGTTCCACAATTAGACACCTTTGTCCACAATTATCGACACCGTTCCACAATTATCAACATCCAGATGATTATAAAAAATAATCGGTATGTGGTATAAAGTTAACAAAACAGTTTTTATTTCAAATTTTTTTACATAGACTTATACTTAGTACAAAATATCTTTTATATAAGTATATCGATGTCGGTGCTTACGTAAATGAGGAAGTTATTCTAATGTTTGTAAACAAATGAACTGATAATGTTTAACCTGTTTCAGACAATCTTTTTTTTTCCACTTTCTAAGTATTTTCGTAGATCACATTTTGTTAATCCTTCATTGTTGTTTGTATTAATTTCTAGTTTTGTAGTTTACCAATAAACGTCAACAGGCAATTGACATTGTAACCGCATGAAAATCCAGGTCAAAGGTCACGTCATTCCTCGAGCCAAAATATAAAATGTCTACTGATATTGTAATATGTGGTAGATATTTACAGCAAACTGAAAAAAAAATCTGAATGGAATAGAAAAATCTGAATATTTCAAGCATGTAATTTTTTTTTTATATGCTAGGAATTTAATTCTGGTTTAATTCTATTTATTGCAGTAGGATTCCAAATACTCTATGAGCATTCCATTCTGTTATGGATCAGAAAAAAAAGATTATCATAAATCACAGCACTTTTATTTTTTTAAGTACTTCATCTACTTCAACAATATTACACAAAGATCGATCCATAACAGTTGTAGATGCCACTTAATCCCACAGGGTGTCGATAATGGTGGACACCGGTGAAAGTGATCATTATTATCGACACCTCACATGACTTCTCAAATGCCCGTTTAGATACAAAATGGTGACTCTCAAATGAAAGAGTAAGAAACAAAGTAGATTTCGACAAGGATATCATGAAATATTGATGAATTTGATAAGTAAAAACACGTCCATGATCTTTCCACCATGCTTACCTGCGATGATAATGTCCGGGTTTTCCTCAAATTGCTGATCGTGCTAAAAAAAAATTACATCTCAGGTAATGAGCTGTGTCATCAGACGACAAGCTCAAAGGGTGGTGGTGGTGGTGGGGTTTTCCAGTTTATTAATTAACCTACGTATAATAACTATTGTAACTGAAACTTACCTTTGTAAAATTGTTTTTATTGATAAATCTGAAAAGGTGTAGTTAATTATGGACTGTCGATAATTGTAGCTGCCGCTTAGTATAGCTGACAGTGAGGGTGAAAAATCTCATTCTCATCTCATTATCTCTAGCCGCTTTATCCTTCTACAGGGTCGCAGGCAAGCTGGAGCCTATCCCAGCTGACTACGGGCGAAAGGCGGGGTACACCCTGGACAAGTCGCCAGGTCATCACAGGGCTGACACATAGACACAGACAACCATTCACACTCACATTCACACCTACGGTCAATTTAGAGTCACCAATTAGCCTAACCTGCATGTCTTTGGACTGTGGGGGAAACCGGAGCACCCGGAGGAAACCCACGCGGACACGGGGAGAACATGCAAACTCCACACAGAAAGGCCCTCGCCGGCCACGGGGCTCGAACCCAGGACCTTCTTGCTGTGAGGCGACAGCGCTAACCACTACACCACCGTGCCGCCCTAGGGTGAAAAATATCTTCTATATTTATGCAGAAATATAGAAAATTCTAAAGGGTTCACAAACTTTCAAGCACCACTGTAGGTAGGTACATATCAGAACAGATTAATAAGCTTTTAGCGTAAAGCTGTAAAATAATACAACCCCGATTCCCAAAAAGTTGGGACAAAGTATAAATTGTAAATAAAAACGGAATGCAATGATGTGGAAGTTTCAAAATTCCATATTTTATTCAGAATAGAACATAGATGACATATCAAATGTTTAAACTGAGAAAATGTATCATTTAAAGAGAAAAATTAGGTGATTTTGAATTTCATGACAACAACACATCTCAAAAAAGTTGGGACAAGGCCATGTTTACCACTGTGAGACATCCCTTTTTCTCTTTACAACAGTCTGTAAACGTCTGGGGACTGAGGAGACAAGTTGCTCAAATGTAGGAATCTTACATTCTTGTCTAATGTAGGATTCTAGTTGCTCAACTGTCTTAGGTCTTTTTTGTCGTATCTTCCGTTTTATGATGCGCCAAATGTTTTCTATGGGTGAAAGGTCTGGACTGCAGGCTGGCCAGTTCAGTACCCGGACCCTTCTTCTACGCAGCCATGATGCTGTAATTGATGCAGTATGTGGTTTGGCATTGTCATGTTGGAAAATGCAAGGACTTCCCTGAAAGAGACGTCGTCTGGATGGGAGCATATGTTGCTCTAGAACCTGGATATACCTTTCAGCATTGATGGTGTCTTTCCAGATGTGTAAGCTGCCCATGCCACACGCACTAATGCAACCCCATACCATCAGAGATGCAGGCTTCTGAACTGAGCGCTGATAACAACTTGGGTCGTCCTTCTCCTCTTTAGTCCGAATGACACGGCGTCCCTGATTTCCATAAAGAACTTCACATTTTGATTCGTCTGACCACAGAACAGTTTTCCACTTTGCCACAGTCCATTTTAAATGAGCCTTGGCCCAGAGAAGACGTCTGCGCTTCTGGATCGTGTTTAGATACGGCTTCTTCTTTGAACTATAGAGTTTTAGCTGGCAATGGCGGATGGCACGGTGAATTGTGTTCACAGATAATGTTCTCTGGAAATATTCCTGAGCCCATTTTGTGATTTCCAATACAGAAGCATGCCTGTATGTGATGCAGTGGCGTCTAGATCACGGGCACCCAGTATGGTTTTCCGGCCTTGACCCTTATGCACAGAGATTCTTCCAGATTCTCTGAATCTTTTGATGATATTATGCACTGTAGATGATATGTTCAAACTCTTTGCAATTTTACACTGTCAAACTCCTTTCTGATATTGCTCCACTATTTGTCGGCGCAGAATTAGGGGGATTGGTGATCCTCTTCCCATCTTTACTTCTGAGAGCCGCTGCCACTCCAAGATGCTCTTTTTATACCCAGTCATGTTAATGACCTATTGCCAATTGACCTAATGATTTGCAATTTGGTCCTCCAGCTGTTCCTTTTTTGTACCTTTAACTTTTCCAGCCTCTTATTGCCCCTGTCCCAACTTTTTTGAGATGTGTTGCTGTCATGAAATTTCAAATGAGCCAATATTTGGCATGAAATTTCAAAATGTCTCACTTTCGACATTTGATATGTTGTCTGTGTTCTATTGTGAATACAATATCAGTTTTTGAGATTTGTAAATTATTGCATTCCGTTTTTATTTACAATTTGTACTGTCCCAACTTTTTTGGAATCGGGGTTGTAATAATAATAATAATAATAATGAGGGTTGATTATACATGTTTTAACACATAGTGAAATACAACATGTTTACATTACTGTAAAAATTTACAATAAAAATAATTATATATTATGTTACATACATTTTATATAAAAATATTGCTTTAATTCAAACTATAAAAATAATCTCATTTAATTAAAAAATGTATAATTTGAAAAGGCCATAGCCAGAAAAAAGCTCCGCTTGTACCTTTCAGTTCTACATCTCGGTAGGGAAATCCTGTCGTTGTTTCGTAAAGACTGACCGTGGATCTCCTGTCACCTGGGTGGGACGTTAACATATAGTCTCGATGATGCCTCACACGCTCCTTGGAAAACTTTCTTGCAGATTTCATTCCTCCTTTCGGACAGGACTGGTAGGGAACACTGCAACAGAGCCGTTTTGTAGTCAGCACCAGGGACGATGATTCTCATAGCATGTTTTTGAACTCATTCCAATTGTAGATTAAGATGTGACTGAATGGCATTATTCCATACTGGGCACGCATATTCCATCACTGATCGGATGAGTGCGGAATAGATATTGGTAAGGTGTGCGATTGGAACTCCAGCGCGCTTCAGAATCCTTAACATATACAGACGCCTGGAGGCTTTAGTAACAATCTCCTCGATGTTTAGGTTCCACTTCAAATTGTCACATAAGGTGACACCTAACACTTTGTGTGAATCTACTCTTTCAAGAGGCGCACCATTGACTGTTAGCTGAGGCACATCAGGGTCATTTGTAAGGAAAGAGATGCGGAGTTCCTTACATTTCTTCGAGTTAAGGTCCATGGAATTTTCTTTCGCCCAGTTTGTGATGCTGTTGAGATCTGTCTGCAAGGCAGATAGGGAGCTGCAGGGCACTACTTCAGATATAGTAACATCGTCTACGTATTTCCAGTAGCTCGATTTTAGGGGAGATCTACATGCTAGGTCATTGACCATCACGAGGAATAGTATTGGACCGAGTTTGGTTCCTTGTGGAACACCGGCATGCACAGGGGCCCACTTAGAAAGTAGCCCATCGAGCTTCACGGCTTGTCGCTTCTGCGATAAAAAGCTGCAGACCCATCTTACGATACCAGTTCTGGCGCCCATTCCCAAAAGCTTACGTATGAGGATGTTGTGGTCGATATGATCAAAGGTTTTTGAGAAATCTAAGAAGCACACCCTTAGGTAAGTTCTGGGTGATTCAAGTGCCGAAAGCCAATTGTGCAACATATCCAGTAAGCAAAAGTTGGTGGACCGGCCTTTCAGGGAGCCAAACTGATTAGGATCGATATGTTCCTTAATGTCCTCCATGAGCCACCCAACAACAAAGTCCTCGAATACCTTTGATAGACATGCTGTTAGCGCAATAGGTCTTAAGTTGTTGTCAAAGGAAACAGGCGACGTCTTCGGTATAGGCGAGATATAAGCATCTTTCCAAACAGTAGGGAACACACCGGATGAAAGCGACTGATTGAAAATGTAGGTTACCAGCTCGGAAAGGGCAAAGGTCTTGAAAATGCGGTTTGGAATTGCGTCAGGGCCACAAGCTTTAAAAGGACTCAGAGTCAGCAGCTTTTTATAGACTTCGACCATGCGGATGGTAGGTAGCTCGTCAGGTGCAGGTAAATAGGTGGGAAGGGTTTCATAATCCAAAGCAGGAACGTCAGATGTTACTGAAACAAAAAATTTGTTTAATCTGTTTGCCAACTCGATTCCAGAAAGAACTTTGTTGTCGACTTCATAACTTATAGCACACGTGCTACTAGCTTTGCCGGATAACTTGTTCACCAGGTTCCACCACTTGCGCGGATCAGTCTTTTTCAAATGACCGACCTTCTCTGAGTAAAAAGCGCTTTATCTGGTGGCGATCTCATCACGTACCCTGGTACGCAGCTCCCGCCATTTGCCATCCCTGTCCGAGTAGAATGTGGATTGTCTTTCAGTGATTAGCTCTTTAATGCGTAATGTCATCCAGGGCCTGTCTGTTGGATGGAGCCTCACGAACTGCAATGGAAAGTGAGCATCGATTGCCTCCTTCATATCATTATTAAAAGACTCTGCCATGCAAGACGTACTGTCCAGGCCCACGAACCATTGGTGACATGAAACCCATCTCCCGAAAGCGTTGACTGCAGACTCTGGGAAGCGTCGCACTCTGCGCTTCTGGATTTTATGCACGCAGTTCTTATTTCCTTGGGAAACCTTTGGTTGCCAATGGACAGAGCTGTGATCAGACGTACCTAGATTAGCACTTACAACAGGTTTATCATAGCGATTATACAAGTCAGTTAAGATTAGATCCAAAATATTGTCCAGGCATGTTGGGTCGCGAACTACTTGTTTAAGATTATGATGATTGAGAATATCATTAGGAACTAAGCTGTTAAAGTCCCCTAAAACTATAACACCACAGTCGGGGTATGCTAACCTAACAGAGTCCAAGATTTCTATTATATAAGAGACCCTATCTCTATTTTCTTGTGCCGGTGCTTCAGGAAAGTAAACAATACTGCAGATAATGCCTGAAAGCGGACGTGGCAAGCGGTGAGGCCGAAGCCATAACCACATGCATTCGATAATAGGATGTTCAAAATCAGCTCTCCACTTACATGGGATTCCTGTGGTGACAAAAGCACAGATACCACCCCCTTCTCTGTCTGGGCGATCTCTCCTGTGAAGAACATAACCTGGGATTTTAAAATATGCACTATCAATATGATTATGCAACCAGGATTCTGTAATAACGCCAACATCCATACCACTAGTTAACAATTGTGCCGAAAATTCATCGAGTTTGTTCCTGATCGATCTGGCATTAGCCATGTAAAAACTTGGTAGTCGGCTTACAATTGTAGTCTTCCGAGCAACAGTATGAGGTATTGGTTTTATATATACTCTTCGAGGTACAGGTTGACATTGTATATTCTTCCCAGTCCTAGAGATGCTGTTGCACGAAATCCTGACCGGTATATTTTCCCTTTGACAATGAAAACTTCTATTAGATTGTTCTGCATCACAAGTGGAATAGACTGACGTTATTGTTCGGGATATTTGCTTAACTGCATCAGAAGTATTGGCTTGAATATTTAATGCACTACAGGTAGAATTATGCAAATTCTCGCCATCTTGAAGTGGTAAAATAAAATCCCGATCAGATCCAAATATACGGGGAGGCAAATCAATTATAGCAGTAGGTGTTGATAGTAAAGATGCTTGCGATAATTTTTGCCTCTTTACTCCAGCTCTACAATCCCGCCGTGCTGCTTTGGTTCTTGATATTCCGAGCTTGCATAAACATTGCCACAATTGCGGGTCAAGCCAAATTCTTGGAGAACAAGAAGAAATTGCTCTCAAGGCCTCACCCGAATATATAATTGCCATTGAGAAGTTGATTTGACGTCCAAATTGTGAATATCGTAAATACATAGTTACAAAATTGGCCAAATATATGGTGCACTAAAATGTGCTGCCACGTCGGCGCTCACAAAGGCGCCTCCTCCAAGCAGCAGAAGCATGCTTAGCAAAAGGTTACAAAAGGTGTGCAGTTGAGGATACCATCCCAGGGATAATTCTACTTATCAGTTAGTCCAGTACGTTTTTTTATTTTCCTTATTTCTGTACTCATATTTGTGGCAGTGGGGGCATGGTCAAGCGCCGGTCTGTGACAGGAGGGCGGAGTCAGGGAAGGTAAGTGGCAGAATCACTACACCTGACATCAATTAACCTGTGTTTGTGTGTCTTCCCAGTGACCGCGCCCTACTTAACGAGGGAGAGCGAGAGCAGAGGAGCTCATCCCCGAACTAGACGCCGGTTGTGTGTGTGTGTCTGTTTGGTGTCAAATTGTTCACTGAAAAGTGTGGCAATAAAGCCCTATTTTGAACCTGATCTCTGTCCTGCCGTCCTCTGTGCTCCACCCACCCATACTGAACTGTTACAATATTATATCAGGATGAACCACTGAAGGCTAGGGTTATACACAAATCTGTGGTATTCTGTGATATGTTTTGATGTGTGTGTGGATTTTTTTGTGTGTGTGTGTAACCATTTTCTATATTTAAGACATTTTACTCGGCATGTAACAATATACAGTATCATGTGACGGTAAATCTCGTCTCGTCTTCTTCCGCTTTATCCGGGGCCAGGTCACGGAGGCAGCAGTCTAAGCATGGAAGCCCAAACTTCCCTTTCCCCAGACACCTCGGCCAGCTCCTCGGGAAGAACACCGAGGCATTCCCAGGCCAGCCGAGAGACATAGTCCCTCCAGCGTGTCCTGGGTCTTCCCCGGGGCCTCCTCCCAGGGGGAAATGCCTGGAACACCTCCCCAGGGAGGCGTCCTGGAGGCATCTGAAAACGATGCCCGAGCCACCTCAGCTGATTCCTCTCGATGTGGAGGAGCAGCGGCTCTACTCCGAGCTCCTCCCGAGTGACTGTGCTTCTCACCCTATCTCTAAGGGAGTGCCCAGCCACCCTGCAAAAGAAACTCATTTCGGCCGCTTGTATCCGCGATCTTGTTCTTTCGGTCATTACCCAAAGCTTATGACCATAGGTGACAGTCGGAACATAGATCGACCAGTAAATTGAGAGCTTCGCCTTTTGGCTCAGCTCCTTCTTCACCACGACGGACCAGTAAAGCGACCGCATCACTGCGGAGGCTGCACCGATCCGCCTGTCGATCTCACGCTCCATCCTTCCCTCACTCGTGAACAAGATCCCGAGATACTTAAACTCCTCCACTTGAGGCAGGACTTCTCCACCAACCTGGAGAGGGCAAGCCACCCTTTTCCGGTCGAGAACCATGGCCTCGGACTTGGAGGTGCTGATTCTCATCCCAGCCGCTTCACACTCGACTGCAAACCGCCCCAGTGCATGCTGAAGGTCCTGGTTTGAAGAAGCCAACAGGACAACATCATCCGCAAAAAGCAGAGATGAAATCCTGTGGTTCCCAAACAGGATTCCTTCTGGCCCCTGGCTGCGCCTAGAAATTCTGTCCATAAAAATTATGAACAGAACCTGTGACAAAGGGCAGCCCTGCCAGAGTCCAACATGCACTGGGAACAGGTCTGACTTACTGCCGGCAATGCGAACCAGACTCCTGCTCTGTTCGTACAGAGACCGGACAGCCCTTAGCAAAGAGCCCCGAACCCCATACTCCCGAAGCACCCACCACAGAATACCACGAGGGACACGGTCGAATGCTTTCTCCAGATCCACAAAGCACATGTGGACTGGTTGGGCAAACTCCCATGAACCCTTGAGCACCCTATGAAGGGTATAGAGCTGGTCCAGTGTTCTGCGGCCAGGACGAAAACCGCATTGTTCCTCCTGGATCCGAGGTTCGACTATTGGTCGAATTCTCCTCTCCAGTACCCTGGAGTAAACCTTCCCTGGGAGGCTGAGAAGTGTGATTCCCCTATAATTGGAGCACACTCTCCGGTCCCCTTTCTTAAAAAGAGGGACCACCACCCCAGTCTGCCACTCTAGAGGCACTGTCCCCGACTGCCACGCGATGTTGCAGCGGCCTGTCAACCAAGACAGCCCCACAACATCCAGAGACTTGAGATACTCAGGGCGGATCTCATCCACCCCCGGTGCCTTGCCACCGAGGAGCTTGCAAACCACCTCAGTGACTTTGGCTTGGGTAATGGACAAGTCCACCTCTGAGTCATCAGCCTCAGTCTCCTCAATGGAAGACATGATGGTGGGATTGAGGAGATCCTCAAAGTATTCCTTCCACCACCCGACAATGTCCCCAGTCGAGGTCAACAGCTCCCCACACGCACTGTAAACAGTGTTGGCAGAGTACTGCTTCCCCCTCCTGAGGTGCTGGACAGTTTGCCAGAATTTCTTTGAGGCCGACCGATAGTCCTTCTCCATGGCTTCCCTGAACTCCTCCCAGTTCTGAGTTTTTGCCTCCGCAACTGCCCAAGCTGCGGCATGCCTGGCCTGCCGATACCCGTCAGC
Organism: Neoarius graeffei; assembly: GCF_027579695.1. Lineage (NCBI taxonomy): Eukaryota > Metazoa > Chordata > Actinopteri > Siluriformes > Ariidae > Neoarius > Neoarius graeffei. The sequence continues at coordinate 14,545,034 of NC_083591.1, read as the reverse complement.
TGCCTCAGGGGTCCCGGAGGTCAACGTGGCCTGATAGGACTCCTTCTTCAGCTTGACGGCATCCCTTACTTCTGGTGTCCACCACCGGGTTCGGGGATTGCCGCCACGACAGGCACCGGAGATCTTGTGGCCACAGCTCCGAACAGCTGCATCCACAATGGAGGTAGAGAACATGGTCCACTCAGACTCAATGTCCCCCGCCTCCCTCGGAAGCTGGGAAAAGCTCTCCCGGAGGTGGGAGTTAAAGACCCCCCCAACAGAGTGCTCGGCCAGACATTCCCAGCAGACCCTCACCATACATGTGGGCCTGTCAGGTCTGTCCAGCTTCCTCCTCCGCCAGCAGATCCAACTCACCACCAGGTGGTGATCAGTTGACAGCTCAGCCCCTCTCTTCACCCGAGTGTCCAAGACATAGGGCCGGAGATCAGATGAAACGACAACAAAGTCTATCATCGTCCTCCGACCTAAGGTGTCCTAGTGCCACGTGCACTTATGGACACCCCTATGCTCGAACATGGTGTTTGTTATGGACAAACCGTGACTAGCACAGAAGTCCAATAACAAAACACCACTCGGGTTCAGATTGGGGAGGCTGTTCCTCCCAACCACGCCCCCCCAGGTGTCACTGTCATCGCCCACGTGAGCATTGAAGTCCCCCAGTAGCACAATGGAGTCCCCAGTCTGAGCACCCCTCAGTACCTCTCCCAGGGACTCCAAGAAGGCCGGATACTCTATACTGCTATTCGGCCCGTAGGCACAAACAACAGCAAGAGCCCTCTCCCCAATCCGAAGGCACAGAGAGGTGACCCTCTCGTTCACTGGGGTAAACTCCAACACATAGCGGCTGAGCTGGGGAGCTATAAGCAAGCCCACACCAGCCCACCACCACTCACCATGGGTGACTCCAGAGAAGTGGAGAGTCCAGCCCCTCTCAAGGAGCTGGGTTCCAGAGCCCAAGCTGTGCGTGGAGGTGAGCCCGACTATCTCTAGCCGGTACCTCTGAACCTCCCGCACAAGCTCAGGATCTTTCCCCCCCAGCGAAGTGACATTCCATGTCCCAACAGCTAGCTGCTGTGTCCAGGGATCAGGTTGTCGAGGCCCCTGCCTTCGACTGCCGCCCAATCCACACTGCAGCAGTCCCCTACTGCTACCTCTGTGGGTGGTGAACCCACAGGAGGTCGGGCCCACGTCACCTCTTCGGGCTGAGCCCGGCCGGGCCCCATGGGCAAAGGCCCGGCCACCAAGCGCTCGCATACGAGCCCCAACCCTGGGCCTGGCTCCAGGGTGGGGCCCCGGCTGCGCCATACCGGGCAACATCACGGTCCTCGATTGTTTCTCCATAAGGGTTTTGGTGAACTGCTCTTGGTCTGGCCTGTCATCTAGGACCTGTCTGCCTTGGGAAACCCTGACAGGAGCATAATGCCCCTGACAACATAGCTCCTAGGATCATTCAAGCACACAAACCCCTCCACCACAATAAGGTGGCAGTTCTAGGAGGGGTGACGGTAAATCGTGATACAAATTTATGATGATTTGAATAGAATTAATCTCGATTATTATCAGGCTCCAGAATCTCTTAGGTTTTCCTAGGTATGCAGTTGAGGATACCATCCCAGGGATAATTCTACTTATCACTTAGTCCAGTACGTTTTTTTATTTTCCTTATTTCTGTACTCATATTATATCAGGATGAACCACTGAAGGCTAGGGTTATACCAAAATCTGTGGTATTCTGTGATATGTTTTGATGTGTGTGTGTGTGGATTTTTTTTTTTTGTGTGTGTGTGATTGCGTTACGTACAATCACGGGAATATGTGTGACTTCACTCTAGGCGGAAGTAAAACAGCACAATTTCCGTGAAAACACAAAAACAGATTTAAGGCAGGAAAGAGCTGCTGTGCAAATAAGAAGTCAGAGCTCTCATTTTACCGACTGCTGAAAGCTCAGTAAAACAAAGAAAATGGAGGTAGTACAAATGCTCATAAAAGTTCATTTAAAAAGGTGTATTTGTTATTAATGTTTTACATTTTTAATAAAAGGAATATTTTAGTTAATAGGATATTATATTTTAGGGCGGCATGGTGGTGGAGTGGTTAGCACTGTTGCCTCACAGCAAGAAGGTTCTGGGTTCGAGCCTAGAGGCTGACGAGGGCCTTTCTGTGTGGAATTTGCATGTTCTCCCTGTGTCTGCATGGGTTTTCTCCGGGTGCTCCGGTTTCCCCCACAGTCCAAAGACATACAGGTTAGGTTAATTGGTGGCTCTAAATTGACCGTAGGTGTGAATGTGAGTGTGAATGGTTGTTTGTCTCTATGTGTCAGTCTTGCGATGATCTGGCGACTTGTCCAGGGTGTACCCCGCCTCTCGTCCATAGTCAGCTGGGATAGGCTCTAGCTTGCCCGTGACCCTGCACAGGATAAGCGGCTAAAGATAATGGATGGATGGCTAGATTATTAACAAACAGCTCAATGATTCCACCATTACAGCTAACCAAAAAATGGTTCAAAAGATTCTGCATATATTTCACCTGCACATATTTTATCTGCAAGATTCTTGGTTTCCAGGCTAACAGTTTGGTGAGAAATGATGAGCTAATATAGCACAAGGAAAAGGGATTAAATCTATATTCCCTTTCCCATGACTCCTTGCAGCTTCAGGGTGCAGACAAGCAAAATTCCCAAGGTACTTTTTTCTTCAGGTGCATTAAAATCATTATTATTTAATGAAGTTCAGTGTGCTTATCCTGTCTTAATGAAAAGCAACACATTTCTAATACGAGTTCTATCAAAGACAGAGTTAAATAACAAAGTGTATTGTGTAGACAATTCATTTTAACCATGGTATTATTTTCATCTAGATTAGATAATTATTTCTTAAAATTTTATACTTTATGGAATATAATTACATTATTTATTTGTTTGTTTGTTTTACCATTTCAGATTCCACCATTTGATCATTTTAATGTTCTCAATTGAGGCCCTACTTGTTCAAAATGTCATCATTACTGCAGTACCTTATAAAATAATAAAACTGCTTCACCGTTTTGTTCTCGAATGAAATTATTTCATTTGATCACGCACTGTTTACTGATTTGCTCTCAAAATGTACGTCAAGTAAAGGATTATACGTTTCCAAGCGCGACACTTAGATGCTATTTCCATTTTCATGTTTACCTAATGCTTCTAGAGAAATGAGGACACATAAATTGCATGTTTGTCTATACTGGTATAAGGTTACACACACACACACACACACACACACACACACACACACACACACACACACACACACACAAGCATGCAAAATGATTTTGGGGCGTTGGTATTCCAGCATGATGCCCATCTATCTTTTTGACATCTCCTAACCCAATCCCCTGGGGGGGTAACTGAATTTAATCCTGAACATTAGATAAGCACCTTCGCTTTGTGTGTGTGTGTGTGTGTGTGTGTGTGTGTGTGTGTGTGTGTGAGCGTGTGTGTGTGTGTGTGAGACAGAGAAAGAGCGAGACAGACAGATATTGTTTGGAGACGTGGCATTCGTACGTGGGTTGGATGAAGGCTAAAAAGAGGATAAAAAAGAAAGAAGGAACCAAAAGAGACGTATGACGTAGTGGCTCTACCTTACCTTGGCACTGTTGCGCTCTCTCTCTCTCTCTCTTTCATACATTTTATACACACACACACACACTTCACTGATGACCAATTACTTCTGGTGTTGTGTTTCAGTGTCACTAAGCACTATATTTATCTTATAATCATATTTATGGTTGCGTATTAGTTTAAATAATCTGGGCCGAGAGGAAAAGGTGTGTCTGATGCCACTCTACTGCATATATTTGTGTTCTCATTTAGCCACGGCTGCCATCTTACCTGCATATCTCTTAGGGAACAGCAGGCAGGTTAGCATTTGCTCTGCAGTGACTTGAAACAGCTCAGGACACCAACTGGATCCCAGATCAGCCTGTATCACATCAGTCCTAATATCTCTATTGGATGTTATGTCTGAAATAGTCACTGATTTGCAATCAGTTATGGTGCATAAATAGCGGCACCGGTACAGTCCTCTCTCTATAGGCTCTCTGTTTTTGGTGATGGGAAACAGAAGATGGCATTCAAAGCCAGAAGGCTGTGGTCCAACCCAACCACTGTGATTTACTGCATGTCTCAGATGGGAATGATCCTGCTCACTTGCACCAGCGTATGTCCTTCATTTATTAAAATGCAATGGGGAGGGTTTTGAGGTTTATTAGTATGTGTGTGTGTGTGTGTGTGTGTGCTCTTGAACTTCAGGGGATATTGAACACTTGAAGATGGGAAGATATCGTATGTGTTTGCTCGTCTTTGAACCCCCATTAACATTTTTAGCTAAATGTCTCTTCCTTTAGAATTAGAAAATCTGAGTAAGAAATTAGGATAAGAAATGAGCTGGGAAATATTTTTGACTTTTTATTTTATTAGAAAAAAAATACTGAACAATAAAAGAACCTCGTCTCGTCTCGTCTTCATCCGCTTATCCGGGGCCGGGTCGCGGAAGAAGAACCTCAATATGTTCAAAAAAGTACGCCTACTGTATGTATTTTCATATCGTGTGTTTTTATATGATGTAAACAGTGAAGTTAATGCCCATGTATGGCCCATTCTATAATTGCAGGTACATTTCAAGCGTTGACTCTGTTCGTGGTGGTGTAGTGGTTAGCACTGTTGCCTCACAGCAAGAAGGTTCTGGGTTCAAGCCCAGCGGCCGACAGGGGCCTTTCTGTGTGGAGTTTACATGTTCTCCCCATGTCTGAGTGGGTTTCCTCCGGGTGCTCCGGTTTCCTTCACAGTCCAAAGACATGCAGGTTAGGTTAACTGGTGGCTCTAAATTGACCATAGGTGTGAATGTGAGTGTGAATGGTTGTTTGTGTCTGTGTCAGCCCTGCGATAACCTGACGACTTGTCCAGGGTGTACCCCGCCTCTTGCCCATAGTCAGCTGGGATAGGCTCCAGCTTGCCCACGACCCTACACAAGACAAGCGGCTACAGATAATGGATGGGTGGACTTTGTGCGTTATTGTCAACTCTGTTATCATTAAACTGGGCAATCGATGACAACAGAGGGTACGTTTCCCAACACTTTGTGTTTTAACTCCACACGCTAACCTCAAACTAGCTACCACATGGCATGTATAAAAACAGAATTTTATGGATTTTAATCGTATTATTGTTTTTAAAAAAATGAGTGAGAGATTCACTCCAGTGTCACAGTAACAGATTTGATGAAGGGTGGCATGGTGGTGTAGTGGTTAGCACTGTCGCTTCACAGCAAGAAGGTTCTGGGTTCGAGCCCAGTGGCTGACGGGGGCCTTTCTGTGTGGAGTTTGCATGTTCTCCCCGTGTCCGCGTGGGTTTCCTCCGGGTGCTCCGGTTTCCCCCACAGTCCAAAGACATGCAGGTTAGGATAATTGGTGACTCTAAATTGACCGTAGATGTGAATGTGAGTGTGAATGGTTGTTTGTCTCTATGTGTCAGCCCTGCGATGACCTGGTAACTTGTCCAGGGTGTACACCGCCTCTTGCCCATAGTCAGCGGAGTTAGGCTCCAGCTTGCCTGTGACCCTGCACAGGATAAGCGGTTACGGATAATTGATGGAGATTTGACAAATAATTAATGCACTCTTGGTGTATCCTCAACATTTTGTTCAAATTAATGAGAGAAGGAACATGACATACCTTACCACCTTTCTGATGGTGCCTTCACGTCCTCTGGTAATTATAGTAAATACCAAAAACTGACGTCAAAATTGCACATGAACACCCACTCACGTCGTAATTTCCACTGGAAAGCTGGAAGAATTTTTTGATACACGAGCTGCCGAGATGAGATAAACTTTGACCTTTCAACATGGCAGAGAGTAGCGAAAGTTTCGTGAATGGTAAGCATTGCATTGTTAAACGTCCTCTACTCCTGTTAGTTGGTTAGTTTGTAGCCTACATAATGCTGTGGCATACACAATTGTAATAACATCGCCATTTATACTTCTTGCTGTCTTTAAAAATACCGTTATTATTTGGTTTTAAAAAGCAGATGTAAGCTAGCAGTCAGTCGAGGATAACGTTATAGCCTCCCGTAGGCCAGTACTGTGCGGTCTGCGCTCGAATGCAATTTTCTCACATGACTTTATTTGGTCTGTAGTGTACGCCAGTGACAGTATGTTGTACTGGGACCAGGACATGACCCAGCCCATAGCCCAAACTCTGTATCAACGGGAAGGAGATGGCAGGTTGTTCATGGAGCAGGATTTCACCACTGCTCTGCAAATAGTTCCACCCAGATCTGCTGAATTAGGTGAGTGCCCGTTCGCACAACGAGATGCAGTTGCAGCCAAGAAACAGGTCAGGGTAAACTCTGGGTCCGCCATGTTTCACTTAACTACGACAACAAAAGCACTTGAACACAATGCACTCGTAATTTCCACTTCACAAGTGGAAAGGATCATCTTTCCCATACCACGTGAAGGCAGCATATAGTTTCCCATCAGAGGAAGGGACATCTCTTGGTGCAAGTGTCGTGCATATTATGAAAAGTTTTTGTGGATTTTATGCGGTTTTATAACAGAGTTAACAGAGTTGACACAAACATTGGGACGGATAAAAAATATATATTTTTCTATTACTGAAATTTCACACAGTAGAGAAAATAGACTTTCGATGCAATTGATTTTCTAACAGTTAATAGAATAAGCCCCAAAAAACAGATTGTTCGACTGAATCGCTTCATGTTTATTCGAGTTGAATGTATGAATCAGTAGTCAAAGACAGCCAATAATGTGGGGGGAGGGGTGGGAGCCATTTCGTGAATGTTTTATGGATAAATTGGGTCTAAAATGTACATCAAGCATTGCTATTGGTGCTTGTCATAATTTGCATTATTGTACAAAATTGAGTCAATAAAGATTTATTTTGTGGAAAATAACAAAAGGTTTCTCTTGGAGATGCGAAATGTACCCCGAACTGCAGAATGACCCATATACATTTATTTTTAGTAAGTAGTTTTTCTTAAATAGTTTCCCTAAATAAGTAGTTTTTATTTGGAACTGGGGAGAAGCAGTGAGTGGCCTATTTGGGTGAAGCTCGCTCATGAAGCTGATTGAGACCATGCCAAGAGTTTGCAAAGCTTCATCAGGAATAAAGTTAAGAATTTAAAATAAAATAGTTTATATCGTTGAATGTGTTATTTAATAGTGTTAGTGTCTAAATGATTATTCTACAATAGAAGAAAACCCTTTAACGAGCATGTATGTGCAAACTTTTGACTTGTAGTGTGTGTGTATGTGTGTGTGTGTGCGCGCGCGCGTGCATATATACACAACCCCTCAATGCACTGCAGTAGGCTCATGTCCAAACAAAGTAGCTACAGAGTGCTAAGCCAGCATTATACACATTAAAGTTATAGGGTAGAGGGAGTCGGGTGCCACTGTGGCCTCATGGTTGGTTTTAATCATGTTATACACCGTCTAATTATATTATTTAGCCCGTGTATGCCTCTCATTCAGTAAAATCCAGATGTGAATTATCCATCAGCACACACCCCTTTAGTGACTGCTAGTGTCCTGGCATGCAGGAGTGTGTCTCCGTCAAGCAGCTACCAGACAGGATGTGACTTTAATGGCTACTGTTTTTCTGTTTTTGTACGTTAGATGCTATGCGCGAGCAAGTTTTTACATGCCATGAGTATGTTTGTTTGTGTGTTTTTACAGGTTTTCAAGGACCCGTTAATGAGAGGGAGAGAGAAATAACCCACCCTGTCAATGACCTGTTATTACTGAGACAGGGAATGAAAAGAGTACCAAGCCCACAGCCATGACGACAGCCGAGTGAGCACATGAATGTGTGTGTGTGTGTGTGTGTGTGTGTGTGTGTGTGTTAGAGAAGGACCAGTGGGCTCTGATTTTTATTTATTCATTATTTTTAATAATGTATAGGCAGTGGATATCAACTTCTATCAAAATTATTATTTGTTTGTTTAATTTAATTTAATATGTTGAAACCATGCTTCTCAAGAATGCCTAGAACACCATGACATAGTCAGGTTAGCATGGTTGCCTCACAGCAAGAAGGTTCTGGGTTCGAGCCCATCGGCCAGCGAGGGCCTTTCTGTGCGGAGTTTGCATGTTCTCCCCGTGTCTGTGTGGGTTTCCTCCGGGTGCTCCGGTTTCCCCCACAGTCCAAAGACATGCAGGTTAGGTTGATATGGGACGGCCTTGGGCTGAGGTGCCCTTGAGTGATGCACCTAACTCCCAACTGCTCCCCGGGCGCTGTTAGCATGGCTGCCCACTGCTCTGGGTATGTGTGTGTGTATGCTCATTAATCATGTGTGTGTGCATGTGTGTGTTCACTGCTTCGATGGGTTAAATGCAGAGAGGAATTTTACAAGTGTGTGATGAATAAAGTTGTTCTTCTTCCTCTTTGTTTTATTTATTTATTTATTTATTTTTACTATCAGCTACCGCAATTATACAGGGTGTCCAAAAGGTCAGGAGCCAATGGGAATATGTTGATGGGATATGTTTGCAAGTAAGCAAAAACATGACAAACTGGCTTAGGAAATAGTAGTGTAATGGTGAACATATACAACATATTTTGTAAATAACTAGACAGGGACACTCTAACGAGTGCAAACCCCGCCTTTTCCCTATTAAAATACATTGGGCGAAAATTTCGAAGTTCTGCCATGACCTTGACCTTTGACCTCCAAAATTTAATGGTTTCCTTCCTGGGTGATTGGCAACACATGTACAAAATTTGGTCCAAATCGATCCATTGGTTCTTGAGATATCTTGCAGACACACAGACAGACAGACAGACAGACAGATGCACACACACACAGACTGACGCAGGTGAAAATAATAACCCCTCCGACTACTGTCGGCAGGGTTAATAAATCCAAAATGAAGTATTTGTACTTTTACTCTTATTGGTTCCTGTCTTTTGGACACTCTGTAGTTGTTATAGTTTTTATTTAGGAAATTAGAAGTACCAAATACAAAGTAAAAGTACAAATTTGAAATGCAGATTAATAAATAGACAAACAAAATACAATTTGCAAGTACAAAGTAACAATGTAGAAGTACAAAATAACAAATAAGAATTACAAAATGCAAATTAAAAGCACAAAGTAGAAATCCAAAATAACAAATTAGAAGTCCAAAGTAACAAATTAGAAGTACTAAATGCAAAGTAAAGGTACAAAGTAGAAGTATAAAGTAACAAAGTAGACACATAAAATAACAATTTAGAAGTCTCATCTCATTATCTCTAGCCGCTTTATCCTGTTCTACAGGGTCGCAGGCGAGCTGGAGCCTATCCCAGCTGACTACGGGCGAAAGGCGGGGTACACCCTGGACAAGTCGCCAGGTCATCACAGGGCTGACACATAGACACAGACAACCATTCACACTCACATTCACACCTACGGTCAATTTAGAGTCACCAGTTAACCTAACCTGCATGTCTTTGGACTGTGGGGGAAACCGGAGCACCCGGAGGAAACCCACACAGACACGGGGAGAACATGCAAACTCTGCACAGAAAGGCCCTCGCCGGCCACGGGGCTCGAACCCAGGACCTTCTTGCTGGGAGGCAACAGCACTAACCACTACACCACCCTTTTGCACAGAATATTGACTGAAAAATGATTTTATTGCTTCTGCTAAAAAACAGTCCGTTAGATTCTCTGGTTGGATCTGCGTCCATAGCAACATAAACTCTAGCCTTCTGAGATTAGCATACTTAGCATTATAATTCATGTTAAACCGAACATTAAAATCAACATTAGAATCTTCCAAGGTGTTTTCTGATGGAGTAATGTTTGTTTGCCACAGGGTGTCGTGAATGAGCTGACGTTGTTAATTTGATTAAGAAAGCAACAAAATTTACCGGACTTCTTTCTGCAGATTGATATGATTTGACCTGTTTGTCCAGAGTTGATGGTCAGAACTGTGTCCATCGCAACGGTCTGTTATTCATCGCAGCAGTCTGAATGAGCAGTAGAATAAAGCACTTCTTTCCATCTAATACATGATCTATGAATCAAATAGACCATGCACTGGGAGGCTCTGGTTGAAATTATGGATTCTTTTCGGTGACTAGCAGAGTACTATTTCGCGAGGGGTGCAACCCCAAAGAAAACAGTACGATGCCAGTCACCGAAGAGAATCCATAATTACCGATGCCTCTCAGTGCATGATGTATTTGATTTATATCCCTCATCAAAAAATTCCAAAGTAAAAGTGTTAACTTTCGTCTATGAGATTGAATCTCAGCATAAACTCACTGGAGGGAGCCATGTTTGCTGTTTATGTCGGATCATGATACATAGATCTACACACACAGAAATGCTCGTGGAGCCACTGCTGTGACTTGAGTCAGTAACTAAACTGTTATTTTCGGTATTTGAAAAAGAGACCAAGCAATACATAAAAACAATTACTGACTCTCAAAATTAGAAAGCTGTTAAAACTATTGATATGTGTGGTTATTTTAATGTGTTCAGTTTAAAATCCCCCAGGCTGCAATTTTAACGTGTTTGTTTCGATTGTATTAATGACTTCTATTTTTGTCTGTCTTTATTGTAAAAAAACAAAAAGACTCAAGTCAGCTGTATAGCTTGAAACTGTGATGTTCGTTCACAAACATCCGTAGCAGCTTATCCTGTGCAGGGTTGCGGGCAAGCTGGAGACTATCCCAGCTGACTATGGGCGAGAGGCAGGGTACACCCTGGACAAGTCGCCAGATCATTGCAGGGCTGACACATAGAGACAAACAACCATTCACACCTACGGTCAATTTAGAGTCACCAATTAGCCTAACCTGCATGTCTTTGAACTATGGGGGCAACCGGAGCACCCGGAGGAAACCCATGTAGACACGGGGAGAACGTGCAAACTTCCCATAGAAAGGCCTCCGTCAGCCACTGGGCTTGAACCCAGAACCTTCTTGCTATGAGGTGACAATGCTAACCACTGCACCACCGTACAGGCCTCACTCCATATCCATTTTTTTTTTAAATCTTTGACGTAACGAGACACATTGCTTCATCAATGGTGGAACTATTTTCTGTCACGTAAGCCATCCTTGGCCAATGCCTGTATGGGAATTTTTGGATGAAAGAAAGAAAGCAAGCACAATTTCATTCATCATACACTTGTGAAATTCCTCTCTGCATTTAACCCATCTGAGGCAGTGAACACACACATGCACACACACGTGAGCAATGAGTACACACACATACCCAGAGCAGTGGGCAGCCATGCTAACAGCGCCCGGGGAGCAGTTGGGAGTTAGGTACGTCACTCAAGGGCACCTCAACCAAAGGCCATCCCATATCAACCTAACCGCGTGTCTTTTGAACTGTGGGGGAAACCCACGCAGACACGGGGAGAACATGCAAACTCCGCACAGAAAGGCCCCCGCCGGCCGCTGGGCTCAAACCCAGAACCTTCTTGCTGTGAGGCGACAGTGCTAACCACTACACCACCGTGCCGCCCAGATGAGGGATATCATACATAATATACATGATATATAGTATTATATAATTCATGATAAAATGTTTTTTATTTTAAATTTTCACTGGTTTGGGATTTATGGATGGAAATTTCAAAAATTAAAAGCTCTAATTGCTCCAATAAATAAATAAATAAATAAATAAATAAACACAAATTGTACTCACTACAAAGTGTGTCACCTTTTTTTTTTTATTTTTTAAATCACACAGTCTGTAGGCAGCCCTCATACAAAATCATTTTCTTATCACTTTTGAGCTTGTTCTTCAGAGACTCGGGGTCAATGCATTAGCTTTGACCTTCTGAGCTTCTATCTCTCTTGTGTGGAGTCAGTGCATGTGGTGGTATCCTGCTCTAAAAACGGGCAGTGTGAGTGTGTGAGAGTGTGTGAGTGTACCACTGGCTTTTTTTTTTCCTAATGACATGGAACACTGTGTGACAGCCGGGACTGCTCTGTTTGCGGTGGGGTTTTCCAAACAGACATGCGGCTGTTGGTGTAGACGTTTGAGGTTTACATACAGTTTGACCAAGTTGAATGGAAAGGCATAATGCGGTCCAGAAGGCTCAATTACAGCACCTAGTACTCTTGCAGATATGTACTCTTGCGGAGTCTGACAGCTGTGTATTTTATCTTTTTCTTCTGTCTCTTCTTTCTTTCTCTCTGCTGGCCGTCTGACATTTCACATCCCACTCTGATGTCGGAATCGTCGTTCCTCTCAATAACGAAGACGCACAAAATTGCATTTCAGCGCCATCGATTTTTATTTCATAGTAAATGGCAGAGTAACAAACCGCCAGGCCGCCGACTTGCGTGTAAACGCTTATCGGATAAGCGCACTTAAACAAGTCCAGGGACTCGATAGTCTCCTGGCCCAATGGCAGCAAAATCAATTCTAATTCAATCAGAGGCAGCAAAACAAATTCCACCCATATTGTTCTCGCTGTAATCCTCAGGGAGGGAGACCCAGGCTGACTCGGCTTGACGAACACAAGCCACAAACAACTTTGCTGAGTGTCATATTTCAAATGAAATGCCATCAATGTCAAAGGAAAGCCCTTGTTGGTTAAGATGTGGATGGGTTTTGCTCATTATCGGTACTGAGGCATAGAGCTGAACATTATTTAGGAGCATAGCATTGTATAGAGAAAATCATATACTGTATATTCTGTCATCAGGTTTGGACATGATGTAGACACTTGTGTGTGTGTGTGTATGTGCTCACGTACTGTAGATGTGTTTTGATATTTATCTTATCTGGAAAATAGCCCAAGGATGTCTCTTTTCCGTGTGAGCACCTTGCCAAAAGGCTGATATTGGCCCTGGCTTACCGATATATTATTAATTGGTGTGTATGTCTGTGTGGATATGGATGTGTGTTTGTTAGAGAGAGAGAGAGAGAGAGAGAGAGAGAGAGAGAGCAGTGAGTATGTTTGGGTTGCTAAAGGGAGAAAGGAGTCCTCAGGGTTGTCTGGCACAAGGAGAGAGAGAGAGAGACAGAGAGAGAGAGAGAGAGATGGAAAGGGGGAAGGGTGGAGGAGGAGAGAGGAAAGAGGGATGGGGTGAGCCAAGGAGGGGAAGAGGAGCCAGGTTTGGCCGCGGGCAGGTGCCTGTGATATGACAGCTGTTATAGCCTGCTCATAGATCCTGGCTGCTCGGCCCATGGGACAACCAGACAGGCAAGGTGTGTGTGTGTGTGTGTGTGTGTGTGTGGGTTTGTGCGTGCATTTAATGTTTTTAAGTGACACACATGAAGGTTTACCTTTACAGTCCCAAATCTGTGTTCACTACCAAGATCAGATTAGCCTATCTATTAATAATTCAGTTGAGTAAAAATAAAATCACTCATTTACAAAATACGGACGAGTCATGGAATACGGATTCATGGAAAATAAAAAATATAATACAAAGTACGGATCTTTTATTCATGGATACAGTGTCTTGCAAAAGTATTCATCCCCTTGGTGTTTGTCCTGTTTTGTTGCATTACAAGCTGGAATTAAAATGGATTTTTTGGGGGTTAGCACCATTTCATTTACACAACATGCCTACCACTTTAAAGGTGCACATTGTTTTTTTGTTTTTTTTTATTGTGACACAAACTATAATTAAGATGAAAAAACAGAAATCTGGAGTGTGCATAGGTATTCACCCCCCCCCCCCCCAAAAAAAAAAAATCAAAAAGTCAATACTTTGTAGAGCCACCTTGTGCTGCAATTACAGCTGCAAGTCTCTTGGGGTATGTCTCTATTAGCTTAGCACATCTAGCCACTGGGATTTTTGCCCATTCCTCAAGGCAAAACTGTTCCAACTCCTTCAAGTTAGATGGGTTGCGTTGGTGGACAGCAATCTTCAAGTTATGCCACAGATTCTCAATTGGATTGAGGTCTGGGCTTTGATTAGGCCATTCCAAGACTTTTAAATGTTTCCCTTTAAACCACTCCAGTGTAGCTTTAGCAGTATGTTTAGGGTCATTGTCCTGCTGGAATGTGAACCTTCGTCCCAGTCTCAAACCTCTGGCTGACTCAAACAGGTTTTCCTCCAGAATTGCCCTGTATTTAGCGCCATCTATCTTTCCCTCAATCCTGACCAGCTTTCCTGTCCCTGCAGATGAGAAACATCCCCACAGCATGATGCTGCCACCACCATGCTTCACTGTAGGAATGGTGTTCTCAGGATGTTGGGTTTGTGCCACACATGACGTTTCCCATGATGGCCAAAAAGCTCAATTTTAGTCTCATTTGACCAAAGAATCTTCTTCCATGTGTTTGGGGAGTCTGCCACATGCTGTTGGGCAAACTCCAAACATGTTTTCTGAAGCAATGACTTTTTTCTGGCCACTCTTCCATAAAGCCATGCCCTGTGGAATGTACGATTTAAAGTGGTCCTATGGACAGATACTCCCATCTCCACTGTGGATCTTTGCAGCTCCTTCAGTATTATTTTTGGTGTCTTTGCTGCATCTCTGATTAATGCCCTCCTTGCCTGGTTTGTGAGTTTTGGTGGGCGGCCTTCTCTTGTCAGGTTTGTAGTGGTGCCATATTCTTTCCATTTTGCTATAATGGATTTAATGGTGCTCCGTGGGATATTCAAAGTATGGGATATTTTTTATGACCCAACCCTGATCTGTACTTCTTCACAACTTTGTCTCTGACCTGTTTGGAGGCTCCTTGGTTTTCACGTTGCTTGGTTAGTAGTGTTGCAGAGTCAGGGTCCTTCTAGAACAGGTTGATTTATACAGACATCATGTGACAGATCATGTGACACTTTGATTGCACACAGGTGGATCTTAATCAACTAATTATGTGACTTATGAAGTGAATTGGTTGGACCAGCTCTTATTTAGGGGTTTCATATGAAAGGAGGTGAATACCTATGCACGCTCCAGATTTCTGTTTTTTCATCTTAATTATAGTTTGTGTCACAATAAAACAACAAGTTGCACCTTTTGCAAGACACAATATGTGATATTTTCCATGAAATATCAATCGTAAATTAATAAAGTAAACTTATAAATGCAGGTAAGATATTTTAATTATGAACTTCAGCAGTCCAAACATTTAATTGTTTCATACTTCTTAATTTTTTATCCATGATGCATCATCCATATGAAATCCGTAACCAATCTGTAATATACTGAAACGTCCGTGACCAATCCGTAAATTATTAGCATCCGTGATGCAGCTGTATCAAAATCCACGACCACTCTGTAGTTTGTATCCTTTTTTATTATATTTCCGTAATCCGTGACCTATCCGTATTTTGTTAACCACCTAAATAAGTCATCTGATGGAAAATTACTTTACAATTTACAAGGGCTTTTTGTTCATATGTTTATAACTATCTCAACTAATTAGAAAATGATCTATTTCCTATTCTGTTTTTATTTTAACTAACAAAGTGGTCTCTAACTCCATTATCAACAGTACATAAAGAAAGGTAACATTTGGCGTAATAACGTATCCAAATACTGCACAGGTTTCAGTAGCTTGCTAGGTTGCTAATTCATAGCTACATGTTTATCTACAGTAACTAGCAAAGATGCCACTTAGACTTAATCATGAGTGTTAAACCACCTACCGGCTGTAACAGCACTTCAATACATTTCACACAACAGATAATCACTAATAAACATCAAAGTGATATCTTAAGTTCCTTACAGCACTTTAAAGGTAGACTGCCTTTCAGATTTTTCAAATGTAGGTCATAAAAATATTTTCCCCAACACCCAATTATTTTTGCTTAGTGGACCAAAAGCTACTGAATTCAAATCACAAGCTTCCAATTTTATTAGTTTTTTTTAAATAGAACAATTAATGAATTTAGAGCCACATGGCCCTAAATTCTCCACTATTTTTTCCTGCTTCACCATGACCCAATTCAAGATACTATGTCATGCATCACGTGGTGGGCTTTCCCCGTTCGCGCAAGGCATTGTGGGATACAAATTTGAAACAGGAGAGAAAAATGGAGAACGTGAGTGTGTGAATGAAACATGAAAGACCGACTACAGTAACGGAAAGCAAGAAGAAAAGACGTTATGTTATGTACAAAGGAAAGGAAACGCAGGACCAAACTAATAAATATCGGTGGCCAGCGAGCACCTCGGTGTGATCAGCTGTTCGTTTAGCGACAGAATGATGGAACTGTCAGTGCACGGTCAAAGGTAAACCTGCGCATACTCACACGGACTTCCTCCGTCTGCTTGACTGCGCAAAGTGAGCAATTTCATGCACATTATTTGCTAGGGAATTGACTCAAATTAAATAACTTCCCAGCCACAGAATGACCTGATATTTTGTGAGATATTACATATATTACAATGACCAAATTTCAGAGGGAAATAAATTTCACAGATTTTATGAAATCAAAAGGCCGTCTCTCTTTAATACTGGAAAAAGATCTGGCTTGCTCGTATTTAGCTAGTTAACCTAATGTCTAACCTGTATGTGTTTTCATAGGTTGTATGTAGACTTGTTAAATACTGAGGTTTTGTCTTGTGTAATTTGCTGCTTGTTATCATGCTGTTTCCTTTGAAACGTTTAAAACTGAAAAAGCTGATTAACCGGGTTTCATCTGTCTCTACTGTCTCAGACATTGCTGCTCCTGAGCAAACATTTGAAGTGCTGACTTTTGGCAGGAAAGTGTTTTATTTTGGAAATCTTAAAACTGAATTGTTTAACACAATTCAATCTCATTAGCTTACAGGATTCTGGGGTTAAAAACGCGTTATCAAATCAGTTTTTTATTCAGTAATGGTGATCAAAAATAAATGTAACGAATTTTTATTTTTATTTATTTATTTATTTTTAGAAAACTCAAGTAAACATACTAAGTAATAAAATATACTCATACTCAAAAATGTACGGTTACAGTAAAATATATACTCAAATATGAATAGGCCATTGGTGGTATGGTGGTGTAGTGGTTAGCACTGTCGCCTCACAGCAAGAAGGTTCTGGGTTCGAGCCTGGTGGCCGACGGGGGTCTTTCTGTGTGGAGTTTGCATGTTCTCCCCGTGTCCACATGGGTTTCCTCTGGGTGCTCTGGTTTTCCCCACAGTCCAAAGACATGCAGGTTAGGTTAATTGGTGGCTCTAAATTGACCGTAGGTGTGAATGGTTGTTTGTCTCTATGCGTCAGCCCTGCGATGACCTGGCGACTTGTCCAGGGTGTACCCCGCCTCTCGTCCATAGTTAGCTGGGATAGGCTCCAGCTTGCCCATGACCCTGCACAGGATAGGCGGTTACGGATAATGGATGGATGAATAGTAGGCCGTTATTTTCCACTGCTGATAATAGGACAGAAAATAGGGGAATCAAAATGAGTTTGGGTTACTGATTGCGTGGAATTTTGTTTTCAGTTTTTTTTGCCAGATCCACATAGGTTTCCTCTGAGTTCTTTGGTTTCTCTGGGTTCTCTGGCCATGCTAGATTGCACACATGGGTGTATTACGAAGGTTCTGGATCTACCCTGTCCAAGATAATGCACTTCTTGATAATGAATGAATGAAATCTATGCTTCCTCCCAACTGCCCACCCATCATGAGCCAGCATCTCTTTTCCTCTCCCTCTCTTTCTCTATCTCTCGCTCTGTCTTCTCTCCAAATATGCCAACTAAACAGAAATGTCACTATCAAGCTATTCAGTGTAGCATGTTAACTGTAATTGAACAGCCTCTCGACCTCGGCTCATGTACGCTCCTTTGATGTTGTACTTTTTTTAAGGACAAATTAGCTTTCTTTTCATGGGAGCATTAAGGACAAGCGAATTTTCATCTAACTCGAGATGAACTGGTGGCACAAGACTCAATTACGGCTCAGTATTATCCTCTTAGACCTTTTTATTTTATATATACACACACAGCACTGTGCAAAAGTCTTAGGCTTCTTATTTTTTTTCATACAAACTTTGTCATAGATTTCTATTTTATGACGTCTACATTATCGAGTCAGTCCAAAAACATTTTAGAGTCCAAACGTTCGTTCATTTTCCAGCACAAAATTAAATGTTACAGAAAAAATAAGTTTGTATCTGAGCAGCATATTACAGTACATAAGAGAGCACTTTTCAGATTAAAACAGAAAGCATAATGAAGGCTGCTGGGTTTTGGTGCAAAATGAAGTGAGTGTGACAGTCAAAGTGTCCAGAAGAACTGGGGCTGGTTCTGGAAGATGCTCAGTAAAACCTACAGCTCATTTCCTTATCAAACTGCACTCATTGTACCTCAGACTGCTATTTTTTTTAAGCAAAGGGTCGTCTCACACGAAATATTGACTTCGTTTCATTTATTATGGCTTACTGCTTCCTGTTTATAGTATTTTTTAAATGCTGAAACAGTGTTAGGTGTCCACGTTTGTTTAATTCTTAATTGTGGAATTTAAAGCATTAACATTTCATGGCTGTAAATAAAGTTGACAGAGAGCACTATGGCCCAATCACCATCCTGGGTAATAATAAGTCACGGCTGAATACTTTTATAATTCAATAAACCCTTCTCCCGTGAAATATAACACTGATAATATGGCCCAGCATCATTATGAAGGATTTAAAGCCCAAAGCAAGATACTGTAACCTTTTAACTGTATCTATTCAACGACACTGTTTAAATCCGCTCTTTATATCTCTCTTATCCTCATTTCCTCCTTTCTTTATTCTCTGCTTGAACATTTTCTTTGACTGATGAGATAATAGGTCCCCAGGTTCAATTCATGTTGCGGCCCGAATGCGGAATGAATCATCTTCTCCCACATTTTCCAAAACCTGCTCTCTCTCTCTCTCTCTCTCTCTCTCTCACACACACACACACACACACACAGCCCCACTCTTCTATCATGAAGACCAGATTTTCCAAAAAGGAAATGAAAATCTAGGGCAAAAAGAGATATAAACTTCAAGCCTTGTGGTGCAGCTGACAGCACTCTGTTACCAGCCAACAAGTGGTTTGGTTTGGAGGGGGTCAGTACAATTCAGACCAGGCTCAGATTACATACACATTTCTATAAATGTTTAGAGCGATGTTAAAATTGCAGCAACACTAGTTAGAACATGAGAAGCTTAAATGGCTACATGTTTATCTCTCTCTCTCTCTCTCATGTGCACACTCTTTCTCTTTCTCTCTTGGTTTCACAAACTGAAGAGAGTTTCGATATAGTTGCTCATTTGCCCAAAAATAGGACAACCTCACTACATTTAGAACATTTAGAATGGGAAAGACCAGGACAATATGAAAAGCTGTAGTACTGAAACATGAGGGGGGGGGGGATTAATCGATCCTAAAATAACCCAATCCTGTGAATTCTGTATTTTAAACATCTCCAGAAGGTCCAGTTTTTTTCTTTTTCTTTGGAGTTGGATGTTTGACCTTCAACCAAATCAATTGTGAAATCAACACTTTCTCGCAATTTCAAATTTGAATCATGGGAATTTTGCCAAGCTAATGAAAATTACATGGACCATCCTTCCATCTTCAGTAACTGCTTCATCGTGGTCAGTAGATCCGGATCCTATCCCAGGAACACTTCACTTTGGGAATTCACTATGGATGGGATGCCAGTCCATTGCACATGCATATTCACACCTCGGGACATTTTAATGTCATGAGTCCATTACTGCTACTCGCATATTTTTGGAAGGAAAGTGAAATGGAACCAGAGACCTACATGGAAACCCACACAGACATGGGAGAAACATGCAAAACTCCAACACACAAAGAGCTCCTAGAAATCATGAAAAGATTAGACATCAGAAATGAGGCTTTGCTTAAATAGAGAAAAAGTGTGAACGTTCTTAATACACACCCAACACTTGGGATAACAAAACCATTCCGTGACAGGCAGGACATGAGGAGATAAGCCAAGGATACTTAAGACCCCTCTTTGAACCATGTACAAGAACCTCAGCCCTATATGTCCTGAGGGATTACTATCACAACTTGTATATACACCCCAGCAAATCTCATGTAAACAACCCAGATCCGACAGACGTGTGATTTTGCACATCTAGATTCCTAATGTGCCACCTGTTGCATCATACTAATCACGACGAAGTCAGTTTCAATTACAGGAGCTCTTGTGGTTGCTGACATAAGAGCATATGAATGTACACACGCACACACATAGAAATAAGAGAATAGCTATGTTTAAACAAACACGCCGTGATCTTGTTAGCGCTACATGCCGCACAATGCTTTCCTGCCATTAAAGTCTAATGACATGTTATTAAAATCACACTGGGCTCCTGCACCACCATTTGCACAACAACTTGTTGGAATGTCATCACTTGTTTCTCGCTTGGTCCTCCCTATACTTACTTCCTGTATAATAAATTTGACTCTCGACAATTTTATATTCTTTGATCTTGCTAATGAGCTTTCTAAATACATAAAATAAAAATGCCCATCAATGCAAACAATGCAAAAAGCATACACGGTGAGGAAACATGGCCAGTCCGTTCCCATTATCCTGATGTATCAAACCCACCCCTTTAGGACAACAGCAATGCTTTGAAAAGCCTCGCCGCAAGTCGATTGTTTGCCTGTGAGTCAGAGGACTTGCTTTCCTCTGCCAGTCCACTGCTGTGGTTCTGATAGTGTTTACAGATCTTTTTGGACAGACTTGATCTGATCTGGATGTGAAGATATTCAAAATCTTCAGAAGCCTATATTACGGACAACACTTAGGCTTGAAACCAAGCTTGTGGTGGACATCCAAAGAGAATACAACAATTCTACCCATCCAAGACGTTAATGCTACAGAGACGATCACACAATCCTAAACAGGAGGGTTTTCTTTTTTTTTTTTGGACAGCATCAGTCTGCATTCTTAGGAGTTATTCTACAATAACTGATGATTTCCTACAGTGTGGTTGTGATAAAAGTTAGTTGTCTCACAACGTCTCATTCGAGTTTGCCCATGTCAAATTCCTGCAAATTTGTAATGCTCGGATGTTACACAGGGTCTAAACCGTGAACCATGAGGAATGCCATGAACTGATTTTGGAGTCCATGCTCCACTTTACAGATGAAGTGTCTGAGAGAAAGAAACGCCGCAAAGGAAGATGAACTAAAAAAGAAAAAGGCAGGAAGCTGAAAACGTGCTAAGAGAATAAAAAGGAAAAGGGACTGAGGCGGAGAAGGACACAAGGGAAAATAGACAAAACATGTCTGGGGTTCTGGGCCATAACTTGGCACAAGGAGTTTGTGGGCAAAGTCGAGTAATTAAAAACATGCAAACCGCTGCACAGTGAAACATACACAGAGCTGAAACATCGTTAGACGTGCGAGGTAGCCGAAGTCACTACTTTCATCGAGTTCAAATGTGAGTGCACAGTTTTGTAAAAGTTTTCAAAAAATGCCATTGCTGAACTTTCTATGAAGCCTCTCTTTGAACGCTACACCAAAAATACATCATTTAAACTATGGAGATTAATGAATTACAAAACAAAAAGTAGTCTCAAGTAAGCACTTTGAAAAGTAGCAAGCGAGAGTCAGAAAAATAACTGATTAACGAGAGATTCAGCTCCAGTGCCTCAACTTGGGTTACAGCTATCTTTGAGTCAGCGCTCTGTTTCAAAACAACTACATTACGCTGTTAGATATTTTATTTTCAAAATGCTAAATGTCAAATCTCGGCCTTGTGACTTGAAGGAACCCTTATGCTAATATCAAAATGTGTTGGCATTCATATTTAAGGCAGTCTTTAAAATTTCCCCCTGCTTCTGAACTCTAGGGGAAATGCATGTGTACATATCTCGCTTACTTGCTTTTTTTTCTTTCGCTCTCTTTCACCATTAAACAGAAAGTAACCTTTTGGTGTGTCAAGCCCTGGGCTATCCATTCAATCTACGGCTAGGCAGGTTCCGTGTCTACCTCTCCCGCACTCTTGCATCATCTCTCTTTCTCACCTGCGGAAAAAAAAAGAACAAAACAAGCAGGAGGAATGTTTATTAACACCTCCGCTGGCTCACTTGGCCCCGCTGGGCTGACCTGATTATCGCCTGTCTGTAATTACACTGAAACCAGAGGTGTGCTGTTCATGGGGGGGCCCGATGATTAGGGAAGACGAGGCGCTCTTGCTGTCTACCCAGGAGCCTCGGCGAGTATTAATACACTGTGATAGAGGCCTGTTGTTTTTGGGCTTTTGTTCTAAGGTACATATGGTTCTAAGGTGGATGATACCATAGGCTATGAATTGCTGTGTTTTAAAGAGAGCGATAAAGCGAGGAGCATGGTTAGGCAAACGGAGCGATTGTGGAAGGCTTTTTTGGATTTCGTGCATTCGTTTACGATGAGTTCCTTTGTGTTTTTGTGTGTTGCCTTTTGTGAGGAACAAAACAGGAAGATGTGCAGTTTGACTTTGATGGAATATGCAGAATAGTCTCCATGGTGTATCCACAGGGCATAAAAATGTTTGTTCTAGGAATAATTTAGTCTCAAACAGTGTTTGCAGGTGAGTTTGAAAATAAAAAAAGAAATAAAAACAACCCCAAAACCTTAGGATTAGTATGAGGTGTTGTAAAAGTCATGGTGAGCTGAGATTATGGGACGGAAGGAAGTACATCTTGTAACTATGGTTCCTGTAGATCATCTAAAGGTTAAAAGTTCAGATTTTGGAAATGTATCTTGAAATCACTTGACTTGAGATATGTTCTAGATGACATACATTCTGATTTGAGTCTGATCTAGGTACAGTATATCGTTCCTAAAGCCATACTGTAAAGATTGAATTCTGTTGATATGTGTGCACTGTACTCTTGTTCATCTGCCCCATCATGTCCAGGACCTCTGTGTGTCCGCCTTTGCGTAAGCACTTATTGCTCTGACCAGAAGCACAGATAGGTGCTGCCATCTACTGACCACTGGACACAGATCTTACGTGGATACTGCACCTTAAATACTCCGTAATTTGTCCTGATTCATACATTCACCTTCAGGAACCACTAATCATATTCAGGGTTGCTGTGGATCCGAAGCCTTGGAACTTTATGTGACAAACACAGACAAATGATACAAACAGTGAAGCGTCTCAGTGTGGTTCTACTAAATATAAGCACTCTTGGAATGACGCTCATGCAATGAAATCAAAGTGATGTTGGAAGCATGAGGCCTGTAGCTTCAACATTAACTTTAAGATGTGTTTTCGTTAGGTTGTACATTTATTTCATGCAAAACACTTCAAAATAATGCAATCACTGAAATTTCCCAAGCCATACTTAGTAGCATGACCTCTACTGCTTCACCTTCCCCAGCTTCAAGAGTCATATTTAACTTGTTGTGTTAGCTTTTATGACAATATCACATAAATCTTACAACGCCACAAAGAGCAGAGGACCACTAGCGGTCCAAGAGAGTGATAGTTTAGCTGGTTCCAGCTTGTATACAGCTTGTATTTTGACATATCAATAATACTGTCATTCGTGGAAGCTTTAATGAACGAGCTGCTTAATTGTTTACAGTCCGAGAATTTTTGAAAAAAAAATATTCAAATCAACATTATTATCAGTGTCAACACTAGCCAAAGTTAAAAGATGTGAAGGTTAGTTTCATAACATTTGACGTAACTATCCCTTGGAGTACCTCAAAGTTCAGTCCGAGGACCTCTTCTTTTTATCGTGTTTAACAATGCCCTTCCAAATTCGGAGTCCTGCAACCTCAACGCCCGCAAGGGATTGATTCCTGGAATCACTGGTGGAAGGGTGAACACAGGCTGAAAGCCAGGCAGTCCAAATGCTCTGGTGATTCCTGCAATGCAGGCATGTACTCCCATCCTCCTGGGAACCATCATCGGAGGTGCAGCTCCCCATCGGCTCTGGTTGTCCTGCTCCCTTGCTTGCCACCTGGATCCAGCGAAGCAGTGCGGATGAGGACTGCGCACCCTCATCACCACCGTCAACAACAAATCCTTGCGCAGGCTATGTCTCTCGCCCCCTCCCCCTTCATACCTGGTAAGGCAAAGAAGACAATGGAGAGGAGGACCTCGTCATCATCGAATTTTCGACAGACAGCCATAAGAGTTTCTCAATGATCTCCCAAAGTCAGTTCAGCATTGCAAGGTTGTTCTCTATGCAGACGATACAGCCCTATTCTTTGCTGGTAAGGACGTCCATTCTGTAGAGTTACTTCTTGAGGAAAATCTTCATGCCTTCAATAACTGGTTTTGTCTTAATGACCAAATCATAAATTATATCAAGACAAAAGTTATGTTTTTTGGTTCGAACCAATGACTTAAAAGATCTCCAAAGCCAGTATTTTCATTCACAGGAACTGATCTAGAAGTTACAGATTCTTTTAAGTATCTAGGTCTGATCTTTTATCCTACAACCCCGATTCCAAAAAAGTTGGGACAAAGTACAAATTGTACAACCCCGATTCCAAAAAAGTTGGGACAAAGTACAAATTGTAAATAAAAATGGAATGCAATGATGTGGAAGTTTCAAAATTCCATATTTTATTCAGAATAGGACATAGATGACATATCGAATGTTTAAACTGAGAAAATGTATCATTTAAAGAGAAAAATTAGGTGATTTTGAATTTCATGACAACACCACATCTCAAAGTTGGGACAAGGCCATGTTTACCACTGTGAGACATCCCCTTTTCTCTTTACAACAGTCTATAAACGTCTGGGGACTGAGGAGACAAGTTGCTCAAGTTTAGGGATAGGAATGTTAACCCATTCTTGTCTAATGTAGGATTCTAGTTGCTCAACTGTCTTAGGTCTTTTTTGTCGTATCTTCCGTTTTATGATGCGCCAAATGTTTTCTATGGGTGAAAGACCTGGACTGCAGGCTGGCCAGTTCAGTACCTGGACCCTTCTTCTACGCAGCCATGATGCTGTATTTGATGCAGTATGTGGTTTGGCATTGTCATGTTGGAAAATGCAAGGTCTTCCCTGAAAGAGACGTCGTCTGGATGGGAACATATGTTGCTCTAGAACCTGGATATACCTTTCAGCATTGATGGTGTCTTTCCAGATGTGTAAGCTGCCCATGCCACACGCACTAATGCAACCCCATACCATCAGAGATGCAGGCTTCTGAACTGAGCGCTGATAACAACTTGGGTCGTCTTTCTCCTCTTTAGTCCGAATGACACGGCGTCCCCTGATTTCCATAAAGAACTTCAAATTTTGATTCGTCTGACCACAGAACAGTTTTCCACTTTACCACAGTCCATTTTAAATGAGCCTTGGCCCAGAGAAGACGTCTGCGCTTCTGGATCGTGTTTAGATACGGCTTCTTCTTTGAACTATAGAGTTTTAGCTGGCAACGGCGGATGGCACGGTGAATTGTGTTCACAGATAATGTTCTCTGGAAATATTCCTGAGCCCATTTTGTGATTTCCAATACAGAAGCATGCCTGTATGTGATGCAGTGCCGTCTAAGGGCCCGAAGATCACGGGCACCCAGTATGGTTTTCCGGCCTTGACCCTTACGCACAGAGATTCTTCCAGATTCTCTGAATCTTTTGATGATATTATGCACTGTAGATGATGATATGTTCAAACTCTTTGCAATTTTACACTGTCGAACTCCTTTCTGATATTGCTCCACTATTTGTCGGCGCAGAATTAGGGGGATTGGTGATCCTCTTCCCATCTTTACTTCTGAGAGCCGCTGCCACTCCAAGATGCTCTTTTTATACCCAGTCATGTTAATGACCTATTGCCAATTAACCTAATGAGTTGCAATTTGGTCCTCCAGCTGTTCCTTTTCCAGCCTCTTATTGCCCCTGTCCCAACTTTTTTTGAGATGTGTTGTTGTCATGAAATTTCAAATGAGCCAATATTTGGCATGAAATTTCAAAATGTCTCACTTTTGACATTTGATATGTTGTCTATGTTCTATTGTGAATACAATATCAGTTTTTGATATTTGTAAATTATTGCATTCCGTTTTTATTTACAATTTGTACTTTGTCCCAACTTTTTTGGAATCGGGGTTGTACTATGACCTGGCATAATCGTATTGACGATCTCTCTGGAAAAATAGCTAAAAGATTAAACCTTTTGAGGAGGATTAGAAAGTATCTTACTGTGGACCAGTGTTGTAGTCGAGTCACTAAACCTCGAGTCCAAGTCCAGTCTCGAGTCCCCAGTGTTCAAGTCCGAGTCAAGTCCAAGTCATTAAAGAAAATTTTGAGTCAAGTCCGAGTCGAGTCCACTATTGATCCAAGTCGAGTCCGAGAACAAGACTCCATCCGCACCATTTGACGGTGGCTGTGGCTGCCTTTATGTGAAACCATCTCTGCTACTGTGTTGGACTAACGTTACTGCTTGACTGCCCCATTTTAGTTAATAGGCTACAGATAAAAAGCTTGTTCATCGCTCAGCAAGCCCCACCCACTATCAACAGAGCAATGAACATAGTGTGTCACTTACTTCTCTGGGTGGAGTCTTGCCAAATGACGATTGAAGTTCGAGGTTGTCCCCGTCGTCTCCTTGATAGTTCTTCTACATATGGAACACATAGCAGTGCATTTTTCCCCACTGCATGAGAAGTCTGTATAAGCAAAGCGGACAATCCCAGGGGCTTCTCTCCAGGCATTTTAGCGGCATTAAAGTTAGTTTGTTCCTGAACATGACGTATGAACAGGTGAATGTGCATTCTCTTGCACAAAATTAGTATAGAAATTAATGTAGATATAAATATCTTGTGCCAAATTATTATGGCATGTTAGAAAAAATAAAGAATAAGTCTCCAGTTTACGAGCCCGAATGCAGTTAATGCACGAGTCTGAGTCCAAGTCCGAGTCATCAGTGCTCAAGTCCAAGTCAAGTCACAAGTCCTTAAAATTAGGGCACGAGTCAGACTCAAGTACTACAAGCCTGCTGTGGACAAGTGCAAATATCTTCACGGCTCTTTGGTTCAGCCTCTTTACGAATACTGTGATTTGGTCTGATATAATGCTGACAAGACAAGCCTCGACAGATTACTAAGGTTGCAGAAGAGAGGTGCCTGCATTATTCTACAAAAGAAGACCAGAGAAGAACAATCTGAAAACTTGTTGAGAGAGCTGGGTTGGATCCCTTTAACCGATCATTGGACTTTCCATTAATGCGTATTTGTATTCAAATGCTTGAAAGGGCTCTGCCCATCATACCATCAACATGTTTACCTGCAGTTCTGAAGTACATAACTACAACACTAGAAACAAATCTAACATTCACATGGTCAAAATATCATCCAAGTCTGGTTATAGATCCTCCAAATATTCTGCTGCTAAAATATTCAACAGTATGGATTCTGTAGTTATAAGCTCTAAGCATGTTAAATCATTTTGCTCAACTATTTGTTATGTATATAAGTAAAATATTCTAGATAAACTCTAAATTGTCCAAACCTCTAAGGCAGTGTTTCTCAACCACTGGGCCGCGGCCTATTAGTGGGCCGCGAAGTGCCATCTAATGGGCAGCAATTTTTTTTCCAAGTTGAAGCTACTTTTTACTTATAGTCGGGTACAATTGCTGGGTTGCATTCGACGTCACATCCGTCTCATTAAGCTATGGTCACACTGCAGCTCGCGATGCTTTGCAAGGGATTATCAATGAAAATGAGGCATTTCGGTGGCGATGCATGGTGATATACACGTGAGCTAAAAGTTATGGTCACACAGCAGGTGAACACTTGGCTGTCATACTTTCGCGCACTTGAATGTGGCGCAGCTCGAGTGGCCGTGCTTACTCACGGAGCGCATTGTGTGTGCTCTTGGGACCCGGTCATTATGGGAAACACCTGATACTGATTTGAGCACAATCAACACGTGCAGATACGGACACTGTTTTCACAGAGGCTTTGCATCATCATTATCACTATCAACGTTTGTTTCTAGCCATGTTTATGACGCTGTTTAAATACTCTGCTTTATGATTCTGCTTTGTTTTCATTTGTGTTTTGTTTTTGTAAATATCACACCTGCTAATAAACACTCTTCCTGCACTTAGATCCATCTACTGCCGTCTATCTTGTAGTGTCATGATACCCAGGTCTTTGACCCAACCACAGATAAAAAGTTGTACACCTCCATGCTCTTCCAGGTTTTCATCTGTGTGTCCATGTAGAACGATGTCTGCAGCACCAGGTAGTTTGAGACGTTAGGGAACTCAACAGATGGATAATTTTCCAACTTGTAGGAAAAATCCTTCTTTGTTAGTGTGTAAGGATCTATCCCATTGAGCTTGCTTGTTTGCTGTACACAAACATGGCAATAAATTCTTGTGTTAATCCACCAGACTCCACTTTTGGATCATTAATCCCTTTTGGCTGAGAATGCCCTGTGTGCATGGTTTTATTTTGGCTTCTGGCACATCCATACAGTTTTAAATACAATACCTACAATTAAACAGTTTGTTTTTATTGCCTTTATTTAATTCCTGGGCTCCCATCTGTAACAGGAAGTGATGTTGCATTCCATTAATACACTTTACAATAGATTATTAGATTCTAATAGAATAGATGAGCCAAAATAATTGGGGGTCTTTTTTAACGGGCCCCAATTTGGTACAAGTATGAATAGGTGGGCCTTAAAGCAGAAGAGGTTGAGAACCCCTGCTCTAAGTAATTATAATTTTCACACTATTTCTTAAAGTTTCCATTGTCAATACAATTGCCATAAGTTTTAATATTTGTATCTACATTATTATATTTTTATTTATTCTATTTGTTGTTATATATATTTGCTATTCATTTATATTTATGCTATGCACAACTCTCATGTAAATAAGTGTCAGCTTTGGAAACCATGTCCCTAATAAAGTTTATTATTATTATGCGGGGCGGCACAGTGGTGTAGTGGTTAGCGCTGTCGCCTCACAGCAAGAAGGTCCTGGGTTCGAGCCCCGGGGCCAGCGAGGGCCTTTCTGTGTGGAGTTTGCATGTTCTCCCCGTGTCCGCGTGGGTTTCCTCCGGGTGCTCCGGTTTCCCCCACAGTCCAAAGACATGCAGGTTAGGTTAACTGGTGACTCTAAATTGACTGTAGGTGTGAATGCGAGTGTGAATGGTTGTCTGTGTCTATGTGTCAGCCCTGTGATGACCTGGCGACTTGTCCAGGGTGTACCCAGCCTTTCGCCCGTAGTCAGCTGGGAGAGGCTCCAGCTTGCCTGCGACCCTGTAGAAGGATAAAGCGGCTACAGATAATGAGATGAGATTATTATTATGCATGGGTGGCACGGTGGTGTAGTGGTTAGCGCTGCTGCCTCACAGCAAGAAGGTCCGGTTTCGAGCCCCGTGGCCGACGAAGGCCTTTCTGTGTGGAGTTTGCATGTTCTCCCCGTGTCCGCGTGGGTTTCCTCCGGGTGCTCCGGTTTCCCCCACAGTCCAAAGACATGCAGCTTAGGTTAACTGGTGACTCTAAATTGACCGTGAGTGTGAATGGTTGTCTGTATCTATGTGTCAGCCCTGTGATGACCTGGCGACTTGTCCAGGGTGTACCCCGCCTTTCGCCCGTAGTCAGCTGGGATAGGCTCCAGCTTGCCTGCGACCCTGTAGAACAGGATAAAGCGGCTAGAGATAATGAGATGAGATTATTATGCATATTAACACGTTTTAAAATATTAAACCATGTTTGTATGGCAAGAGGAACTTGAACATGAAGGCATGGTTTATGTCGAGGACGCAACTGTTGAAGTCTTCATTCTGGTTCAGAAGGTGTTGATTAATTTTCTATAACATCAGCTCAGATAAGAGGTTGTTCTAATGTTATTGTATCTATTGTAGCAACTCAATCGTAGAGACACTCCATATAATCTAAACCTAATAATGAACAGATTTTTAAAAATTGTGAGGAGACCCTGTAAGGCCCTGCGATGACCTGGCGACTTGTCCAGGGTGTACCCCACCTCTCGCCCATAGTCAGCTGGGATAGGCTCGAGCTTGCCTGTGACCCTGTAGAACAGGACAAGTGGCTACAGATAATGGATGGATGGATGGACCCGGTAAGGAGATGTTTATGGAAAGGAATCTCCAGTGTCAGTGCTTTCGTTCTGGAATTAAAAACATGTTTAATTGTTGGCAAATCGATGTGGTATAAATGGAATAGCACACCTTCCTCTTGTTGATGATTTTCCTATGACATGACATGACACCCTGTTGTGTTTTATTCTTTACTATTTATCTCGATAGACTTATTGGAAAGGATATGAAGGGCGAGCTAAAACAATTACTGCTCCATTAGCTTTGTACTGGTCGCACTTCTGATCTAATCCAATAGAATGTAACCAGGCTATTCCTTCGATAGCTGGATTTAATTGAATTTTCTCAGTCGTGCATTAGATGTCTGAGAGGCTGTTTGAAAAAGAGTGAAGGGAGAAAATGGGACATTCATTGTTTTCCTCCTGCTTTTTTTTCCTCTTATGCTTTTCATAACCTGCATGTTTCCTGATGCTTTTTCTTACATTGATGTGTTTAAGTCTAAAATACTCACTTATGACAAACACATTATCATTGTGCTTCCAACAGAGTCCATGAGTCTCCTAGTATCCCAAAATAACCCACGTTTCTTTTCTTTTGCTGGTAATTCAACTTATTTCAAAGCCTTGCTCAAAATAAATAAACCAATAGTGCTTATACAAGTGATGGAAGACTATTTCCATTCACTACCTTCACATCATCTCTTTCACTGTTGTGTGTTTACATAATTCATACACTTGTGAACAGAAACTGATTTGTTTCTGTGTTTACATGAGCGCCTGACTCATTAGCCTGTGTTCGCTCAGTGGAAATATGTGCATTTCTGTCCGAAAATAAAAATCAGAAACAAAAACGACTCCATCAGGGAAAATAAACGGTTCTATCAGGATGCTACAGTCTATGTCGATCCAGTGTGATGTAATATGTGATCCTTTGATGGATCAGCAGACACGAATGCAGCAGATTTCGCCATCATTTCAATTGTATCACTGTGTCACTATGGTCATTCAGGTGGACTGGAATGAACTGCAATATCAACCTACACATGGGTGGCAAATTAAAGGAAAAACAACATAAAGTGTCTTCGCAAGGTTTTGGACCACAACAAGTTGACAGAACACAAAGTGTCTGGAACTGTAATGAACGCCATTCTTTTAAAGCTATTCTCTCAATTGGAGTTCTGACGACGATGATGAGGATGATGATGGTGATGGAGAGCATTGTCTAACATGTCACTCCAAAATCTCCCATAGGTGTTCAACTGGGTTGAGATCCGGTGACTGTGAAGGTCATGGCATATGATTTATACCATTTTCATCATCATCATCAAACCATTTAATGAGGCCTCGTGCCCTGTGGATGGGGGTGGAGTCATCCTGGAAGAGACCACCCCTATCAGGAGAGAAATGTTTCATTATCGGATAAAAGTGATAAGTTAAATGAACTTTTCATCTGTCTTTCTGGTGAAAAGATGGTTACAAAGCTCACCTTGTGTATTTTTACCTTGGTTCCAACTTACAAACTTCATCCTGCTGGCAGATCTCAGAGGTTTAGTGGATTAAAACTATTTGTAGAGTCTTCTAGTTATTGCTACGACATAATGCTGGGGAAACTGGTGCCAGTGTGCCTTCATGTCATCTTCCATGCCATCCATGCCGTCTCAGATAAACGCATACATGCCGAACGGCTGGTATAAACGTGCTAACTTAAAAACACATCAATATACAGTATGGGTTCATTCTGGCATGTACGTCAGCTTATTTGCTGTTGATAAACATCTTAAGGTGGATTATTTTGGACTTTTGTGGAACCAAGTGCAGTGTTGTTTTTGCTAGCCATTTTTGATTTAGTTTTAGTCTTAGTCTTTTGGACGAAATGCTTATTAGTTTTAGTCACATTTTAGTCAATTCCATCCTTGATAATTTTGGTCTAGTTTTAGTCGACAAAAACTAAAAGGGTTTTAGTCCAGTTTTAGTCATTCATTTTAGTCGAAAAAATAATTACTTTAAAACATTAAATTAGGCCAATACAGAGATAGGAAATTGTAATCGAGGTTGACAGATTGTGCATAACATACTCTCTACATAAATGCTGTCTAGTGTGCATGCTCTCTACATAAATGCTGTCTAGTCTTTTGGACGAAATGCTTATTAGATTTAGTCACATTTTAGTCAATTCCACCCTTGGTTATTTTGGTCTAGTTTTAGTCGACGAAAACTAAAAGGGTTTTAGTCCAGTTTTAGTCATTCATTTTAGTCGAAAAAATAATTACTTTAAAACATTAAATTAGGCCAATACAGAGATAGGAAATTGTAATCGAGGTTGACAGATTGTGCATAACATACTCTCTACATAAACGCTGTCTAGTGTGCATGCTCTCTACATAAATGCTGTCTAGTGTGCATGCTCTCTACATAAACACTGTCTAGTGTGTATACTCCATTGTTCACAGACTCGTGTTTCTGCCTCCGTTTAACATGTCGCAATGTGCTGATAGAGCACAAACATGTCATGATGAACACACAACTAGAAGATGACCACGCTGTCCGTTAATGTAAATATGATGGCTAAACATGCTGCTAACGTTAGAGTAGCCAGGTGTGCTGCTGCTCATTTAGACATATTAAGACACAGCAACAGGTCTGAAAAGCTACATTTCCCCCCGTATGTTTCACGGTAACTCAAATATGGGTCAATATATGACAAAGCATTCAGTTGCTGTCCCACCAAAAATCCCTGCAGGACAAGTTTTACTCATGACATGTTAATTGAATTTAAGTTAGCTTAACCAAGACAACTTTAGCATGAAGCTAGCGGTCCCATTCATTTTCGCCAGGTCACGGTGTTTTGGAAAACTTCATAGGAAATTCATCACAGACCGATTGTTGAGTGACCTTAACCAAAGCTAGCAAATGTATACATGATCTGTTAAGGACTTCTTGTAACGTTAACTTACCGTCGCAGACATAGCAGCATGGTGAGCCTTTAGATGCCTCTTGAGGTTGGTCGTATTCTTGCCATGTAGTTTATAGCCACAGCGTGTACCTCTGTCTCCCACTACAAAGCATTCCATTTTATTTTCTGCTGGATTATGTGTAAAGTATGTCCATAAATCATCGCGTCTTTTCCGCCCACCAAGCCCTTGTGCTGGCGTTGCCGATGGTCCATGAATTGTGTGCGGCTGCCCCGGTGTGCACTGTGCCGGGACATGCCTGGTGGTGGGTGTGACCAAACAAGGACAGGATGCAGGTGCATTTCTGATATTTTCAGCATTTGGCAGACAGGTTGCACGCACCGTTGGAGGAAACGCCATGCATTTTGATAGTCCTATAGCCAACCCACTAACATTTTCGTCTCGTCTCGTCAATGAAAACAACAGATAGGTCATCATATTTTCATGATCAAAGAGTTATGTTTAGCTTGTCACTGTCTCGTTTTAGTCATGAAAAAAGGTACGTTAATGAAATCATTTCGTCATCATCATCGTTAACGAAAACAACACTGACCAAGTGCAACAGTACCACCAGTGGCTGTAAGAAAAATCAACATAATGGTATGAAGAAGCTAGGCTGGGGCTGATTTCTTTCTAGCCCAGACTGTAGATTCATGCAGGCTGTCTGTAACAGTCATATCAGGTGTTTACACAGAATGAAATGTCCCGATGCTAGACTTGGGATCAGTGAAGATTTGAAACTGACTTTGGAATTGGGTACACAATAAGAGTCCCCTGATTATTTGTAATAACTGTACATGTTGTCATTGCAATGCGATAAAGCTTAGATCAATCATATATATATATATATATATATATATATATATATATATATATATATATAAATGAGCTTTATGAGAAGTTCAAACACTGAACTTAGCCTTCACATACAACTTGAATATGGACTGCAAAAGACATTGTCTGGTGAGACTATTAATATCCAGCCTAACCTCGTGATATACTGTATTAGCCTGTTAGACCTATTGTTTTCCATTCAGCTCTGCTCTCCATTTAGGAAAAGATTTACGGATTTCGGAACCACAATTTCACTTCTCTGCTTGTCTCCCTCTCCTCATTTCTTCTCCTGTAGCTAAGTCATTTCCTCTCAT
This sequence comes from Neoarius graeffei, assembly GCF_027579695.1. Taxonomy (NCBI): domain Eukaryota; kingdom Metazoa; phylum Chordata; class Actinopteri; order Siluriformes; family Ariidae; genus Neoarius; species Neoarius graeffei. The sequence goes on along the minus strand of NC_083591.1, from coordinate 14,510,989 downwards.
TGTATTTCTCCACCCTTCTCTGTTTTACACTCACTTCATTTCCGCTCTCCACCTGCTCTCCTCTTGAACTAAGGTTTAATGAAAGCAAAATAAACAACATTCTCCTAAAAACAGGACTATCAGGATTTCAAAAAGCCAGCTACAAGATTCATTAGGAAGAGGAAGTCTGATCTGCCTGAACAGATGTGGGAGAACAGATAGAGTAGACAGACCCTGTGTCCGAAATCGCTCACTTGTTCACTACTCCCTAATCCCTATATAGGGAATTACTATATAGAGGACTACATAGTGAGCTCATTGGTAAAATGAAAAAACACTTTCGGACACTACTCCGTTGCACTGGTATTTACGTCATTATTGTCGCACAATTAAAACGTGCCAGATCAGTCGGCTGGTGGGTTTTCAAAATAATAAATACATACGTGTATTTTTGTGATAAATACATACAGTGGCATGCAAAAGTTTGGGCACCCTTACTGAAAATGTCTGTTACTGTGAATAGTTAAGTGAGCAGAAGATGAACTGATCACCAAAAGGCATAAAGGTAAAGACAAGACATTTCTTTTCAGCGTTTTCTGCAAGATTTGTGTATTATTTTTGTTTTGTACAACTGGAGAGTGAAAAAAGAAAAGGAACACCATGAGAAAGTTTGGGCACCCCAATACCTTTGAGTTCTCAGGTAACTTTTACCAAGGTTCCAGACCTTAATTAGCTTATTGAGCTGTGGCTTGTTCAAATTCTTCGTTAGGAAAAGTCACATGATGCAGATTTCAAAGCTGTATAAATTCTCTGACTCCTCAAACTTGTCCCTAAAATCAACAGCCATGGGCTCCTCTAAGCAACTCCCTCGCATTCTGAATAATAAAATAATTGATGCTCACAAAGCAGGAGAAGGCTACAAGAACGTAGCAAAGTGTTTTCAGGTAGCTGTTTCCTCAGATTGTAATGTTAAGAAATGGCAGTTAACAGAAACAGTGGAGATCAAGGTGTGGTCTGGAAGATGAAGAAAACTTTCTGAAAGAACTGCTCGTTGGATTGCTAGAAAGGCAAACAAAAACCCCTGTTTGACTGCAAAAGACCTTCAGAAAGATTTAGCAGACCCTGGAGTGGTGGTGCACTGTTCTACTATGCAGCAACACCTGAATAAATATGACCTTCATGGAAGAGTCATCAGAAGAAAACCGTTCCTGCATCCTAGCCACAAAATTCAGCGTCTGAAGTTTGTAAATGAACATCTAAATAAGCCTGATGCATTTTGGAAACAAGTCCTGTGGACTGATGAAATCAAAATAGAACTTTTTGGCCACAATGTGCAAAGGTATGTTTGGAGAAAAAAGGGTGCCAAATTCCAGGAAAAGAACACCTCTCCAACTCTGAAGCATGGGTGTGGATCGATTATGCTTTGGGGTTGTGTTGCAGCCAGTGGCACAGGGCACATTTCATTGGTCGAGGGAAGCATGGATTCGAATAAATACCAGCAAATTCTGGAAGCAAACATCACACCATCTGTAAAAAAGTTGAAGTTAAAAAGAGGATGGGTCCTACAATAAGACGATGATCCAAAACACACCTCAAGATCTACAATGGAATACCTCAAGAGGCACAAGCTGAAGGTTTTGCCCTGGCCCTCACAGTCCCCTGACCTAAACATCATTGAAAATCTGTGGATAAGATCTCAAAAAAGCAGTGCATGCAAGACAGCCCAGGAAACTTGTAGAACTGGAAGCCTTTTGCAAGGACGAATGTGTGAAAATCCCCCAGGTAAGAACTGAAAGATTATTAGCCGGCTACAAAAAGTGTTTACAAGCTGTGATACTTGCCAAAGGGGGTGTTACTAGGTACTAACCATGCAGGGTGCCCAAACATTTGCTTCGGGCCCTTTTCCTTTTTTGTCATTTTGAAAATGTAAAAGATGAAAATAAAAAATTGTTTTTGCTTAAAATACAAAGGGAATGAGTCATCTTTAACTTTATGCCTTTTGGAGATCATTTCATCTTCAACTTGCTTAACTGTTCACAGTAACAGCAATTTTGACCAGGGGTGCCCAAACTTTATTATATTATTTTTATATTATTATATTTTTATAATATTTTATTGTATTATACTGACCGTATTTCCCACATTAATCAATAAAAAGTACCTGCATCTTTCAGGGTTTTTTTTAAATCAAGACTGAATACTTTCTTCTTTGCCGCTGCCTTTTATTAAATCAAATTTGAGACTTTTAATTTGATTTCTTTCAGCGCGATCACAATGCATGATGGGATATATTGCTTTGGTTAGTGACCCTCGTTGTACACTACTTTTCGTGATGCACTGTGGGATACTTTGAGTGCACTATATAGGGTGTAAATAATCCTAAGGTTTCAGACAGCACTACAAAATGGCGTCCCCACTTTCTCGTGCCCTATATAGTGAGCAGGGAGCGATTTTGGACACAAGGAGAGTGATGGGGGAACGAAGGGCTGGAAGAGGAAAGATATAGAGAGTGAGTTAAGAAAAAAAGCCAACATAGCTTCACTAAACTTAGAGTTCACTGACGATAAAACTGGTCTTCTGTACATGTTTGTCTATCTTCAGTTGACATACTGTGTTATCTTTGAGATCCAAGGAGGGAAAAATACTGAGAAATTAATTTTTAGTGAAACTTAAGCTCACCTTTTATTTGTAACTTAAACTTTATTATTATTATTATTATTATTATTATTATTATTCAGTTGAATTTCTATAGCACCTTTCTCATACCCAAGGTCGCTTTACAATTAAGGGAATAAAAAAAAAAAGTCCACCAAAAGAAAGTCAGGCTGTCATTCCAATGGTGTAGCTGCCACAGTCCAGCTGCCACAGTCCCACCAAAAGGCACACAAAGATACGTTCCACACCACCTGCACAGCCACTTCAATGCCGCCAGGCAACATCTCTTGGAACACCGTGCCATGGATCCACAAAGCGAGCACAGAAGGACCGCCACAGAGAGCTCTGGTACGTCCCAAACCACCTGCACAGCCACCATGACGCCACTGAGCAACATCACTCAGAACACCGCGCCAAGCACAAAAGCACTGCCGCACAGAGCGCTGGACAACCACGATGTTAAAAGAGCAATGAGCTCACTGCAGTCCACAGCAAGGAGCACAGGCATCACCCCCGGCGAACCAAGGAGCACAGGCATCACCCCCGGCGAACCAAGGCCTAGAGGGAACCGACGCCCAAAACTGGCTCTAGAGCTACACCACAACCGGCGGACAAAACCCTCAAACAAAAAACAAACATCAAACTACACAGACACGAAAGAAAAACAAAAGAGAAAATAAAATAAAAAGCTCCGGTGAGAAGTGGCAGCCAGAATGTGCATGGCGTATTCTCAACTGGAAACGGAAACAAAAAAAACACAACGCCTTTTTAACACTTAAGTCAAAGTATCAATGAGTTCATCAGAAGTAAAATATTATGATAACAACCAATATTTACCATTAGCTATAATTTTGCTTGCTAGCTTCCTAGCCAATTATATATTTAACAATTATAGCACAAAATTGAGTTTTACATGATCTGACAGCTGATGAGGTGTGTAGCACCGAGTTGGCTATAAGCCATGCACGATGAGATTGAGTGGAATAACTGTTTTATTCTATCCACTGTTAGGGTTTTGCTGGGATTTGAACCTGGTTCGCTGGTGTGATAATCCAGCAAACCCCCACTAGGCCACCAGGGGGATGACTCAAATGCAGAGGCGTGAGGCGGAAGTAGAAAAAGTATCAAAAGGTTTATTTACAATATTTACATTATTTACAATCCAAGGCAAAAACAAAAGTATAATCCAAACGCTCAGAAGGTAACCAGGAAAAAAAAAAAGTTCAAAGAAACAAAGAGCCAAAAAACCAGAAAAGAAGAGGCAAAAATACAAACGCTGAGAGGATCCAAAATGGTAAACACAAAGTCCAAAAAGAAAGCAAAGTACAAAACCACAAAGACACGGGCGAGGAACTCGGAACAGAGGTTACTGGAGCTAAACATAATAGCACAAAGACTCCGTGACAAGAGGACTGAACTCAGGGGTATAAATACACAAACTAATTAAGGACAGGGCGGGACAGGAAACAGGCAATAAGACAAAAACAAAACACAGAACACAGTGGTGACCTCTAGAGGCCCAAAACAAACATGACCAGAAAAGGAAATAACAGTGGCCTCTAGAGGCCAAAACAGTCCCAGTCCTAACATCCACATTCACTGGATTTTGAGAAACAGAGCATTTTTATTTTTTGTAAATTCAATTAATAAAAACTTGATACAAAATGTCCGACAAACTCATTTCCGCTTAGGATGTAAACAAACCGACGAAACGACAGGAGCAATTTGTGAAAAATGCTATAAGGATAATTCTTTCAAAATGAAAAAGATATGCTCTTACCATCAAATATTTTCATTCCATATGTTGTTGCTTTTTTGTATTTTTTTGGAGTTTTGTTGTCAAGTAGAGCTTTTATTTCATCCTCAGTTGGTTCAGCAACATGGTCTGCCATTTCCTTCTTCTTCTTTAGGGTTTTCTTGGTGGGTGGCAAACCAACTTAAAGGTGCATTACCGCCACTGACTGGGTCGGAGTGTGGAACGGGAGATATTGGGGGGGCACATGATACTATGTTCTTTTTGCTATTTCTGTTTTTTTTTAAATACTTGATAACAAAGTGATATATCTGACTTGATGTGCTCAGCCATTTTGTTTTTCTCTACTCACAGTATATAGCCTAGAATGTCTGGAGTAGCCAATCAGAGTGCACAATTGCTCATATCCAGTAAGTGTGGACAAAATATAGATTTAAATAAGCTAAATACTTAAGAGCCTTTGATTGGATATTACTGCAATGATTAATGTGTTTCAGGTAGCAACAATTATTTTAACCCTATTGTGGTTTGCAAAATTATTCCTCCCCCTTGGTGTTTGTCCTGTTTTGGTGCATTACAAGCTGGAATTAAAATGGATTTTTGGGGGGTTAGCACCATTTGATTTACACAACATGCCTACCACTTTAAAGGTGCAAAAAAATTTAAATTCTGACGCAAACAATAATTAAGATGAAAAAAACAGAAATCTGGAGTGTGCATAGGTATTCACCCTCCCCAAAAGTCAATACTTTGCAGAGCCACCTTTTGCTGCAATTACAGCTGCAAGTCTCTTGAGGTATGTCTCCAGGGGCGTGTTTAGCCTATTTTTGGGGGTGCTCAAGCACCCCCAAAAACGAGCTCAGCACCCCCTAGCTCAGCACCCTCAAAAACACTGCTTTTGGACGTAATTTTCAGAAATAAGTGCCCTTGCGCACTGCGCAATGAATGTGTGCGCGGGCGTGTGTGTGTTCTTGAATTCACCTGTTACGTGATAGTTCTATGAGCAGTAAAATACCTCTCCTCCTTGCGTCCCCTCTGATTGGGTTGCCTGTCTGCGCGAGTGCTTGCTACGACATGGTGGTTTTTTTAACTGGATTCCACGCCGATGAGGAACTCGAAGTAGCACCTGAGTATTACTGGCATAGCGAGATGTGAAGGTATGGAGTGGAGTTACAATTGTTAAACACAACACAATAAAATGAATAGCTCCAACATTACAAATGCAGTAGTAGGTCTTGTTTAGTTAAAAATATAACGTAAATATTTGTGTCAGTGGTTGTAAATGTGTAGATATCATAGTTTATTGGGTCAGCTTCTGTTAAAACATTGCAGAAGTCTAGTCTTCTTGTCTAGTTAAGTCTAGTCTAAATGCGGAATAAACGTAGAAACACTGTCGTTCAAGCCAGGTGCCTCTGTCAGCTCTGGGGGCTAAGCACCCCCAAAGATCAGATGCTAGAATCGCCCCTGTATGTCTCTATTAGTTTAGCACATCTAGCCACTGGGATTTTTGCCCATTCCTCAAGGCAAAACTGCTCCAACTCGATGGCTTAAGTTAGATGGCTTGCGTTGGTGTACAGCAATCTTCAAGTTATGCCATAGATTTTCAATTGGATTGAGGTCTGGGCTTTGATTAGGCCATTCCAAGACATTTAAATGTTTCCCTTTAAATCACTCCAGTGTAGCTTTAGCAGTAAGTTTAGTGTCATTGTCCTGCTAGACTGTGAACCTTCACCCCAGTCTCAAACCTCTGGCTGACTCAAACAGGTTTTCCTCCAGAATTGCCCTGGATTTAGTGCCATCCATCTTTCCTTCAGTCCTGACCAGCTTTCCTGTCCCTGCAGATGAAAAATATCCCCACAGCATGATGCTGCCACCACCATGCTTCACTGTAGGAATGGTGTTCTCAGGGTGTTGGGTTTGTGCCACACATGGCATTTCCCATGATGGCCAAAAAGTTCAATTTTAGTCTCATTTGACCAGAGAATCTTCTTCCATGTGTTTGGGGAGTCTGCCACATGCTGTTGGGTGAACTCCAAATATGTTTTCTTAAGCAATGACTTTTTTCTGGCCATTCTTCTATAAAGCCCCGCTCTGTGGAGTGTAAGGCTTAAAGTGGCCCTATGGACAGATATTCCCATCTCTGCTGTGGATCTTTGCAGCCCCTTCAGTGTTATCTTTGGTGTCTTTGTTGCATCTCTGATTAATGCCCTCCTTGCCTGGTCTGTGAGTTTTGGTGGGCGGCCTTCTCTTGTCAGGTTTGTAGTGGTGCCATGTTCTTTCCATTTTGCTATAATGGATTTAATGGTGCTCTCCGGGATATTCAAAGTTTGAGATATTTTTTATCACCCAACCCTGATCTGTACTTCTCCACAACTTTGTCTCTGACCTGTTTGGAGGCTCCTTAGTTTTCATGTTGCTTGCTTAGTAGTGTTGCAGAGTCAGGGTCCTTCCAGAACAGGTTGATTTATACAGACATCATGTGACAGATCATGTGACACTTTGATTGAACACAGGTGGATCTTAATCAACTAATTATGTGACTTATGAAGTGAATTGGTTGGACCAGCTCTTATATGAAAGGGGGTGAATACCTATGCACACTCCAGATTTCTGTTTTTTTCATCTTAATTATTGTTTGTGTCACAATCAAAACAACAATGTGCACCTTTAAAGTGGTCGGCATGTTGTGTAAATCATATGGTGCTAACCCTCCAAAAATCCATTTTAATTCCAGCTTGTAATGCGAGAAAACAGGATAAACACCAAGGGGGATGAATACTTTTGCAAGACACTGTGTATATATATATATATATATATATATATATATATATAAAAGACACTCTTCCATTCTGAACCAATTAACCTTAATATGTAAATCTCCTCCAGTGTGTGTATGTGTGTTAATTTTAAATATTCTGTATTGGTATGCAGCAAAGCAAACAATGTGTGTGTGTGTGTGTGTGTGTGTGTGTTTTCTTTTCCATCCATTACCACATTTTGCTTGGTGTGATATTTTGATTTAGCCCTAATGAGTTGTAAGTGGCCAATACTTTCTTCTACAGGAAACTCGTGTCAAACTAATTAACTTTTAATGGGAAGGAAGCCACTGATTAGTGTGTTTTTGTTGGCACACGCCAGGATGGAGTAGAGTGCACCATGGAATGAACAAGCCTCTTTCTCTCTCTCGCTTTCTCTCTCTCTCTATTTCTTTGTCTGTCTCTCTCTCTCTCTCTCTCTTTCAAACCACACACACACACACACACACAAAGCTTCTGGTTTTGGCCAGCTGTTGACCGTCTGTCTAAGTTTGAGATGTGAAAATTAATGAGAGAGAGAGACCGAGAAAGAGAGAGCATCATCTTAGTGGGAGGGGTGACATTTTCTCTCTCTCCGGTCAATCACAGTGACAATAGCCAATCGTGTTTATCTTGTGAGCTCATATATGCGTAAAAGGCCGGATATCGTTTTCTTCTGAGTGTGTTCCGCTGCCCTGTGACGTACGGTAGTATGAGCAGCAGTTTGAAAAGGTGCAACTGGTTGGCATCATGTATCTCAGAGGAAGCATGTGTTATCCTTCCCCCTCCCGGTTAGTAGCTGTCATATGATTGGTAACGTGATGTGCCACTGAGAAAAAATATAACCATTTCATCGATTAGAGGTGTCTTATCTATAGCTATTAAGTAATCACTAATGGTTATGCAGTAATAGGTAGCGGTTGCAGGGATTCACTCATGCTATTTTTATGTAATCGAACCTTTAGTTGAATACTTCATGCAAAATTATTAGCATAAACTGATCACTAAATGGTAGAGCAAGCATCACACCATTATCTCTACCAGTGAAAAAAAATTCTAACTTTATACTGCTTTCAGAAAAATGAGGAGCTCTGGTCAGTGCTGGAGTGTGAAATCATATGAAGCGAGAGGATTCCCAGTAGGTCTGGTGATGGGGTCAGCTATAAATGAATTAGTGTGTAGGCTGGTTTTGCTCAGTGCTGGCCACATTTGTTCTCGTTGCTTCACACACACGCACACGTATACACTGCTACAGACATGCTGCCGGGGATGAGAGTGAGAGTGGTCCACGCTTTACTGTTTGACTCATGGTTCAATGTCGATGTGATGATTCTAAAGGGTTGAGAGACTTACTTGCCAATAAAGTTTTGTGTCAGATTACAGACTGTTCACAACAAAGTACATACAAATGCATATGCGCTCATAAAATATAAACACCACAACCAGTTTTGTTTTGCACTCATGATCTAGTAAATGAGCCAATAGTACGGCTCTTGGGGCCCTTCGTGATCTGTGCCTTAAATTGCAATTGGTCACATGACCAAAGGGAAAACTTTTTTACATTCGAACCAGGCAGTATTTTCTTGAAGGAGCGCCCATGTGCAAAAAAAATACAGATAAGACAACAATATCAAAATTTAAAAAAAAAAAATGTACAAATTTACAAATAATTATTGAATGAAGAAAAGGAAGGAAAGTGAAACACTTTCAGATTTTAAAGTCTGGTCAGTTCTTTGTTACAGTGAGATAAAGCACTGACATCTATTGATACCCGTGCTACTTATATATCATATGTACCATGGTGTTAATTCATCACAATATTGATGTCATGTCAACAGATGGCTCAGCCAATATACATGAATAAAATAACAGTCGAGGCTTTTTAGGTCATTAGCCTTTTTTTCATACGACCATAACATTGTACTCTCGTCTCTCAACAAAAAAAGTGCTGCAGCATTTTTCTGAGCATTTTGTGTGTCAGTGTTTATATTCAATTTGGCTGATGTTACTCTATCCTCAGTCATCAGGCTGGACAGACCTGTGCCAGGCTACGTTCATCGTTCATGCCAACATCACTTTGCCATCCTTCATGCCATCTGTATGCTCTCGGGTGAATGTGTACAGATGAGTCAGGCACATGCACTCCCCTTGTGTATGAGGTTTGTGCTTGGCTATCAAGGCTAACTGAAAGCTGGTCAGGGAATGAGACTGTGAAAGCAGAACGTTTGGAGGAGTATACTGTTTCTTATTCATAACATTTTTGACTCTCAGTAGAAAATTTAGTACCATTTTAAAGAACAAAAATGTGCCATGATTAGAACACATTACACTATTGGCATTTAGCACATGCTCTTATCTAGAGTGGCATACAACATACCCAGAGCAGCCTGGGGAGCAGTTGCGGGTTAGGTGCCTTGCTCAAGAGCACTTCACCCATTCCTGCTGGTCCAGGGAATCGACCCAGCAAGCTTTTGATCCCAAAGCTGCTTCTCTAACCATTGGTAAATACAATGGTGTGGATTTGGATATTTTCTACCATATATAATACTGAAAGCTACAAGCTAAAAATACATGGAGTCAAAAATCCTATAAATAAAATCCATATTCAAAGTTGCAACAGGTGAAGTTTAAAAGCAGGAAGTACAGTTCAAGGGCACAATAAGTGTTCGCAATGCGACAAATAAGCAGCAGGGTCTACATCCATCCATCTATCCATAACTGCTTATCCTGTGCAGGGTCATGGGCAAGTTGGAGCCTATCCCAGCTGACTATGGGCGAGAAGCAGGGTACACCCTGGACAAGTTGCCAGATCATGACAGGGCTGACAAATAACCATTCACACCTATGGTCAGGCAGCACGGTGGTGTAGTGGTTAGCGCTGTCACCTCACAGCAAGAAGGTCCGGGTTCGAGCCCCGTGGCCAGCGAGGGCCTTTCTGTGCGGAGTTTGCATGTTCTCCCCGTGTCCGTGTGGGTTTCCTCCGGGTGCTCCGGTTTCCCCCACAGTCCAAAGACATGCAGGTTAGGTTAACTGGTGGCTCTAAATTGACCATGAATGTGAATGATTGTCTGTGTCTATGTGTCAGCCCTGTGATGACTTGGCGACTTGTCCAGGGTGTACCCCGCCTTTCGCCTGTAGTCAGCTGGGATAGGCTCCAGCTTGCCTGCGACCCTGTAGAACAGGATAAAGTGGCTACAGATAATGAGATGAGATGAGACACCTATGGTCAATTTAGAGCCATCGATTAGCCTAACCTGCATGTCTTTTGGGGAAACCAGAGCACCTAGAGGAAACGCATGCAGACACAGGGAGAACATGTAAACTCCATACAGAAAGGCCATTGTTACCCTCCCCAGGAGTGGTTGACCAACAAATATCACTCCAAGAGCAAGGTGTGTAATAGTCGGCGAGGTCACAAAGGACCCCAGGGTAACTTCTAAGCAACTGAAGGCCTCTCTCACATTGGCTAATGTTAATGTTCATGAGTCCACCATCAGGAGAACACTGAACAACAATGGTGTGCATGGCAGGGTTGGAAGGAGAAAGCCACTGCTCTCCAAAAAAAGAACATTGCTGCTCGTCTGCAGTTTGCTAAAGGTCACGTGGACAAGCCAGAAGGCTATTGGAAAAATGTTTTGTGGACATATGAGACCAAAATAGAACTTTTTGGTTTAAATGAGAAGCGTTATGTTTAAAGAAAGGAAAACACCGCATTCCAGCATAAGAACCTTATCCCATCTGGAAAACATGGTGGTGGTAGTATCATGGTTTGGACCTGATTTGCTGCCTCTGGGCCAGGATGGCTTGCCATCATTGATGGAACAATGAATTCTGAATTATACCAGCAAATTCTAAAGGAAAATGTCAGGACATCTGTCCATGAACTGAATCTCAAGAGAAGGCGGGTCATGCAGCAAGACAACAACCCTAAGCACACAAGTCATTCTACCAAAGAATGGTTAAAGAAGAATAAAGTTAATGTTTTGGAATGGCCAAGTCAAAGTCCTGACCTTAATCCAATCAAAATGTTGTGGAAGGACCTGAAGCGAGCAGTTCATGTGAGGAAACCCACCAACATCCCAGAGTTGAAGCTGTTCTGTACAGAGGAATGGGCTAAAATTCCTCCAAGCCGGTGTGCAGGGCTGATCAACAGTTACCGGAAATGTTTAGTTGCAGTTATTGAGTCATTGAGTTATCTTATGCCAAATTATCATGGCATGTTACTAAAAAAAAATCAAGAAAAAAACGAGTCCTCGTCTCCATTTTCTGAGTCCGAGTCCAAGTCCGAGTCATCAATGCTCAAGTCCAAGTCGAGTCACGAGTCCTTAAAATTAGGGCACAAGTCAGACTCGAGTACTACAAGCCTGCAAATTGTGCCTTGTATAATCTGATGGGCTTTAGCAAATTGGACCAGTGGTTCCATATCTTTTGATTGCCCAGCATCACAAAAATAAATAAATAAATAAATAAATAAATAAATCCACATTTGTAATTATTGATTGTTCACATTAATAATGCAGTCAAATTGGCAATTATCAAGAAAAATAGAAGCCTTTTAGCAATCTCTAAAGTTCTCATTGAGAGTGATCAGTGCCATAGTGTAGCTCGTTTGATGTTCCGAGTCCAATGAAAGCTCCCCGAGTCCGAATCTCGTCCGTTTCATCTCTCATTTACTAAATTAGTTTGTGGATGTTCTGCCTTCATCTGTCACAATATGGCTCGAGTTTGATGAAGTGAGAAAAAAGTCTGAAAAGAGAGGCAGAGGCAGCTGGTGGTGTTTCAAAGGCACTCAGGCCCTTAAAGATGATCTGTGTTTCGTTTCATGTGCCGTAGCCCAGGCTTATGAACCAGGCTCTGGGGTTTATGGTGCTTTTTTTTTCACACGAGAGAAAGAGAATCTGTTTGATTTGTCTGAAGTTCTGTAGATTAATATACAGCTGTCACGGGCCCAAGGATCCACACCTCATCAGAAGCCTTTCATCTGTGCAATAGCACCTCGGGCATCAGACAGGGCACACACACACACACACACACACACACACACACACACACACACACACACACACACAGATATGTAGTCTATCTCTTTCTTTCTTTCACTGTCTGGTCTCACTTTCACACACATTCATGTACTAAGTTCAATTTAGATTTAATTTATGCATGTGAATTTTGCATATCAGATCTACGTCAGGTTTGTATGTAAGGGAATACGGTGATGACGGCCTGTCTCGGCTCACTTTGTCCCCCGTGTGACTGACAGCCATGTGTTTTTAAAAGGCCATTTGCACTCGTGAGCTTCTGAGAGATCACAGGTTCTGTATATTGTGCCTCTTTAAATAACACTTTAGATATGTTTAACATGCCACGCAGTCCCACATAAGAGAGAGGGAATGGCACAGAGCACACAGAGTTCACTTGTGGATAACGCTTGCTCTCGGTGAATGCTATTCAAGTGCTTTCTCTTTTGTTTGCAGGCACTGTAAACTCCAGAAGTTTTGGCACTCTTCAACAGAACGGGCTAAACTGATCAAACTAAACTGTGTAAAATAAAAAAGTGATACAGTGAGGAAAAATTTGCAGTCGAACAATTAAAAAAACTTAGTCACATTATCCATGACTATATTGTTTCTATCTTTTTTGTACTTGTAGTTGTTGTCATCATTGTTATTGTTTTTTTTTCTTCTATGTTTTATGTTGGGTGGTGTAGTGGTTAGCGCTATCGCCTCACAGCAAGAAGGTCCGGGTTCGAGCCCTGTGGCCGGCGAGGGCCTTTCTGTGCGGAGTTTGCATGTTCTCCCCGTGTCCGCATGGGTTTCCTCCGGGTGCTCTGGTTTCCCCCACAGTCCAAAGACATGCAGGTTAGGGTAACTGGTGACTCTAAATTGACCGTAGGTGTGAATGTGAGTGTGAATGGTTGTCTGTGTCTATGTGTCAGCCCTGTGATGACCTGGCGACTTGTCCAGGGTGTACCCCGCCTTTCGCCCGTAGTCAGCTGGGATAGGCTCCAGCTTGCCTGCGACCCTGTAGAAGGATAAAGTGGCTAGAGATAATGTGATGTGTGTGTGTGTGTGATGGTAAAGTAACTAGCATTAAATAACAAGACATTAAAAATCAATCTGTTGTGGCACAATAGAGTTGAAAAATAGGCATGCATTGAATTGAACTCAGTAATGATTGATGATTTCTTGCAAGAACAATTAGAAAACATAATACCTGTATTTAAATAATGGCATTGATTTAAATTTGGCAAATGATACCAATTATTGTAAATATTTTACTTTAATGGCCATGATTTCATTGTAGTTGATGGAAAGTGGGAACCCATTAAGGTGAAGATAATCTGTCTGAATATATTATTTTAGTCAACTCAGTGACATGTAAAGTGAAATTTAACAAATATTCACTAAATGCACTCAAATCTCCCTCCATTCAACTTCCTTATGTGTCTTTACAAAATACAATCCAACTCATTAAAGATGAACAAGCTGCAGAAATGACTGAATTGAAATAGTTTTGAAGGATATCTGACACAATAAACCACACAGAAGTGCATGTTCTCAAATTAATGCACAGCAAAATACACTTTACTATGCAAATTGACCACAGTGGGGCGCTGTTCAGAGTAAAACATTCACTGGGATTTTTCGTTTTCAACCCTATATGATGGTTCTCCTTCATTTAGGGGACAGACAGAAGGCAGACATCTTTGGAATAAAACTCAAATAGCAAATGTTATTGGTGCTCTAGTTTAGATTTTGATATTTATATCTTGTTCATGGGGTGGCACGGTGGTGTAGTGGTTAGCGCTGTTGTCTCACAGCAAGAAGGTCCGGGTTTGAGCCCCGTGGCCGACAAGGGCCTTTCTGTGTGGAGTTTGCATGTTCTCCCCGTGTCCGCGTGGGTTTCCTCCGGGTGCTCCGGTTTCCCCCACAGTCCAAAGACATGCAGGTTAGGTTAACTGGTGACTCTAAATTGACCGTAGGTGTGAATGGTTGTCTGTGTCTATGTGTTAGCCCTGTGATGACCTGGCGACTTGTCCAGAGTGTACCCCGCCTTTCACCCGTAGTCAGCTGGGATAGGCTCCAGCTTGCCTGCGACCCTGCAGAACAGGATAAAGCGGCTAGAGATCTTGTTCATGGACAACCAACGCATTAAATCTGCTACTGGCCATAGCCTATTGACATGTTTTCTGTTATTTACTTCAACTTTATCAGTGGTGGTTCTCAGTTCCAGTCCAAGAGAAGAAGCCAAGCAGCCTTTATCTGTCACACGTACACTCAAGCACACATTGAATTTAACCTCTGCATTTAACCTATCTGAAGCAGTGAACCCACACATGCCCAGTGAGCAATGAGCACACACACATACCCAGAGCAGTGGGCAACTATGCTACAGTGCACAGGGAGCAGTTGTGGGTTACGTACCCCATGTTAACCTAACTGCATATCTTTGAACTGTGGAGAAAACCCATGCAGACACAGGGAGAACATGCAAACTCTGCACAGAAAGGCCCCCATTGGCCACTGGGCTTGAACCTAGAACCTTCTTGCTGTGAGGAGACAGTGCTAACCACTACACCACTGTGCCGCCCATGTTCTGCACATTTCAGTGCTTTTTTTTTTTATTTCTAACACACCTGCAACAGCTTGTAAATACTTTAGGCTGTAGGTTCTGTTCTGTTCATTCCCGTAACCGCATTGCGGTCGTAGGGAGGCATGAGAGATGCTGACATAGTCACTCATCTCTCATGTCTTTTCTTTGGGCTTGGATTGCTTGGTGGTGCCCATCTCCTCTCCAAGCATAGGCTGTAGGTATCAGCTCATAAATACTTTAGGTGCGAGGAACAGAACTGGGAATGACAAAAATAATTATTTTATAATACTTTGGCTCCATCTAAGGACAGAAAAATGAAATGCAAGAGTGTGCTGTTTCAATGGTTCAAATTTATTACATGTAAGATCTTCCACTGACTGCTCATGGGCTTCATAGGACATTATACAGATAGTACCAGTCGAAGGCTTGGACACACCTAATTGAGTGGCTCTTCACATAATATGGATTACTATAGTTGTGGTATCGGGATATTTACTGTATGTTTATTATTTATTATTTACTGTTTGATCTCAAACACATTAAGAAGGCAAGAAATTGCACTCATTAACTTTTGATGAGGCACAATTGAAGAGCATTCCAGGTGACTACCTCATGAAGCTGGTTAAGATAATGCCAATAGTATCATCAAGGTAAATAGTGGCTCATCTCATCTCATTATCTCTAGCTGCTTTATCCTTCTACAGGGGTCGCAGGCAAGCCAGAGCCTATCCCAGCTGACTACGGGCAAAAGGCGGGGTACACCCTGGACAAGTCGCCAGGTCATCACAGGGCTGACACATAGACACAGACAACCATTCACGGTCAATTTAGAGTCACCAGTTAACCTAACCTGCATGTCTTTGGACTGTGGGGGAAACCGGAGCACCCGGAGGAAACCCACGCGAACACGGGGAGAACATGCAAACTCCACACAGAAAGGCCCTCGCCAGCCCCGGGGCTCGAACCCAGGACCATTCTTGCTGTGAGGCAACAGCGCTAACCACTACACCACCGTGCCGCCCTAAATAGTGGCTACTTTGAAGAATCTAAAATATGAAACATTTTGGGGGGTTTTAACACTTTTTTGTTTTCCATACGATTCCATATAGGTTCCATATGTTATTTCATAGTTTCAATGTCTTCATTTGTATTTGTAATTGTATTTTCTACAATGTAGAAAATACAGAAAAACCTATGAATGAGTAGGGTGTACAAACTTTTGACTGGTAACTGTAAGGCATGAGCAATTTGTGTAAGAAATGGTGCCATGTTTCTGAGTGGGTGGGTTTTTTTGTTCGTTTATTTTGTAACTGGAATCGTTATGATGGTGTAGTGGTTAGCACTGTTACCTCACAGCAAGAAGGTTCTGGGTTTGAACCCAGTGGTCCACAGGGACCTTTCTGTGTGGAGTTTGCATGTTCTCCCCATGTCTGAGTGGGTTTCCTCTGGGTACTCCGGTTTCTCCCACAGTCCAAAGACATACAGGTTAGGCTAGTTGGTGGTAATCTAAATTGTCCATAGGTGTGTGTGTGTGTGGTTGAAAGGAGAAAACCTCTATAATAATCCAGTAGAAGGCAACGGGAAGCCACTACTGTAATGTTCCCTAGAAACTTTGATGTCTGAAGCTGTCAGAGCGGCCACGTCACTGTAGTGATATGCCAAAATGGATGGATGGAATCTTTGTAGTTTACTGGTTGTTATCATAAAATTAAAGGAAAAAGAATATATGGCAAAAAGTGGTGTTTGTGCATACACACCAGTTCAAAGTATTCAGCTTTCTTGGAAATGGTGGTACAGTAGAGATGTTTGAAGGGATAGAATATACTGACTGATGTGTTGGGAATGATGGACATGCTTGGATGGGGCATGATCGGGAGGAATAGCCTCCTGGACCTGAACCTAGTGAAATGTTATTGCACTTCTGTACAAGCAATGAATTGTATACTTGGCACCAGAGCACCTTGCACCAAAGGTCAATCATCACTTTGCGATTGTATCATCAGACATTAGGTCATATGTTTTACACCCAGGTAAAGAGAAGGGCAGAGCTGTCAAATGATCACCACCTGAGTAAGTCAGATCAGTTGCACAGGGTGCCAGCCAGATTTACCTGGACAACCCAGGAGAGCCTTCTGGGTTGCTTGAGATCATCCAGCAGCTTGGGTGAGAGATGAATTTAACTCTGAAAGGACTTCTCCTGGTAGTGAGTGAGGTCTGAAAGTCCTCAGTTGTAGACTCAGCCAATGCCAAGGTCTGCTCAGCAAAATCCAGGGAGTATTGACCTTTACGAATGATATTGTTGAGTGAAGCATAGAGCACTTTGAGGAATAAGTGGACCAAAGAGTATGTACCAATTATAGCAGAACCACACTTCTCAATCTCCTGGGAAACGTTGATGTCAGGGTTCTGGGTTCCAGCCAGGCTGTGGAACAGTGTACCAACTCTTTATGTGTGCACAGCTTTATGAGGGGTCATAAGATTATGCCAATCCAGGCTACATATGACTTGGGGATTTGGAGAAGGCCTGGGATTGTATGCCTCAACACTTGCCATGGAAGGTATTGCAGGAGACTGGATTATCTGGGTCATTAATTTGGTCTGTGTGTGAATGCAGTGAGAGTTATCTCCGTTGTACTGATCTATGTGGTGAAGCAGAAGTTCAGTTTTTGGACAAACCTTTCTATATCTGTAAATTTACATCCTGATCCTGACTTAGTGACCAAAATAATGCAATTAATTATGGCCGGGTTCTTGCCCAGACGGCACGGTGGTGTAGCGGTTAGCGCTGTCACCTCACAATAAGAAGGTTCTGGGTTCAAGCCCAGAGGCTGATGGGAGCCTTTCTGTGTAGAGTTTGCATGTTCTCTCCGTGTCTGTGTGGGTTTCCTCCGGGTGCTCTGGTTTCCCCCACAGTCCAAAGACATGCAGGTTAGGCTAATTGGTGGCTCTAAATTGACCATAGGTGTGAATGTGAGTGTGAATGGTTGTGTGTCTCTATGTATCAGCCCTGCGATGATCTGGCGACTTGTCCAGGGTGTACCCTGCTTCTCACCCATAGTCCGCAGGGATAAGCTCCAGCTTGCCTGTGACCCTACACAGGATAGTGGATGAATGGCTTCTTGCCTAAACTTTCTTTGGCTAATCAGACACAAGGTATGCCACCACTCTTGCCAGAGCAGTTGGGGATTATGTGCCTTGCTCAAGGGCACTTGAGCCAGTCCTGCTGGTACAAGAAATCAAATCATCAACCTTTAGGTCCCAAAGCTGTTTCTCTAACCATTTGGCCATGGCTTCCCCAAACCATTTGGGGATTGCAAGGGGATATAACAGGCTCATGTGATCTGATGTAGTCTAACGGGGCCCATAGGAAATGAAGTCCAAGGCAGCCATTTCACAACTGAAACCAGTGCTGAGGAGACACAAGCAAATGCGTATTTGTGTCTCTTTTTTAAATATTTTTCAGAATAATGTTTCAGTCTTTAAAGAGCAACTGCTTTAATTGCCCATGATTAAATTCACTCATAAAAGCCCCCCAACACACACTTCCCCAATTAAGGCTCCTAATTTGTGTAATACAGTGCTTGCTAATCATGGATTGCACAGTCACAGACTATGTTCATCTGAAGATTGCTATATCTCTGTACTCTGCACTATACTGAACCTTTAAGTCCACCAAGAAGAGTTGTAGATTAATTGTTTGATTGTTTTTGAATACAAGAATGTGTTTGGTCACCTTAGTATTATCCACTTGGAATATTGCTTTCCATATTTTGAGCTGGGCGGCACGGCGGTGTAGTGGTTAGCGCTGTCGCCTCACAGCAAGAAGGTCCGGGTTCGAGCCCCGTGGCCGGCGAGGGCCTTTCTGTGCAGAGTTTGCATGTTCTCCCCATGTCCGTGTGGGTTTCCTCTGGGTGCTCTGGTTTCCCCCACAGTCCAAAGACATGCAGGTTAGGTTAACTGGTGACTCTAAATTGACCGTAGGTGTGAGTATGAATGGTTGTGTCTATGTGTCAGCCCTGTGATGACCTGGCGACTTGTCCAGGGTGTACCCCGCCTTTCGCCCGTAGTCAGTTGGGATAGGCTCTAGCTTGCTTGCGACCCTGTAGAATAGGATAAAGTGGCTAGAGATAATGAGATGAGAGATGAGATATTTTGAGCTAAGGTGTCACTGTGGTGTAGTGGTTAGCACTGTTGCCTCACAGCAAGAAGGTTCTGGGTTCAAGCCCAGTGGCTGATGGGGGCCTTTCTGTGTGGAGTTTGCATGTTCTCCCCGTGTCTGCATGGATTTCCTCCAGGTGCTCCAGTTTCCCCCACAGTCCAAAGACATGCAGGTTAGGCTAATTTGTGGCTCTAAATTGACCATAGGTGTGAATGGTTGTTTGTCTCTGTGTGTCAGCCCTGAGATGATCTGGTGACTTGTCCAGGGTGTACTCCGCCTCTCACCCATAGTCAGCTAGGATACGCTCCAGTTTGCCCATGACCCTGCACAGGATAAGTTGTTACGGATAACGTATGGATGGATATTTTGAGCTAAATATCACTCATGTGTGTTAGATGCTCCAGGATATGACAGGCAATTGCAATCCTTTAATTAATCCACTGAGCTGCATTTATTCAATCAAACAAACTTTTGAACAAATTATGACTATGACTATGGTGAAAGCTCCTGCTCAGAGGTAAATCAGAAATTGGTCTATAACTGCTCTACTAAGAGATCCAATTTTAATCAAATGCACAATTGCTTAAAGTGGTCCAAATTCACTGCCTGATTCTCTATGAACCCCATAGATTCTCTATGGGGTTCAGGTCAGGCGAGTTGGCTGGCCAATCAAGCACAGTAATATCATTTGGTAGTAGTTTTGGCACTGTGGGCAGGTGCTAAGTCCTGGTGGAAAAGGAAATCAGCATCTCCATAAAGCTTGTCAGTAGATGGAAGCATGAAGTGCTCTAAAATCTCCTGGTAGATGGCTGCATTGACTTTGGACTTGATAAAACACAGTGGACTGACACCAGCAGATGACATCTCATCTCATCTCATTATCTGTAGCCGCTTTATCCTGTTCTACAGGGTCGCAGGCAAGCTGGAGCCTATCCCAGCTGACTACGGGCAAAAGGCGGGGTACACCCTGGACAAGTCGCCAGGTCATCACAGGGCTGACACATAGACACAGACAACCATTTGCACTCACACCTACGGTCAATTTAGAGTCGCCAGTTAACCTAACCTGCATGTCTTTGGACTGTGGGGGAAACCGGAGCACCCAGAGGAAACCCACGCGGACACGGGGAGAACATGCAAACTCCACACAGAAAGGCTCTCGCCAGCCATGGGGCTCGAACCCGGACCTTCTTGCTGTGAGGCGACAGCGCTAACCACTACACCACCGTGCCGCCTGCAGATGACATGACGCTCCAAATCATCGCAGACTGCAGAAACTTCACACTTGAGTTCAAACACGTTGGATTCTGTGCCTCTGCACTCTTCCTGAAAAGAACTGGACTGTTGCTCAGTGGTCCAGAGTCCACTGAGCAACAGTCCAGTTCTTTCTCTCCTTAACCCAGGTAAAACACTTCCAATGTTGGCTCTGGTTCAGGAGTGGTTTGAGATTAGGAATGCAACAGTTGTATCCCCTTTCCTGAAGACATCTGTGTGTGGAAGATCTTGATGCACCTCAGTCCACTCCTTGTGAAGCTCTCCCAAGTTCTTGAATCGACTTTTCTTGACAATTCTCACAAGGCTGAGGTCATCCCTGCTGCTTGTGCACCTTTTCCAGTCAGCCTTTTAAGCAATGACCTTCTGTGGCTTACCCTGCTTGTGGAGGGTGTCGATGATTGTCTTCTGAACAACTGTCAAGTCATCAGTCTTCCCCATTATTGTGGTTGTGTGTACTGAACTAGACCGAGATACACAGCATTTATACTGTTTTACTCAAACTCAAAATGAAATATTCTCATATTTTGAGATTTTTTTTTGTGCTGTAGGCCATAATTATCAAAATCAAAACAGAAAAATGCTTGAAACATTTTAGTTTGCATGTAATGAATCTAGAAGATATTCAATTTTCAATCTCTTAAATAACTGATGGAAAATATTGAACTTTTTCACAATATTCTAATTGTTTGAGATGCATTAGTATCTGTAGTTTTCTGTCATCACACATATAAAGAGAGAAAAAAAAAACTAACTGTTGCCTTTGGGTTGTCTGGTCCAATGGCAAAGTAAGCAGTGTTCAGTCGCAGCATGACAGATGTCACAACATGACATTATCTATAATTCAGTGTTATACAGCTGGGCTCCGAGTTCTAAAGAAGTTATGGTGTGAACAAGTGATCTGAGAGTTTATTAATGGTAAAATTTCCTGATAATGAACTTAGCTCTCTTCTAATTCCACTTGTATTATGAAGTCATTTGCAAATAGTTCCCTTTCTCGTTCATGTTAACATGACTGAGCATGGTTCAGAACTATGTACACATATATAAAAACTTCAGTAAGTACTTCATATCTTGCTAGCACCCTTGCAGCCAAGTGGCTGACGAGGGCCTTTCTGTGCAGAGTTTGCATGTTCTCCCCGTGTCTGCGTGGGTTTCCTCCAGGTGCTCCGGTTTCCCCCACAGTCCAAAGACATGCAGGTTAGGTTAACTGGTGACTCTAAAATTGACCATAGATGTGAGTGTGAATGGTTGTTTGTCTCTAGGTGTCAGCCCTGTGATGACCTGGCCACTTGTCCAGGGACTTGTACCCCACCTCTCGCCCATAGTCAGCTAGAATAGGCTCTAGCTTGCCCATGACCCTGCACAGGATAAGCGGTTACGGATAATGGATGGATGGATATTTCAGTCTTACTGAATAATCTGTATATAGTGACATTTCTTTAAAGTATTGTTTATATGCATTATCACAAGATCAAATACAGATTAAATTCCACATTCTGTACGTGTTTAATCATTATATTTTTATATGACTCCATTTCAAATTCAATTCAGATAAATTCCATTTGAGTGAACAATGCACCTCTATTTAAAAAAAAGTTCTCATTTGTAGTTATTTATTCGTGTATTCATTTATTAGGATGCTGTTTATACATAAATTGCCTATTTACAGCCTGTATGTAGGTCAGAGAGCTATGACCCTGTCACAGTGCAACTTAAAACATTTTTCAGGTTAAATCATGAAAATTATATCAATATTAACATTCTAATTGTGTCACATCAAAGAGCTGCACAATTTGTGCCATTTGTAATAGTGGTATAAAAGAGCAATATTCTGATTAATATTTCAGCTAAGACCATGTACTTCTTGGTGATGTATTTCCTGGATGAAGAAGCCCCTTCTCAGTAATTCGCTGCCCAAATTTTAAATGTATAGCATGGCTTCACACTCAGTCTAAGCTCTTTTGTAATATATTCTTTTACAACATGGCTTACTGTAGTGCTATAAAGGTATACAAATGATCATTCCATCAACTAAACTTTGTATTACTGTATACACTCACTGGCCACTTTAATAGGAACTTGTTCTTGAGTCTAAGATTCCTGTTCTTGGCTGCAGGAGTGGAAACCAATGTGTTCTTCTGCTGTTGCATGCTGAGATGCTTTTCTGCTCATCACGGTTGTAAAGAGTGATTATATGAGTTGCTATATCCTTCCTGGCAGCTTGAACCAATCTGACCATTTTCCTCTGAGCTCTCTTATCAACAAGGCGTTTGTTTCCATCCACAGAACTGTCACTCACTCAGTGTTTTTTGTTTTTCACACCATTCTGTGTAAACTCTAGAGACTGTTTTGTGTGAAAACCCCAGGAGATCAGCAGTTTCTGAAATACTCAAACCAGTCCGTCTGGCTCAAACCAACACCCATGCTACAGTGAAAGTCACACTTTGAGAGGACAATTTTTCCCATTCTGATGTTTGAAGTGAACATTAACTGAAGCTTTTGATTTGTATCTGCATGATTTTATGCATTGTGCTGCTGTCAAGGGATCGGCTGATTAGATAGCTGCATAAAGCAGCAGGTGGATGGATGATCCTAATAAAGTGGCCAGTCAGTGTATGTATAAAATGAATTTGTTCATTTCTATCAAAATCAGTCATATAATCTAGCTTTGATTTGAGCTTTGTCTAGGTGTTGCTATCATCTATTTCTCTGTGCTGTGCATATAATAATAATAATAATAATAATAATAATAATTATTATTATTATTATTATTATTATTATTATTATTATTTCTTTCTATACTAGACAAATGCAGTAAATAAAATACTATAGTATCTAGTTGTTTGGAAGTGGCTTATACAGATTTCTTTCTTTCTTTCTTTCTTTCTTTCTTTCTTTCTTTCTTTCTTTCTTTCTGCACTTATACAGATACAGTATATAAATTAACATATTATCCAGCTGTTTGGAAGTGGCTTATACAGATTTCTTTCTTTCTTTCTTTGGTTTTGATACAGTATATAAACTAACATATTATCCAGCTGTTTGGAAGTGGCTTATACAGATTTCTTTCTTTCTTTCTTTCTTTCTTTCTTTCTTTCTTTCTTTCTTTCTTTCTTTCTTTCTTTCTTTGTTTTTGCACTTGTACAGATGCAGTATATAATCTAACATATTATCCAGATGTTTGGAAGTGGCTTATACAGATTTCTTTCTTTCTTTTTGCACTTATACAGATACAGTATATAAATTATTATTCAGCTGGAAGTGGCTTATACAGATTTCTTTCTTTCTTTCTTTCTTTCTTTCTTTCTTTCTTTCTTTCTTTCTTTCTTTTTGCACTTGTACAGATGCAGTATATAAATTAACATATTATCCAGCTGTTTGGAAGTGGCTTATACAGAGGTCTGTCTGTCTGTTTTTCTTTCTTTCTTTTTGCATGGGTACAGGATATAGTTGTACAATTACTGATCATGTTGATTTTTCTTTTCTAGCACTGTGATGATACAGGATATGCAGTTATAAGTTTTCCAGATGTTCAGAAGTATTTTATCGACATTCCTGTCAGTCAGTCAGTTTGGACAGTCCTTATCTCCAGTATTACTGTACATTCTAATGAGAAATAGCAGAAGGTGACTCCTACCACAATAAAGTACTTACTGAAGATGAAACTAAATACATTTGTGTTGTATGAAGAGTAAACACTCACTGAGCACTTTATTACAGTAAGAAAGACCTGTACACCGACAGTGATAGACACCATGTGACAAAGAAGTAAAGCTGTTTTGAGAGCAAAGGGCTCTGCCCAGCATCAGCATCGACTTCCTCAGAAAGGGAGTGTATGTTGCAGTGTTAACACACGATGGTGCCAAAGTAACTCTCCCTCTCTCCCTCCCCCCATAGCTGATCAGCAGCAGGGGGCGCTATATGACCATATTTTCGAAAGCAAATTTTACTAAAGCAAAAGGTGGGAAATGTTTATTCCACAGCAAGACTGTAAATTATTTTGAATTTTGTACACTGGGTTTATTTATAACGCTTTGGAAAACAAGCTTATTTCATATTAAGTCTATTTTAAACACGTGCACTGATAACACTGATGAATCTGTGTGTATCCAGAATAAACCCTTAGAATAAACACACAGTTATGAAAGAGTGGCGAGGACACAGCACACTTATCAGGGTGTTTAATTCAGTCGAGCTGAATCTCGACTGTCGTCCAGAATTTAGCTGCTGAATGAACAGAGCAGAGGAGAGGAGAGGAGAAGAGGAGAGAAGAGGAGAGGAGAAGAGGAGAGGAGAGCAGAGGAGAGGAGAGGAGAAGAGGAGAGCAGAGCCCTGCCCGCAGTGAGACAGAGAGAGAGAGAGAGAGAGAGAGAGACAGAGAGAGGCGCGCGCGCGCTGTCTGGAACAGCAGTCTGCTTTAAGGTGATTTTTTTCTTCAGGAGGGATTTTTGCTTTTGTTTCTTTTCTGACCTGAGTTCATTTGTTGGATCGCGCTGATGAACAAATGGCAGCGGAATCATCGACCCGGAGATTCACCAAGAACCTGCTGAAGCCCGGCAGCGCCGCCGAGATCCGACAAACAGCGTCCAGTGCGGTGAGGATCTCTGCTCTCACGGTAAACTGCGCTCCATCAGCACACACCGGCACACACACACCACTATACACACACACACACACACCACTATACACACACACCACTATACACACACACACACACCACTATACACACACACACCACTATACACACACCACTATACACACACACCACTATACACACACCGGCACACACACACCACTATACACACACCGGCACACACACCACTATACACACACACACACACACCACTATACATACACACCACTATACACACACACCACTATACACACACCGGCACACACACCACGATACACACACCACTATACACACACACCACTATACATACACCGGCACACACACCACTATACACACACACACACCACTATACACACACCGGCACACACACCACTATACACACACACACACACACACACACACACCACTATACACACACCGGCACACACACCACTATACATACACACCACTATACACACACACCACTATACACACACCGGCACACACACCACGATACACACACCACTATACACACACCGGCACACACACTACTATACACACACACACCACTATACACACACACACACCACTATACACACACCGGCACACACACCACTATACACACACGCCACTATACACACACCGGCACACACACTACTATACACACACACACCACTATACACACACACCACTATACACACACCGGCACACACACCACTATACACACACACACCACTATACACACACACCACTATACACACACCGGCACACACACGACTATACACATACCACTATACACACACCACTATACACACACACCAGCACACACACCACTATACACACACTGGTACACACACCACTATACACACACCACTATACACACACCGGTACACACACCACTATACACACACCACTACACACACACCACTATACACACACACACCACTATACACACACCGGTACACACACACCACTATACACACACACACCACTATACACACACCACTATACAAACACACACCACTATACACACACCACTACACACACACCACTATACACACACACACCACTGTACACACACCACTATACACAGACACCACTATACACACACACACCACTATACACACACACCACTATACACACACCGGCACACACACCACTATACACACACCGGTACACACACCACTATACACACACACCACTATACACACACCGGTACACACACCACTATACACACACCGGTACACACACCACTATACACACATCGTTACACACACCACTATACACACACACCACTATACACACACCGGCACACACACCACTATACACACACCACTATACACACACACACCACTATACACACACCGGCACACACAACACTATACACACACACACACACCACTGTACACACCACTATACACACACACCACTATACACACACCTGTACACACACCACTATACACACACACACACCACTATACACACACCGGCACACACAACACTATACACACACACACACCACTGTACACACACCGGCACACACACCACTATACACACACTACTATACACACACACCACTATACACACACTGGTACACACACCACTATACACACACCGGCACACACACCACTATACACACACCACTATACAAACACACACCACTATACACACACCACTACACACACACCACTATACACACACACACCACTGTACACACACCACTATACACAGACACCACTATACACACACACACCACTATACACACACACCACTATACACACACACCACTATACACACACCGGCACACACACCACTATACACACACCGGTACACACACCACTATACACACACACCACTATACACACACCGGTACACACACCACTATACACACACCGGTACACACACCACTATACACACATCGTTACACACACCACTATACACACACACCACTATACACACACCGGCACACACACCACTATACACACACCACTATACACACACACACCACTATACACACACCGGCACACACAACACTATACACACACACACACCACTGTACACACCACTATACACACACACCACTATACACACACCTGTACACACACCACTATACACACACACACACCACTATACACACACCGGCACACACAACACTATACACACACACACACCACTGTACACACACCGGCACACACACCACTATACACACACTACTATACACACACACCACTATACACACACTGGTACACACACCACTATACACACACCGGCACACACACCACTATACACACACACACACTGGTACACACATCACTATACACACACCGCTATACACACACCGGCACACACACCACTATACACACACCACTGTACACACACCACTGTACACACACTGGTACACACACCACTATACACACACCACTATACACACACACACACCGGTACACACATCACTATACACACACCACTATACACACCGGTACACACACACCACTATACACACACCGGTACACACACCACTGTACACACCAGTACACACACCACTATACATACACCGGTACACACACCACTATATACACACCACTATACACACACACCACTATACACACACCGGTACACACACCACTATACACACACTGGTACACACACCACTATACACAGTGGTACACACTCCATTATACACACCGGTACACGCACCACTATACACACCGGTACACACACCACTACACACACCGGTACACACACCACTATACACACACCGGTACACACACCGGTACACACACCACTATACACACACCACTATACACACACCACCATACACACCGGTACACACACCACTATACACACCAGTACACACACCACTATACACACACCACCATACACACCGGTACACACACCACTATACACACCAGTACACACACCACTATACACACACACCACCATACACAGTGGTAAACACACCCCTATACACACACCGGTACACACTCCACTATACACACTGGTACACACATGACTATACACACACCGGTACACACACCACTATACACACCGGTACACACACCACTATATGCACACGTACCCACACTGGTACACACACCACTATACACACACACCACCATACACACTGGTAAACACACCACTATACACACACTGGTACACACACCACTATACACACACCGGTACACACACCACTATACACACACCAACACCTCACTATAAACGACATTATACATACCACTATACACACCACTACTCACTCCGGTACACACACCCAGCAGCCGCCTGATTTGGCACTTTTTAATTGTCCGACAGTAACGACGTAAAAACCAGCATGACGGACTAGTGTCCGAAAGCGTTTTTTCATTTTACCAATGAGCTCACTATATAGTCCTCTATAGGGAGTAGTGAATGAGTGAGTAATTTCGAGCACAGGGAACGTTGGCAGATGTTGGTCACTTTGATTTCTGCTGTACGTATTACTTCCGTCCTACGATGTCTCGTACAAGTCTCAACAAATCTCGTTTACGGCCATTGCTTTGACATACGAACTGATATATTACATACCATATTTCAAACACTCATAACTTGCTATAGCAGCGACAAAATAGCTATCGAAAATGCATTCCTATATTTAATAAAATGAGAGAAACAGAATTTTGATGATAAAAAAATTTGCCTTCGGTTCTCCTTTAATGTGCATGAACACTGATAATTCAGTCATTTCCCTCTGCACACACAGTGGATCTCGACATGTGGATGCATTTAGTGTGTTTGCAGTGTTACCGCTGTCTGCCGCACACTGCTTCATGTCCAAGTTACACACTTCACACCATGTTTTCGGAGATGTACCGTCTTCCTTCAACTCCAAATGTTTGCTTTTAATATTTTGGCATTTTCTAACATTTTCCTCTGGACCTAGTTTGTTGATTTGTCATTTGGGATATGAATTGTCAACCTTCATTTGAAAAACCTCTCATATATTAGGACTGAAAAGGGCATCCATATTGAGTGAAATGTACATTCCAGTGTTATTATAATGCCAAACCCTTTTTAAAAGAAATGCCGTTCGTACTGTAGCCTAATTGAGTGCATCCTTAACCTCGGGGTAATGACTAGTTTTACACAGATCTCTCCTGCCCTTGATGCTTTGAGGTGGTTTGCTCGCTTGAATGTTTGCTTTGATCCTCTCACTCTCTCACTCTTTCCATCCTTCTCGGTCTCCCAGTTAAGTGGCATTGACTGGCACTTGGAGTGTTCATCTATTCCCGGTTTTATTATCGGCTTTTCAATGGAGCTGTTGGCAGAAGTGTGTCACTGTTGAATGTCTGCGTCTGTCAAACCCAAAGCTGCGTTGTTCTCACCAGCTATAGAGAACAGCACAGGGGAAAACCTTTCCTTACTTCGCTGTATGTAATAATAGTGTCATGTTCAGCGAGTAGTAGGAGGGGAAGTTTATTTATTTATTTATTTATTTATCTCATTATCTCTAGCCGCTTTATCCTTCTACAGGGTCGCAGGCAAGCTGGAGCCTATCCCAGCTGACTACGGGCGAAAGGCGGGGTACACCCTGGACAAGTCGCCAGGTCATCACAGGGCTGACACATAGACACAGACAACCATTCACACTCACATTCACATCTACGGTCAATTTAGAGTCACCAGTTAACCTAACCTGCATGTCTTTGGACTGTGGGGGAAACCGGAGCACCCGGAGGAAACCCACGCGGACACAGGGAGAACATGCAAACTCCGCACAGAAAGGCCCTCGCCGGCCCCCGGGGCTTGAACCCAGGACCTTCTTGCTGTGAGGCGACAGCGCTAACCACTACACCACCGTGCCGCCCTTTATTTATTTATTTATTTATTTATTCTATTTTCACATGTCCTTTTGAGCTTGTGTTCATGTTCATGATTGTGATGTATAACTGAACACAGAACAGTGTGAAACCTTCTGATAGCACGGATAGACTTAGACTTTCATATGCATGAGCAGCTTTCATTCCTGTAGAGATTTACAAGTGAAGGTCAAACCGCATCATCAGGGAGGATTTAAGCTTCCTCAGGCAGATCAGATTGGTGTCAGTGGGCCACCAGCGTGTTTAGGTGCGAATAAATCGCTTGTTGTGCTTGAGAATTGAGATTATATTCAAGTACTTGCTTTAATATGGTAATGTTTCTATGGTAACGGCTTACACAAAGATTTGTACGGCAGACATGTCGCGTTAAAGGGTTAATAAAAATGTCTGTAATTGTTGACTTGGTGACATTTTCTGTAAGATGTTTATTTATGCTTTTTGGAAGAAGTCTCCAGTGTCAGTGCTTTCTTTGTAGCAGTTACAGGTTTATTAACTGGTGAGGGAATGACTGTTGCTTGAAAGTGTGTGAACCGTTTAGAATTTTCTATATTTCTGCATAAATGTGACCTAAAACACCATCAGATTTTCACACAAGTCCTAAAAGTAGATAAAGAGAACCCAGTTAAACAAATGAGACAAAAATATTACACTTAGTCATTTATTTATTGAGGAAAATGATCCAATATTACATATCTGTGAATGGCAAAAGTATGTGAACCTCTAGGATTAGCAGTTAATTTGAAGGTGAAATTAGAGTCAGGTGTTTTCAATCAATGGGATGACAATCAGGTGTGAGTGGGCACCCTGTTTTATTTAAAGAACAGGGATTTATCAAAGTCTGATCTTCACAACACATGTTTGTGGAAGTGTATCATGGCACGAACAATGGAGATTTCTGAGGACCTCAGAAAAAGCGTTGTTGATGCTCATCAGGCTGGAAAAGGTTACAAAACCATCTCTAAAGAGTTTGGACTCCACCAATCCACAGTCAGACAGATTGTGTACAAATGGAGGAAATTCAAGACCATTGTTACCCTCACCAGGAGTGGTCGACCAACAAAGATCACTCCAAGAGCAAGGCGTGTAATAGTCGGCGAGGTCATAAAGGACCCCAGGGTAACTTCTAAGCAACTGAAGGACTCTCTCACATTAGCTAACGTTCATGAGTCCACCATCAGGAGAACACTGAACAACAATTGTGTGCATGGCAGGGTTGCAAGGAGAAAGCCACTGTTCTCCAAGAAGAACATTGCTGCTCATCTGCAGTTTGCAAAAGATCACGTGGACAAGCCAGAAGGCTATTGGAAAAATGTTTTGTGGACAGATGAGACCAAAATAGAAATATATGGTTCAAATGAGAAGCATTATGTTTGGAGAAAGGAAAACACTGCATTCCAGCATAAGAACCTTATCCCATCTGTGAAACATGATGGTAGTAGTATCATGATTTGGGCCTGTTTTGCTGCATCTGGGCCAGGACGGCTTGCCGTCATTGATGGAACAATGAATTCTGAATTATACCAGCCAATTCTAAAGGAAAATGTCAGGACATCTGTCCGTGAACCGAATCTCAAGAGAAGGTGTGTCAAGCAGCAAGACAACGACCCTAAGCACACAGGTCGTTCTACCAAATAATGGTTAAAGAAGAATAAAGTTCATGTTTTGGAATGGCCAAGTCAAAGTCCTGACCTTAATCCAATCAAAATGTTGTGGAAGGACCTGAAGCAAGCAGTTCATTTGAGGAAACCCACCAACATCCCAGTTGAAGCTGTTCTGTACGGAGGAATGGGCTAAAATTCCTCCAAGCTGGCGTGCAGGACTGATCAACAGTTACTAGAAATGTTTAATTGCAGTTATTGCTGTACAAGGGGGTCACACCAGATACTGAAAGTAAAGGTTCACATACTTTTGCCACTCACAGATATGTAATATTGGGTCATTTTCCTCAGTAAATAAATGACCAAGTATAATATTTTTGTCTCATTTGTTTATCTGGGTTCTCTTTATCTACTTTTAGGACTTGTGTGAAAATCTGATTATGTTTTAGGTCATATTTATGCAGAAACATAGAAAATTCTAAAGGGTTCACAAACTTTCAAGCACCACTCTATAACAAGAAGTAAGGTGTTTCTCAGACATTCCACAACATGACACGTAACTGTACATGGATAAAGAGTACAATATGCCATCCTTTAATAAAAATAAATGGGCAAATTGCTGTGGTATACAGTGAATTACAATGAATATGTGTTTTATAGGAAAATAATCAACAGAACCGTTACTTAATTGATAACTCAGGAATAAGTCTCAAATTTGACAGCAGCTTTTTTCCTCAGGAAATTATCGGAGGGTTTTTTTTGTTGTTGTTCGCAGAATTAAAGATTTAAATAATATTGGCTGGCTTTGAGTGGTATATCAGATATGATGAGTTTATTTCATAAAATAATGTACAAAATGCAAGAATAGTGTACATTAAAATACATGAATAGCACAAAGTGTAAAGACTTGTTTTCATTGTGGTCCATGTACATCAAGTGCCAAAAAAGGGGGCTATAAATAAAAGAGGGGAGTAAGAAAAAAAGTGTCTAGGAGGTATACAAAATAAAATAAAACACAATAAAATAAAATAAAATAAAATAAAATATGACATGAACTAGAAGGTCCGTGTGGGTTTCCTCCGGGTGCTCCGGTTTCCCCCACAGTCCAAAGACATGCAGGTTAGGTTAACTGGTGACTCTAAATTGACCGTAGGTGTGAATGTGAGTGTGAATGGTTGTCTGTGTCTATGCCCATGTTTACATTAGACCGTATCAGCGGATCATCAGATTAACGTTTTTAAAACAATTAGTGTGCACACAGCAACACCAATACACGATTTGCGTGCACACAGCAATACCAATACACGGATACGCTCGGCTCCGCAGGCATCCTGCGCTCCAAATCACTCCGCCCTGAACAGCGAGTGCCCTCTGGAGGGTGCGCACTCCGGCCCTGCGCAGCTCACAGAGCACGCGAGTGAAGTGAACAAGATGTGATTCAGGACTGAGCCGCTGTGTGTGTGATCCCAGCGCATATCACTTACCACTTGCAAGTGGAAGGATGGCAAGCCTAAAGACAATCATAACTACACAATGGGCAGTATTTGCATCAGTATTTGCAGTATTTTCATACTTTTATACTCTTTAATGAAAGGTGATACAAGGCGGAAGTCCGCGCCGTTTTTCAGCAGTCGCGTCACATGACCAACGCCAGCGAATCAGGAAGGTGGATGTCACAGTGACGTTGTCCAATGAGACGCCAGCTAGAGCTCAGCACAGCGTATCCGCGTATTCTGAATGTTTACATAGCACCGGAGCTGACACGATCTGGATTGAATACGTGGACGCTGGCGGATTCCCGTTTCCCGGCGTTTCCAGGCGGTTTAATGTAAACGGACAGTGCATCCGCGAAGAAAACGAGACAGATACGGTCTAATGTAAACGTAGCCTATGTGTCAGCCCTGTGATGACCTGGCGACTTGTCCAGGGTGTACCCCGCCTTTCACCCGTAGTCAGCTGGGATAGGCTCCAGCTTGCCTGCGACCCTGTAGAACAGGATGAAGTGGCTAGAGATAATGAGATTATTATTATTATTATTATTATTATTATTATTATTCATACACCTTCAGTGGAACAATTATAGATTTGACAGACAGTTACGAACGGGGGGTTTACTTACCAATATCCAATGTGCTTGCTAGTGCAGAAGTTTACATGTAATATGTATCTTATGGCATTTTCAGTTCACTGTGATAATTTACTGCCGGCACTGCCAGCAAACAAAGAAATGCTTCTGCGCATGTGCAACACTGGATATTCGCATCAGCTCTGATGGTCTTGACAACTATGCAATGTCGTAAACCATATTCAACGCTCATTCTCCATTGGGTAGATTGACGTAATACACGTAGTATTAGCGATATGCTAACAGTACTGCATGCTATCAAACCAAATGAATGGAATCTGCTAGAAAGGAATAGATCACATGTTTTTATTCCCTCGAAAAAGTGTCCTGTATGTATAATAATCTAGATTATTTTTGCCTAGTATCTGAAATGGTTGATAAATACTCCAACTTGTAGATAGACATGTAACAATTCACCCAATTCATGATTTGATTCATGTTAGGTTCACAATTTGATTTTCCCCACCCACAATATTTAGAAAATTTTATTACCAAAAAAATGCAACATTTATTTTCCTATTATTTATCAACTTGAATATAATTTTGCTAAATTAAAAAAAGTTTCATTTTCTTTATAAAAATGTATAAACATTTGTACTACATCTATTTGTTTCTCTTTAGTTTTCAGCAGTCTGTAAAAAGAGAGTACTTATTTCTTGTTAATTCTGTTCATAGAGTCAGTAGCAGAATAATCCTTTCCCATATAAGATCTGGGGTTTTTTTTGTGTGTGTGTTTGCTGCATTAGAGCTGTGTTACTTCCACCTACGGTGAAGTGGAGTGCATTCCTGCTATTTAAATAATATTGTCTGGCTTTTTTTTCATGGTATATCAGATATATTCCATTCAGCTAGCATGAGATTGAACGAATCGAAGACGAGTTCAGTATCATGCTAGCTGAATGGAATATATCTGCTATACCATGAAAAAAAGCCAGTCAATATTATTAATTATAATAATAATGCATGAATCGGGATGTAGGGACATACCAACTCAGCCATATGTGGGATCAGCTGATTTCTAGGTCATGTGCACCATCTGGCGGTGGCCAGAGACACCAATGCGTTAGATGTGGTCAAGATGTCAGCTAAGAAACGTCATAAGTAAGTGAAAATTTCTTCAGCTGTGCATAATAAGAATTTTCTTAAGATTAGTAATTAACCAATTGGATGAAACTTTTTGAATTATTATTATTATTATTATTATTATTATTATTATTATTATAATACACTCTCTTCATATCAGCATTCTCGAAGGCCAGCGTTAGCTTACCTGCGACTTGGTGCTGTTAGAGCAGCAGTCCAGTTACCTTCCAGCCAGTGTAGCATTCAGCAGTGGTGTTAGCGAAGGCCAACGCTAGCACAGTCAAGCCAGTGCTACTGAGACCTACTAGCACAGGCTAACAACTGAGAATCTAAGATTTCTATCTCCGGACTCTTCTTCCACGCACGCTCACCACAGTATTTTTCATTCATACTTAAGTATTCATTTCCCTGTGAAATTTACTTAGTTACTTTTAAAATCAACATCGACAGCTACACACAACGGAGCGATCTGGCAGCCAAAATTCTTTCAAAATCTTCTGTTTTTAACGACGCAAACCTGGCGGCCATGTTTGTTTACACATTGTCACAGTCGCTTGCTATCGTGGAAGTTTTACATCTCCGACGTGTGACGTCATGTTGTCTTGACAACGTGCAATATTGTAACGATATTGCACGCTCATTCTCCATTGGGTAGAGTGACATAATACACGTAGGATAAGCGATATGCTAACGATATTGCATACTATCAAACCAAATGAATGAAACCCGCTAGAAGGGAATAGAACACACGTTTTTATTCCATGGAAAAAGTGTCCTGTATATATAATCATGTACTGTACGGTATTGCACCCTCCACTGTCTAAACAACATAATGACACTTAGGAAAACCGAAGAGATTACACAGTGTGGTAATAATCGCGATTTATTTTTTATTCCATAGATTCAAATCGCCGTACACGATGTGTATCGTGATTTATCGTTGCATGATATATCATGACATGCCTACTTGTAGGACGTCTTGTCTGATGGTATTCGCTTAAATATTTGCTTATACTTAGTCAAACTATAAATTCTCCAGAACAACCATAAAATAGTTTTTGAACTGGTGTTTAACCGTGTTGACAGTAAGAAATATGATTTCACTGAAGAAATCTCTGTTTGATTATGTGGCTGCTTGTGTAAAATGTGATGTCCTGCATCCATTAAATTGATTCGCGTCTTTGTAAAGAGAGCGCATATTATTGAGCAGTCGAAAACATGTCAGAGATTTATGAGAGGCACGTCATTTAGGAATACAAGACATTTTCTGGTTTCCGCTTTTCCTTGGACAGCGTCAGTGGTTAGTGCGAGTCTGAATGAGTCTCCCACTGACCTGAAGCCTGGACACAGTCAGATCCGTCAACATGATGTGTTGGGTTAAAGCCCGCTTCCACAGGGTGCAAGTGTGTGTTTGTGTTTAAGTGCCAGCCAGTGGCTTTTATTTACCTCTTCTCAATCATCGTTTCCACGTGTAACCAACCGAACATCCTCTCTCTATGCCCAGGCTTTGAATTTTCTGGAATGTTCTTCAGACCTTCAATCAGAGTAAATGGAGAAAAGTCATTTTGCAGATGTACCATCGAATAGAGAAACTAACTTGTGTGTGTGTGTGTGTGTGTGTGATAACGGTAACCCCTCCACCCAGCATATTTATGAGTGAACAGAGGTTGTGATCTGAATATTAATGCAGACATGAGGCAGTGAGCCATGAAAATCATGGCCATGTGAGCAGCCTCAAAATCGTCTCCTTCTTCCTTTACTTCGCCTTTATAGCTGTGTAAGAAAGTCTTTTTTTGAGTATTTCTTTTCAGCCTTGGGTTTAAACGCGTGCATGTATGTTTCCTTACTGTCTTTAGCATTTACTAGTTCTCTAGTGCTCTCAAAATACAAAGAAAGATGCTTTTAGATACACAGAAAATGCGTCTCACTCACAGGAGTGTGCTACATTTTGTGCCCTTTTCTGGCCAAAAGATTCAGGATCTTGAAGGTTGAAGTCTGATTTGCTTTCTATACATCCGTGCGCTGACCTTGGCCTAGTGGTTAGCGTGTCCGCGTCTCGACCGGGAGATCAGGAGGTCTGCTCGCAGTCAGGTCATACCAAAGACCATCATAAAAATGGTACCTACTACCATCTGGCAAGGCATGCTGCAATACAAATGTGAGCCGGGAAGTCAAACTTTTGTGGTTACCAGAGGACTAGCCTCCCCATTGTAACTTGAGCTGTATAGGCGAGAGGCCGAGGGCTATCGAAACGGAGATCAGTGCCGCACCCATACGCCTTACGAGTTGGTTAGTACTGGGACAGGAGACTGCCTGGGAAGACCAGATCCTGGTGTGAGAGGGACTTTGACTTTGACATCCGTGCACTTGGTTTCTAATGACGGGGAAAAAAAACAACTTAAAATATCCTAGGACATTAAAAAATGTTTGCGAAATTTTGTAAACATATTGAAGAATTTTGCTTGAAGCAGGTTGTGGTGAGGAAACACTATTCTCGCATGTTTGCTAATAGGCTATAGGTTGTATTCAGTCATGTGACCTTTGCTTACGAGTTTACTTCCAGTGAATGAAGTGGTGGTCAGGCAAACCAATTTGGCTGCCATTATGTGAAGTGCTAGTGAAACCATCTCTGACTATTTTCATAGTTTAGAGGCCAATGCATGGTCAAGATACCTTCAGAAAGTTGCTCTTTGCAATGGGATAGATCTTTACACGTTAACAAAGAAGTTGGAAAATGAGCCATCCGTTGGGTTCCCCGACACCTCAAACTACCTGGTGCTGCAGACATCGTTCTACACGGACAGACAGATGAAAACCTGGAAGAGCATGGAGGTGTACAACTTTTTATATATGGCTAGGTTAAAGATCTGGGGATCAGGACACTACAAGATAAATCCTGTATCGTTTATTCCCGGGTAAGTCGGCATTTTTGGGCTTTTTGTACACGTCTTTGCGATGGTTGCTAGGACGCTACAAGTTTTAGTATCGGGTGTAAACAAACCACAGCCGCTTGATTCTCAGTCCTCCATGCTCTTCTCTCCAGGTAAATCATTCACAAAGATCCACAGAAACCCCTTTAAAGACCTGGGCATTGGTGAAACAGGACGGAGAAGTTATCATGACTCACTGTAACTGCATGGCCGGGGAAGCAGTTGAGTGTTGTTAACTTGTGAGCTCTGGGCCCTGTACTACGAAGCGGGTTTTCTGGCTTACCAGGGTAACTTCGAGAGTAACTTGATCACATGCAGCGTAACTTCCCGATTAACCCATACTACGAAAGTTGGCTATGTTCAAACCGAGGTATGCTGCCATGGCAATTTACGCTGCATCTCAAACCTGCTCGTCTCAGGTTATGTTCTTGGTTAACCCAAGGTTTCCGATTAACCACACCCTTTTTAAACACCACCTCTCCACCGACATTTCCTCTAGAGACAATGCCAGCGTACCTGGATGACCCGTGCGATATCGGAGCGCAGATTAGAGATGGGATTTTTGGCTCTTTGATGGGATCCACATCTTTGTGATCCGTTCTTTGAAAAGAGCCGTTCAAAAGACTGGCTCATTTGGCTCTTTTTAAATATTTATTCAGTTTTAAGAAGACAGCGTCTAAAGAAGCCAGATCCCTCTGCTTAGACAGTGACATCAATATTTCTGGACATACCTTTTATATAAAGCAACCTAGACTTACATTATTGTAACCCCTAAACGCTCATAAATAACCATTAAAAAACAACGAGGGCTTCAATGAATGTCCATGCAGAACGGCTTTTCTGTAAAAAAAAAAAAAAGAACCCACTCAAGAACATAGTTACCAAGAACGCAAGAATATTTTATAGAAAAACACTTGTTTTACAAAAATATTTAAGTCTGAGATACAAAATAGATACAACTACAATAAATATAACACAAGAACTAGTTATCACACAAGAACATTTTAATAGAAAAAAACAAACTTTCTATATTAAAAATATTGAAATTGTAACAAAAATAGATACAACTAAACAGTCAGATAAATAGATAAAGTTATAACAAGAACACAAGATTATTTTAATAGGAAAAAACAAACTATTAATGCAAAAATATATATTATTATTAGAAAAATAGATACAACTAGACAAACAGATAAATAAATAAAATACACAAAAATAGAACAAACAAAATGACGATAGAATAAATTAAATGAACGTCCGTGCAAAGTAGTTTTCCCACAATATTATCATTAATATCACACAACAACAATATAAACTATATACAAAACAATTTGAACTATTAGGCAAACAGATAAAACTTGAATAAATAAAAGGCAAATGAATGCTTGCTTGCACACGCACACACACACACACACACACACGCACCATTATGAATGATGTTTTTATATTTCATTTTCACCTGTTGCCAGGTGCGTTTGGCACTGCTGTTACCTCTGAAATGTTCACAGGACCGACACCGACTTAGTCAAAGGGACTGAACAGTCAGTCATCCTAATTCATGTGACTCTGTGCACATATCAGCTTATGTAGGCTACTCCATGAATTTACCATGCCAAATTTTATTCAGGATTTTTTGGACATTAAACAAGCTATATATGACTGGGGCCACGTCGAAGGACCATTTTCTGTGACTTGTGATTGATCATGAAGCTTTCTCTCATCCTATACTTCTGTTCTGGAACATGTAGAAGGGAGAATGTACTTACGCATTTATCCGATCGGCAATTCGTTCCCAGCATGCTTGCCGCTCCTTATTGGCAGCCGCTGTGTTAGATTTTGCTCTTAATCTTGTTTTGAACTCCTCGTAGCTTTGCATTATGACAGCGCATTCTTCCTCCGTGAAGTACGGCGACCGTGCCATTGTGAACAGTGGTGATTTGCGCCGATAACCTCCCCTTTAACGTGAACGCGCATTAACCCTGATTAGGTTAACACAGGTTCAACAAATCAACTTCATAACTGGCGTCGTAGTACCGTTTAACCCCAAACAAGATAACCAGGTTTTGTCAACCCCGGTTTAGCGGGGGAACCCTGGGTTACTTCTGGGTAGGTTGACCTCCGTTCGTAGTACAGGGCCCTGCTTTTGTCTTTCCGTGGATTGTCTCGATTATCTTATCTATCTAGTTCAGTGTAGGAGCCCAATCTACATCATCGTCCTTGTAAAGATTACTGGGTCGTCCTGATCAATAAAGTGAAAAAATACGCATTGGTTTACAATATGGTGACCATGATCAAACAGTAAACAAAAACACATCTGAGGACTGAAGCATCTCCTGAAGTTCAAAGCATCATGAAATAACAGAAAATGGTGAGAAAAGTGATTTGTGAATCCAAACAAAATAAATCAGAGGAATTTATAAACCTTTCATGAAGTGATCACTGCAAACCCGAGTGTTCTTCGACTCGGCTCCCGTCCATCGTAGTGAAAGGTTCAAGAGCCACCTTTCTTGTTATCTTTTGGTAAAATCCTTTGCTCTTTCACCCTTTTTCACTTCACAGAGAACCCGGAAGAAACTTGTATCAGTTTCACTCTTTGTTCGATTTGAACAGCTCAAAACAACACAAGCGTAGGGTATTTTAACGACCAGCAAGGCATCCCAGTGATAGTAATGCTTTCTGAACAGTGAGCTTAGCTGATGTGAGCTCACCATTTCATGTCTTGCATATCTAATGAGGCAGATGTGACGTCGGATGCAACCCACCTTGACTGTTGGGAAAGGTCTATGATTGGTCATCGACCATTTCAATGGAATTGTTTCTTGCTGTGGGCAGCACGGTGGTGTAGTGGTTAGCACTGTTGCCTCACAGCAAGAAGGTTGTGGGTTTGAGCCCAGTGGCCGACAG
This sequence comes from Neoarius graeffei, assembly GCF_027579695.1. Lineage (NCBI taxonomy): Eukaryota > Metazoa > Chordata > Actinopteri > Siluriformes > Ariidae > Neoarius > Neoarius graeffei. The sequence continues at coordinate 14,470,672 of NC_083591.1, read as the reverse complement.
GGGCCTTTCTGTGTGGAGTTTGCATGTTCTCCCCGTGTCTGCATGGGTTTTCTCCGGGTGCTCCGGTTTCCCCCACAGTCCAAAGACATGCAGGTTAGCTTAACTGGTGGCCCTAAATTGACCATAGTAATGGTTGTTTGTCTCTATGTGTCAGCCCTGCAATGAGCTGGTGACTTGTCCACGGTGTATCCCGCCTCTCGCCCATAGTCAGCTGGGATAGGCTCCAGCTTGCCCGCGACCCTGCACAGGATAAGCTGTTACAGATAATGGATGGATGGATGGATGGATGGATGGATGGAGCTACATTTCTCCTGGACAAATGACATGATAATTCATCTAATAAACTGGTAAACAGTTTGGAATAATGGTTATGGGACCTAATTAGCAAATTATTTATATCTATCGCCAAGTTTGTCTTAACTATCTAAGTACCGTAGAATGAGATGAATAGTGCTTGTGTTAGGACTAGGACTGTTTTGGCCTCTAGAGGCCGCTGTTATTTCCTTTTCATGTCGTGTTTATTTTGGCCTCTAGAGGCCGCCACTGTTCCTGTGTCTTGTGTTTGTGTTAATTGCCTAATTATCTTCACCTGTGTCCTTAATTAGTTTGTCTATTTATACCCCTGAGTTCAGTCCTCTTGTCACGGAGTCTTTGTGCTGTTATGTTTATCTCCAGTTTCCTTTGTACTGTGTTTTTTGATCTTCTTAGCTTTTGAATTTTTGCACTTTGCTTTTCTTTTGGATTATACTCTTTGGTTTTTTTTGTCTTTTGTTTTGCCCTGTATATAGTGTATATAGTTTAAATAAACCTTTTGATTCTTTTTCTACTTCCGCCTCACGCCTCTGCATTTGAGTCATCCCCCTGGTGGCCTAGTGGGGGTTTGCTGGATTATCACACCAACGAACCAGGTTCGAATCCCAGCAAAACCCTAACAGAAAGACTCCGTCATGACCGACTCAGCAGAGGCTGCTTCAACTGTCTACCCGGCCAACCTTCAGGGCAACCTTATGGCAGCTTTGACACGCTTCGGAGCGACCATGGACGCTCATGGACGTACGCTCACCAGCCAACGTGAGGCCCTCGCTCGCCACGAGGAACTGCTTCAGCAAATTGGGAAAACCCTGGCACAGCTGACATCTCTGCCTGCATCTCCTGCTCCTGATCCAGTTCCTGCTCCTGATCCAGCTCCCACTCCTGCTCCAGTGCCTCCTGCAATGCTGCCTTCTTCACCTCGCGAACCCAGCCTTCCTGCACCACAGAGGTATGACGGCAAGCACAGTGAGTGCCAAGAGTTCCTTACCCAGTGTCAACTCACCTTTGAGCTTCAGCCTACCACCTACACTACGGATCGCCGCAAGATTGCCTTTGTGATCACCTTATTAGCTGGTAAGGCGCGAGCCTGGGCTACTGCTATCTGGCAAAGACAGGGACCTGAGTGCTTTGATTTCCAGCTGTTTTCTGAAGAGATGCTTCGGGTCTTCGATCAGGCAGACATCAGTACCGACGCAGCCCGAAAGCTCATGTCCATCCGGCAAGGAGGAAGCGTCGCAGATTACGCCATCTCGTTCCGAACACTCGCAGCAGTAAGTGGGTGGAACGAGACTGCCCTGGTGTCAGCCTTCCACCATGGTCTGTCTGACCCCATCAAGGACGGTCTGGCCTCTATTGGATGCCCAAGTGACCTCGAAACCCTCATCTCACATGCTATTCGTCTGGACAACAGGATGAGAGAACGCCACCAAGCCTTGAGCCCCCCCAGCCTCCCTACCTCTACCTGGAGACCGTCTACCTCCTTCAGTGACTGTCCAGAACCCATGCAAGTGGGTCGTACTCGCCTCTCCGCATCTGAGAGGGAGCGCAGAAGGAGGGACAAGTGCTGCATCTACTGTGGCAAGCCTGGTCACTTCCGAGCATCATGTCCCGAACTCTTGGGAAAAGGACCGCCCCGTCCAGCCGAGGGAGGGTTGTGACAGGGCCTACCCTCTCTCCCGGACTCCCTGGCCAAGGAATCTACATCCCGGTCTCCATCTCCTGGGGTGAGTCTGTCCACTCTTGTCAAGCTTTGATAGACTCAGGGGCGGCTGGGAACTTTATGGATATTCACTTCGCCCAAAGCATCAATATACCTACTGCACCTCTTGAAGTCCCTCTGTCTGTGTCTGCCCTCGATGGCCAAGCGTTAGGTGATGGAAGAGTCACCCAAGTTACTTCTCCAGTTTTCCTCCAGTCTCAAGGTCACAAGGAAGAAATATCCCTGCACCTGATTCCTTCACCTGAGTTCCCAGTTATTCTAGGCCTTCCTTGGCTTACTCGCCACAACCCTCGCATAGACTGGGTAACAAGCCAGGTTGTGGAATGGGGCCCTGCATGCCATGCCTCTTGTCTGCTCTCTAGCTCTCCTGTGTCTCCTGCCGAGCCCCCTGATCTCACCGAGTTATCTCAAGTTCCCACAGAGTACTGGGATCTCAAGGAGGTATTCAGCAAGAGCAGGGCCGCCGTTCTTCCTCCGCACCGGGCCTACGACTGTGCCATCGACTTGCTCCCTGGGACTACCCCTCCTCGTGGCAGACTGTTTTCACTCTCTCAGCCAGAACGCAAGGCCATGGAGGAATACCTCAAAGATGCCCTGGTCTCTGGGTTTATTCGACCCTCCACTTCACCTGCTGGAGCTGGCTTCTTCTTTGTCGGCAAGAAGGATGGGGGGCTCCGACCATGTATTGATTACAGGGGCCTGAATAAGATCACTGTGCGCAACCGATATCCCCTTCCGCTGATGTCCACAGCTTTCGACCTGCTCCAAGGCGCCACCGTCTTCACCAAGTTGGACCTACGGAACGCATACCACCTCATCCGTATCCGACAGGGAGACGAGTGGAAGACTGCCTTTAACACCCCGTCTGGGCACTACGAATACCAGGTGATGCCCTTCGGACTCACCAACGCACCAGCTGTTTTTCAGGCCCTAATCAACGACGTCTTAAGGGACATGATTAACCTATACGTTTTTGTCTACCTCGACGACATCCTTATCTTTTCCAAGACCGTGCAGGAGCACCGCCACCATGTCCGCCAGGTTCTCCAGAGGCTGCTACAGAACAATCTGTTCGCCAAGGCCCAGAAATGCGAATTTCATGTTCCCGAGGTCTCCTTTCTGGGATTTATTGTACGGACAGGCCAACTCCAAATGGACCCTGCCAAGACCCTGGCCGTCCGGGATTGGCCTACTCCCAAGTCCGTTAAGGAGGTTCAGCGGTTCTTAGGATTCGCTAACTTCTACCGCAAGTTCATCAGGAACTTCAGTTCTGTGGCAGCACCCATGTCAGACCTCACCAAAGGGACAGGTGGATCTTATGGCTGGTCTCCTCAGGCAGAAAAGGCGTTCAAAGACCTCAAGGACCGCTTCTGCACGGCACCCATTCTGGTTCTCCCGGACACCTCCCAACCATTCATCGTGGAGGTGGACGCCTCGGACAGTGGTGTCGGCGCGGTGCTCTCTCAACGTTCGGAAGGAAAGCTGCACCCCTGCGCTTACTTCTCCCACCGCCTGAGTCCTGCTGAGTCCCGGTACGATGTGGGGGATCGAGAACTGCTAGCGGTCAAACTGGCCCTTGAGGAGTGGAGGCACTGGCTGGAGGGAGCACAACATCCATTCCTGGTTTGGACTGACCACAAGAACCTGGAGTACCTCCAGCAAGCCAAGAGACTGAACCCTCGACAGGCTAGGTGGGCCCTGTTTTTCAGTCGGTTTGACTTCACCCTCTCATACCGCCCCGGCTCCAAGAACACCAAACCTGACGCACTGTCCAGACTGTTCTCTGCCACTAACAGGGAGAATGAAGTCGGGCCTATTATCCCTGTGTCCCGGATTGTGGCCCCTGTCCGCTGGGGTATTGAGGAGGCTGTCCGACGAGCCCAACGCCAGGACCCCGGTCCTGGGACGGGGCCACCAGGCCTCTTGTACGTCCCACATCAAGCCCGGGCCAAGGTTCTCCAGTGGGGTCACTCTTCCCCTCTCACCGCCCACCCGGGAGCTCGGAGGACCCTGGACTTCCTGAAAAGACGCTTCTGGTGGCCTAACATGGAGAAGGAAGTAAGGTCATTTGTCCTGTCCTGTGAGGTTTGCACCAGAACCAAGAACCCACGACAGCGTCCCCAGGGTCTCCTGCATCCTCTGACCATTCCCCGGCGTCCCTGGTCCCACGTGGCAGTCGACTTTATCACGGGTCTCCCTGAGTCACAAGGTAACACGGTCATTTTGGTCTTAGTTGACAGATTCTCCAAGGCCTGCCGCTTCATACCACTGTGCAAACTCCCCTCTGCTCTTGAAACTGCGAAACTTTTGTTTAATCATGTCTTCCGAGTCTTTGGTCTTCCACAGGACATCGTCTCAGACCGAGGGCCCCAGTTCTCCTCCCGAGTGTGGCACGGGTTCTGCAAGGTCATCGGAGCCACTGCCAGCCTCTCCTCTGGGTTTCACCCACAGTCCAATGGTCAGACGGAGAGGCTCAACCAGGACCTGGAAACCACCCTGCGAGGCCTGGCTATGGATAACCCGACATCGTGGAGCACCTGGCTGCCATGGGCGGAGTACGCCCACAACACCCTGCAGTCATCGGCCACCAAGCTGTCGCCATTCCAGTGCCAATTCGGGTTCCAGCCACCTCTGTTCCCGGACCAGGAGGAGGACGCGGGGGTGCCCTCGGTCAACCAATATGTGAGACGGTGTCGCAAGACCTGGAGCAAGGTCAGGAAGACCCTCATACAGACCTCCAGAACCAACCAGACTCAGGCCAACCGCCATAGAAGACCTGCACACGCTTTCCGCCCTGGGCAGCGTGTTTGGCTGTCCACTAAGGACCTTCCACTGCGGGTGGAGAACCGCAAGCTTGCTCCTCGCTACATTGGCCCCTTCAAGGTGGTGCGCAGGGTGAACCCTGTCTCCTACCGGCTCCAGTTGCCCCGGACTCTGAGGATCAACCCCACTTTCCATGTTTCCCTGTTACGGCCCGTACTGACGTCTACGTATGCCCCTGCCCCTAGGAACCCCCCACCCCCCCGCATCTTCCAGGGGCAGACTGTGTTCACTGTGAATCGCCTGCTTGACTCCCGCCGGGTCCGCGGCGGGTTGCAATATCTGGTGGACTGGGAGGGCTATGGTCCTGAGGAGCGCTGCTGGGTTCCTGCTCGGGATGTCCTTGATAAAGAACTATGTCGGGACTTCCATTCGGCCCATCCGGATCGCCCTGGGAACGTCAGGAGACGCTCCTAGAGGGGGGGGTCCTGTTAGGACTAGGACTGTTTTGGCCTCTAGAGGCCGCTGTTATTTCCTTTTCATGTCGTGTTTATTTTGGCCTCTAGAGGCCGCCACTGTTCCTGTGTCTTGTGTTTGTGTTAATTGCCTAATTATCTTCACCTGTGTCCTTAATTAGTTTGTCTATTTATACCCCTGAGTTCAGTCCTCTTGTCACGGAGTCTTTGTGCTGTTATGTTTATCTCCAGTTTCCTTTGTACTGTGTTTTTTGATCTTCTTAGCTTTTGAATTTTTGCACTTTGCTTTTCTTTTGGATTATACTCTTTGGTTTTTTTTTGTCTTTTGTTTTGCCCTGTATATAGTGTATATAGTTTAAATAAACCTTTTGATTCTTTTTCTACTTCCGCCTCACGCCTCTGCATTTGAGTCATCCCCCTGGTGGCCTAGTGGGGGTTTGCTGGATTATCACACCAACGAACCAGGTTCGAATCCCAGCAAAACCCTAACAGCTTGCAAGCTAGTCAACCACATTGGCTTAGGAAAGGTAAGTAGCCAAGTAGAATCAGGCAATATACTGTATCTGCTAACTAATTACCATAACTGTGTGATGTGGGACTTTGTGTAGATGGACATGGATGGGATCTGTAGTCAAGTAGTAGTAGTACATGCTTCTAATCCACCCTAAATCTTACCATATTGTAACTTTTGATCATAAATGTTCATTCTGAGTCTTTGCTGTTGAAGAAAACATGCATGGAGATTTCAGACAGAAATATAACATGCATTACCCCTACCATGTGCGGTGGTGACACCACTCGACTGTGCCTGCCCACTTTCTGTGGCTCTACCTGGCTTTCTGCCCAATCAACCAAACCATTATGGGAATGTGCGTACTGAGACCCTGAATGACTACAGATCTCTACGTGTGTGTTTTGGCTGGAGGTCAGACTCAGGAAGTATGGCACTATTACCAAAAAAATATATATACTGTATATCGGAGTTGAAGAAAAAGTCACATTGGTTTTCTTCCCTTTATTTTGTTCCAGTCTCAGTGACGCCTTGTGTTTTTACTTTCAGTTCTGAACCTTTTCCATATCTTATACAGTCACAATGATTAAATGATTGTCATAATCTAATTGCAGTATTATGAGCTATGGTTAGATTAATTTGTTATTATACAGCAGCGCTGTTCAATTCTCAATTCGGATTGGTCAGAAGGTGATTAATTTTTTAAAACAGAAGCTCTGATAGTGGCTAAAGGCAAAATTTTAAATCGGTAGTTGTTGTAATATGTTTGTATTCTAATACAGTAGTAACAACGTACACAAGGAATTGTATAGCTCCATCCATCCATTCATTAGCTGTAGCCGCTTATCCTGTTCTCCAGGGTCGCAGGCAGGCTAGAGCCTATCCCAGCTGACTATGGGCAAGAGGCGGGGTACACCCTGGACAAGTCGCCAGGTTATCGCAGGGCTGACACACAGACAAACAACCATTCACACTCACATTCACACCTACGGTCAATTTAGAGCCACCAATCAGCCTAACCTGCATGTCTTTGGACTGTGGGGGAAACCCACGGAGACACGCATGCAAACTCCACACAGAAAGGCCCCCGTCAGCCACTGGGCTCAAACCCAGAACCTTCTTGCTGTGAGGTGGCAGTGCTAACCACTACACCACTATGCCGCCTGACTTGTATAGCTGATGTTTTTAAATAAATATATGAAAAATGTGGAACTGTTGTTATTCTGTTCACATTCATTGGATATGAACAATCGCGTGCTCTGATTGGCTACTCTACTACTAGGATATTAGCTCATATACCGTGAGTAGAGAAAACCAAAATGGCGAAGCGTGTTTCTGAACCAACCGAGGACGAAATAAAAACTCTACTGGAAAACAAAACCCCCAAAAATACAAAAAAGCAACAAAATATGGAATGAAAGTATTTCATGGTAAGAATGTATCTTTTTTATTTTTCAAGAATTATTATTATTATTATTATAGCATTTTTCACAAATTGCTACTGTCATTTCACTGGTGTTTACATTCTAAGCAGAAATTATTTTGTCAGACATTTTGTATCAAGGGCGGCACGGTGGTGTAGTGGTTAGCGCTGTCGCCTCACAGCAAGAAGGTCCTGGGTTCGAGCCCCGTGGCCGGCGAGGGCCTTTCTGTGCGGAGTTTGCATGTTCTCCCCGTGTCCGCGTGGGTTTCCTCCGGGTGTTCCGGTTTCCCCCACAGTCCAAAGACATGCAGGTTAGGTTAACTGGTGACTCTAAATTGACCGTAGGTGTGAATGTGAGTGTGAATGGTTGTCTGTGTCTATGTGTCAGCCCTGTGATGACCTGGCGACTTGTCCAGGGTGTGCCCCGCCTTTCGCCCGTAGTCAGCTGGGATAGGCTCCAGCTTGCCTGCGACCCTGTAGAAGGATAAAGCGGCTAGAGATGATGAGATGAGATTTTGTATCAAGTTTTTATTTATCGAATTTGCAGAAAATAACAATAAAAATGCTCCGTTTCTCAAAATCCGGTGAATGTGGATAAAATAAAATGGTTATTCCATTCAATCTCGCCGTAGATGGCTTATAGCCGACTCAGTGCTATGCGCCTCACCAGTTATCAGCTCATGTACGACTTGATTTCATGGAAAAACTGGTAAATATAAGTGAAGTTTTCTGTGAGATGTTCAGATGTAGCATTTTTGGAGGTACTTTTCTGAGTTTTCCGACATGGGAAAGTCTTCAGGACAGAGGAGGTTGCTCTATGTGGTTTCCTAGTAACAACATCCATCCATCCATCCATCCTTCATCTATACCACTTATCCATCATGGTCACGGGAAAGTTAGAGCCAATCCAAGCTGATTTCGTGCGAGAGATAGGGTACACCCTGGGCAGGTCTCCAGTCTATCACAGGGTTAGTAATGACATGTTGTATTTATTGACTTGTTCATTTCAAGTTTGAGGAAAAAAAATGATTGGCTGATCAAGGGAGTGACTGTTTATAGCTGCTGAAGCATAAGTGATAAAAGAAACTAACTTGTTTCGTTCCATAACTATAAAATAATATAAAGTATGATGTGTCATTCCTTAACGAATATAATTTTTATTTGTTGGAAAATTGATGTGATGTAAAGTCTCGGTCCCACAATGTCGACAACTATAACGATAACTATAAATAACTCGGTCCCCTGCAGTTTATGTGGTCGGTGGTCACACCAGACTGAAAATGATACCTATAGCCCAGGCCTGGGTTTATCCATATTGGTGAGCTCGCTTCTGGAGCAATTTTTCCCGACCTGAACCTGAGCCGATAAAACATCTGACCAATCAGGTAACTGTTTACATGTGACATTGTCTGAGCACGTGCTATTTTCTCTTTGTACATCATGAAGTCACGGAATACGGATTCGCGGAAAATTGAAAATATAATACAAAGCACGGATCGTTTATTCACGGATATGTGATTTTTTTCCATGAAGTATCAATAGTAAATTAATAAAGTAAACATATAAACACAGGTAAGATATTTTAATTATGAACTTCGGCAGTCCAAACATTTAATTGTTTGTTTTAGACTTCTTAATTTTTTATCCATGATGCATCATCCGTATTAAATCAGTAACCAGTCTGTAATATACTGAAACATCCGTGACCAATCCGTAAATTATTAGCATCCGTGATGCATCCGTATTAAAATCTGTAACCACTCCGTATTTTATATCCTTTTTAATTATATTTCTGTAGTCTGTGACCTGTCTGTATTTTATCAACCACTGGAGTGTGTACATGGGTTGTTTTGAAGTCCAAGCTGTGCAGTATGACCCGGAATAATGTGCTACTACTTGGAAAAAACTTCCATGACTATTCCTAAGTTGCATGCATTTATTTCCCTGAGTGGCAGAACCTCATCTCATCTCATTATCTCTAGCTGCTTTATCCTGTTCTACAGGGTCGCAGGCAAGCTGGAGCCTATCCCAGCTGACTACGGGCGAAAGGCGGGGTACACCCTGGACAAGTCGCCAGGTCATCACAGGGCTGACACATAGACACAGACAACCATTCACACTCACATTCACACCTACGGTCAATTTAGAGTCGCCAGTTAACCTAACCTGCATGTCTTTGGACTGTGGGGGAAACCGGAGCACCCGGAGGAAACCCACGGGGAGAACATGCAAACTCCGCACAGAAAGGCCCTCGCCGGCCACGGGGCTCGAACCCGGACCTTCTTGCTGTGAGGCGACAGTGCTAACCACTACACCACCGTGGAGTGGCAGAACCAACCGATATTATAGTCGGGATTATAGTTGTGGTGTGACTACTATAGACTGGAACTAAATTCAGGCAGAGGTATAGTCACCTTAACTTTTTATTAAGTTATACTTGTGCCTTCTAACTCCCGCGTGCTTTTCTTCAGCATATTAAATCCATTTCGCTGTCCACTGATATCAGCTGCACTATTGCCTAGGTAAAATATGCAATTAGACCACAAGCGCTTTTCATTTCATTTCATTGGCACTTATAAGCTCTTTGTGCTTACGTATGTGCTTGATCTCCTATGGTTTGGAAACCCTCAGGGATCTGTAATGTATAGCCAGTAGGTCAGTGATTAAATAGGTGTGGTTTTTAACATAACTATAAATGGATAAAAAGTACGATGTGTTGTTAATAAAAAAAAAATTAATTGTTGGAAAATTGCTATGCTGTAAGAGGAATAAACTACTTTGAAACATGTGTGGAAAATAATCAACTCTGCTTGGTGTTGAGATGTACAACCCCGATTCCAAAAAAGTTGGGACAAAGTACAAATTGTAAATAAAAACGGAATGCAATGGATGTGGAAGTTTAAAAATTCCATATTTTATTCAGAATAGAACATAGATGACATATCAAATGTTTAAACTGAGAAAATGTATCATTTAAAGAGAAAAATTAGGTGATTTTAAATTTCATGACAACAACGCATCTCAAAAAAGTTGGGACAAGGCCATGTTTACCACTGTGAGACATCCCCTTTTCTCTTTACAACAGTCTGTAAACATCTGGGGACTGAGGAGACAAGTTGCTCAAGTTTAGGGATAGGAATGTTAACCCATTCTTGTCTAATATAGGATTCTAGTTGCTCAACTGTCTTAGGTCTTTTCTGTCGTATCTTCCGTTTTATAATGCGCCAAATGTTTTCTATGGGTGAAAGATCTGGACTGCAGGCTGGCCAGTTCAGTACCCGGACCCTTCTTCTACACAGCCATGATGCTGTAATTGATGCAGTATGGGGTTTGGCATTGTCATGTTGGAAAATGCAAGGTCTTCCCTGAAAGAGACGTCGTCTGGATGGGAGCATATGTTGCTCTAGAACCTGGATATACCTTTCAGCATTGATGGTGTCTTTCCAGATGTGTAAGCTGCCCATGCCACACGCACTAATGCAACCCCATACCATCAGAGATGCAGGCTTCTGAACTGAGCGCTGATAACAACTTGGGTCGTCCTTCTCCTCTTTAGTCCGAATGACACGGCGTCCCTGATTTCCATAAAGAACTTCACATTTTGATTCGTCTGACCACAGAACAGTTTTCCACTTTGCCACAGTCCATTTTAAATGAGCCTTGGCCCAGAGAAGACGTCTGCGCTTCTGGATCATGTTTAGATACGGCTTCTTCTTTGAACTATAGAGTTTTAGCTGGCAACGGCGGATGGCACGGTGAATTGTGTTCACAGATAATGTTCTCTGGAAATATTCCTGAGCCCATTTTGTGATTTCCAATACAGAAGCATGCCTGTATGTGATGCAGTGCCGTCTAAGGGCCCAAAGATCACGGGCACCCAGTATGGTTTTCTGGCCTTGACCCTTACGCACAGAGATTCTTCCAGATTCTCTGAATCTTTTGATGATATTATGCACTGTAGATGATGATATGTTCAAACTCTTTGCAATTTTACACTGTCAAACTCCTTTCTGATATTGCGCCACTATTTGTTGGTGCAGAATTAGGGGGATTGGTGATCCTCTTCCCATCTTTACTTCTGAGAGCCGCTGCCACTCCAAGATGCTCTTTTTATACCCAGTCATGTTAATGACCTATTGCCAATTGACCTAATGAGTTGCAATTTGGTCCTCCAGCTGTTCCTTTTTTGTACCTTTAACTTTTCCAGCCTCTTATTGCCCCTGTCCCAACTTTTTTGGGATGTGTTGCTGTCATGAAATTTCAAATGAGCCAATATTTGGCATGAAATTTCAAAATGTCTCACTTTCAACATTTGATATGTTGTCTATGTTCTATTGTGAATACAATATCAGTTTTTGAAATTTGTAAATTATTGCATTCTGTTTTTATTTACAATTTGTACTTTGTCCCAACTTTTTTGGAATCAGGGTTGTATTACTAGCTGGTTGTTGATCGTTATCCTAAAACAGCATGCCCCAAGTGTTTTATACCTTACTTCAGTTAGTGGCTGTGGCAGCTGGGGCGTGGTCAAGCATCGGTCTGTGACCGGAGGGTGGAGTCAGGGAAGGTAAGTGGCAGAATCACTACACCTGACGTTAATTAATGTGTTTGTGTGTCTTCCCCAGTGACCGCACCCTATTTAAGGAGAGAGAGCGAGAGCAGAGAGAGCTCTCTCCCCAACCAGACGACTGATGTGTGTGCGTGTGTCTGAGTGTGTGAGAGAGTAAATATAGAAGCTGAAAAGCTAAATAAAAAGAGTTTTGTGAACTCAGTTCTGGCCTGCCGTCCTTCTGTGCTCATTTCCCGGGTTTCGGCACCACTGTGACAGTTCGTGTAGGTGGGTGGAGCACAGGAGGACGGCAGGCCAGAACTGAGTTCACAAAACTCTTTTTATTTAGCTTTTCAGCTTCTATATTTACTCTCTCACACACTCAGACACACACATCAGTCGTCTGGTTGGGGAGAGAGCTCCCTCTGCTCTCGCTCTCCCTCCTTAAATAGGGCGCGGTCACTGGGGAAGACACACAAACACATTAATTAACGTCAGGTGTAGTGATTCTGCCACTTACCTTCCCTGACTCCGCCCTCCGGTCACAGACCGATGCTTGACCACGCCCCTGCTGCCACAGTGGCTTTGTAGATGACATTAATACAGAATAATAATGATGTATTTCCTTTTTATTTATTTATTTATTTATTTAGCTATCTAGCTATAGTGCATTGTTCATAGTCCAGCAAACTTTGTGTGTATTTCAGTTATAAGCTTTATACCTGTTCTTTCCCTTTTAACCCTCTGGGGTCTGAGGGTGTTTTCTGGCACACTATTGATTTTAGTATGCTCTGATTTTGTTGTCAGTTTCAACAAACCTAAGCAGCATTTTCAAAGTCATATGACTTTTTTGTATTCAGCACAAGTTCGGCTACAATAATATCTGTGTAGTATGCATGTCATGATTGTGCTTAAAAAAATAACAGATAAATGAAGATGTTGTAAAAAGCAGTTTTAGAACTGTATTGGAATGTGTGAAAAAACACGACCTTACCTATTGTGACGAACCATTTTGATCACTTGAGGTGATTCTGTTCAGTCTTAAGAATGGGTCAAGCACAAACACTTAAATCTACTCTATTGATTTGGACAATTAACTGGCCATCAAAAAAAATTATGTCGTATTGTTTTGGGATAAAGGGTTGGAAGTGGGAGGGGTCTTCAATGAGAAGAGTAAAAAATTCCATTCCGTTCAGTGAGAAGAGTGAAAACCCCTCCTACTGCCAACTCTTAATCCCTTCAGGTCAAGTGATCAAAACAGTTCGGCACAATGGGTAAGGTAATGCTTTTTCACACATTCCAACACAATTCTAAAACTGCTTTTTACAACAGCTTAATTTATCTGGTATTTGACTTTATTTTGGTATTTGACTCTATTCTGTGTGTTTTGAAATTAACTCTTGTACTATTTTACTCAGTTCAGAGCCACAACCAACTCTGTTACTCTCTTACACAATTACTCTGTAATTTTGCTCCCACTCCAATTCCGAATTTTACTCTCTAAACTCAAAATAGAGCAAAATTAACTGTTTTTGAGGAAAATACTTTTAACTTTGGAAAATTTGCTCAGTCATTTTTTCTGTGTATGCACCACAGCACACGCATATCAACCGATCTGCTCATAAGAAATAGAAATATTTACACTTACTTGAGCTGATCTTCAGCTGGATCGAGTCGAAGTAAAAAAAAAAAGGCACCGCTCATCATCAGTGTCGCAGTTCTCAAGATTTAATTGAATCGCTGTCCTGAATCATGAATTGAATCGCTGTCCTAAAATTGAATCGCTGTCCTGAATCATCTGAAGCGCATAAAATCAACGTGCCGTCTTGCAACAAGTTTTACCTCCAAACAGGTCGCCTAAACTGTGGTTGACAGATTTTATCCTGTTTACGGTGGCCGTTCCCACTGCAGAAGAGAAACCAATTAAAACCAAAAGAATGAAAGTGATTATCATGCCGTTACCATGTGAATAGTCTTTTATGAATGCGTGCTCAGCACTCCAACTCAGGTGTGACTGAATAAGGTGACAAGTTTTATGTTGCATTTAATTTAGGTAATTTAAAAAATATAATATTATTTGTCAGTGGGCACATAGGAAAGTGTAAAGTATAAAGTTTCTGTCATTATGTTTATCATGCTTCTATGAGATAAACTCACGAAGATATTTATCCAAATCCGTGGCCTACTCATTCTAAACCTGCTGAGCTTCGCCGGAGAAGCTCTCGACCCCAGAGGGTTTTAAATGTTTTTCAAACAATAAAAGTGTTGATCAAAGATCATGTACAGTTGTAGTTAGAAGTTTACATACAGTGACATGAATGTCATCTTGGATATGAATGTCATGGCAATATTTGGGCTTTCTTATCTTGCCAAGGCTGAGGTCTGTTAACTTCCTGTTCGTGATCATGATTGACTACAACTGGTAGCTTCTCTGTGCCTTCATAAAAAGGGTTCATCACTTATTGGATTGACCAACACACAGTAAAATGGGAAAGTCCAAGGAGCTCAGCGCAGATCTGAGAAAGAGGATCGCAGATATACACAACTCTGCAATGTGTTTTGGAGCCATTTCTAAACAAATGTAATTCCAAGATCAGTTCAAACAATTGTATCGAAGTTATTGTGAGGTGTAGCCACTTTGCCAAGCCACTTTGCTTCAAGAAAACCCAAATTGTCACCCTCAGCTGAAAGGAAATTGGTTTGGATGGTCAAGAACAACCTGGGAACCACCATGGTACAGCCCTGCCATGAACTGGAAGCTGATGGATCACTGTCTACAGTTCAGATCACCATGGACTAAGAGGCTGCTATCCAAGAAATAACCCCCTGCTCCAAAATTGACACCTTTAAGCTTAACTAAAGTTTGAAGTTGACCACACAAAGAAAATGCTTTCTGGAGGACAGCTGTATGGTCAGATGAGACAAAGATTGAGTTGTTTGGCCACAATGACCACCGTGTACAGAGGGACACTGTACCTGCTGATGGTGGTGGTAGGTTCATCATGCTTTGGGGCTGTTTTGCTGCCAGTGGAACTGGTTCATTGCACAAAGTGGATGGAATAATGAAGAAGGAGGACTACCTCAGAATTCTTCAGCATAAACCATCAGAAACTTGAACATGACTTGGGAGTTACAACAGGACAATGAACCCAAACATGCATCAGAGCTGGTTGTGGAGGATAAAGCAGGCTAACATTAAGTTTAAAACAAGTCCTGACTTCAACCCTATTGAAAATATATGGACCGTGCTTATAAGTCGAGTTCATGCCAAGAAAAAAAATTAATTGAACTCTACCAATTCTATCATGAAGAGTCATGAAATATCCAACCAGAATTCTGCCAGAAGCTTGTTCATGGCAAACAAAAATGTTTGGTTAAGGTGAATCTTGCGAAGAGACATTTTACCCAAATATTAGGTGTGCCGTATGTATATTTTTGACCCTGTATGTATAATTTTGACCCTGTGTTGATTTCAGAAAACCCAAAGAAAATGAAAACTTGTGCACCAAACTTTGACCACAACTGTATGTATATTATTACACTACTTTTATAATTACATTATGAAAGTGGCTTAAAACAAACCACTTTAACACAAAATATCTGTTACATTTAATCTTAAGCTGAAATTCCATCATTGTGACAGGCTTTCTTCTGCATTTTCATCTTTTGCATTCTCGTTTTTCACTTTCTTTGTCTATGTCCTTCATCTAGCATGTGTGAGCATAGCGTGTGCATGTGTGTATATATACCTCCGTGCCACAAGGGAGTTCATGCAAAGGGTCAAAGGTCATTCTGTGAGGTTATATTTAGTTTTTTTGCTGTGTTTTAGTGTGTTATGGGGGATGGGATGCAAAGCTGTGGGAATCCCCCCCCCCCCCCCCCTTTTCTTTTAGGCTTTAGGCCACCCATTTTTTATCTTTAGGTTCACGGATTTTTTCAACGTATTTTTGATGATGTCGGTCGAAATAAAACTAAAAATAAAAGTGTCCTTGTCCAATTTTTTTTTTTTTTTCCATGGCAAAATTTCAGTGTCGGATTAAGATGATAAAATAATTTAAATTCAAGAGACACACTTTACACACACACACACACACACACACACATATATATATATATACAGTGGTGCTTGAAAGTTTGTGAACCCTTCATAATTTCCTATATTTCTGCATAAATATAACCTAAAACATCATCATATTTTCATACAAGTCCTAAAAGTAGATAAAGAGAACCCAGTTAAACAAATGAGACAAAAATATTATACTTGGTCACTTATTTATTGAGGAAAATGATCCAATATTACATATCTGTGAGTGGCAAAAGTATGTGAACCTCTAGGATTAGCAGTTAATTTGAAGGTGAGATTAGAGTCAGGTGTTTTCAATCAATGGGATGACAATCAGGTGTGAGTGGGCACCCTGTTTTATTTAAAGAACAGGGATCTATCAAAGTCTGATCTTCACAACACATGTTTGTGGAAGTGTATCATGGCACGAACAAAGGAGATTTCTGAGGACCTCAGAAAAAGCATTGTTGATGCTCATCAGGCTGGAAAAGATTACAAAACCATCTCTAAAGAGTTCGAACTCCACCAATCCACAGTCAGACAGACTGTGTACAAATGGAGGAAATTCAAGACCATTGTTACCCTCCCCAGGAGTGGTCGACCAACAAAGATCACTCCAAGAGCAAAGTGTGTAATAGTCGGCGAGGTCACAAAGGACCCCAAGGTAACTTCTAAGCAACTGAAGGCCTCTCTCACATTAACATTAGCCAATGTTCATGAGTCCACCATCAGGAGAACACTGAACAACAATGGTGTGCATTGCAGGGTTGCAAGGAGAAAGCCACTGCTCTCCAAAAAGAACATTGCTGCTCATTTGCAGTTTGCTAAAGATCATGTGGACAAGCCAGAAGGCTATTGGAAAATGTTTTGTGGACAGATGAGACCAAAATAGAACTTTTTGGTTTAAATGAGAAGCATTATGTTTGGAGAAAGGAAAGCACTGCATTCCAACATAAGAACCTTATCCCTTCTGTGAAACATGGTGGTGGTAGTATCATGGTTTGGGCCTGTTTTGCTGCATCTGGGCCAGGATGGTTTGCCATCATTGTTGGAACAAGGAATTCTGAATTATACCAGCGAATTCTAAAGGAAAATATCAGGACATCTGTCCATGAACTAAATCTTAAGAGAAGGTGAGTCATGCAGCAAGACAGCAACCCTAAGCATACAAGTCGTTCTACCAAAGAATGGTTAAAGAAGAATAAAGTTAATGTTTTGGAATGGCCAAGTCAAAGTCCTGACCTTAATCCAATCGAAATGTTGTGGAAGGACCTGAAGTGAGCAGTTCATGTGAGGAAACCCACCAACATCCCAGAGTTGAAGCTGTTCTGTATGGAGGAATGGGCTAAAATTCCTCCACGCCGGTGTGCAGGACTGATCAACAGTTACCGGAAACGTTTAGTTGCAGTTATTGCTGCACAAGGGGGGTCACACCAGATACTGAAAGCAAAGGTTCACATACTTTTGCCACTCACAGATATGTAATATTGGATCATTTTCCTCAATAAATAAATGACCAAGTATAATATTTTTTATCTCATTTGTTTAACTGGGTTCTCTTTATCTACTTTTAGGACTTGTGTGAAAATCTGATGATGTTTTAGGTCATATTTATGCAGAAATACAGGAAATTCTAAAGGGTTCACAAACTTTCAAGCACCACTGTATATATATATATGCACATTGAAAGCTGATACGTTCGTGCTACTTGATTCGATGGGACTCTCTGCGGCACCATCGTCTTCTAATTCCACAGTCTGATACTTGCAGCCAAAATCGCGAACTAACGTTATGGCAGGCATATTCAGCATCGCGCTCGTTACATCACCACCTTCTTTCTGAGAACCAAAGATCGTTTTGATCTTTTCATTGTTTACTTTCAACGCTTGAGAGACGAAATCGCCCACGTTTTGTTTAGTGAGACAGTGAAAAGACTTTTCTTTACCACACTTTATGCTTACGTACAGTTGAGGCGATAGCTCGGAATCCATGCTGTCAGCGTCAGCCATGGTCAGCACGAGGTTGACACTGTCGTAAAGCGGTCGTAAATACCATAAAAACATTCAAGTGAATATTCAATGACGTAAATAGTTTCGTTTTCGGACTCGGCTGAAGTGGATATATACAACACACATTGTCGTTTGTATTTGCGATTCTAATACTTTTTACTTAAAGAAATATAACCTAGTACCAGGGATACAGTGCTGTTACAAGAAAAATATGTGACTATTTATTTTTTTTACATTTCTTTTTGTACGTTTCGGCGGTTAAAATAAAAATAAAAATACGCACAGACTTTTTATTTTTCTACCGGTAGTATTTAACTGCTGTCGGCGGATCCGTGATCCGAAAAATCTAAAATAAGTCGCCTTACTATTGCAACCGACTTGTTCATGATCTGTATATCTTTTTCTCCTACTTTCGCTAGCATATATTTTACAAGGACATGCATACAATTCATTGTACCACCTAAATATGGTCTCTCACTTGTCCCTGTTTGCATGTTCTGTCTATGACTCTGATTCTTCATCGCTGACTATCTTTTTCTGAATGATGACCAGCGAGAGCCAAAAGATACGAAAAAGTCTTACAGACCTTAGTGCACCCCTCCTCCCTAACATACACGCGCGCACACATACGGCACCCCATCATCATTTAGAACAGGGTCGACGTGAGTGACACCGTCTACCGCTTAAGGTTTACATTTGGTTTTCTATTTCTTCAGCCAACTCTACAAGACGTTTTCTGATCGTTTTAAAATTACATTTCTTGCCTTGGTTTTTCATTCAGTGGCACAGTTCAGACTTAGATCCTGTGGTTAATGTTTATTTTGCCAAAGATTTATGGTTCTCCTGAGGATGTGTATCCGTCAGCACCTTCCTAATTTGAATGCAGACACAAATAGAAGCAGTCTTTTGAGAAGAGGAACCTTTCACCCCGTTGTTGATGGTCCTGAAGGAAACGCAAAATGAACAGCAGTGTTCCAAGCTTAAATAGATTACGAGTAATCTAATGAAGTGGGACAGATTATACTGCCAGTAATGAGAAATGAAGGTCTGCGGACTGCATTATGTGGACGTAAACCTCACGCAAGCTTTGTTAAAGTCTTCAGAGAGCATTCGAGCTGTACGACAACAGCCATCATAAATCTCTGTTCACTCAAGAGCATGCATTTATATACAGAGTCATTATAGTTTTTTTTTTCAATGCAAACTGACTCATAAAGGAGGCAGAACTCAGTCATAATGCTGAGTAGTTGAGCATTAAGGCTGTTGCTCAACCTTCTTTGGCAGTTCTGGGATTTGAGCTCATAACCTTCTGCTCACTATTAAGCATATGTACAACTCCAGTTCCAAAAAAAGTTGGGACGGGGCAACAAAAAACTGAAAAAGTTGTGTAATGCTAAAAAAATAATTTGGTTAATTGGCAACAGGTCAGTAACATGATTGGGTATAAAACGAGCATCCCAGAGAGGTGGAGTCTCTCAAAAGTAAAGATGGAGAGGGGTTCACTGCTTTGTGAAAGACTGTGTGGGCAAAGAGTGCAACAATTTAAGAATAACGTTCCTCAATGTAAAATTGCAAAGAATTTGTGGATCACATCATCGATGGTACATAATATCATTAAAAGATTCAGAGAATCTGGAGAAATCTCTGTATGCAAGAGACAAGGCTGAAAACTGACATTGGATGCCTGTGAGCTTCAGGCCCTCAGGCGACACTGCATTAAAAACAGACACGTGTCTGGAGTGGAAATCACTGTATGGGCTCAGGAGCACTTCAGAAAACCATCGTCTGTGAAAACAGTTCATTACTGCATCCATAAATGCAAGTTAAAACCAAATATAAACAATATCCAGAAACACCGCCACCTTCTCCAGGCCTGAGCTCTTTTACGATGGACTGAGGCGAAGTGGAAAACTGTCCCGAGGTCTGATGAATCAAAAGTAGAAATTATTTTTTGAAATCATGGACACCACATCCTCCAGGCTAAAGAGGAGAGGGACCATCCGGCTTATTAGTGCACATGGGTAGCTTGTACATCTGGGAAGGCATCATTAATGCTGAATGATATTTACATGTTTCAGAGCAATATGCTGCCATCCAGACAAAATCTTTTTCAGGGAAGGCCTTCCTTCTTTCAGCAAGACAATGCTAAACCACTTTCTGCACATATTAAAACTGCATGGCTCTGTAGTAAAAGAGTCCGGGTGCTAAACTGGCCTGCCTGCAGCCCAGACCTGTCTCCCATTTAAAACATTTGGCGCATTATGAAGTGCAAAATGTGACCAAGGAGACCCCGAACTGTTGAGCAACTGAAATTGTATATCAGGCAAGAACGGGACAACATTTCTCTTTCAAAACTACAGCAATTGGTCTCCTCAGTTCCCAAATGTTTACAGAGTGATGTTAAAAGTAGAGGTGATGCAGCACAGTGGTAAACATGCCCCTGTCCCAACTTTTTTGAAACGTGTTGCTGACATCAAATTCAAAATGAGCATATATTTTTAAAAAACAATAAAATTTCTCAGTTTCAACATTTGATATGTTGTCTTTGTACTATTTTCAATGAAATATAGGGTTTCCATGATTTGCAAATTATCGCATTCTGTTTTCATTTACAGTTTATACAGCGTCCCGACTTTTTTGGAATTGGGGTTGTAATATAATGATTTAATCATCTCCACACGACTTCACACTACCACCACATCCAGTGACATTTACTTCAACTATGTTACCAGACTATTACATATTTTGCACAGGAGTGTCACATTTTAACAGTGGAGCATGCTAGTGCGAGTTCCCCATCTCAGATACTTTCGACTGGGCTCTCGTTTTTAGTTTATAGCTGTAAATATGCATAAAATTACCAGTGATTGTTTGAATTAACTAATATTGGATTAAATATATAGTTAACATCACTGAGCTATATTTATTCGGGATGTCACTGAAAATTTTGGCTGAAATGCTACGAAAGAGAAAACAGACTAATAATTTTTACCCACTCTGAAGTGCCAATCCTAACACTTTATAACGTTAATGGTGATGATAATGAGAAAGTGATTAAATACGTTGGTCTTTTTTTGCTCTCTTGAGCCGGTAAATGCTCAGACATATTCAAACACTGAGCAGTAGATCAGCAGCGAAAAATGTTCATCATGTGAACATTAGACAGCCAAAAAGAATATATTGTAAATTTACTGTTATGTTATTTTAATTTTTTCCAACTGTCTTACTGATTTTTGCAGAATCGCCTGAAATGCACCATCCTGCTATGTTTCTACAACTGCCGCTGCCTGCAAGCAGTTCCTGACCACAGTACACTCACTTTAGTGTTTTTAGTGTTTTTTTTTTAATTGCTTCTGCACAATTAAATTATTTATTATGATTTTTTCAAATGGTAAATCGTAAGTAGGGAAAAACTCAATACTGCGCAAGCTTAAATCCTAATATCAGTGAGAACAGGAAGTAAGCTCGTTCAGCTATGTTTCTCTGATCGGTGTACAAAACATCATACTGCATATTCACCTTAACTTTTTATATTGTGTATTTGTGTGCTCCGACTCCTCCTCCCCCTCTCTTTTTTTCAACATATGAAATTCATTTTCCTGCTAAAAGAGAGTCCAGTATAAAACATGGAATTACACTATGAGCACTTTTCATTTTCTGTTCATTAATGTTTATTTACGGAGCCCTGCTCATGACACGAAAAGAAAAATATATACATACAGTATATATTGTGGGCATGTTGTACTAATTCGTTCCCACAATATCTGTTTGTTCCCTCGTTTCAATAATTTGTGGCCACGTTTTACTAATTTGTTCCCTTGTTTTCGTTCAGTCATGGCCACATGCGACTAATTTGTTCTGAATAGCATAGCCTGCTTTTTATTAATGCATCGCTTTCATTTAGGCCACTGAAAACATCTGCATCTGATAGTATGGACAGTATGGAGCCCTGTGTCGCCACAATTTAACTAAAACAAGGGAACAAGTACGACATGGCCACCAATTGGTAAAAGATGGCCACAGTTTGGTAAAACAAGGCCAAGATTTAACTAAAACAAGGGAATTAATTAGTAAAACGTGGCCACCAATTAGTAAACCATGGCCACAAATGATTACAACGTGGACACCAATTAGTAAAATGTGGCCAAGATTGAACTAAAATGAGAGAATGAATTGGGAAAACATGGCCATTAATTCATTCATTTATTTGAAGGGGAGGCACGGTGGTGTAGTGGTTAGCACTCCCGCCTCACAACAAGAAGGTTGTGGGTTTGAGCCCAGTGGCCGGTGAGGGCCTTTCTGTGTGGAGTTTGCATGTTCTCCCCGGGTTTCCTCCAGGTGCTCCGGTTTCCCCCACAGTCCAAAGACATGCAGGTTAGGCTAATTGGTGGCTTTAAATGGTCCATAGGTGTGAATATGTGTGTGAATGATTGAGAGGAGAAAACCTCTACAATAATCCAGTAGAAGGCAACGGGAAACCACTACTGTAATGTTCCCTAGCGACTTTGATGGCTGAAGCTGTCAGAGCGGCCACGTCACTATAGTGATATGCCAAAATGGATGGAAATATAACTAGAAACAAGAAGTAAAGTTGATCTACACGTATCACAGCCTCTTAACTCAAACCATCACTAATATTGGACCACAAACTTTCCTAAATTACGTTCATCTTGTCGTCTACAAGCAACAATCTATTTTATACACAAAGTTCTGAGGAACGTTAATAGGCCCAGTCATATGTTAATATGGAATTTTATTTTATTTTTTTAAAGGACAAACGTTTTATTCTAAACAATAAACTCCACACTGAAAGGCCCCCGGGCTCGAACCTAGAACCTTCTTGCTGTGAGGCAACAGTGATCACCAGTACACCACTGTGCTACCAGTTATATTTCATACACGCACAAAAAAATAATTTTATTGATGTAATGGATATATCACATTTTGGGGGGAAAAAAAGAATCAGATTTTTTTTTTCAATAAAAATGTAAAAATCCAAACCTAGATTTGCATTTTTAATGTTATTACAACCTCATACTGCTATATTAAAGTTTCAAACAGAAAATAGTGGTTTTCATGCTACCATTTTTTTTCTGGTAAAGGAAATACCTTTTTTTTCCCCCCAAGTTTATCACAGTGGCTTGATCATGTTTTGGAACCAAACTCTTCATTTTCTTTTCGTGTCATGAGTGCGGCTCTACACTTAAGCTCCTTGTGCTTTCTCGGAGTGGGAGGTTTGATCTACTGCGGTTTAGAAACCCCCAGTGATTTATAATGTCTAGCTAGCAGGTCAGTGCCTTCGTATTGTTAACAATGTACACGTGGTGGAAATCCTGATCAGCTTTTATAGACATTGTTATAAACGCAAAAATGTCAAACATCTTCCGACAGAAACCTTCACCATATCAGCAATTACAGGGTTTTTGTGTGCCTCCATCTTGTTGAATAATGCAGCGCTGAAAATACCATGCAGCATTTGCAAGTGCCGAATAAACCAAGGCAGCTGTCATAATCTCTGACCGAGCATCTTATCATGACAGATGTAGATTAATTAAGTGTGTGTGTGTCTGTCTGCATGACCTGTTTCATGCTTCTGTGTGTGCCCTAGTTTGTGGCCTCCACCTAACCTCACCCACCAGCACCCCAAGAAGACGGTAGAAGATGACCTCCTTATCCACAGAGAGTGTCTTTCTTTAAACGTCGCTCGGTCTGTACCATGCTCATATTCAGGCATGGCTGTTCTTCTCCGCCGTATAGCATGTAAGAACAAGCACCGTCTCTGTATCTGACTGATGTCAGTGTGCAGCAGAGAAAGACTTGAATGCACGATCAGTATCAGAGTTTCTTCTGACACACACAGCAGCAACTGTATGATCTCACACACAGATGATAAATACTAGCAGCTCTACAGTCAAATCAAATGGGACGAGACAAGATGGAATCAGAGAGATAGATCACACGCTACTTGTACTGCTGCTGCTTGTGGTCTGGTAACTTTGGTCGCTCTGCCCGCAAGCAAACCGTACGCTGCATATGAAGCTATAAAAGGCAAAGAGAGTGAGAAAAGCAGCACTGTAGCAGCATCTTCAGTGTAGCTGCTTTTTCTTCATCTCTAACAACATGTTAACATCAGGTTTGTTGTTTGCTGGTTCAGTGGCAAGCGAGGATCGTAACGTAAATCAGAGAGACCACACGACAGATTTGTCGTTTTTCATGCAAATGTCTTGAAAAATAGAAGAAAAGGAAGGAATCTCTTGTGCACAGCCCTCTTCAAATCATTCCACAGGTTTTTGATAGGATTTAGATCTGGGCTCTGACTGGGCCGTTCCAAAACACTGAGTTTCTTCTTCTGAAGCCATTCCTTTGCTGACTTTGATCTGTGCTTTGGGTTGGGCTGTTATTGTGCTTGAAAGTGAATTTTTTTTTTTTTTTTGTCATCTGCTGCTGTCGAACAGAGGCCTGCAGGTTTTGTGCCAAAATACATTGGTATTTGGAGCTTTCCATGATTCCCAGGGGTCTAACTAGGCCTTTTCAGCGTATCAGGCCGATACGCAACGTTTCCTTACCGTGAGGCCCATAATATTGCCGACACACCTGTAAAAGTTGCCGCTACACTAATAAAAAGACTTCTCAATCTTGAAAATGTGGTCTTTTGTTTAATTTTCTCTTGTTATTCTCACGTAACGGTGACGGCGTGCCGCCACGCGAATGTTCTACATTCGGACATACTCCACTCCCCGTCGGCGCCCAGTGCATAGCTGCCTGAGTAGTTCTGTGTGGAGATTGTAATTGATCATGATAGTCTGGTTTACTTCCTTTCTTATATTGTGTTCGCGGTAAAGTGCCATCCATGTCAAAGGGCACTCACGTGCCATGCAAGTTCCCAAGTTAGATCTGGATAGTCATGTATTGTAATTGAATGGCTGAAGCTGAAAATAAAGCTGACACTTTGTGAGCGTCAACTGGTTGTTTTATTCTTATTCCATAAATAGGTCACCAGTAGAGTTGAATATTGACTGTGAGTTGGCCTAGTGGTTAGTGTGTCCACTTCTTGACTGGGAGATCGTGAGTTCTAGTTGCGGTTGGGTCATACTGTACCAAAGACCATCGTGAAAATGGTACCTACTGCCATCTAGCAAGGCATGCTGCAATACAGATGTCTCATCTCATTATCTCTAGCCGCTTTATCCTTCTACAGGGTCGCAGGCAAGCTGGAGCCTATCCCAGCTGACTACGGGCAAAAGGCGGGGTACACCCTGGACAAGTCGCCAGGTCATCACAGGGCTGACACATAGACACAGACAACCATTCACACTCACACCTATGGTCAATTTAGAGTCACCAGTTAACCTAACCTGCATGTCTTTGGACTGTGGGGGAAACCAGAGCACCTGGAGGAAACCCACGCGGACAACATGCAAACTCCACACAGAAAGGCCCTCGCCGGCCCCGGGGCTTGAACCCAGACCTTCTTGCTGTGAGGCGACAGCGCTAACCACTACACCACCGTGCCGCCCCGCAATACAGATGTGACTAGGGAAATCAAACTTTTGCGGTTACCAGAAGACTAGCCCCCACTGTAACCCTAGCTGTATAGGCGAGAGGCTGAGGGCTATGGAGATTGCCACCACACCTATGCGTGTCAAAGAGCTGGTTAGTACTGGGACAGGAGACTGCTTGGGAAGACCAGATCCTGGTGTGGAAGGGACTTTGACTTGACTTGATGGTTGAATATTAATTATAATAAGTCTTCAATCAAAAACAATCATAGCAACTTTTGGCAACCCTCCCACAAAAAAAAAATTAATAATATGACCCAAAAAGAGTCATGGGACTTTCAGGGAGGCCTGCAAGTGCCAGGAAATGCCCTAGAATGCATCTCCAAGCATGTAGAACCCATGAGCTTTCGGTTGCCTAAGGCAGCCCCTGAACCCCTGGCTGTTATGACTGTTGCCACTATGCTGATATTTTGGTTTAGTTAGAACCCTGATAATCTGCTGCAAGAGACATAATAAATGATGAAATAAATAGAAATGAGCTACATTTCTAGCTAATTAGCTACATTTCTCCAGGACAAATAACATGATAATTAATCTTATAAACTGGTAAACAGTTTGGAATAATGATTATGGACCCTAATTAGCAAATTATTTCTATATTTATATCTATAGCCAAGTTTGTCTTAACTATCTAAGTAGAATGAGATGAATAGTCCTTGCGAGCTGGTCAGCCACATTGGTTTAGGAAAGAGCTTATTCCAGCTCAGTAGACTAAGACAATCTATGTACTAACTAATTACCATAATTGTGTGATGTGGGACTTTGGACATGGATGGGATCTGTAGTCAAGTAGTAGTAGTACATGTTTCCAGTCCAGCCTAACTCTTACCATATTGTAACTTTTTATCATAAATGTTCATTCTGAGTCCTTGCTGTGGAGGAAAATGTGCATGGGGATTTCCAGACAGAAATATAACATGTATTACCCCTGCCATTATGACTGGAACAGAACCCCGGCCATTATGACTGGTGCCACTACACTGATATTTTGGTCTAGTTAGAACCCTGGATTCCCTCTGTCTTGAATGGAGCTCCAGTTCCTAGCTAAAGGGAAGCTGCCCCATAGCATGATGCTGCCACCACCATGCTTCGCCATTATATACATACACACACACTACCATTCAAAAGTATGGGGTCACCCAGACAATTTTGTGTTTTCCATGAAAAGTCACACTTTTATTTACCACCATAAGTTGTAAAATGAATAGAAAATATAGTCAAGACATTTTTCTGGCCATTTTGAGCATTTAATCGACCCCACAAATGTGATGCTCCAGAAACTCAATCTGCTCAAAGGAAGGTCAGTTTTATAGCTTCTCTAAAGAGCTAAACTGTTTTCAGCTGTGCTAACATGATTGTACAAGGGTTTTCTAATCATCCATTAGCCTTCTGAGGCAATGAGCAAACACATTGTACCATTAGAACACTGGAGTGAGAGTTGCTGGAAATGGGCCTCTATACACCTATGGAGATATTGCACCAAAAACCAGACATTTGCAGCTAGAATAGTCATTTACCACATTAGCAATGTATAGAGTGTATTTCTGATTAGTTTAAAGTGATCTTCACTGAAAAGAACAGTGCTTTTCTTTCAAAAATAAGGACATTTCAAAGTGACCCCAAACTTTTGAACGGTAGTGTATAGGGGAGAGCGGGGTAAGATGAGCCACTTTTTACATTTTTCATCATAACTACATGTTAAAGCCATTTTTGCTTCCAGTCTACACACCATACCAAATTTCAAAGTGTACTGTTACTATCTGAGCAAAAAATAATTGATAAGCTCTTATGGTTAGAGTGATATTACCTCTTGAAAAAAAAATGTCAAGTGGCTCAACTTACCCCATGCACGGGGTAAGATGAGCCACTGTGTGGGGTAAATTGAGCCAACACAAAACATGTTAGGTTAACAAAGTAAACAACTTTTATTATTAGAAGTGCAATCAATGAATCAAGTCAAGTCAATCAAGTGGGGGATAGGGCCGTTGCATAGAGAAGGGGAGATGAAGAGAGAGGTGATAGAACGAGATGGGATAGGGAGGGATAGATAGATGGACAGAGAGAGAGAGAGAGATATGCATAGATAGATAGAAAGAGGGATGGTTAGAGAGGGAATGAGAGATATACTATATTATAGAAATTACTAAAACAGTAGAGCAGTGCCAAAAAATCTTATTTCTTTCAGTAGGTTAAAACATTGCTAAAACATGCAGCAATCATTCCATCAATCATTCAATCATTTCATCATTATTCAATGTTCCAAGCATTCAAATTGCAAGGGAACACCATTTGCCTCTCCCTCCGTGCTGTCCCCCCAACAGTAAAGGGGCGGGGCAATTTTTTCACAATATCCTGTCTTGACAGGACAGCCTCATCTTTCTCTTTGAAGACAAAGGTTGGCTTTCTTGCAGAGCCATGGCATGACCGGCTTCTTTTGAGAAATCTTGCCTCTATTTCGAAGACATCCAATTTGATTATCTGGCCAATGAAGTAATGCACTTTCACCAACTTGGTCTCTACCTCTCCATTCTTTATCTTTTCAATGAACCTAGTCAGAGTCATCCTGTCCAAATGCATATCCCTCGCCACAGCCCGAATAGGCCTGCCTTTCCTGACTTCCTCTGCGGCTCTCTCCAAAACTGCACGGGATTGTGCGGCCCTGTCTGTTTTTCTTTTGTATGAGTGTGGCATCATGCACACCTGTAATAACAGAGGGCATTATTTTATTTATTAAAAACCTTTTAAACACATTATTTATATTAACATGTTATTTATTTGTTTATTTGTTTATTTGTTGTTGTTGTTGTTGTCATATATGACCAGTAAATGTGAAAACTTAAGTGTCATCCATATTGGGTAAGCTCAGCCACCAATGGGGTAAGTTGAGCCAGTGGCTCAACTTGCCCCATATCTAATGGCTCATCTTACCCCGTGGCCACCATTTTGTAGAAAAATGCTAATAAAGGGGATTAAGCTAATCAAAATTATTTTTATTAGCATTCATATCATAGCTTAGAAAGCCACTAACTTAACCCTAATGTGTCTAAATATTATTCTACTTTTGTCTTCTCTAAATCATCTTCACTGTGGACAAACATGGAATTGACTTAGAAAGCACAAAAACACATTTTTATAAATATCTCCCTCACCTAGTTTGACATGTGGTGCTCCTCTCCACAAGTGTAAGTAAATGGTCCCGCCCCCCTTTGAATGTGATCACATGGTCACATTTGTTTACTGTTTCTTAGAAACAGGGGGTGGCTCATCTTACCCCCTGGCTCATCTTACCCCGCTCTCCCCTATATATTATAAAATTGTGCTCTAAAAAGTTCTACCTTGGTCTCATCAGACCATAACACATTTTGCCACATGGTTTGGGGTGATTTAGGTGGGATTTGATTTTTTTTTTTCTCGGAGAAAATACAGGCTACCCTGTAGTCCATATACTGTAGCAAGAATATGCGAGATTGCTGTCACATGAAGCAGGTACTTACCAGATAGTCCTGCATCTCCTTTAATGTTGCTGTAGGTCTCTTGGTAGCCTCTATGATAAGTACTTTTCTTGGCCTTTCATCTATTTTGGATGGATGGATGACCTGTTTTTGGTCATGTCAATGTAATTTTTTTTTCTTGTTGATGATGCAGGGCTCGAAATTCGCGGTGGTCCGGTCGCCCGAGGTGACTTAATTTTTCATTTGGCGGGTAATTCCTGTCACTAGCCAGCCCGGCTGGCTAGTTGAAAATAAAAAATATATATGAAGCGAAGATTCAGACACACCGTCAACTAAAGCCGCGACATACAGTATTAAGCGCGTGCCGTGTCTGTGTTAGTCGATGTGTTTATCGGCAGGACGGAAAATACCGAAGAATTCCGAATCATATCGTGTACGAGTCAGGCTGTCGGTTTTTTCACTACTGCGCATGCATATAACGCATCTCGTTGAATATCGCGGTAATCACGTGTAGTATTGGACCAGGTGGGTGGAGCACAGAAGCACGGCAGGCCAGAACTGAGTTCTCAATGAACTATTTATTGCTAGCTTTTCAGCCTTTTATCACTTCCAGGCCGCGCGCGCACACACACGTGTTCTGGTTGGGGAGAGTGAGCTCTCTTTCTCTGCTCTCCTCTCCTTTTAAAGGGCACGGTCACTGGGGAAGATACACAAACACAGGTTAATCCCCATCAGGTGCAATGATTCCACCACTTACCTTCCCTGACTCCGCCCTCCATTCACAGACTGCCGCTTGGTCACGCCCCTGCTGCCACATCACGTTATCAAATTCAATAGATGTGGCCACATTATCGGCCATTTAAACACGTGTTTTTGTTGTTGTTTACATCTACATCTGCCAAAGCTACGTTGCGATGTGGAATTTTCTGAAAGGTGTACAGAAACCGCCAGAGACGGGGACAAAGCGACCTCGGTCTGAAGAGGAGAAAAAGGCCGCCGATAAAGCGTATGAGAAGGAGAAACGACAAAGGACTTATAAGCAAACGTGGGAGCAGGGTAGGCCTTGGCTGCGATACGATTTTTATGGAATAATTAATTTTTTTCAAATGGTAACTACTCTCTTTTGCGTTATTTTTGACAGAAGTAAAATTCATACATGAACAAATTTTGGCTAGTTGATTTTCTGTTTGGCTAGTTACTTTGGAAGGTAACTAGTCCGGCTGGCTGGTGGAAAAAAAAAGAATTTCGAGCCCTATGATGGCCACAATGTTCCGTTACAGTTTTGCAATGAGATAAAGTACAGGCTTTGCAAGCTTGGTAATGAACCTGACATGACTGACTTGACTGTGCTGCCACTGTGCCAGCAGTCTCTCATTTTATTATACCCCCGCTCCAAAGGGGGGGGGGTATACGGTTTTTGTTGGTTTTTTTAAACCTCTGTCCATCCATATCTCCGTCCGTCCGAAACACCCTTTTTCTCAGCAGCCACAAATCATAGCAACTTGGTATCAAACTTCAGCTTGGGATTCTGTACCGTGTATACCGTTTTCAGGTCTGTCGTACATCGACTTCCTGTTTACCGACTGAATGCATTTATGAAACATATAGCGTGGATTTACAAAATTTTCGTAATACTTTTCTCAGCAACTACAAATCATAACTGCTTGATATTTGGTACCAAGCTTCAGCTTGGGGTTCTATACCGTGTATACTGTTTTCAGGTCTGTCGCACATCAACTTCCTGTTAACCGACTGAATGTATTTACAAAACATATAGCGTGGATTGACAAAATTTTTGTAACACTTTTTTCAGCAACTACAAATCACAACTGCTTGATATTTGGTACCGA
The DNA here is from genome assembly GCF_027579695.1 of Neoarius graeffei. Classification (NCBI taxonomy): domain Eukaryota; kingdom Metazoa; phylum Chordata; class Actinopteri; order Siluriformes; family Ariidae; genus Neoarius; species Neoarius graeffei. Next base: position 14,439,988 of record NC_083591.1, on the reverse strand, counting down.
GTTTGAGCTTGGGGTTCTATACCGTATATACCGTTTTCATATCTGTCGCACACCGAGTTCCTGTTTACCAACAGAATGTATTTAGGAAACATATAGTGTGAATTTTGACACTATTTCAAGAAGCAAAATGCTATTTCAAAATGACAGTGTACCAGGATGCTATTTGAAATACCCGGGGAAAACACTGCTCTTTACTTACTTGTTTCAGGGTTAATTATTTGTTGAAGCCAGCATTCATAATAAGTGTCCTATTCCTTCGACTGCTTGCATTCTGATATAAGCAAGAGCGGGGGGGGGGGATACATAAGTGAGCAATAGCTCACAGTTGATCTTGTATTCTTCCTAAGAGATGATGTCATTCCTGATCTACCAATCCCCACGTTGGATCTGGTTGTCTTCCAGGAAATCCTAAATAATTAGTAGAGAAAGAAAGGGAGAAAGAGAGAGAGACTCAAACACACAGAGAAAGCCAAAAATACTGTATGTCTTATGACATAACACTTTTTGTGTAAATGCATGATGATTATAAAATTAGAGAAAATTATCAGTTGTTTCCTCGATGCTCATGTGGATAATTTCTAAAATAGACCAAATTCCGGGTGGTGTAGTGGTTAGCGCTGTCGCCTCACAGCAAGAAGGTCCGGGTTCGAGCCCCGTGGCCGGCGAGGGCCTTTCTGTGCGGAGTTTGCATGTTCTCCCCGTGTCAGCGTGGGTTTCTTCCGGGTGCTCTGGTTTCCCCCACAGTCCAAAGACATGCAGGTTAGGTTAACTGGTGACTCTAAATTGACCGTAGGTGTGAATGTGAGTGTGAATGGTTGTCTGTGTCTATGTGTCAGCCCTGTGATGACCTGGCGACTTGTCCAGGGTGTACCCCGCCTTTCGCCCGTAGTCAGCTGGGATAGGCTCCAGCTTGCCTGCGACCCTGTAGAACAGGATAAAGCAGCTAGAGATAATAAGATGAGATGAGACCAAATTCCTCCTGATTCCCACAGTGCAAAAAACTGCTAATCCTCGTTAAATGGAAAAATGGTGGCATAAACCAGGTACCTTTCATGCAATCCAGTCTTTCATGCAATTGTCAGATTGTGTGATTGATTGATTATAAACCCTTTCTTAATGCCACTGGGTCAGATTAAATAAAAAGTATTACAAATGTACAAATTACAAATGTTTCCCATAACTCGTCATTCTTCTTTCTCCCATCCTCTCACAGCAAGTAGATAAAATTTAGCTCAGGTCAGGCCTGAGTCCAGCTCAGAGTTGTGGGCGGTCTACATAGACTTCTTGTTTTTATTTTTTGTTTTTTTTTTGTGAATATTCATTGTGTGTTTCTTGAAAATAGTTTTTGGATTATAATGATTGTAAGTTTAAACAGGCGGAAAAATATTGAGCAAGTTCTGCTGAGCATCCACACATGCAAGAAGAGTGTGAAAAAGTTTGTGCCCACTTTCCCAATTGAGATGAATGAGGAGAATATCGGGATAATATCATAATATTCAATATTTTTGGGACCCGTCTCATGGGCCAGTCTCATGATTAGGTGGGCCAGGATCTCCTGGACCCCCTGTGAAGCCAGGCCCAGAAGATGACATTATCCCATGAAAACATGGTGGTGTTATACATCCTGATGCTCAATTTATCACAATGATTCCAATTTTTTATTTATTCACATTTAGTCACATTTAATGTTGTGGAAGGTCCATGAAACGAGTTTGTGTTACAACTTATAGCAACAATAAACACTTGTTCTCTCACTTTCTTTTAGTTAATAAGTTACTAAGACATAAAATGACTTAGCTGTGGTGAAAAACACGAAAGAAACTGCTTTACCTCGAACTGTTACAAAGCACTGACACTGGAGACTTATTCCAAAAATGTTAAATCGGCATTCAATAAACATTTTAAATAAACATAAAACAATCAACGATTATTCATTGTTAAATAACATGTTTTTACAGCCCCAATTACGAAAAGTTGGGCCACTGTGCAAAACACAAGACAATGCCAAACCGCTTTCCACACATAAAAAAACTGCACAGCTCTGTAGATAAAGAGTCCGGGTGCTAAACTGGCCTGCCTGCAGTCCAGACCTGTCTCCCATTTAAAACATTTGCCGCAAAATGAAGTGCAAAATACGACAAAGGAGACCCCAATCTTTTGAGCAACTGAAATTGTATATCAGGCAAGAACGGGACAACATTTCTCTTTCAAAACTACAGCAATTGGTCTCTTCAGTTCCCAAACGTTTACAGAGTGTTGTTAAAAGTAGAGATGATGCAACACAGTGGTAAACATTCCCCTGTCCCAACTGTTTTGAAACGTGTTGCTGACATTAAAATGAGCATATATTTTTCAAAAAACAATAAAATTTCTCAGTTTCAGCATTTGATCTGTTGTCTTTGTATTATTTTCAATGAAATATAGGGTTTCCAAGATTTGAAAATAGTCATTGTTTTTTTTAAATTTTATTTTATTATTATTTATGTTTTACCCAGTGTCCCAAATTTATGGAACTGGGGTTGTATACAGTATACTGAGACAGATTATGTGTTGGACACATGGTCCTGAGAATTAGACGTTACTCCAGAAATGATAACGTCTAAGAATGAGCACATTAAAATAAATTTACAGTATCAGTCAAGGGCGGCACGGTGGTGTAGTGGTTAGCGCTGTCGCCTCACAGCAAGAAGGTCTGGGTTCGAGCTCCGTGGCTGACGAGGGCCTTTCTGTGCGGAGTTTGCATGTTTTCCCCGTGTCCATGTGGGTTTCCTCCGGGTGCTCCAGTTTCCCCCACAGTCCAAAGACATGCAGGTTAGGTTAACTGTGAATGTGAGTGTGAATGGTTGTCTGTGTCTATGTGTCAGCCCTGTGATGACCTGGCGACTTGTCCAGGGTGTACCCCGCCTTTCGCCCGTAGTCAGCTGGGATAGGCTCCAGCTTGCCTGCGACCCTGTAGAAGGATAAAGCGGCTAGAAATAATGAGATGAGATGAGATGAGTATCAGTCAAAACGTTTGGACACACTTCCTCATTACTATGAATGAGTGGGTGTGTCCAAACGTTTGACTGGTACTGGAGATTTAAGATTTTACCAGCTCTCTGTGTTATAGCCATATTTAGTACTTAGGGGAAAGGGTTTACTGTACATTGGTGGCACTCTGTGGTGATTTTGTGAGTAAACATAATGACGCAAATCCGCCATGGCTCATTTTCTATCTTGAGAAGAAATATCTGCTTCCTGCTCCTCCCGTCCTCCGAGACAAGGCGTCCTCCTGGCATTCATGTTATGTCATTCAGAATATGCTGATGGTCCTGTGTGCTTGTTTGCTGTGTGACCAGTGAGCCTGGCTGTATGCTTATGATTAGATAACAAAGGTTAAATAAAATGTCATTTCTGTTTTTATGACCATTGATGCAGATGAAAAGCATCGTACAGTGTCTTGCTAAAGTATTCATCCCCCTTGGTGTTTGTCCTGTTTTGTCACAATACAAGCTGGAATTAAAATGGATTTTTGGAGGGTTAGCACCATTTGATTTACACAACATGCCGACCACTTTAAACGTGCAAATTGTTGTTTAATTGTGACACAAACAATAATTAAGATGAAAAAACAGAAATCTGGGGTGTGCATAGGTATTCACCCCCACAGGTCAATACTTTGTAGTGCCACCTTTTGCTACAATTACAGCTGCAAGTCTCTTGGGGTATGTCTCTATTAGCTTAGCACATCTAGCCACTGGGATTTTTGCCCATGCCTCAAGGCAAAACTGCTCCAACTCCTTCAAGTTAGATGGGTTGCGTTGGTGGACAGCAATCTTCAAGTTATGCCACAGATTCTCAGTTGGATTGAGGTCTAGTCTTTGATTAGGCCGTTCCAAGACATTTAAATGTTTCCCTTTAAACCACTCCAGTGTAGGGTTCCCATGATGGCCAAAAAGTTCAAGTTTAGTCTCATTTGACCAGAGAATCTTCTTCCATAAAGCCAACAGTGGCTTTTTACTGGCCACTCTTCCATAAAGCCTCGTTCTCTGGAGTGTACAGTTTAAAGTGGCCCTATGGACAGATATTCCCATCTCTGCTGTGGATCTTTGCAGCTCCTTCAGTGTTATCTTTGGTGTCTTTGTTGCATCTCTGATTAATGCCCTCCTTGCCCGGTCTGTGAGTTTTGGTGGGCAGCCTTCTCTTGTCAGGTTTGTATTGGTGCCATACCGTATCTTTCCATTTTGCTATAATGGATTTAATGGTGCTCTGTGGGATATCCATCCATCCATCCATCCATCCATCCATCCATCCATCCATCCATCCATTATCTATAGCCGCTTATCCTGTTCTACAGGGTCGCAGGCAAGCTGGAGCCTATCCCAGCTGACTATGGGCGAGAGGCGGGGTACACCCTGGACAAGTGTGGGATATTCAAAGTTTGGGATATCTTTTAGAACCCAACCCTGATCTGTACGGTGCTTCTCCACAACTTTGTCTCTGACCTGTTTGGAGGCTCCTTGGTTCTCATGCTGCTTGCTTAGTAGTGTTGCAGAGTCAGGGTCCTTCCAGAACAGGTTGATTTATACAGACATCATGTGACAGATCATGTGACACTTTGATTGCACACAGGTGGATCTTAATCAACTAATTATGTGACTTATGAAGTGAATTGGTTGGACCAGCTCTTATTTAGGGGTTTCATACGAAAGGGGGTGAATACTTATGCACACTCCAGATTTCTGTTTTTTTCATCTTAATTATTGTTTGTGTCACAATAAAACAATAATGTGCACCTTTTTAAGTGGTCGGCATGTTGTGTAAATCAAATGGTGCTAACCCTCTAAAAACCCATTTGAATTTCAGCTTGTAATGCAACAAAGCAGGACAAAACGCCACGGGGGATGAATACTTTTGCAAGACACTGTAAATGTAAATGGGGAGGGGTTACAGCTGAATACAGAAGCATGAGGTGTTTGCGTTGATGTATATTGGCAGACATCACTTACAACAAATGTGTTTTCTGTTTTCTTGTGTATCTTGAATGCTGGGCGGCACGGTGGTGTAGTGGTTAGCGCTGTCGCCTCACAGCAAGAAGGTCCGGGTTTGAGCCCCGTGGCCGGCGAGGGCCTTTCTGTGTGGAGTTTGCATGTTCTACCCGTGTCCGCGTGGGTTTCCTCCGGGTGCTCCGGTTTCCCCCACAGTCCAAAGACATGCAGGTTAGGTTAACTGGTGGCTCTAAATTGACCGTAGGTGTGAATGTGAGTGTGAATGGTTGTCTGTGTCTATGTGTCAGCCCTGTGATGACCTGGCGACTTGTCCAGGGTGTACCCCGCCTTTCGCCCGTAGTCAGCTGGGATAGGCTCCAGCTTGGCTGCGACCCTGTAGAACAGGATAAAGCGGCTAGAGATAATGAGATGAGATCTTGAATGCTGTCACTCACGTGTACCAATAGACTGCCAAAATGTTACGTTTCCTATAACACCATAACGCAAAGTGTTTTATTCCACGTTATACCACAGTAATTCGCCAATCGTTGATTCTTAAAAAAAATTATTCAAGAACGCATACTTTATATCCAATTCTAGTTACATTTAATGTCATGAAACGAGTTAGTTTCTGTTATCTTTTACATTATAACAAGTATAAAACAGTCTTTCTCTCACAAGCCTTTCTTCTCTCTCTCCAGAAAGCAAAAAGTTTTGAAGACTTTGCTATGTCAGAAAACGTAAAAATTGTGTTTGCACAAAGCAGGGATGCTGTAAGAAAGTAATGCAAATGCAAATCTTGTTTCACTGGCACATTTTAAATCCACGCACCTTGTGTTGGACGAGCCTCATCTGCTCATACTCTTATTTTTTTTTTTTTAACCTTACCCAGTCAAATAATCAGTGCAGCACAACACACAGATTTAATTTCCTGTACAAGTAAAGAATGACTTTAGCAAATGTTCAAGGCAAAATATATCCTGAAGTTCTTCTGCACTCTATCAATAAGCTACATCTTTTTCACTCTTAAAACCCAAAACCCAATTATGCTTGGTTTGCAAAACTTAAGCCACAAGTTTGTGCTCAGAACAGGAAGTCAAGTTCATTTCGGTAGGTGAGATAGCGTTACTGTAGTCTCATGTAATTTGTGATCACACCTTTTTTGTAAGTCTGAACCACAGGATGTGAAGCAACTTGAAAGAAGAAGGTGGTGAAAAACTGAAGAACACAGTGACAAATATGAACTGATTATGATTGAACACATCACCCAGTGATCTAAATACACCAGAGAGATGGATTGAACACACCCTGTACTTTTATCTTGGGTGACTGAGAAGTATGAGTCGCCTAGATCAATGATTCAGATCATGAGTGGGTTTCAGATACAATCTAAACATCTCAGATCGACAACACTGAAATGTGCCACTCACATTTTATTTGTACAATGTCTTGCAAAAATATTCGTCCCCCTTGGTGTTTGTCCTGTTTTGTCGCTGGAATTAAAATTGATTTTTGGGGGGTTAGCACCATTTGATTTACACAACATGCTGACCACTTTAAACGTGCAAATTGTTGTTTTATTGTGACACAAACAATAATTAAGATGAAAAAACAGAAATCTGGAGTGTGCATAGTTATCCCCCCCCCCCAAAGTCAATACTTTGTAGAGCCACCTTTTGCTGCTGCAAGTCTCTTGGGGTATGTCTCTATTAGCTTAGCACATCTAGCCACTGGGATTTTTGCCCATTCCTCAAGGAAAAACCGCTCCAACTCCTTCAAGTTAGATGGGTTGCGATGGTGTACAGCAATCTTCAAGTTTTGCCACAGATTCTCAATTGGATTGAGGTCTAGGCTTTGACATTTAAATGTTTCCCTTTAAACCACTCCAGTGTAGCTTTAGCAGTATGTTTAGGGTCATTGTTCTGCTGGAACGTGAACCTTCATCCTAATCTCAAACCTCTGGCTGACTCAAACAGGTTTTCCTCCAGAATTGCCCTGTATTTAGTGCCATCCATCTTTCCTTCAGTCCTGACCAGCTTTCCTGTCCCTGCAGATGAAAAACATCCCCACAGCATGATGCTGCCACCACCATGCTTCACTGTAGGAATGGCGTTCTCAGGGTGTTTGGTTTGCGCCACACATGGCATTTCCCATGATGGCCAAAAAGTTCAAGTTTAGTCTCATTTGACCAGAGAATCTTCTTCCATGTGTTTGGGGAGTCTGCCACATGCTGTTGGGCAAACTCCAAACGTGTTTTCTTAAGCAATGACTTTTTTCTGGCCACTCTTCTATAAAGCCCCGCTCTGTGGAGTGTACGGCTTAAAGTGGTCCTATGGACAGATACTCCCATCTCCGCTGTGGATCTTTGCAGCTCCTTCAGTGTTGTCTTTGCTGCATCTCTGATTAATGCCCTCCTTGCCCGGTCTGTGAGTTTTGGTAGTGGTGAAATATTCTTTCCATTTTGCTATAATGGATTTAATGGTGCTCCATGGGATATTCAAAGTTTGGGATATTTTTATAACCCAACCCTGATCTGTACTTCTCCAGAACTTTGTCTCTGACCTGTTTGGAGGCTCCTTGGTTTTCACGTTGCTTGCTTAGTAGTGTTGCAGAGTCAGGATCCTTCCAGAACAGGTTGATTTATACAGACATCATGTGAAAGATCATGTGACACTTTGATTGTACACAGGTGGATCTTAATCAACTAATTATGTGACTTATGAAGTGAATTGGTTGGACCAACTCTTATTTAAGGCCCGGTCCCACTGCACTTACGGATGCAAAGAGGATGTAAAACGTAAAAAAATCTTTGCCATCCGTTGGAAAACGCTATGCATCCGTTGTGTACTCATTGCATACGTGCTTCATACGCTCTATCCATCGAGCATCCGTCCACTGTGATTTCATCCGCGCAAAAAGTTTTGAGCTGCACAAAACTTTTAGAACGGATGAACTTTCCGCCGTGTACGATGTAAATCCGCGACATATACGAGCAACAAACGTTCTATGTCCGTCATCATCCGTTAAACGTCTGCTGTATCCTCTCTGCATCCTCTGGGCATCCTCGCAACTCACATCCGCTGCAGCTGAAAACGGAAAGAGGGAGGAAAGATAAGGTACATGAAACGTCTATTCATCGTTAGTAGCACGGAAATAGAACGGATGTAAGCGTATGCATCTCGTATATAAAGTATTCAAAACGGACAAAGCGTTTATATCTGGGATGTATCTCGTATATTTAGGATGTCTGGAGTATGTCTAGAGTATGTAGAAGGACACCTAGCGGACAATCGATATTTTGTATAAAAAGGGGGAGAAAATCATCTAGTAGTAGAGATCTATCGATGTAGCCGCCAGCACGTCTTTCCACTTTATGCTGACGGCGTGCGTGCTGCATCCCTTTATATCCGCGGAGCAGATGCAATTCATACCCCCCGCATGCGCAGTGAACGGTCTGCATCCGATATACATCCGCGCAACATCCCCTTTGTTTCCGTTAGGTGTACGTGACGCATCCCTTTCATCTGCTATGCATCCGCTCTTTCTGCTATGCGTCCGCTTCTCAGTTATCACCGGTAACCCCTTTGGAGCTGTCATCCACTTCCATCCGCTTTCATCCGCTAAGCTTCCTATGAACATGCGTTTAACATCCCCGCTATATACTACCCACGTCCGTTCTTTTCCGTTCTGTTTTCGCAAATTTTCGCCAATTTTGTCCATTTCTGGAGCGGACGAAAATGGATAGAGCCACCCCCGAAATTTTGCTCGTCCGCTGTGTCCTTTTTGCATACGTTTTGTGTCCATCGGCCAGTGGGACCGGGCCTTTAGGGGTTTCATAGGAAAGGGGGTGAATACCTATGCACACTCCAGATTTCTGGGTTTTTTTTTTTCATCTTAATTATTGTTTGTGTCACAATAAAGCAACAGTTTTCACCTTTAAAGTGGTCGGCGTGTTGTGTAAATCAAATGGTGCTCACCCGCCAAAAATCCATTTTAATTCCAGCTTGTAATGCGACAAAACAGGACAAACACCAAGGGGGATGAATACTTTTGCAAGACACTGAATATTTAGTCTTAAAATAGACACTAAAGATGATTGTACTGTCTATGAAAAGTTCAGACACAACAACATGGGAGACAGTTAAGCCTCATAAGTCATCTGTTTGTAAATGACACTTTTGAACTAAAACCAAAACTCACACGCAACCTTAAATGGTCAGTGTTTTTCACACTACATCTTACAACATTAGTTGTTTGTGTCTTTGTAGGTCAGCATCTCTGCTTTGTTCTTTTCATCATATATCATATATCATATCATATATCATATCACATCATATCATATATCATATCGTCATCTTTCCAGCATGGAGCCAGATCCAGGTCTCAGTCAATCAGAGACCTTTGAGCTGAACCAGCATGAGCGTATCGTCCAGCTCACCATATGGTCCCCACTTGGCCAGTTAAAAATACAATTCTGTTATAACTGTCATCAAATATTTTTTTCTGAACGCTCTGATGCCAGATTGGTCAGTTACTGGTCAAGCCAGGGCCTCCTTTCTTCTCTTCTCTGTCAATGACATGAGCAGACATTTCTCTTTAAGAGCGTCTGTCTCTGGATAGCACTAAACAAAAAAATGATCTTATATCCTGTATCGTGGGTTGATGTTTAAACTCTGACCAGATATATTCATCTTCAGACATTTGTAACAGATGGATTCACGGCCTTTCTGAGGTCACTTGATTTATAAATGGGGTTTCTCCTCTATTCTTTTATATATATATATATATATATATATATATATATATATATATATATATATTTATTTATTTTTTACTAATTTTCTAAAATAATATTAGAAATATCAAACTAATTTGACAGCTTTATAAAATAGCGCGACTATTTTAAAAGTTAGTGGGAGTCATATCGAAACAAGCCACGTTTAAGTCAAGTGTACAATTTTAGTCGTTTTCCCTATCCTGCCTGTACTAGTGTAGGAGTTGAGCATGGAAAAGGATACATTTCTTCATCCATCCATTCATCCATCTACCTCCACTCGACGAGCTCATTGAGTGACTCTGACTCAGTGGAATAACAAGTCAAGAAAACGAACCCAAAAACAAGCCAAAACATTTGCACAACATGGATTTACAAGTGTGACAGTAAATAACAAAGAGAAATCAAAATGCCAAGGACTGGAGTCACAAAAATGTTCCCGCATAAAGGTTTGGCTGTAGACTGAGTTGAGCGCATTAGGTCTGTCAGAACGCATTTTTACAGTTTGAATGGTGTTCAAATTTTCATAATATTTTCATATTTGAATCCATGCTTGGCGGCACGGTGGTGTAGTGGTTAGCGCTGTCGCCTCACAGCGAGAAGGTCCGGGTTCGAGCCCCGTGGCCGGCGAGGGCCTTTCTGTGCGGAGTTTGCATGTTCTCCCCGTGTCCGTGTGGGTTTCCTCTGGGTGCTCCGGTTTCCCCCACAGTCCAAAGACATGCAGGTTAGGTTAACTGGTGACTCTAAATTGACCGTAGGTGTGAATGTGAGTGTGAATGGTTGTCTGTGTCTATGTGTCAGCCCTGTGATGACCTGGCGACTTGTCCAGGGTGTACCCCGCCTTTCGCCCGTAGTCAGCTGGGATAGGCTCCAGCTTGCCTGCGACCCTGTAGAACAGGATAAAGCGGCTAGAGATGATGAGATGAGATGAATCCATGTTCGAAAGATCCAGTGTTGAAACGTTTCCTCAATTTCATAGCATACTCTCTTTTCACGTATTTTAAATTATATATCTTAGCAATTCCTGATTCCTTGCCATTCTTTTTTCTGAGGCTAAATCGTAAATCATGTTCTGTTGAGCACAGAAAAAAAATAAAATCTGCGAGATTTTTGAATGAAAAAAAAATTTCTGGGGCATCATGGCTCAGGTGGATAAGGCGCCATACCATACCGGGGACCCAGGTTCGATTTTGACCTGAGGTCATTTCCTGATCCCTCCCCGTCTCTCTCCTGCTCATTTCCTGTCTCTACACTGTCCTATCCAAGAAAGGTGGAAAAAGCCCAAAAAAAATCTTTAAAAAAAAAATTTCTTGGTGTGTTCTTTTTTGTCATGGTATGAAAACCCTAGAGGATACAGTGGTGCTTGAAAGTTTGTGAACCCTTTAGAATTTTCTATATTTCTGCATAAATATGACCTAAAACATCATCAGATTTTCACACAAGTCCTAAAAGTAGATAAAGAGAACCCAGTTAAACAAACGAGACAAAAATATTATACTTGGTCATTTATTTATTGAGGAAAATGATCCAATATTACATATCTGTGAGTGGCAAAAGTATGTGAACCTTTGCTTTCAGTATCTGGTGTGACCCCCTTGTGCAGCAATAACTGCAACTAAAAGTTTGCGGTAACTGTTGATCAGTCCTGCACACCGGCTTGGAGGAATTTTAGCCCATTCCTCCATACAGAACAGCTTCAACTCTGGGATGTTGGTGGGTTTCCTCACATGAACTGCTCGCTTCAGGTCCTTCCACAACATTTTGATTGGATTAAGGTCAGGACTTTGACTTGGCCATTCCGAAACATTAACTTTATTCTTCTTTAACCATTCTTTGTTAGAATGACTTGTGTGCTTAGGGTCGTTGTCTTGCTGCATGACCCACCTTCTCTTGAGATTCGGTTCATGGACAGATGTCCTGACATTTTCCTTTAGAATTCGCTGGTATAATTCAGAATTCATTGTTCCATCAATGATGGCAAGCCATCCTGGCCCAGATGCAGCAAAACAGGCCCAAACCATGATACTACCACCACCATGTTTCACAGATGGGATAAGGTTCTTATGCTGGAATGCAGTGGTTTCCTTTCTGCAAACATAATGCTTCTCATTTAAACCAAAATTCTATTTTGGTCTCATCCATCCACAGAACATTTTTCCAATAGCCTTCTGGCTTGTCCACATGATCTTTAGCAAACTGCAGACAAGCAGCAATGTTCTTTTTGGAGAGCAGTGGCTTTCTCCTTGCAACCCTGCCATGTACACCATTGTTGTTCAGTGTTCTCCTGATGGTGGACTCATGAACATTAACATTAGCCAATGTGAGAGAGGCCTTCAGTTGCTTAGAAGTTACCCTGGGGTCCTTTGTGACCTCGCCGACTATTACACGCCTTACTCTTGGAGTGATCGTTGTTGGTCGACCACTCCTGGGGAGGGTAACAATGGTGTTTAATTTCCTCCATTTGTACACAATCTGTCTGACTGTGGATTGGTGGAGTCCAAACTCTTTACAGATGGTTTTGTAACCTTTTCCAGCCTGATGAGCATCAACAACGCTTTTTCTGAGGTCCTCAGAAATCTCCTTTGTTCGTGCCATGATACACTTCCACAAACATGTGTTGTGAAGATCAGACTTTGATAGATCCCTGTTCTTTAAATAAAACAGGGTGCCCACTCACACCTGATTGTCATCCTATTGATTGAAAACACCTGACTCGAATTTCACCTTCAAATTAACTGCTAATCCTAGAGATTCACATACTTTTGCCACTCTTAGATATGTAATATTGGATCATTTTCCTCAATAAATAAATGACCAAGTATAATATTTGTGTCTCATTTGTTTAACTGGGTTCTCTTTATCTACTTTTAGGACTTGTGTGAAAATCTGATGATGTTTTAGGTCATATTTATGCAGAAATATCGAAAATTCTAAAGAGTTCACAAGCTTTCAAGCACCACTGTAAGACTGATTTTGTAGTGATGTGTGGGTGATATAGTGGTTAGCACTGTTGCCTCACAGCAAGAAGGTTCTGGGTTCGAGCCCAGCGGTTGACAAGGGCCTTTCTATGTGGAGTTTGCATGTTTTCCCCGTGTCAGCGTGGGTTTCCTCCGGGTGCTCCGGTTTCCCCCACAGTCCAAAGACATGTGGTTAGGTTAACACCAGGCAGCCATGGCCTGAGGTTGGATTGAAGTGCCCTTGAGCAAGGGCCCCTAACCTACAACTGCTCTCCAGATGTTAGCATAGCTGCCCACTGCTCTGGGTATGTGTGTGTGCTCATTGATCACGTGTTCACTGCGTCTGATGGGTTAAATGCAGAGGTTAAATTTCACTGTGTTTAAGTCTGTGCTTGAGTGTGACAGATAAAGGCTTTTGCTTGGCTTCTTCATCTTCTTTAAATATTAAATATGTAAATCGCTTCACTCTTATTGGCTAATATCTTTAAACTCTGTCAGCCACATCCATGGAATTAGTGACATGCAGTTTGCGAATAAGTCATTCTTTCGAAACAACTCTTTTTTGGAAAACTTTGGGATCATGGCACAGTGCGCACAAGAATGGGCTAATCAACGAACAGCAAGAAACTGTGGACTAACGTGGACTCTTTAGAAATAACCCGGTTCAGTTTCTCAAACTGCTTGAAAGAATCAGTTCACTAAAACAAACCGAACTGCCCAAATTGTTTTTCTACGGTCTTCACTTTGCTGTTATTATGATGACATCCAGATGCTTGTGTAGATATGAAACAAATAATCCAGAAACTACACTGATTAGCCATAACATTATGACCACTGAATAACATTGATTATCTCATTACAGTGGCACCTGTCAAGGGGTGGGATATATTAGGTATTAGGCAGCAAGAGAACAGTCAGTTCTTGAAGTTGATGTGTTGGAAGCAGGAAAAATGGGCAAGCGTGAGGATCTGAATGACTTTGACAAGGGCCAGATTGTGATGGCTAAATGCCTGGGTGTGAGCATCTCCAAAATGGCACATCTTGTGGGGTGTTCCCGGTTGTCCTTTGGATCCTTGGACCACTTTTGATAGGTATCAAAAGTGGTCCAAGGATCCAAAGGACAACCGGTGAACCGGCGACAGGGTCATGGGTCTCAAAGGCTCATTGATTCGCATGGGGCATGAAGGCTAGCCCATATTATCCAATCCCACAGAACAGCTACTGTCGCCAGTTCACCGGTTGTCCTTCCTTGGACCACTTTTGATAGGTACTAACCATTGCATACCGGGAACACCCCACAAGATGTGCCATTTTGGAGACGCTCAGACCCTTTCATTCAGCCATCACAATTTGGCCCTTGTCAAAGTCATTCAGATCCTTACGCTTGCCCATTTTTCCTGCTTCCAACACATCAACTTTAAGAACTGACTGTTCTCTTGCTGCCTAATACCTAATATATCCCACCCCTTGACAGGTGACATTCTCATCTCATTATCTCTAGCCGCTTTATCCTGTTCTACAGGGTTGCAGGCAAGCTGGAGCCTATCCCAGCTGACTACGGGCGAAAGGCGGGGTCCACCCTGGACAAGTCGCCAGGTCATCACAGGGCTAAAACATAGACACAGACAACCATTCACACTCACATTCACACCTACGGTCAATTTAGAGTCACCAGTTAACCTAACCTGCATGTCTTTGGACTGTGGGGGAAACCGGAGCACCCGGAGGAAACCCACGTGGACACGGGGAGAACATGCAAACTCCACACAGAAAGGCCCTCGCCGGCCACGGGGCTCGAACCCGGACCTTGTTGCTGTGAGGCGACAGCGCTAACCACTACACCACCGTGCCACCCAGTCTGGAACTTATAAGAAAAAATGGCACATCTTCACAAAGGTAGATCTCAATCCATGGGTGGAAATATTCAGATGGGGCGGTACAATTCTAATGAGCTCCCCGTTTGACATTTTCCAGAAGGTTCCGTAAGATGTTTAGTTCACTCTTTTGGAAGGAGTCTCCGGTGTCAGAGCTTTGTAACGGTCAGGAGGCAAAGCTGTAACTTTTCAGACACAGTCCAAAGTCCAAAGACTCTGTGGGATATTCATATGCAGACACAAATATTAGCAGTACACATAAACACACGCATAACCAGAGGGCACACAGACACACTCACTGCATCATCTTAAGTTATCTGTGAGCCCTTTTTGTGGTGCTTGGGCTTGATGATGTCACTTGTGTTAGTCCACCCGCAAAAAGAGAATATTGTGACAGAGGTTTCTGTGTGTGTGTGTGTGTGTGTGTGTGTGAGAATGACAGAGGGCTGAATCGCTCCAGTGTTTGATGCTGTGTGATCTCAGAGAGGGACTTGGTGCCACATGCTCTCTCATGCCTCTTCACTGCTCTCGCATATGTTGAGTGTGTGTGTATTGTGTGTGTGCGTATTGCGTGTAGTGTGTGTGTGTATGTAGACATACATACACACACTCACTACACACCATACACACAGACACTACACACACTACACACACGATTCATACGCAATACGCACACACACACACTACACACAAACACACACACACCCCTCTGTTTGACTGTGTATATCCAGGGGGTCCAAACTTGTACGCACTAATCCCCGTTACAGACTGATGTGTGTTTCTGTGCAGCACTTTCCTCACGACTGCGTGCACCAGATTTAGGGATTAACACACCAATTCCGACAGGCTGCAGGTTTAAATCTCGTCTCTGGTGATGATGATTATAAAACAAGATGAGGACTCGAGAGGACGAAAAGCACTCAAATGCACATTTACTAACAGAACTGAAAGCTTCTTTTTTTCCACATGACTTTGACCTCATGTGAAGGCCACACACACACACACACACACACACACACCTACACTTCACCATGAGTACTGTGCTTTGTCCTCATGTTCGCTTTCACAATAGCTAAAGTGGCTTCACAGGCTGAAGTGGTCTGTTGTACTCAGGGATGCCTGTTCCATCAAAATCACGCTTTTACACTGATGAAACAAAGAACTGCCCCTTAAGCCCTTCTACATTCTTTCACCATTTCTCTCTATTTTTTTCTCAGTGTTACACGCACACACACGTTCATACTGATTTCATCATGCTTGGATTGGATCTTTGCAAGTCCCGTGCACCTCATAAATCGCTTTCATTGATTTTGATGATATTACGTAACGTGTAAGTAATAAAATCAGACAAGCTGTATTGTTATCTGTAAATAATCAACGACGGTGAGGGGACATGTCATTTTCTTTTATCCGTTTATAGTTGCATTTTATGATGTGGGATTTCCCACAACAAAACAAGTTAGCTCCTGTTATTACTTCCATTATAGCAGCCCTGAACAGTCGTTTCCTCATCAATCACGATTCTTTCTTTTCTTTCTCTCATAGTTAATAATAATAATGATAATAATAATAATAATAATAATAATGCAGCTTGTCATGTTACTGAGAACGTGCAACATGATCTCTATCTTGAAGCTTTCCCTGGTGTCAGAGAACAAAAAATGACAACTTTAGACTAGAGACTCCTTCCATATATGAAATAAATATTTAAGTTATTCCACGAAATCGAGTCGTACATGAACTGATAGCTGACGAGGCACATAGCACCGAGTCGGCTATAAGCCATGTACGATGAGACTGAGTGGAATAACTGTTTTATTCTATCCACCTTCACTTGATTTTGAGAAATGGAGCATTTTTATTTTTATTTTTTGCAAATTCATCTCATTTCATCTCATCTCATTATCTCTAGCCGCTTTATCCTGTTCTACAGGGTCGCAGGCAAGCTGGAGCCTATCCTAGCTGACTACGGGCGAAAGGCGGGGTACACCCTGGACAAGTCGCCAGGTCATCACAGGGCTGACACATAGACACAGACAACCATTCACACTCACATTCACACCTACGGTCAATTTAGAGTCACCAGTTAACCTAACCTGCATGTCTTTGGACTGTGGGGGAAACCGGAGCACCCGGAGGAAACCCACGCGGACACGGGGAGAACATGCAAACTCCACACAGAAAGGCCCTCGCCGGCCCTGGGGCTCGAACCCAGAACCTTCTTGCTGTGAGGTGACAGTGCTAACCGCTACACCACCGTGCCGCCCTTTTTTTTTTTTTTTTTTCAAATTCAATAAATAAAAACTTCATACAAAACGTCCAACAAAATCATTTCCGCTTAGGCGGATTTCTTGAAAACCTATCGATGGCTGCATGAATTGATTTTAGCCTTGTTTTTTTGTAGAAAGTGTCGTCTTGCTGTCGTGTCAAGGTATAGAATAGCTTTCGACATTTATTTCATTCTTCCTTGGCTATTTCAGTTCTGTAATTTTCAAATTTCTTTGAACTTTTGAACCAGTCTCAAAAAATTCCACAAATTTGAATGCCTAAAGATGAGTAATGTAAGCAAACCGGCGAAATGACAGGAGCAGTTTGTGAAAAAAAATGCAATAAAAATAATACTTCTTGAAAAAAAGGGGAAAAAAGATATGTTCTTACCATCAAATACTTTCATTCCATATTTTGTTGCTTTTTTTTTTTTGTATTTTTTGGGGTTTCGTTTCTGAATAGTTTTTATTTCATCCTTGGTTGGTTCAGCAACATGCTCTGCCATTTTGTTTTTCTCTACTCACGGTATATGAGCTGATATACTAGTAGTAGAGTAGCCAATCAGAGCACGTGATTGCTCATATCAAGTGAACGTTGATAGAATTATAAATAAATATCTCCTTACAGCAAACGTCACCATATACTGTGTGTGTATATTGGACATCATTGTGAAATCTGCTGTTAAAGAAAAGTAATCAAGCACTCGGATTGTTGGTTTGCAGGAAAAACCCATCACTTAGGGTTTCTAGAAGGTTGAGATACATCACCGACTGCGTTTGGCATGAGTGCGGTCTCATCCCGATACCTCCTGAGATTTACACAATCGCCTTATTTTAAAATAAGAAATGGACCGCTGTTAGTGTTGACACATCGTTGCCTCGGTTATGAGTTTACTTAAAGGAGATACGCAGAGCCTTTATTTTTAAATACATTTCTGAGTGGATAGTATCTCCATCCTTGACTCTTGTATGCTGCATAAATGGGAATTAAAAAATATATTTTTGAGAGTTAAAATCGACTGCAAAGTTGGGATTCGAGCTGCCCCGCTGAGCCAGCCAGCCCTGAGTGCGCGACGTCACTGCGGTAACCGGTTTTAAGGCCGAGGCCTTTTACAGCTATAGACCAAAGTCATAAAAATGTATGGTGAAAGTAAGAAATACCGTTACCGACTTGCTCAACTAAGACTGATTTGACTTCATTGACTGTGAGTTGACTCTCATTAAAACAGAATAGGTGCTATAACTTATGCAACATACATGTACTGTACATGCATGCATTTTCACTGATAAAACGTAAAAGGCTAATTAAATAATCAGATGAACTGAGACAATCACATTCTGAAGCAAATTAAATAATCTTATAGCGGTAACTTAAACACACAATACAAGTTACATGTATTAATCTAAATGCAGGTAAACAACGCGTTTTTGTTTTTTTTTTTTAAATCCAAATGAGAGTCGGAGCGGTGTAGTGGTTAACGCTGTTGCCTCACAGCAAGAAGGTCCGGGTTCGAGCCCCGTGGCCGGCGAGGGCCTTTCTGTGCGGAGTTTGCATGTTCTCCCCGTGTCCGCGTGGGTTTCCTCCGGGTGCTCCAGTTTCCCCCACAGTCCAAAGACATGCAGGTTAGGTTAACTGGTGACTCTAAATTGACCGTAGGTGTGAATGTGAGTGTGAATGGTTGTCTGTGTCTATGTGTCAGCCCTGTGATGACCTGGCGACTTGTCCAGGGTGTACCCCGCCTTTCGCCCGTAGTCAGCTGGGATAGGCTCCAGCTTGCCTGCGACCCTGTAGAAGGATAAAGCGGCTAGGGATAATGAGATGAGAGTCGGAGCTTACCCGTCTGTGTTCTCGTTTCTTGAAGGCCGATCTTGTGGCCGACTGTTTTTGAAACAATCTGACTTTCAGTTGTTCGTTCAGTTCTCCGTTCATTCACTTCTTCCACGTAAGGGCGAGATGGCAGCAATATCCAGTTTAGAAATAAGACGGCTGCTCCACTCATTCACTGTTTTCTTCGTACTGTGTATTCCGCCATTACTGCACGGCCCAGGCAATTACTAAAACCCGGGACGGAACGGGATGTCACCGGTTTTAGCAGCAACTGCAGGGAGGTCACTTCCCGAGCGATATGTCCCGTTCCGTCCCGAGTTTTAGCAACAACCCCCGGCTCACTCCGGGAGGACTGGTGCAACTAAACCCACTTTCCTTTTAAAAAAAATAAATAATAATAAAATAAATAAATTAGTGCTGTCAAGCAATTAAAATATTTAATCGCGATTAATCGCAATTTAATCGCACATTTTTGTCACATGAAAAACCATTGTAATTCTCTTATCAGCATAAAAAAGTGAATGGGCTTGCTTTGTACCAATGTTTTTTTTATTGCAAAGCATAACACGTCTTGACACAGCCACTGCAAAGTGAACCTAAGCCGAACACCGGTGCTAGCAAAAGAACCAGGAGTGAAGTGATCTACTGCTTGAGTTAGTCTACAACTCACAGTGACGGTAGGCTTGACATGCTTGATTATAATATAAAGTACACTATTATATTAAGTTTAAGTTGTTCGTTGATAAATATTGCATTGAATCTGATCTTTACTGTTTCAGCTCACTTAACACATTTTGTACTTTTACACTTTCTGCCTGTTGATGCGTCGCGCTGTCCAATCAGAGGCGGCCAAATTTGCATATTACAGGAAGGATTTCTGGGATAGCATTGAGTTTACAGTTCAGAGGGATCTGGCTTCTTTAGACGCTGTCTTCTTAAAACTGAATAAATATTTAAAAAGAGCCAAATGAGCCAGTCTTTTGAACGGCTCTTTTCAAAGAACGGATCACAAAGATGCGGATCCCATCAAAGAGCCATAAATCCCATCTCTACTAGCGCGCCCTGCCTGCGCTGGTTCTTTGGGGGGAGGAGGGCAAAGGACTCTGGCTGTGCGGGGCGTGGCATTACAGTCTATCTGCTATCGGTTTTCTGTTCCAAGTTCCTGGCAGTTTCAAAAGCTTATGAAAAACCTACATCATGTCACAGGGCGTTAATCTCGCGATAAAAAAATTATCGCCGTTAAAATTGAGTCAAGTTAACACGTTAATAACACGACATTTTTGACAGCACTAAAATAAATACTTTCCTTTTCTTGTAGTTTTCTTTTTCTTTAATTATTGATACTGCACCTTCTTTCAAAACGGGCTTATAGCCAGCGCTCCTTAACAGATCAGAGGTCTCGTACGAGTCTTCAGTAAAATGTGCAGAGCAGAGGAGAGGCCACTTCATAGCCGCCCGATGTGCCCATGAACTTCTCGCAAAACACGTCCAAATCTTTGCAGTTTGAACATTCTTGGGCCATGAATGCAACGTAAATCCACCTTCTGTCGTGTTGCTGCACCGGCCAAAAACACATCTGCGTGACACTGCGATAAATTCGCTCAAAATGGAGGATCAGAGTTGAAGTCAGCTCTGTGTTTTAGTATAGCGGAAATGGCGATGAGACCGATAGCCTTCCTGCTGTGACGTTACGGACGTCAAGGTCATTCACTCAGACCGCTACCTATATAAATCACTTTAATCGTAAAAATTACTATCTTAGATTTATTGTTAACGCTTAAAACTATTCCTGTGCCATTCTTGAGCTCTCAAAGCATTTATAAACGAAAGTGAGGCCATGGTTCTGCGTATCTGCTTTAAGTTGAGTTTAATGAGTCATGAGTTTACTGAGGTTGCTTATTTCACCGTACGGTTTTACCGTAGTGTGACTGATCACAAAAGAAGCTGTCCACTAGCTGGCACTCTTTTCTTGATGGTCGTGTTGAATTGTTACAGATTAATAGCAGCGTCTATGGTTCGTTTAGTGTGTAATGTATGGTGTCCACACTGTGATCCGTTCCATTAGAAATTGTCTTTGGGGTGTAGAACATCATCTCTCATCCTGAAAGTCCTGGATGTGTAGTTTGTGTGTGTGTGTGTGTTATTTTGGGGGGGGGATCTAAAAGTGTATTAATAGTCTTCCAGTCTCATACCGCTCTTTAAACAAATTCCTCCGTTCTCTAAGGGCTCACTGCATTCCTGAGTAGGAGGGCTCAGTACGCTGCTACTGCCATTCCTCCC
This sequence comes from Neoarius graeffei, assembly GCF_027579695.1. NCBI lineage: Eukaryota > Metazoa > Chordata > Actinopteri > Siluriformes > Ariidae > Neoarius > Neoarius graeffei. The sequence goes on along the minus strand of NC_083591.1, from coordinate 14,419,041 downwards.
CCTCCACCATTTTTGCAGTCACTGTGGTGGATTTCTGATCAACAGACCTCGCAAAACACATGCATGCATAGTTTAGCATACCAACACACACACACACACCCCCGAACATGCTGATTTATACCACCGAATGCTTGAATTATCATGTGATTAAAAAAAATCCAAGTTGTGATTCATATTTTTGGTAAAAAAAAATAAATAAAAATAAATAAAAATGTGATGCTGCTTTGGAAATTCAGAATGAATTTGACCGTTCTTCCTATCCATCTTTTCCCTCCTTGCACTCTTGCTGTCGGCTGTTCCAAGGTTAAACTGATAGTTCAGGGGAAATGTCTCACACCTGCAGTTTTGATGTCAAGGTCAAAGCCGAGCCTGATGACACACTGCGCCTCATGATGAAAAGCAGGCCAGTGTGCAGAGAGACAGACTGTGTGTGTGTGTGTGTGTGTGTGAGGGGGAGATGGAGCGATGCCCAGTCACACCAACATTCATATGGGGAATAGCTGGACAGACGCACACTGACATGCTTTCTATCTTGTGTGTATATGTGGGACCAGGGGTGTCACTAGACCCAAGACCATACTGGGGCACAAAAGGGGCACAGGAAATGTATGCGAGCGCGCAAAGCGCGCGAGCTAAAAATTTTGCACTATATTTATATTTATATTTATATTTTTTATATAATATATATTACATTTTATGTAATATATATTATATTTTATGTAATATATATTTATATATTGATATTTATATTTAGAAACGGCCTGCTTAAAACTAGTCACTAGAGCTGTAAAACTCAAAATGATTACGAGGACACTGAATCCAGGTCAATCATTTAATAATAACAGTATGAATATTTGCAACATTTGTGATAATAGCAATGTAATACTTATACTGTTGGTAATATTGTAAAAGAACATATTAACATACAATACAACACCGCCGAGTTTTTAAACTCAACCAAGAGTACTTAATGGCCAACAGTATTCACACTTGATACCTTTTAAATCACCAAACATATCTTTGTAAGCACACGCATTTTCAGCATTGAACATCTCTAAACACAATCCAAAAGCCTCTAAAAGCACCACTGTGTGTGTGTGTGTGTGTGTGTGTGTGTGTGTGTTACAAAAATGACAGTGGAATTACTGTCTACTAACCTGTAAACAGTTGAAAAACACGGAGAGATGGTTTCCCCTGCTATGAATTTCATTGCATCTGAGGGCTGCTGGAGTCTGCGGTCCCCATAGCAACCAAGATGTTACTCATGTCACGCGCACACTTTTTTCACATTGCTTAGTGTGCGCGAGGCCAGCCAAAACTACCAATGTAAAAGCATTGTAGATGGTCTTCTTCGCGCATCGGTTAGCCTACCCCACGTTATGAATTAATTAAATTGCAGCTATTCCCAAGTTTAAAATTCAGAGCGTTTCGTCACTGGATTTTTTTTACTGGGGCACTACAGATCTATACTGGGGCACGTGCCCCAGTAAAATACCCCTGGCGACGCCGATGTGTGGGACAGCGTATGTTTGTTTTGCGTTTATTAGCGATGCAAGGAGGTTACAGCAATAAACCTCATTACGTTTGAGCTGATTTGATGGACCATTTTTCTTTATAAAGATATGTATAGCTGTATGCTAATGGATAAAAAAAGAATATTACAGTTAGTTTACTTATTATTATTATTAATTTCTGTTAGCAGCGCTGGTGCAAATTGTTACTCTCACTAGAAAAGAAAATATTTCTACTTTATTTTCCTTCTTCTTCCTCTTCTTCTTCTTCTTATTGTTGTTGTTATTATTCTGCAAACTTTTTAGGATACTATTTCTTCCTCGGTTTTCAACCAATCACCACCAAATTTCACATGAAGAATACCTTTGGGCTGAATTAAGTTGCTATGACTTTTGGTGCTGATCTGGATCACCGAACCAGAATGATCCATGAAAAACAGGCTTTTTTCCAATCACTTATAACTCTGTCAATTTTCATGATTTTTTTTTTTTTCAGGCTGGCAGGGAGAAAAACAGGCTTTTCCTCACTAAGGCCCACTTTACACGGGGACGGTATAAAACAAAAACGCAAAAGTCCGTTTTCGTTCTCACTTTTTTCCGCGTCTACACGACCGTTTTCAAGGAGGAAATCTGCGTCTATACGGTGACGCATAAATGTCTCCGCTATGTCTGCACGCATGCGCAACGTCTTCCGTCTTGTCTGATCTGCACATCTGCGCCGCTGTTCTGTCAAGTTATCCTACCAAGCATGCGCGAAATCCAGGAGGGTAGGGAAATTCAACAGTAGTTTTGTCCCACCGATCAGCTGGGCTGATAGAAAATCGGTGAGAATTTCACGCATTTGCCGATTTTTATGTTTTGTGCGTATTGGTCGAGTCTTTGGCCGAGTCAAATAATTTGTAATGACTTGTTTTGAATAATAAAACGGTCTGTATGAGAACTTGCTAGGATAACTTTACAGAACACCGGTCCGGCTGAGGTACTGTAGTGCTCGAGGGAGGAGCAGGAGCAAACCGAAACTCTTTTAATCTGCCTTTATTAAGTAACACTCACTCTTGTTTCGGTGAAGAAGAGAAAAGGCAGTGTCCATCTCAGCAAAATAAACCCGTTCGGCTGCTAGTTTTGTTTTCAGTCTCGGGTTTATGATTTCACGAGCGGCTTGAATAGGCGGCGCGCGCGTGCACGCACATGCGTGTGCGCGTGTGCGTGTAACTTGGCGACACCAAACTGAGGAGCTCCAGCCGGGCGGGTGAGCAGGAAAACACATCTACTGCATTAAAACACAGAGCAGCTTGAAGGTCCGTTGGATTGATGTAATCAGACATGCTCTTACTTTTTTACTTACTTTCTTACTTCCCGGGCTGGCATGTGCAGTATATGACATATGTATGACGTAAACGCGTACCCGACGTGAGCAGATCCGAGCAGAGTTTCGCGTATTGGGTAGTTTAGACGGATATGCAACGGGGGCCGTTTTTAACTTATCCACTCTGGAAGGCGTTTTCAATTTTATCCGTTTTTCAGCCTCGGAAACGCCGTCCCCGTGTAAACGAAAGGCACTTCTGATAAAATATTTAGTCGTTTTTACCCGACAGCGTCCTCGTGTAAACGGGCCCTAAATGTCATTCTCTATCTCTTACCGTTCTGGATCTATAGGGTACAGTAGCCATACGTCCCAGTTTGTAACAGCGAGCGCAAATTACTGTGAATTTAGTCTCTATCTAGTTATTATCCATCCATCCATTATCTGTAGCCGCTTATCCTGTTCTACAGGGTCGCAGGCAAGCTGGAGCCTATCCCAGCTGACTACGGGCGAAAGGCGGGGTACACCCTGGACAAGCCGCCAGGTCATCACAGGGCTGACGCATAGACACAGACAACCATTCACACTCACATTCACACCTACGGTCAATTTAGAGCCACCAGTTAACCTAACCTGCATGTCTTTGGACTGTGGGGGAAACCGGAGCACCCGGAGGAAACCCACGCAGACACGGGGAGAACATGCAAACTCCGCACAGAAAGGCCCTCGCCGGCCACTGGGCTCGAACCCAGGACCTTCTTGCTGTGAGGCGACAGTGCTAACCACTACACCACCATGCTGCCCCTAGTTGTTATTATTATTTTTTTTTTCATTTTTTAGGATGCTATTTCTCCCTCAGTTTTCAACCAATCATCACCAAATTTCACATGAAGAATAGCTCTGGACTGAATTAAATTGCTATGACTTTTGGTACTGGTCTGGATCATGAAACCAGAATGATCCATGAAAAACGGGCTTTTTTCCAATCACTTATAACTGCCAATTTTCATGATTTTTTTTTTCCTTTTTTATATATTATTATTTTTATTTTATTTTTTATTTGTTTATTTGTTTGTTTGTTCAGGGTGGCAGGATGAAACTTTTCCTCACTAAACGTCATTCTCTATCTCTTACCATTCCGGATCTATAGGGTACGGTAACCATACATCCCAGTTTGTAACAGCGAGCGCAAATTACTGTGACTTTAGTCTCTGTCTAGTTTCTATTTATTAATTTATTTATTTATTTGCTTTTTTTTTTTAGGACGCTGTTTCTCCCTCAGTTTTCAACCAATCACCACCAAATTTCACATGAAGAATACCTATGGGCTGAATTAAGTTGCTATGACTTTTGGTGCTGATCTGGATCACCGAACCGGAATGAGCCATGAAAAATGGGCTTTTTTCCTCACTAAACATCATTCTCTATCTCTTACCATTCCGGATCTATAGGGTACGGCGACCAGACGTCCCTGTTTGTAACAGCGAGCACAAATTACTGTGACTTTAGTCACAGTGTCTATCTAGTTATTATTATTATTATTATTATTACATTTCCTAAGTCTTGCTAGTTACAGTCTGCTGCTACTGCCGAGTCGTATTCCCGTGACGCAGGGCAGCAGAAGGTTACGGTTGTTGCATTTTTCCCTTACAAGGAAAGGACTCTTCTTAAAGTGTATGCAGTTCCATTCAACACTATCTTTTGGATATCATTATCATTTGGGTTGCTTGGTATTTTTTGAAGATGTTTTCGGTTCCTTTCTTTACTAAGCCAAGTGCTCCCACAGAGATGTCCACAAGCACCGAAGAACGGCGGTTTTCTCCACCTACACAAACGGTCTGCACCGGCTACTCGATCCAAGAAAACAATAAAAACTTGCCTTTCAGTGTTCAAGTGATTTATATAGTCTCTGTTGCCCATAATTTGCTGCACATCCAATTATTCCACCACAAAATTATCTTTGATTTGGGTCGAGCATGACCGGAAGCAACACCATATTTGTTGATCGATTCTTGTGCTCTGATTGGCTGAGCCGGACCACATGACCACACCATAGCAGACGACGGTAAAGACACAGTTGGTGGTTGTTGCAGACAATTTCATGTGGTTTTCCCAAAACACCACCAAAGAAGAAACTAAAACCTTCCATGGGCCAAATAAATATAAATTCTATGTTTTCTGCAGGTTTGTACACATAAATCGTAATTAATCTTTCCATATCTAAGAATTGTTATTTTCGTATCCAGATGCTACCCGGAATGCCTCAGTTCCCATCGAGATATCTGGTCCCTTAGATAAGGGTTCATACTTATAAATTGCAAATAACTAATTGTGTGCAAATATTTATGCTGAAATTAAAACTATACAGTCCACAATACCACACCAGAAGCACATCAAGTACATTACACATGCACCAAATAAGCTCACCATGTAGCGGTGTTACAGAGCCAGGCAGCGTACTACAGAGGACAACTGAGAAAGCCAAGCACACATACATCTGGAGGGAAATTTCATACATACAAAGTATTGCAAAAGTATTCATCCCCTTGGTGTTTGTCCTTTTTGTTGCATTACAAGCTGGAATTAAAATGGATTTTTGGAGGGTTAGTACCATTTGATTTACACATCATGCCAACCACTTTAAAGGTGCACATTGATGTTTTATTGTGACACAAACAATAATTAAGATTAAAAAAATTAAAACAGAAATCTGCAGTGTGCATAGGTATTCACCCCCTTTCATATGAAACCCCTAAATAAGAGCTGGTCCAACCAATTCACTTCATAAGTCACATAATTAGTTGATTAAGATCCACCTGTGTGCAATCAAAGTGTCACATGATCTGTCACATGATGTCTGTATAAATCAACCTGTTCTGGAAGGACCGTGACTCTGCAACACTACTAAGCAAGCAACATGAAAACCAAGGAGCCTCCAAACAGGTCAGAGACAAAGTTGTGGAGAAGTATAGATCAGGGTTGGGTTATAAAAAATATCCCAAATTTTGAATATCCCAGTGAGCACCATTAAATCCATTATAGCAAAATGGAAAGAATATGGGGGGTGGCACGGTGGTGTAGTGGTTAGCACTGTTGCCTCACAACAAGAAGGTCCTGGGTTTGAGCACAACAGCATGTGGCAGACTCCCCAAACACATGGAAGAAGATTCTCTGGTCAAATGAGACTAAACTTGAACTTTTTGGCCATCATGGGAAATGCCATGTGTGGCGCAAACCCAACACCCTGAGAACACCATTCCTACAGTGAAGCATGGTGGTGGCAGCATCATGCTGTGGGATATTTTTCATCTGCAGGGACAGGAAAGCTGGTCAGGACTGAAGGAAAGATGGATGGCACTAAATACAGGGCAATTCTGGAGGAAAACCTGTTTGAGTCGGCCAGAGCTTTGAGACTGGGACAAAGGTTCACGTTCTAGCAGGACAATGAGCCTAAACATATTGCTAAAGCTATACTGGAGTGGTTTAAAGGGAAACATTTAAATGTCTTGGAATGGCCTAGTCAAAGCCCAGACCTCAATCTAATTGAGAATCTCTGGCATAACTTGAAGATTGCTGTACACCAACGCAACCCATCTAACTTGAAGGAGTTGGAGCAGTTTTGCAGTGAGGAATGGGCAAAAATCCCAGTGGCTAGATGTGCTAAGCTAATAGAGACATACCCCAACAGACTTGCAGCTGTAATTGCAGTAAAAGGTGGCTCTATAAAGTATTGACTTTGGGGGGTGAATACCTATGCACACTCCAGATTTCTGTTTTTTCATCTTAATTATTGCTTGTGTCATAATAAAACAACAATTTGCACCTTTTTTAGTTGTATGCATGTTGTGTAAATCAAATGGTGCTAGCCCCCCCAAAATCCATTTTAATTCCAGCTTATAATGCGACAAAACAGGACAAACAGCAAGGGGGATGAATACTTGACTCGCACAAATCAGTCTGTATGGATGACGTGTAGTAGTAACTGTAATTCACACAGATAGATGCCTTTAGCATGCAACGCACTGAGATCTGCACTGTGGTGCTGAGACACTGATATTGGCGTAACAGGACATGACCCGGACTAGAGTATTAGCTGTAGCGTGCTGATACACACAGGCCTACAGGGCACTGGCTGCACATTGGTATCTAGGTGGGGGCACCATCTGCCTGCGCTCTGTCACTGGGTCAGCATTAATTTTTCATTTATACACATTCACACAATTTAAACACTCCACGACGCCTCAAGTGCTTCTGTAATAAGCAACACTTACTAGGGTTGGCTGATCGTAAAAGATACCGTGTGTCTCATAGCACACTGGGTGTGTGTGGAGCACTCTGTGCAAGCCTGAAACAGAAGCAATAGTTGGCTCGATCGATGAGATATAACCTGCATTGGTATGTTCATTTGTACAGTCTGTATGTGTGTGTATGTGTTGGACATACCCAAGTGTGTGTTACAGTCATGCCTCGTGTGCTGCTCTCCCATAAACCCTTCTTACAAACAAACAGATTACGGATTATAAACATTTCCAGCAGCGTCTCAACCATCCTCGCTTCCTGCCAGTCGACAACAGCAGCTGCAATGCCAATCATTGCCACCTGGGAAAGCAATTTTAAAGAACGCTACGTATTTTTGTTCAGAAGTTACATTAACAATACGATGAGCAAAAAGGAATGCCGTGTTGTGTAAAGTCCTGGTTTTGGAAAGAAGGTTTGCGTATAGCTTGAGGGTTTGTGTGTGCGTGTGCTAGACTGTTGTCTGAGGATCTTTTGGCAGTCAGTGCTCCATGTTGGCGAGCACTTAGCATGGATCTGTTAAAAGAATGAGAGCTTAAGGGAGGGGGTCGGATGAGGGAGGCCAGGAGGAAAAATATAAAGAGAAAGGAAAGGAAGAAAATAAAGTATCCCGAGCAAGCCATCAGGAAAAGTCTTCAGTGCAGCTGTGTCAACCCCCAGGGCTCTTTCAATCTCCAAAAAGAGGTTCTCTGGAGGTTGCGGAAACGTTGTGGAAATGTTTGGCTATTCCAGTAAGCTCCACGATGAGGTCCTGGATAGATTGACGGACTTGGATTTTGTATTGGATCTCTATAACAGTCAGGGAGGTAGAAGAAGGATGGAGGATGTGGATTGGTTGGAATTGCTGGATTTGATCAGTTGGACTGGTGCTTGTTGGAGATTCTGTCGGGGCTGTATTAGGTTTAGGTTGTGGTTTTGTCTGCATCCAAATGTTGATGCTTGTAGTCTGGACTGGGAGACGTATTGGATGCCGGTAGGGCGCCAGGTTGGCGCTTGTATCCATGTGAGAAAGTGTTCTGTCCTGCTCCTGGATGAGACGCACACTCTATTAATCCTATAAACTCTCATAGCTTTCATTCTTCTCTACATCTAATGAAAATAGGACGATGTGTGACATAACTGTTTGAAGTTCATGATGCACAACAGTCAGTTAGATTTCAGTGTTTAACCTTGTTAAGGGACAGTTGAATTGTGACCAAAATGTTGAGCTTGCTCCTTCACACCATTTTCAAGAAGTTATTCTGAATAGAGTCACCAGAATTGTTGGCACACTTCAGAAAACTGACCAAAACAAAAGGAAAAACTATTTATCTTGTTTAAAGAAATCGCTAGATTTTTTTCATACCTACTCACATAGGCTTTTCTGTATTTTGTGTTTTCTACACTGTAGAACGATACTGAAGACGTCAAAACTATGAAATAACATATGGAACATCTCATCTCATTATCTCTAGCCGCTTTATCCCTCTACAGGGTCGCAGGCAAGCTGGAGCCTATCCCAGCTGACTACGGGCGAAAGGCGGGGTACACCCTGGACAAGTCGCCAGGTCATCACAGGGCTGACACATAGACACAGACAACCATTCACACTCACATTCACACCTACGGCCAATTTAGAGTCACCAGTTAACCTAACCTGCATGTCTTTGGACTGTGGGGGAAACCGGAGCACCCGGAGGAAACCCACGCGGACACGGGGAGAACATGCAAACTCCACACAGAAAGGCCCTCGCCGGCCACGGGGCTCGAACCCAGGACCTTCTTGCTGTGAGGCGACAGCGCTAACCACTACACCACCGTGCCGCCCCATATGGAACATATATAGAGAATATTACACGGTGGCATATGAAGTTTATCTTCGAGTCAGTGTTGTAGCTGAGTCACTAAACCGCGAGTCCGAGTCCAGTCTCAAGTCCCCAGTGTTCAAGTCCAAGTCGTTAAAGAAAATTTCAAGTCGACTCCACTATTGATCCGAGTCGAGTCCGAGAACAAGACTCCATCCGCACCGTTTGACGGTGGCTGTTGCTGCCTTTATGTGAAAGTGTCTCTGCTACTGTGTTGGACTAACGTTACTGCTCGACTGCCCCGTTTTAGTTAATAGGCTACAGATAAAAAGCTTGTTCATTGCTCAGCAAGCTCCGCCCACTATCAACAGAGCAAATAACATGAGAGAGGGTTAACACTAGCTAGTTCATCACTCAGCAAGCAAGCCCCGCCCACTATCAACAGAGCAATGAACACAGCGTGTCACTTCCTTCTCTGGGTGGAGTCTCGCTAAATGGCGATTGAAGTTCAAGGTTGTCCCCGTCGTCTCGTCGATAGTTCTTCTACATATGGAACACATAGCAGTGCATTTTTTCCCACTGCACAAGAAGTCTGTATAAGCAAAACGGACAATCCTAGCGGCGTTCTCTCCAGGCATTTTAGCGCCATTAATGTGAGTTTGTTCCTGAACATGGCGTATGAACAGGTGAACGTGCATTCTCTTGAACGAAATTAGTATAAAAATGAATGTAGATATAAATATCTTATGCCAAATTATTATGGCATGTTACAAAAAATAAAGAAAAAAATCTGAGTCCTCGTCTCCAATTTACGAGTCTGAATGCAGTTAATGGACGAGTCCGAGTCATCAGTGCTCAAGTCCAAGTCGAGTCACGAGTCCTTAAAATTAGGACACGAGTCGGACTCGAGTACTACAAGCTTGCTTCGAGTGGTTAACATATTTCACGAATGAACGGAGCGGCGTGATATATTTTTCAACACGAGAAGATAAACTTCATATTTTCGTGCTATCATGTATTATTATACATACAGGACACTTTTTCAATGGAATAAAAACACGTGTTCTATTCCCTTCTAGCAGGTTTCATTCATTTGGTTTGATAGCATGCAATATTGTTAGCATATCACTTATCCTACGTGCATTACGTCAGTCTACCCAATGGAGAATGAGCGTTGAATATGGTTTACGATATTGCATGGTTGTCAAGACAACATGACGTCACACGTCGGAGACGTAAAACTTCCGTGCTAGCGAGTAGCTGTGGCAATTTGTAAACAAACATGGCCGCCAGGTTTACTTTGTTAAATACGGAAGATTTTGAGAGAATTTTGAAAGAGAAGGACACATTGAACACCTGAAAGGAATGTATAATAATAATAATAATATCGCTATGTATCAGCCCTGTGATGATCTGGCGACTTGTCCAGGGTGTACCCCGCCTTTCGCCCGTAGTCAGCTGGGATAGGCTCCAGCTTGCCTGCGACCCTGTAGAACAGGATAAAGCGGCTACAGATAATGAGATGAGATGAGATAATAATATCGACTGTCTGTTTTTCGTGGTATATCAGATATATTCCATTCAGCTACTCGTCTTCGACTCGTTCAATCTCATGTTAGTTGAATGGAGTATATCTGATATACCACTCAAAGCCAGCCAGTATTATTTAAGTATGTCACGGTTGTTGTTCTTGATGTCCCGGATGTAGTTTGTATGAAAAATACGAGTGGCGTATTTCCCAGTAAAACACTTGTGTTGAATGTAATATATGGAATTATGTGGTGAACAAAAAAAAAGTGTTGAAAACAAAATATCTTTTATATTTTAGATTCTTCAAAGTAGCCAGCGTTTACCTTGATGACGCTTTGCACACTATTGGCGTTATCTTAACCAGCTTCATGAGGTAGTCACCTGGAATGCTTTTCAATTAACGGGTGCCTCGTCAAAAGTTAATTAGTGGACGAGTTTCTTGCCTTCTTAATGTGTTTGAGATCAAATAGTCAATAATAAAAATACAGTCAATAGCCCTATTCCACACCACAACTGTCGTAATCCATATTGTCAAGAACCGCTCAACTAAGTAAAGAGAAACGACATCCAGCATTACTTTAAGACATCCAAACATTTGACTTGTACTATACTAAAATTTGTACACCCCTTAGCTCTATTTTAAATAAACGCAACAAATAGTAATGTGTACTATGTGCACAGCCCATGTTCTTATCGTGACATGTTTGTGTTTTTGCTTCCTGGTCCTGTTTTTACCTCTGATTTTTCAGTTTCCCTATTGTGTTCATCTGTTTTTAGTTTGGCCGTTGATTAGTCTTTCTATTAATAGTCTCTTGGCAAGGTCTTGGCCTGTTAATGTGCTCTAGCGTGCCAGCGTTGTCTTTGTTCCGTTACTTTTGCTGTTCATATAGATTATCCTTTTCTTTTATTGCCTGCCTGTATTTCAATCATTGCTCCAGACGATGGTGATGATTTATGGATTACTGTACAGTAAATAAAAGAAGAAGCCTTTTTTTGCCACATATATATTACATTAGCCCTGTGATGATCTGGCGACTTGTCCAGGGTGTACCCTGCCTTTCGCCCGTAGTCAGCTGGGATGGGCTCCAGCTTGCCTGCGACCCTGTAGAACAGGATAAAGCGGCTACAGATAATGAGATGAGATATATTACATTACAGTGAAAGTCTTTTCACTGTGCTGTACAGCTTGTTAGGAAGCTGGGGTCAGAGCAGAGGGTCAGGAGTAAACAGGGTCAAGGGCCTTGCTCAAGGGCTGAATAATGGTAGCTTGGCAGCACTAGAGCTTGATCCCTTGACCTTCTGATCAGTAACCCACAGCCTTTAACCTTTGGTCCAACACTGCCCTCGTTCATATGGTTGACAAGTTTCAAAGTCAACTATTACATGTCACATCTGTAACAACCAGCTGGAAGCATTGCGAAGAAGAAATCTTTCCTCCGAGCATCTCTACAGCATCTGGAGTTCACCAAGCAGCTTTAAAATGACAGTTGGCTTTGTGTGATGTGGTCAGATCGCAAAGCAGTCCAAGAGAGCAAAATTAGCCATGGTGTCTGGGAGGGAGGGAGGGATGGCATACTCTCACCACTGATAATGAACTATTATTATTTATGAATATTTCCATGAGTTCAATAGTCCTTTCTTACAGCTGAATAGCGAAGAACACAGCTCAACATGGCCAAGTCGAAGGCACCACTTGGAGCCACCATACTCCTCGTGTTCAGATATTTTTAACATCTATGGACAATTTAGAGTAGCCAGTTAACCTAACCACATGTCTTTGGACTGTGGGGGAAACCGGAGTACCTGGAGGAAACCCATGCAGACACGGGCAGAACATGCAAACTAGACACAGAAAGGCCCTCGTCGGCCACTGGGCTCAAACCCAGAACCTTCTTGCTGTGAGGTGACAGTGAGGCTAACCACTACACCACCGTGCCGCCCATGTTAATCACAACAACACTAGCCACACTTGTAGGTGTCATGTATGTATGCGGAAGAGGGTAGATAGCATTTGAGTCGGAGTGTCTTACGCTGCCCTCTAATGCAACATGAGCATCCATCTATCCATCAGCCGTAACCGCTTATCCTGTGCAGGGTTACGGGCAAGCTGGAGCTTATCCCAGCTGACTATGTGCGAGAGGCGGGGTACACCCTGGACAAATCGCCAAATCATCACAGAGCTGACACACAGAGACAAACAACAATTCACACCCACATTCACACCTACGGTCAATTTAGAGCCACCGATTACCCTAACCTGCATGTCTTTTGGACTGTGGGGGAAACCGGAGCACCTGGAGGAAACCCACACAGACACGGGGAGAACATGCAAACTGCACACAGAAAGGCCTTCGTCGGCCATTAAGCTCGAACCCGGACCCTTCTTGCTGTGAGGTGACAGTGCTAACCACTACACCACTGTGCCGTCCCATTAATCACAACAACACTAGCCACATTTGTGGGTGCTACGGTATGTATGTATGTGGAAGAGGGTAGATAGCGCTTGCATCGGAGCGCGTCATGCAACGCTGCCCTCTGATGCAATATAAGCAGCAATTTGAAAAGATGAGTTTGGCTGGCTTCATGCGTCTTGGAGGAAGTATGTGTTAGTATTCACCCTTCCTGTGTGGTCGCTGTCGTATTAAAGTGGAAAGCTGGCTGGCTGGCTGGCAGGTGGATGTGTGGGAATTCACCCAAAGTAAATTCAGGAGAAAATGGGGGAAAATACAAAATAAACCGCACCTCCAACCCTCCAACTTGTCGCTCTTTATTAATGTTAGCGAAAGACTTTTTACTAGAGTTGAGCTAAATGCAACATTTTCGACATGATTTAAGGTTAATGCATCAACTTTTTACAGCGTCAGCTATTTTCAGGATGTTAGAAGTGTGTCGTATATAAAAGGTACCTGGAAGGTAAGTGCATATTTGTGTTTTATAGTTTTATAGTAGGAGAATGATTTGACTGACATGTTTAGGAGTCACTTGGCTGGAAAGTAGAGGAATTGCTCCAGAACAACATGAGTTCACTTTCCAGATTCTCCTGATTATTCCTTTACTGCTGAACATGAACACACACACACACACATGTATATATTCACTCTCTCTGTGTCTTTCTGTATTTCATTTTCTCTATTCCCCATTCCCCCTTTCCTCTCATGTTCTACTTTTATCTTTTCTCAGTCTGTTTCATAAATCTCTCTCTCGGTTCCTTACTGCCTTCTCAGCATTTCTCCTTTGCCGTCCCCACTGGGTTCACTCTTTCATAGCAACAATGGCCATGTGCCCAATTGCAGCCGTCAGCTTGATTTTCAGTCTGGATCTAATTACCCAATTCCAAGAGTCAAAGAAGGACACAAAAACTCTGCTAGTAACAAGCGTGCCTCTTTTCACCATCTCCATCCTTTGGTTGGAGCTCATTGGTCGCTTGAAAGTAGTTAACCCGTGCCATTTAGGATGTATCTGACGCCATAAAGTTGGCTGTTTACACAAGATTGCTTTAAAAGTCATTTAGCTTTGGAACCAATTCATTTCTGGTTAGCAAGACAAATGGCAAGAGATCACATGTCGCTTAAGTAAAGCTACAAATCACTGGTTGGATTTTTGCTCATATAAACTCGAGCAATGGCTGAATTGCGGTTCTTCTATAGTATCATACAGTTAATAGATCTTTTTGAGCGGTACGGTTCCCATTGGCTACGGCTCTGGCGATTGTAAACACGCCATGTAATTAATAGACATCATATAATAAGTTGAGAGACAGCTGATGGAAAATTCAATCCAGAAAGAATGAAAGAGGAATGAGTCGAGTAACTGCAGGAGAGAAAAGAGAAATGAAACAGGGATTTTTTTTTTCAAAAGAAACAGAATGTGTCTATCTGATACAGGGGACTTTGACTGTATGCGAAGGTCGAGGCGGAGAAGGTATGAATAAAGTCACAGTTTGAGAGTGTGAAAATAAGATGCATGCAGTGCTTTGGTCCAGTGTCATGTGAAAACTTGTATGCACGTGGGCTGATGGATGAATGGTGTTTGTCTGAACACCCCCCCCTTCTTCCTTCTTCTTCCGTCTCCCTATCAAAAGATGACAGAAGCACAAGGACCCCTGCAAAGATTTAAACCAGGCCTTATGTAACCCCCCCCCCAAAAAAAAAAAAAAATCTGTTTTTATTTTTAAAATGGAAATTTCAATTTCTTTCGTTTTCTTGTCCTTTTTGTTTCTTGCAAATCTCCCATCTTGCGTCGAGAACAGGAAGTTCTTCTCAGTTCACCGATCTGGAAAGATGCAAGAGGAAGAACGAAGCTCAATCTTGACATCCTCCATTTTGTGTGTAAAACCCCCCAGGACTTTTAATTCCTCACTAAAGACACTTTAATAACTTCCTTTCATAAACAAACTTTTGCTGAACCAGCCTCATTGGGACTGAAGCCATCTAAAGGTCACACTGCCATCTACAGGCAGCATGAGGAGCTCAGCATACACACTGATATCATGTGCATACATTCAAAGCAGGGTCCGTATCACACTTTCTAATCACACACACCAATGATACTGTACATGATGCACAACTTTGCTTCGTAGTGTGCCACTTATCTTTAGATCATACACATTATGAAATAATCTCACGCAGGACTTGCATCATGAAACTAAACGAACTTTTAAGCTGTTGGTGTAAAGCTTGTTGTATAAAGAGGCCATCACTAGATGGCACAGGAGGAGTAGACTGGACCTGAGTCTCTCAATAACCCTACACACTGCCCACTGTTCACACAGTGGTACTTCTTGACCACTTACAGTGGTGCTTGAAAGTTTGTGAACCCTTTAGAATTTTCTATATTTCTGCATAAATATGAGCTAAAACATCATCAGATTTTCACACAAGTCTGAAAAGTAGATAAAGAGAACCCAGTTAAACAAAGGAGAAAAAATATTATACTTGGTCATTTATTTATTGAGGAAAATGACCCAATATTATATATCTGTGAGTGGCAAAAGTATGTGAACCTTTGCTTTCAGTATCTGGTGTGACCCCCTTGTGCAGCAATAACTGCAACTAAACATTTCCGGTAACTGTTGATCAGTCCTGCACACCGGCCTGGAGGAATTTTAGCCCGTTCCTCCATACAGAACAGCTTCAACTCTGGGATGTTGGTGGGTTTCCTCACATGAACTACTCACTTCAGGTCCTTCCACAACATTTGGATTGGATTAAGGTCAGGACTTTGACTTGGCCATTCCAAAACATTAACTTTATTCTTCTTTAACCATTCTTTGGTAGAACGACTTGTGTGCTTAGGGTCGTTGTCTTGCTGCATGACCCACCTTCTCTTGAGATTCAGTTCATGGACAGATGTCCTGACATTTTCCTTTAGAATTCACTGGTATAATTCAGAATTCATTGTTCCATCAATGATGGCAAGCCGTCCTGGCCCAGATACAGCAAAACAGGCCCAAACCATGATACTACCACCACCATGTTTCACAGCTGGGATAAGGTTCTTATGCTGTAATGCAGTGGTTTCCTTTCTGCAAACATAATGCTTCTCATTTAAACCAAAATTCTATTTTGGTCTCATCCATCCACAGAACATTTTTCCAATAGCCTTCTGGCTTGTCCACATGATCTTTAGCAAACTGCAGACAAGCAGCAATGTTCTTTTTGGAGAGCAGTGGCTTTCTCCTTGCAACTCTGCCATGCAGACCACTGTTGTTCAGTGTTCTCCTGATGGTGTACTCATGAACATTAACATTAGCCAATGTGAGAGAGGCCTTCAGTTGCTTAGAAGTTACCCTGGGGTCCTTTGTGACCTCGCCGACTATTACACGCCTTACTCTTGGAGTGATCGTTGTTGGTCGACCACTCCTGGGGAGGGTAACAATGGTGTTTAATTTCCTCCATTTGTACACAGTCTGTCTGACTGTGGATTGGTGGAGTCCAAACTCTTTACAGATGGTTTTGTAACCTTTTCCAGCCTGATGAGCATCAACAACGCTTTTTCTGAGGTCCTCAGAAACTTCCTTTGTTCGTGCCATGATACATTTCCACAAACGTGTTGTGAAGATCAGACTTTGATAGATCCCTGTTCTTTAAATAAAACAGGGTGCCCACTCACACCTGATTGCCATCCCAATTGATTGAAAACACCTGACTCTAATTTCACCTTCAAACTAACTGCTAATCCGAGAGGTTCACATACTTTTGCCACTCAGAGATATGCAATATTGGATTATTTTCCTCAGTAGATAAATGACCAAGTATAATATTTTTGTCTTATTTGTTTAACTGGGTTCTCTTTATCTACTTTTAGGACTTGTGTGAAAATCTGATGATGTTTTAAGTCATATTTATTCAGAAATATAGAAAATTCTAAAGGGTTCACAAACTTTCAAGCACCGCTGTAAAATGTCCGAATATCTTTTACTCAACAGCCAGGAGTGTGATGTTTATTGTAAAAGTCAGTGAAGATTATTAATCCACTAAAGCAAATACACACAGTTAGTTTTATATAGTGTATGAGTGTCATAACACTTTGGCTAAATGAAAAACGTCATTCTAAAATCAGATTGATCAGAATGTGTTCCAGAGAGGAACCGTCACCGCCTTCTAGTCCTTCAGAGAAGGCCCAAACATACAGTATCAGCATTTCCAATGTTATATTTAATTTCTTTCATTCTTTCATAATTTCATTATAATTATTCTCTTCTAGGGCGGCATGGTGGTGTAGTGGTTAGCACGGTCGCCTCACAGTAAGAAGGTCCGGGTTCGTGGCCGGCGAGGGCCTTTCTGTGCGATGTTTGCATGTTGTCCGTGTGGGTTTGCTCCGGTTTCCCCCACAGTCCAAAGGCATGCAGGTTCGGTTAACTGGTGACTCTAAATTGACCATGAGTGTGAATGGTTGTCTATGTGTCAGCCCTGTGATGACCTGGCGACTTGTCCAGGGTGTACCCCGCCTTTCGCCCGTAGTCAGCTGGGATAGGCTCCAGCTTGCCTGCGACCCTGTAGAACAGGATAAAGCGGCTACAGATAATGAGATGAGTATTCTCTTCTAATGTGGCTTCATTTTCTATCAAATGTGCTTCAGAAATGAAAGGGTGACTGTCCTGAAAACATTAAAATCGAGTTATCCAATGAGATTTGTTTTGTTTGTTGTCTCTAGGCTGAGAAGAGTTTAGAGCTGGCTCACTCATTGGTTAGGACTTCATTGCCAGGACAGAAGGCCATGGCAGTGTATGTTTATGTAGGAAGTGACAGATGAATTAACCAATCAGATTTTGATTTATAGTGGGTGGGACCAAAAATTGATCATCCTGGGCCTCCTCGAAGTGAGCTTAACTGTAAGTCGGCGCCGTTAGCACAGCAGTGAAGTCACCTTCCAGCCGGTGTAGCGTTCATCAGTAGTGTTAGCGAATGCTAATAAAGCAGTACTACAGTAGCTCCCAGTACTACTGAGAGCAAGTAATGACCGAGAAATTAAGATTTCTGTCTCCAGATTCTTCTTGCACGCACGCTCGCTACAGTATTTTTCACTCAGACTTAAATATTCATTTCCCTGAGTAATTTACTTAGTTACTTTTAAAACCACAATCAAGAACTCCACACAGCGGAGCGACCTGGCAGCCTGCTGCTAATCCTTTGCAAAATCCTTTGCCCTGTTGCTTTTTTGGTGTCTGGCTAAGTTCTGGCTGAGCTCAAGTCCCAGCTCTAATAGTAACGGTTCGCCATTGATGTGTTCGTGTGTCATATCATGACTGGACAGTATTTCAGGCTGCAAGGCAAATCATAGAAACATTATGATTTCTATAGTAAAAAGTTTTCATCGGGAATTGTGTAATAAATTAATAAAAAGAGGGTTTTTTTATGATTCAGCTATATCACACAAACAAGAATGTGGCTGACAACCTGCATTTTTTTTCTTTGTAAGTTACATTACATTAATGGCATTTAGAAGACACTCTTATCCAGAGCAACATAGAACAGACCCAGAGCAGCCTGGGGAAGAATTATGGGTTAAGTGCCTTGCTCAAGGGCACTTCAACCATTCCTGCTGGTCCAGGGAATCAAACCAGCAACCTTTTGGTCCCAAAGCTGCTTCTCTAACCAATAGGCCATGACTTTCCCATGAGTCAAGAGAGAAAAAGAGGTTCTATTTCATGGACGTCCAACAAAATGAAATTGATCATGGTTAAAGTATGACGTGCTGTTCGTTAATACGGTAAAAATAACTCAGTCCAACTTTTGAAAAAAAATCTGATTTTGTTAGCAAGATCAATGTCATTCTCCTATTTTATATTAAACTTTGGTCAAATATCTGTCACATTTTGCATTTTGTGCAATTTTTTTTACCTTGCGCAATACCAGAAAAATTCAGTTGAAATCAAGCCATTTGAGGCGAATTGGTCCGCCTCTGAAAAAACTTGCCGTTTGGATTTCCCAGCAAACGTTGATTTTCATGACATCACGTGCGAGACGCCTCCCTCTGAATCCTACGTCGGCGCTGGTTTGTTTATGAGAAAACGACCTGGTGGTTTTCTGCAAATTTCTTCAACGTTATCACGTAATTATTAAAATGGTTAACAGATGTATCGTAGGAGGGTGTAGCAACACCAATCTTGATGGGATTAGTACTCATCGTTTCCCAAAAGACCGGACAATGAGAGAGAAATGGGAGCGCTTGGTCTACACAGGCTGTGCATTGAGACTGCGCAAAGCTCACGCAGCCTGCTGGCGGTTCTGCAGGTGACGTCACGAATCTGGCTCCAGACTCCCTTTGGATTTTTCCAGACGCGTTTTGTTATTTTATTTTTTTCTGCTGTAGACAGATGGCCTTGTGCAAAATTACCCTTCTGAATGTATAAAGGGACATACTTTCATATTAAAAAAAACGAAATTGGTCCAGAATATGCACTTTAAGTATTGTGGTACAAGAGGAATAAGACACTTTGGGGTGTGCTATTACAGGAAACGAGACCATCAATGACGGCTTAGCTCACTCCGGCCCCGTCTAGTCCAGAAGAAGCGATCTAAAGTGGGCCACCTTGTGCAATAACTGTTGCAAGCTATATACACTAATACAAGCTGTATATAGACACTATATACACCCGAGGAATACCGACCTATTTGCCAGAAAGAATCCAAAACGGCGAGGAATTGACCGAGAAGAAGCAATTTTTGTTGAACTGCTCATTCAAGCTTAATTAGTCCATAACTTCATTAATAATTGTAATTCAGCAAATCTGGGTAGAAATGAAGCACTCCTCACTTCATGACAGGCACCACGAGTTGGCCCAGTGGTTAGCTTATCCACCTCTTGACTGGGAAATCATGAGTTCTCCTTGCAGTCAGGTCATACCAAAGACCATCATAAAAATTGTACCAGAGGACTAGCCCCCCTCCTCACTCTAACCCTAGCTGTATAGGCGAGAAGCCGAGGGCTTTGGAAACGGAGATCAGCGCCACACCCGTGTGGAGACTGCCTGGGAAGACCAGATCGTGGTGTGGAAGGGACTTTGACTTGATTTTGACCTTCATGCCAGAAAGAATCAGAATTAAGGGAGAAGAAGTGATTTGTTTGGAAACTGCTCGTTAGAGCTTCATTACTAATTGAAATTATGCAAATTTGTGTAGAAGCTATATGCACCCCAGGCAGACCCACATTCCTGCCAAAAAAAAAAAAATCAGTGAAGAATTGAGAAAGAAGAAGCGATTTTTGTGAAATGTGGACGATGCTGGACGGACGACGGACAACACACGATGGCATAAGGTCATCGCCTGTTAGCCAGATGAGCTAATAATCAACTCTGAGGTGGTGACAGGAACTCCTCTTTGTGTCTGATCGGATCACAGCACCTTGTCATTAACGGTTTTCCTTGAACAGCCCCCAAGTGTCTTATTTCTTACACATTTCAATCAAGTGCTCTTCTGTTTGGTGTCTGTAATTAGTTTGAGAATGAATGTGGTCTACATACAAAGCTTAAAGTGCATATCACGGGTAAATGACAGAGAGGAGGAGTATAGGAGCTCGGTGAGGGACTTTGCTGCTTGGTGCAACAGGAACCATCTGCAGCTCAACACCTTGAAAACCAAGGAGTTGGTCATTGACTTTGTGAGGTCCAGACCAAGGTCACGACCAGTTCTGATTGAGGGAGTCGAGGTGGAGGCTGTGGATTCCTACAAGTACCTCGGGCTGTGGCTGGACAGCAAGCTGGACTGGACTTACAACACCAACCACCTGTACAGGAAGGGACAGAGCAGACTGTACTTCCTGAGGAGGCTGTGGTCCTTTAACATCTGCAGGAAACTCCTGTGGATGTTCTATCAGTCTGTGGTCGCCAGTGTCCTGTTTTACACCGTGGTGTGCTGGAGGGGCAGCACATCCAAGAAGGACACATCCAGGCTGGACAAACTGATCAGGCGGGCCGGCTCTGTGGTCGGCATGAAGCTGGACTCTCTGGTGACGGTGGCGGAGAAGAGGACTATGGACAAAATACTGAACATCATGGACGATGCCAGTCACCCTCTGCACACCGTCATCAGCAACCAGAGGAGCCTGTTCAGTGACAGAATGCTCCTTCCCAAGTGCAGGACGAACAGACTCAAAAACTCCTTTGTCCTTCACGCCATCAGACTGTACAACTCCTCTCTTGGGGGGGGGGGGGGGGGGGGGGTAACCGGAGGACAGGAAGGAGCAGTAGCCTAGTCTGACAATAAACAATACTGGACAATGTGCAATATAATGTGCAATACCTCTTCCATTGGCCTTTTTTTCCCCTCTTCCCCATATCTTATTCTTATTCTTTTTTTATATTTGTATATGCAAACACCTAATTTAATTTATCTAGAAGTTTTTTTTTCTCTGTTTCTGTTCTCTGTTTATCCTGTAATGATGCTACTGGAATTTTAATTTCCCTGAGGGAACCCGCCCAAAGGGATCAATAAAATTCAATCTAATCTAATCTAATCTAATCTAATCTAATCTAATCTAATCTAATCTAATCTAATCTAAATTCAGGAGCAAGATCAATGTAATTCTCCTATTTTATATTAAACTTTGGTCAAATATCTGTCACATTTTGCATTTTGTGCAATTTTTTTACCTTGCGCAATACCAGAAAAATTCAGTTGAAATCAAGCCATTTGAGGCGAATTGGTCCGCCTCTGAAAAAACTTGCCGTTTGGATTTCCCAGGAAGCATTGATTTTCGGGGCGGCATGGTGGTGTAGTGGTTAGCACCGTCGCCTCATAGCAAGAAGGTCCGGGTTCGAGCCCCGTGGCCGGCGAGGGCCTTTCTGTGCGGAGTTTGCATGTTCTCCCTGTGTCTGCGTGGGTTTCCTCCGGGTGCTCCGGTTTCCCCCACAGTCCAAAGACATGCAGGTTAGGTTAACTGGTGACTCTAAATTGACCGTAGGTGTGAATGTGAGTGTGAATGGTTGTCTGTGTCTATGTGTCAGCCCTGTGATGACCTGGTGACTTGTCCAGGGTGTACCCCGCCTTTCACCCGTAGTCAGCTGGGATAGGCTCCAGCTTGCCTGCGACCCTGTAGAACAGGATAAAGCGGCTACAGATAATGAGGTGAGACATTGATTTTCGTGACATCGCGTGCGGGACGCCTCCCTCTGAATCCTACGTCAGCGCTGGTTTGTTTATGAGAAAATGACCTGGTGGTTTTCTGCAAATTTCTTCAACGTTATCATGAAATTATTAAAATGGTTAACAGATGTATCGTAGGAGGGTGTAGCAACACCGATCTTGATGGGATCTCATACTCATCGTTTCCCACATTGAGCTCAGGTGACAATTCCATATTTCAATGCAAAATCACTAGCTGCTAAACTTGGTCTACACAGGCTGTGCACTGAAACCGTCCAAGCTCTCGCAGCCTGCTGGCGCTTCCACACGTGACGTCACGAATCTGGCTCCAGACTCCCTTGGGATTTTTCCAGATGCGTTTTGTTATTTTATTTTTTTTTCTGCTGTAGACAGATGGCCTTGTGCAAAATTACCCTTCTGGATGAGTGTGCAAAGGGACATTCTTTCATATTAAAAAAAAAACGAATTTGGTCCAGGCATGGGCGTCGTCACCATTGAATGTGAAGGTAACGTGTCCCCTTCACATTTCATAATTCTTCGTTTGGACCCCCACATTTAACATAAAATATTAGTTCACCCAGCTCTGTTTCTGTTGCTTCGTGAAAGAATCCGTTCCACTTGATCAATAAGAGAATACACATACCACTGAAAATCCACTCCGGGTTTCCCGGGCATTCCCTACAACAACTCACTGCACTCGAGTGAAGTGAATCTCAGTGCAAGCAGAGAAATGTTGGTGCAGCTGCTGGAAAGTGGAGGAGGTGACGTCAGCCCCATTGCCACCTCACAATGGCTAGCTTTTGCTAAAACCTTATTCTTTTGTTATATGCCCTCAAAATTAACCCTAGGCCACGTTAAATTAATGTTCAACTAAACAATGAAACAAGCTTAGCCTAATGGGGTGTTCTTGGGTGATGATGAATTGTTTGCAGTATTTGCTCCCTCCCAGACACAATGGACATAAGGACATTCTTTAGAAAGAAACGAAAAGTCAGTCAGAATTTCCCCACAGGACAGGGGTTTTTGTCCCAATGGAAATGTTAGTGCAGTTAGCTGGCTAGTCAATGTTAGGAGATGTATCAGCTAGCTTAACGTTAGCTATCATTTAATTCAAACCCAGTAGGCCTGCCTTACTGTAATGCCAATAATGAGGTCAAGTCTGCTCTGATGATATTTATTGATTCCTTGTTTTGTCTGGTCTTTGGCAGTTTTCTGGAAAGCAACATGGGAAATCGGTGTATGGGGAAGGAATAGTCGAAAGGAAAGCGATGGAGAGAGATGATGTTACTCCAGGTGGATTGTGAAGGAAAGGGGGATAAAAGTTATGAAGTGGTAGAAATTGTGGTGGCACCAATGTAAGAAGGAGTTCTATCTATAAATCTATTTGTTATACTAATCTTAATGTTACTGTAGTACCACCATTGCATGTAGGTTGACAAAACTGCACTTGTTCATTGTGTGAAGTTCTCTTTTACGTGTCGTTGCTTGACCCAGTGTAATTTTGTGTTATGAAGACTGCATGATGCCATGCCATTTTTGTTACGAGTATCGCTAAATTGGAAAAAAGTAAAACGCACCCACTAAAGTCACTGTTGGTGGTTAACAAAATTGCACCTGTTCATTGTGTGAAGTTGTTTTTTATGTGTCACCGTTGTGTGATTGTGTGTTATGAAGTTTGCATGATGCCATGTCATGCCTGTTCATTGTGTGAAATTATGAATATTGTTATTTTTAAACATACAGTTGAGCGTCACTATTGCTTAGCACAGTGGCATGTTGTGTTACATGTAAAACTAAATAAAAAAGAAAACACAAAATAAAAAGTAAAATGCACCCATAAAGTCATTGTTGGTGATAAATTGTGTCACATTCATCTCATTATCTTAGGCAGAGCAGTGGGTTTAAAAACAGGCTGATGAATATACGGACTAGGTGAATGAGGACTTATTGTTGAGTCTCGAAAATAGTCATTAAGTGACTTTTGTAGGTAAAATTAGGTGTTTAACAACCTGTTAAAAATACACCAGAATGCAGGAAATGGCATCTAATTAATTAAAAATTTTCTGGGGGACGACCCCCCACCAGTGTGTCCCCCCCCCACATTAAAAATGCTTCTGACGCCCCTGGGTCCAGGATATGCCCTTTAAAGGGGTACCAAATATAATATATACAGTTGCTGATGTGACAAAGTAACGTATTCTTAAGTATTCTATCAAATTTATATACTAGAAAACAACGAAATATCTTGGTAATTGTAAATATAATATTTTATACGCTAAACCGCACAAGAGTTGGCATTTTTAAAAGACCGTGACGTCAGCGCTACCCACTGCACTAGCGGAACTCTCCGAAATAGAGGAGATAAGTGTGTAATCATGGCGTCGGGTGCATCAAGTGAAAGCGACAGCTCTGTCGAATCATACGAAGAGATCCCGCAAGACACACTGCAAGCAGGCTATGGCTTAGAAGGGTACCAGTTTGAACCTAGGAGAGGTACTCTCGACTCCGGTGATGAAATAAGAGAAGAAAGCTCGGATGACGGCGAGGATGAGACTGATGCTGACCATGGGCATGGCGAGCGTGGGGCAGAGCATCTGCGTGCAGGTGACACGGCGTGGTGCTCGTGCAGAAAATGTAACGTGGAGTTGCTCACGAGTCCAGCAGAATTTATTTGCTGCAATGAGATAGGCGCCACCCGTGGACTTGCGAAATCGTCGCAAGAGGCAGAAACAGGTATTTCACACGTGCTATTCCCAACCTCAATGAGCCAACACAACTGGGCACATACATACGTCATGAGTGTTACGCAGAGAAAATGAATGTGCGTTCTGATTGGATAAAATTAATATCATGGCGGGCTGTTCAAACTGCGGAAATAGTTTGCTCGAGCTACTTTCAAAACATGTCTGTGAAGATTCTCAATCATCCAGGTCATAGTAAACTGTGGGTGGTAGAAATGGGCAACTGGACTTGCTTGAAGATTCTTGAAAATGTTTCACCTCTCGTCCAAAAGGCTTCCTCAGTTCTGTCTGACTAATAGGGAGTATCAGATATTTATCCTCTCCTGGATCAGAATCAGAATTCTGATGACCAGCTCATCTAAGGTGTCATTGAGGCATCATGTTGGTGTGGGTCACTGGAGGCTGGGTGTGAATGGCGAGTCATTAGGGTGATCAATGGCAATCTGACTCTCTCTGTCCTCCTGTGAGTCACTGAAAACAGCTGGGTCCTGGCGTACACCCAGCCGTCTGGGAAGAGTGTCCAATACCGCCTTGTAGATAGATGGTTGACAAATGATGTCTTAGACCCCCACCTCTGTTCAGTGATGGCCGTTCCAGGTTGACAAAATGGCTTCTTTAAGGCCAAGTTTACATTAGACCGTATCTGTCTCGTTTTCTTCGCAGATGCACTGTCCGTTTACATTAAAACGCCTGGAAACGCCGGGAAACGGGAATCCGCCAGGGTCCACGTATTCAATCTAGATTGTGTCAGCTCCGGTGCTGTGTAAACATTGAGAATACGCGGATACGCTGTGCTGAGCTCTAGCTGGCGTCGTCATTGGACAACGACACTGTGACATCCACCTTCCTGATTCGCTGGCGTTGGTCATGTGACGCGACTGCTGAAAAACGGCGCGGACTTCCGCCTTGTATCACCTTTCATTAAAGAGTATAAAAGTATGAAAATACTGCAAATACTGATGCAAATACTGCCCATTGTGTAGTTATGATTGTCTTTAGGCTTGCCATCCTTCCACTTGCAAGTGGTAAGTGACGCGCATGCCCGACATGCACTGGGATCACACACACAGCGGCTCAGTCCCGAATCACTGCTCGTGCACTTCACTCGAGCGCTCTGTGAGCTGCGCAGGGCCGGAGTGCACACCCTCCAGAGGGCACTCGCTGTTCAGGGCGGAGTGATTTGGAGCGCAGGATGCCTGCGGAGCCGAGCGTATCCGTGTATCGGTGTTGCTGTGTGCGCGCGAATCGTGCATTGGTGTTGCTGTGTGCACACTAATCGTTTTAAAAACGTTAATCTGATGATCCGCTGATACGGTCTAATGTAAACCCCACCTAACTCCTCGCTCATACCAACGATCCTCTCTGGCTAAAATGCGTACATTACAATCCTGAAATGAGTGTCCTTTGTTGTTAAGATGAATGTAGACAGACAAGTCCTGGCCTGAGGAGCTGGCTCTCCTGTGTTGGGCCAAGCGCCTGTATAGCGGTTGTTTGGTCTCACCAATATACGAATCCGTGCAATTCTCACTGCACTGAATTGCATACACTACGTTGTCCTGTTTGTGTCTGGGTATTCTGTCCTTAGGGTGGACCAGTTTCTGCTTCAGGGTGTTACTGGGTCTGAAATGTACCGGAATGTTCATCTACAAGGCGGTATTGGACACTCTTCCCAGACGGCTGGGTGTACGCCAAGACCCAGCTGTTTTCAGTGACTCACAGGAGGACAGAGAGAGTCAGATTGCCATTGATCACCCTAATGACTCGCTGTTCACACCCAGCCTCCAGTGACCCACACCAACATGATGCCTCAATGACACCTTAGATGAGCTGGTCATCAGAATTCTGATTCTGATCCAGGAGAGGATAAATATCCGATACTCCCTATTAGTCAGACAGAACTGAGGAAGCCTTTTGGACGAGAGGTGAAACGTTTTCAAGAATCTTCAAGCAAGTCCAGTTGCCCATTTCTACCACCCACAGTTTACTTTCAAAACACTATAACTTTCCAACCTTAGAACAAAAAACTTTTGTAAGTCTTGAGTAAGGTTCGTTAATGTGTGTTTTATTGTTATATTTACTCTCTATATTGCCCTCTGTTCCCCTTTAAGGTCAATGTTAATCTTAGCAGTAATGCTTCTGTTACTTATTTGCGCAGACCAACTACATGCATTGAGAATAATTGCTTGAACTGAAGACTGTGTTATGCTTTTTGTCACTTTTGTGTGCATCAGTCAAACACCTTGTTATCAAAGTTTGTTTTCTGTTTCTGAGAAATTTGGTTAGGTGTGCGATATCCTGTTAGTTGAGGTTTTTGCACTCAAACACACACCACATTGCCCTACTCTCCTGCCATAACTTTTATAGTATTTTTACAGAAGTGTGTGTGACACACTCATGTCTCATCATGTGTGATGATTGACATAGTAAGTCATTACGTAAGTCATTTTGTAAACTGTAAGTGATGGCAGAATTATTGGCACCCTTCATGAAAATGATTTAAAAAATTAATAACGCGCAACAAATCATTATCTAAGTATAAATCTCTTTGGATACTGTGTAAAGGGTTTTTTGTTTGTTTGTTTGTTTTTTCTGAATATAAATTGTGTGGAGTGGCACGGTGGTGTAGTGGTTAGCACTGTTGCCTCACGGCAAGAAGGTCCGGGTTCAAGCCCCGGGGCCGGCGAGGGCCTTTCTGTGTGGAGTTTGCATGTTCTGTCCGTGTGGGTTTCCTCCGGGTGCTCCGGTTTCCCCCACAGTCCAAAGACATGCAGGTTAGGTTAACTGGTGACTCTAAATTGACCGTTGGTGTGAGTGTGAATGGTTGTCTATGTGTCAGCCCTGTGATGACTTGTCCAGGGTGAACCCTGCTTTTCGCCCTTAGGTGGTGTTTACATTAGACCGTATCCGTCTCGTTTTCGTCGCGGATGCACTGTCCGTCTACATTAAAACGCCGGGAAACGACTCCACAGGCGGAACAACTTGAATCCGCCAGGGCCCACGTATTCAACCCAGTTCGTATCTGATCCGGTGCTGTGTAAACATTGAGGAACGAAGAAACGCTGTGCTGAGCTCTAACTGACGTCGTCATTGGACAACGTCACTGTGACATCCACCTTCCTGATTCGCTGGCGTTGGGATCACACACACAGCGGCTCAGTCCCGAATCACTGCTCGTGCGCTTCACTCGCGCGCTCTGTGAGCTGCGCAGGGCCGGAGTGCGCACCCTCCAGAGGGCACTCGCTGTTCAGGGCGGAGTGATTTGGAGCGCAGGAGGAAGCGCTGAGCCGCACTGAGGTTTATTTACACATTTCAACTTATTTACCTCCTTCAGGCGCTTAAACTCAGTGAGAACATGAACATCACAGCCAGGTGTGTTTATCTGCTGGAGAAGGTGTTCGCTTGCCATCCTTCCACTTGCAAGTGGTGAGTGACTTGCGCATGCCCGATATGCACTGGGATCATGTGACGTGCCGTCTAATTAGTCATGTGATTAGCGTATCCGTGTATTGGCGTTGCTGTGTGCACGCGAATCGTGTATTGGCGTTGCTGTATGCACGCGAATCGTTTTAAAAACGTTAATCTGATGATCCGCTGATACGGTCTAATGTAAACATCACCTTAGTCAGCTGGGATAGGCTCCAGCTTGCCTGCGACCCTGTAGAACAGGATAAAGCGGCTAGAGATAATGAGATGAGATGAGATAAATTGTGTGTTTGTATATTTGCTCTAACTTCAGAAGATGCAGAATGTGCAGCCTGATGTGTAGTGTATCTGCTCATGTAAACAAAAACATTGGCAAGAAATGCAATCGATCAGTGCAGTCATCTGGAACGAAGCATTTCTGATCGTTTTAAATCCCTTACTTTATTTTTATATTTCAGTCTCCGCAGTCTGTGTGTCTCGCCTTGGTGTGTGTGACCTCAGCTTGCCCTCGGTGATCCATCATTTTCACAGACCAGGTGGTGAATAGCGCTCACAGTTTTGATTGACGCCACTTGGTAGCCATCTCCATAGCAACAACCGAATGTTTTCTGCTTTGTCGAAGCTCAGGTTTATCAAAGCAATCCGGTTTTAGGAATGTACATAACATACTGGAATGTTTACAGAGTGAAAATTGTCATCGTAAGCAGACATGGATGAGAATGGCTCGAGCTCATCTCTTTCCTCTCCAGCTAAGCTTGGCATCTTTTCCATTAGCATGTGCAGATTTAGCGTGATGCGAGAGGAGGGGGGTTGGGTTCTTCAAGAGGCTCGCAGCTGTGAAATGTTAACGAAATCCACGTCAGACACAGGTCTGGCTCAGTAAAGCAATGTCTGAGTTAATCTTTTGTCTCTGGTGCTGAGTTAATGATAGAATCTTTCTTATGCAAACGTTGGATGAAGACAAAAAAAGTGAGACAGATTTTGCTTCAGTGTACTGTTTAATAGCAACCTAATTACATTCACTGCCCATTAGATCACTCTGAGTGGTAATAGAGCCTATTATATTCATCTCATCTCATCTCATCTCATCTCACTATCTCTAGCCGCTTTATCCTGTTCTACAGGGTCGCAGGCAAGCTGGAGCCTATCCCAGCTGACTACGGGCGAAAGGCGGGGTACACCCTGGACAAGTCACCAGGTCATCACAGGGCTGACACATAGACACAGACAACCATTCACACTCACATTCACACCTACGGTCAATTTAGAGCCACCAGTTAACCTAACCTGCATGTCTTTGGACTGTGGGGGAAACCGGAGCACCCGGAGGAAACCCACATGGACACGGGGAGAACATGCAAACTCCACACAGAAAGGCCCTCGCCGGCCACGGGGCTCGAACCCGGACCTTCTTGCTGTGAGGCGACAAAGCTAACCACTACACCACCGTGCCGCCCCCTATTATATTCATATTCTATATACATATTGTTTAAGTCAAGTACAAAGAATTTAGTAGTTAATACTACTGTGTTTATTAAATTGAATTAAATTTTATTTGTATAGCACTTTTAATTAAAGTGTCACAGGGAGGCATAAATTTACATACATCCACATGTACAGTACTGTGCAAAAGTCTTAGGCCCCCTATTTTTTTTCATACAAACTATGTTATAGATTTCTGTTTCATACCTACAGTATTTTTACTTGTATTTTATACCAACAGTATTTCTATTTTATGTCGACAATATTTCTAATGGTATTTTACACCTAGAATATTTCTATTTTATACCTACAGTATTTCTATTTTATACCTATAATATTTCTATTGGTATTTTATACCTACAGTATTTCTGTTTGTATTTTATACCCACAGTGTTTCTATTGGTATTTTATACCTACAGTGTTTCTACTGGTATTTTTTACCAACCGTATTTCTATTTTATACCTACAGTGTTTCTATTTCTATTTTATACCTACAGTGTTTCTACTGGTATTTTATACCTACAGTATTTCTATTGGTATTTTACACCTACAATATTTCTATTTTATACCTACAGTATTTCTATTGGTATTTTATACCTACAATATTTCTATTTGTATTTTATACCTACAGTGTTTCTACTGGTATTTTATACCTACAGTGTTTCTATTGGTATTTTATACCTACAGTGTTTTCTACTGGTATTTTATGCCTACAGTATTTATATTGGTATTTTATACCTACAGTATTTCTATCGTAATTTTATTGATGTTCTATTAAGCACTTTTTCAGGCATTTATATCTTGTACAGTTCTATTTCACATACAGTTTATTTTCAGCTTGTATTGCTGTATTTTAACATACTGTATTGTTATTGAGCGATTTCTGCCATAAGAATTTACTTCGGGATTACTAAAGTTTTATCTGATCTTATCTTATCTTTATGACTTCTGCGTTATCAAGTCAGTACAAAAGCATTTTAGAGTTCCAAGCGTTCGTTTTCCAGCACAAAATTAAATGTTACAGAAAAAAAAAATGTTTGTAGCTGAGCAGCAAATTACATAAGAGACCACTTTTCAGATTAAAAAAGAAAACATCATGGAAGGCTACTGAGTTTTAGTAAAACCTACAGCTCATTTCATTATAAAATTGCACTCATTGTACCTGAGACTAGTATTTTTTTTTTTTTTGAAAGCAAGGGGTCGTCTCACACCAGATACTGACTTTGTTTCATTTATTATGGCTTACTGATTACTGTTTGTAATTTAATTTCATTATTTTGAAGCCATTTTTAATCTACAGCATTTCTTTACATGTGCCTAAGACTTTTACACACTACTGTAGATATGTAGATTTAGGTCCGTAGTAGCAAGGAAAATCTGCCTTAGATGACATAAGGAAGAAACCTTGAGAGGAACCAGACTCAAAAGTGGAAACCATTTACTTCTAAGTGACATCAGATGGTGGGATTATAAATCATGACATGTGGAATGATGTCTAGAACTGCGGACCAAGTCACACAGTATGAATTGTGTTTAAATGATGGACAGTACAATCAGTACAGTATTTCTGATTCCAGCAGCAGTTCAGGTCTACAGGATCCAGGTGAGATTATCCACTAAAGAAAGGCTGGGAGTTGGGAATAAATAGTTTTTTGGAGTTGCAATCATTATGCCATCGATGTGCCACCATGCACATGAGCACGAAGTGAGTCACAAGCGCAGAATCTCGAAGCAGAAGTATCAGGATGAATCAGGCAGATCTCGAGGGAAAGAGTACTGTAGTTGGTATTCCTTGAAAAGGCTTTTATGGTAAAAAAAAAAAAAAGAAGTTGCCCCACATTGCTCCTTGTTTCACATTCAAGCTTTGGAATGTTAGTTATTTAACTGCTGGATTTAGGTTTGCTTCGCTTTTAAAACGTCTCTTTTAAAGCTCTGATAGTCATTGTTGTTTTACTTTCCAAAAAAGATAAACATGATTAAACCAGTTAAAGCTTCTATTTTCATATTTGGTAGTCTGATGTAGTGTGAATGGTTGTTTGTCTCTGTGTGTCAGCCCTGCGATAACCTGGCGCCTTGTCCAGGGTGTACCCCACCTCTCGCCCATAGTCAGCTGGGATCGGCTCCAGCTTGCCTGCGACCCTGTAGAACAGGATAAGCGGCTACAGATAATAGATGGATGGATGGATGGATGGATGGGTGATCTGTGATGTAAATCTTTCAGAATTGTTTGTCAAGTTTGCGATAGGGGGGCGGCACGGTGGTGTAGTGGTTAGCGCTGTCGCCTCACAGCAAGAAGGTCCTGGGTTCGAGCCCCAGGGCCGGCGAGGGCCTTTCTGTGTGGAGTTTGCATGTTCTCCCCGTGTCCGCGTGGGTTTCCTCCGGGTGCTCCGGTTTCCCCCACAGTCCAAAGACATGCAGGTTAGGTTAACTGGTGACTCTAAATTGACCGTAGGTGTGAATGTGAGTGTGAATGGTTGTCTGTGTCTATGTGTCAGCCCTGTGATGACCTGGCGACTTGTCCAGGGTGTACCCCGCCTTTCGCCCATAGTCAGCTGGGATAGGCTCCAGCTTGCCTGCGACCCTGTAGAAGGATAAAGCGGCTAGAGATAATGAGATGAGATGAGAAGTTTGCGATAGGCAACAGTCAGTACACAGCAGGTAATCTAGTACCTCATAGCCTCAGGGTTTAATTAAATAATATTGGCTGGCATTGAGTGGTATATCAGATATATTCCGTTCAACTAGCATGCTAGATGAATGGAATATATCTGATATACCATGAAAAAACAGCCATTATAATAATAATAATTATTATTATTATTATTATACATTCCTTTCGGGTGTTCAATGCGTCTTTCTTTTCAAAATTCTCTCAAAATCTTCCGTGTTTAACGACGCAAACCTGGCGGCCATGTTTGTTTACAAATTGCCACCTTCGCTTGCTAGTGCAGAAGTTTTACATCTCTGACGTGTGACGTCATGTTGTCTTGACAACTATGCAATATCGTAAACCATATTCAACGCTCACTCTCCATTGGGTAGAGTGATGTAGTACATGTAGGATAAGCGATATGCTAACAATATTGCATGCTGTCAAACCAAATGAATGAAACCCACTAGAAGGGAATAGAAGACGTGTTTTTATTCCATCGGAAAAGTGTCCTGTATGCATAATAATTTTGCTTATTGCACTGAGATCCTACAGTTACTGAAAATGAATGAATGGATAAATTAATTTCAGACAATTCAGAACAAATAGCCATGAGTTTGATGTAGAAAAATAACTGTTAGTTGTACCCCTGATACTAGTCAGGAAGTTTGGACACCCCTACTCATTCACAGGTTTTTCTGTATTTTGTATTTTCTACATTGTAGAATGATACTGAATACAGTACATCAAAACTATGAAACAACATATGGAATCATGTGGTAAACAATAACGTTCTAAAAAAACAACAACATGTTTCATATTTTCGATTCTTCAGAGTAGCCAGCGTTTACCTTGATGACGCTTTGCACACTACTGGCATTATCTTAACCAACTTCATGAGGTAGTCACCTGGAATGCTCTTCAATTAACAATTTCTTGCCTTCTTAATGTGTTTGAGATGAAACAGTTAATAGTAAATAATAAAACATACAGTCAATAGCCCGATACCACAACTGTAGTCGTCTTCTTCTTCTTTTGGCTGCTCCCGATTAGGGGTCGCCACAGCGGATCTTTCGTCTCCATTGCTCCCTGTCTTCCGCATCCTTCTCTACCACACGTTCCACTTTCCTCTCCTGTCTCACCACATCCATGTATCTCCTCTTTGGCTTTCCTTATTTTCGTTTGCCTGGCAGCTCCATCCTCAACATTCTCCTTCCCACATGCTCTGCATCTCTTCTCAGGATGTACACACAAAATGTCCAACTTCCTTCTTTCCATCATACCTGCTAAATCTCTCGCTCTGCCAGTCTATGTTCCCACATTCAGTGTTCCTACCCTCAATTCTAAGCTCCTTCCCTTCCATCTTTCACGCTGTCTCCTAACATGCCTCCCCCCTCTCTTTCTCCTTCTCCGTTTTGGCGCAACAGTAGCACACTTTCCACCGGCACCCTGTTGACCAACAGTACCAGAGGCGGTTGTTGTTAACCCGGGCCCCGACCGATCCGGTATAGTATTTCTCTTTTCATTCCGCATGTAAGATTTGGCACGGTTTTATGCCAGATGCCCTTCCTGATGCAACCCTCTCCAATTTATCCAGGCTTGGGACCGGCACCAAGAGTACGCTTATGCACCCCCAGTGGCTACCACAACTGTAGTAATCTATATTATGTCAAGAACTGCTCAACTAAGTAAAGAGAAACGACATCCATCATTACTTTAAGACATGAAGTGTATGTATATATATTTATTAAAATTTTATCCATTTATTTTAGTATTATATCCTAATAGGTGAATGAAAACAAATTAGATTGTATTTTTGTACCAATACCATTTATAGACACACTTCCATAGTCTAGCTGTCCTTTAAGAGTCTGGCTGAGAAAGACTTAAGCAAAAAAGACCTGAAATAGAAAGTACATGTGTGTGTTATATATAGGAATTATGCTCTAAAATATATAGTTAATATACTGTATAAGCTAAAAAGTAAAACATGGTCATGTCATGATCATATGATGTGAGCGTATGGTCCAGATGCGGAGTTTCTTGAACAGAACCTGACAACAAATCTTAGTGAAAACTCAAAAAAGCACACAACTGGTAAACACTGTCAGAAATTCAAAATATGAAAATGTCCAACTGAAATAAACAAACAGATCAAAATTGTGAATGGAATTGTTGGCAGGACTTTGCAAAATCAATCCATCCATCACCGCTTATCCTGTGCAGGGTCACAGGCAAGCTGGAGCCTATCCCAGCTGACTATGGGCGAGAGGCAGGATACACCCTGGACAAGTCGCCAGGTCATCACAGGGCTGACACATAGAGACAAACAACTATTCATGCCCACACCTACAGTCAATTTAGAGCCACCAGTTAGCCTAACCTGCATGTCTTTAGACTGTGGGGGAAACCGGAGCAACCAGAAGAAGCCCACACAGATACAGTGAGAACGTCCAAACTCCACACAGAAAGGCCTCCGTTGGCCACTGGGCTCGAACCCAGAACCTTCTTGCTGTGAGGCGACAGTGCTAACCACTACACCACCCTGCCACTCCACTTTGGAAAATGTATCTGGTGAGCCAGTGACAGGTAAAAGGTTAAATATTAAAAGTTGGGGTTTCTGAGTGGCACAACAACAACAACAAAAATATCTTTGTCCTATTGTCAGGGTCGAGGTGGTGAGCTTGAATCCTGATGATACCAATATCCATCATTATCAGGACTCATGGGAGTGAAATCATGCTCTCTGAGCGGGAGGGATGGCCAACATGTTCAGCCCTGTCAATCACAGTGACACTAGCCAATCACGTGTGTCTTTGGTGTGGTGTATGCAGAAGAGGGCAAACAGTGCTCTCCTCCAAGTCTGGTACGCTGCTCAGGGATGCAACATGAGCAGCAGTATGAAAAGAAACAGTTGGCTGGTTTCACATGTCTCAGAGGAAGAATGTGTAGCCTTCTGTCTCCTTGGTTGGTAGCTGGAGTATGATCGGGGAGTGCTGGCTGATGGGTGGGAATTGGCAGGTGACCAAATTGGAGAGAAAAACGAGGGGGAGGGGGATCAAATATAGTTACAAAAAGTACAAAATATTTTCAGAAGGTTTTAATTGAGGGTTGGACAAATATCAAGTGGTTGGGACTTCCAGATGTTTGCAACATCAAAACAGAAGGCCACCCATTTCACACATTTTCTCGGCACTTTCAACAGAGCAACACTGAATCATCTCAGGCATTTCGAGATGCATGAAAGTACTGAAATTGTTAAGAGATCTAAAAGTGAGTAACATGATTCTAGGTGAAATTCTAGATGAACCATGCCGGAGGTGCATCGATGCTAGAAAGATGGAGTTTATGGTGTAAGTCTGGCTGGAGCAGTTTCGACCAGCTTTAGACTTAGATTTAGACTTAGACAACCTTTATTGTCATTCAGTATGCAACAAGTGTACAACAAATTTTGTTGCAATTTGGCTCAGCACAGAATTAAATATGAAGTGTATTAAGTTATTAATAGAAGTTTGGGTTTGGAGTTCAGCAGTCTGGTGACCTGGGGGACAAAGCTGTTACAGAACCTGGTGGTCCTGCACCTAATGCTGCAGAACCTCTTTCTGGAGGCCAGGGGTGAGAACAGTCCATAATGAGGGTGTGAGGGGTCACTGATGATGTTTCTGGCTCAAGACATGCAACACCTTGGTACAGTGTCCTGAATGGAGGGAAGAGAAGTCCCAATGATTTTCTCTGCTGTCCTCACCACTCTCCTCACATTCTTCCAATCAGAGGCACTGCAGCCTCCACACCACACAGAGATGCAGTTGGTTAGAACGCTCTCTATGGTGCTTCTGTAGAATGTAGTGAGGATGGGCAGGGGCAGGTGGGCTCTCCTCATCCTACTCAGGAAGTGCAGACATTGCTGTGCCTTCTTGACCAGTGATGCAGTGTTCACAGACCAGGTGAAGTTGTCCGTGATGTGCACCCCCAGAAACTTGGTGCTATTGACCACCTCCACGGCCGTGTTTTTGATGAGAAGTGGAGCGTGGCTGGGTTGGTTTTTCCTGAAGTCAACAATGATCTCTTTAGTTTTGTCCACGTTCAGGATCAGGTTATTTTCCCTGCACCAGCCCACCAGCTGCTCCACCTCCTGTCTATAGGCCAGGTCGTTATCGTACCTGATGAGGCCCACCACTGTTGTGTCGTCAGCAAACTTCACAATGTGGTTGCTGGTAGCCCTGAGGACACAGTCATGTGTCATCAGAGTGAACAGCAGAGGGCTCAGGACACAGCCCTGAGGGGAGCCTGTGCTGAGGGTGATGATATTGGAGGTGTTCTGTCCGACCCGCACTGACCGTGGTCTTTCAGTGAGGAAGTCCAGCAGCCAGTTGCACAGGGGGGTGCTGAAGCCCAGGGGACCCAGTTTGTTCACCAGATGCTGTGGAATGATAGTATTAAACGCTGAACTGAAGTCCAGGAACAGCATCCGCACGAGTGTTTTTTTCCTCCAGGTGTGCAAGGCTCAGGTGAAGAGTGGAGGAGATGGCGTCTTCAGTGGAGTGGTTTGGCTGGTAGGCAAACTGGAAGGGGTCAAATGTGGGAGGGAGCCTGGAGGTGATGTACTCCTTTACCAGTCTCTCAAAGCACTTCATCATAACAGGCCGGTAGTCATTGAATGATGTGATGATGGTGGCAGTCTTGAAACATGATAGGACTTTGGCTTGATCCAGTGAGGTGTTGAAGATGTCCGTTAGAACATGAGCCAGCTGGTCTGCACATTTCCTGAGCACCTGACCAGGAATATTATCGGGGCCCGGGGCCTTTCGTGTGTTGACTCTCCTCAGATTCCTCCGCACCTTCGCTGTATCAAGACAGAGTGCCTTTTCATCTTGATGAGGAACAGCTTTCACTGCAGGAGTGTTATTTAGTGCCTGAAACCTCCCAAAGAAGTTAGAGTTCATTTAGGAAGTCCGCGTCATCATCACACTCGGGAGGGGCTATCCTGTAATTTGTGATAGCCCGTATGCCTTTCTACATATTCCTGGTGTTGGTGGTGTCGTGGAAAAAGTCCTGGATTTTTTGACTGTGAGCACGCTTTGCTCATCTGATGGCACGGTTCAAGTTTGCTCTCACTGTTCTCAGTGCCTTCTCGTCACCAGACTTGAAGGCTGAGTTCCGTGCCTTTAGCATTTTGCGTACTTCATAAGTCATCCAGGGTTTTTGGTTGGCCCGGTGGTGATGCTCTTTGTCACTGATGTCCTCCATGCATTTGTTGATGTAGGCTGACACAGACATGGCATACTCATCTATGTTGGTTTGATCATTATAAGTGGCAGCTTCCTTGAACATGTCCCAGTCCGTGCACTCAAAACGGTCCCGTAGTGCCTCCATAGCCCCCTCAGACCACACCCTCACCTGCCTCACTGTACGTTAGTCTGTGTATATTTTTTTGATAATCCAGGACACAATGCATGAGAATAATCTCAGTGAGAAAATATGAACGCGAATCAACTTTTTAGCAACCATGTCCCTATCCCAATGCGGCATGGTGGTGTAGTGGTTAGCACTGTTGCCTCACAGCAAGAAGGTTCTGGGTTCGAGCCCAGTGGCTGACGGGGGACTTTTTGTGTTGAGTTTGCATGTTCTCCCCGTGTCTGCGTGGGTTTCCTCCGGGTGCTCTGGTTTCCCCCATAGTCCAAAGACATACAGTTGGGGTAACTGGCTACTCTAAGGGTGTTTTCACACTTGGTCCCTTTCAGCCATCTAACCAAACTCAGATCGATGACTCAGCATTTTTTGCGCATATGTGAACACTCCAACTGTACCCAGACCCCTTTAAAGCGAACCGAACTGAGACCACCTCAGGAGGTGGTCTCAGTACGGTTCGCTAAAAATTAACGGTACGGTTCGCCTAATCTGTGCATTGTGAACAAAAAGCACACCGGGTTCACGTCGCCTTTTTCACTGTAGTTTAACCTTCTTCGTTTGCCGTAGTTGGTCACGTGACTGTAGCAGGGAAACTCAACTTCCTTTTGGAACTTACCACAGCTGCTTTACAGTTCTCTGAACTTACTGACTGATGAGTCGGCCAAAATAATATAACTATATATTTTATATATATTATAAAAAACAGGATATAAAAAATATATAATTTATTTTCCTTAATCCGCACTATTTTGATCAAAGAATACAGCAGGGCAAGCATGGCAGCAGACATTTTGATTCAAGAGAAAATTACTCAGAATTCCGTGCACTGGGGGTCTGAGGGCTCTAGAGGACCTGGTGTGAACAGAAAGAGGACTGAGGCCCCATCAAAGCTTAACTGGACCAGAAAGAGAACCCAGTCCTCTTTGTAATAAATTCACAGTGTGAACACAAAAAGAACTGAGTTCTTTTTCTGTTGGTCCACTTTTTGGTCCACTTAAAGAGGACTGAGTCTGGTTCCTTTAAAGGGGACCAGGTGTGAAAACACCCTAAATTGCCCAAATGTGTGTATGAATGGTTGTTTTCCAAGCCCAGAAATGGGAGGATTGCGGCAGGAAGGGCATCTGGCGTAAAACTATGCTCCAATTAATATGACATGTTGATCAATAGGGTCCACATGGACCCCAGCCTGGCAACAGTGCTGGATCAGGGAGAAGATGATGATGATCTATATCCCAATGATGCCCAACAGCTTCCTGATATATAGGAGCCTGTCAAATATGACAAATATCTCATCTTAAGTCATATTTTGTGGTGCTTCAGATGCTTAAAATGAGTCTGTTTTCATGCAGAGATCATTTCAGTGTATGCTCTGGAGGCTGTTGGTATTTTGGAACAATTGATTGACATTTAAATAGGGAAAAGATCAAAAAGGATGTGTGTGTGTGTGTGTGTGTGTGTGTGTGTGTGTGTGTGTGTGTGTGTGTGTGTAGGCTGGAATAAACAGTGCTGCAATCAAAGAAATGTAAACGTTAGATTTTTATATTTTTTTATCTCTTAGGCAAGGGGTTCCCAGCTTCACTTTTGGGGCCCGGCACAGCTTTAAAGTAAAACTCCAGACTGAAACCCATTAAAAATGTTTATACTGAAATATTTGCGATGTGCTTAGCAATTCTGATCATAGTTTGTTGGTTTGTGGTGTATTCCCATGAGTCGTGTCACAGGGGAACGCTGCTAGCACATTTACACATTGGATTTTAGTCGGAGAGCGATTTAACCAATCTCAAATCTCAGTCTTCTAAAAACAAAAGAACAAGCGCTTCTTTTCTCACTCACCATTTTCTAGCAAAGTCATATTGATGAAAAATCCAGTGTAGAAATAGTCGCGTATAAATAAACAGATTAAAGCCGGGCTTTATAAAGAAGTTTCCAGGTTTGAACCACATGGCCTCACTGGGGTTGCACAAGTCAGAGCATAATTAGTGCCGGTTGCAAGTTAGCAACCATATCCATATCCCAATGCGACACGGTGGTGTAGTGGTGAGCACTGTTGCCTCACAGCAAGAAGGTTCTG
This sequence comes from Neoarius graeffei, assembly GCF_027579695.1. Taxonomy (NCBI): domain Eukaryota; kingdom Metazoa; phylum Chordata; class Actinopteri; order Siluriformes; family Ariidae; genus Neoarius; species Neoarius graeffei. Next base: position 14,379,256 of record NC_083591.1, on the reverse strand, counting down.
GGTTCGAGTCCAGTGGCTGATGGGGGCCTTTCTGTGTGGAGTATGCATGATTTCCCGGTGTCTGCGTGGGTTTGCTCCGGTTTCCCCGACAGTCCAAAGACATCCGGTTAGGCTAACATGGGGTGGCCTTGGGCTGAGGTGCCCTTGAGTGAGGAACCTAACCCCCGACTGCTCCCTGGGCGCTGTAGCACGGCTGCCCACTGCTCTAGGTATGTGCGTCTGTTCACTGCTTCAGATGGGTTAAATGCAGAGAAGAATTTCACAAGTGTACATTGTTCTTCTTCTTCTTCTTCTTAAAGAAATGCTGGCTTAAAAATAATTAAATTAAATGTTTCAGCGTTAAAAAAAATACTATAAACAGGAAGTAGTAAGTCATAATAAATGAAACAAGGTCAATATTTGGTGTGAGACGACCCTTTGCTTTAAAATAAATCGTAGTCTGAGGTACAATGTGTGCAGTTTTATAAGGAAATGAGCTGTAGGTTTTACTGAGCATCTTACAGAACCAACCCCAGTTCTTCTGGACACTTTGACTGTCACATTCGCGTCTTAATTTTGCACCAAAAACCCAGTAGCCTTCATTACGTTTTCTTTTTTAATCTGAAAAGTGCTCTCTTATGTAATATGCTGCTCAGATGCAAACTTTTTTTTTTCTGTAACATTTAATTTTGTCCTGGAAAATGAACGTTTGGAACGCTAAAATGTTTTTGTACTGACTCGATAATGTAGAAGTCATAAAATAGAAATCTATAACAAAGTTTGTATGAAAAAAAAATAGGGTGCCTAAGACGTTTGCACAGTAATGTATGCCAAATCACTTACGGTATGCAGATCCGGATGATCTAAAGCACTGCTGCATCACTCTCTTTAGGTAGAGATGAAGTGAGGGCTAAATCCCGTTAGCACCACTATACTGTAAGTAAATATGGCAGAATGGCATTCTGGGTAACGAAGAAAACTTTTTACCAAAGTGAAAGTCGACCAACATGGTAATAAAAAGCAATTTCATCAATGATATGTTTATTCTTTATAATATACGAGTTGCCAATTATTTTAAAAGCAGCACATGGCAGAAAGTCAAAGTAGTATAAAGTAATGTAGTGCTTTTGTAGATGTAAATTATAGCGTAACTTAATAAGGAGATTGAATAATGATTGTAAATATTCATTGTCATATAATTTTAAAGCAGTGATATTGATTATCCTTAATTACCAAAAAAAAGCCACAGAATTGATCCTATAGATGTACATATTTAGTCACCTTGCGATTCAAGACATTCAGCTTTTCTACTAGAAAACTAAAAAGATTAAGAACTTAAAGGAGAACTGAAGTCATTTTTAAACTTGCTTTATTTCTTAATTAACATGTGATTCAATTATGTTTTCGTTTTTAGTAACCTTATATCGTGACTCGTATTGGCAACTAATTGCAATTAAATATTATACTTATCGTCCTATGTTGAATTGAGTTCGTTTGGTCCACGGCAGGCGTCGCTTATCCACGTGATCTTCACGAGACTTGTGCGAGACTTCGAAACGTGACGTGTCAGCCAGGTGTCAGCGCCGCCATTTTGGAATCTGTTTTCCAAACGAAATATTGCACAGAAACGAGTTTAAACGACGATTACTGCCTACTTTTTTCAAACTTTCCTGATTGCTATCAAAACAAACAAAACTTCCGGCTTGATTACGTCAGCATTCGAAAGAGGGCGCGCGCGTCTTTTGACAATGTTGGCAGATGTCGGTCACTTTGATTTCCGCTGTACGTTTTACTTCCATCCTACGATGTCTCGCACAGGTCTCGACGAATCTCGTTTACGGCCATTGCTTTGACATATGGACTGATATATTCCATAGTGTATTTCAAACACTTATAACTTGCTATAGCAGCGACAAAATAGCGATTAAAATGCATTCCTATATTTAATAAAACGAGAAATAAAATTTTGATACTAAAAAATTTATCTTCAGTTCTCCTTTAATCTTCACTTCCGTCATCATTGCCTTTCAGTAGTTTTATTTGTTAAACCTGAGAATATCAACTGTGACGTTACTACAAAGTCATGATTTGTAAATATCAGTATCTGTTGGAATCGGTGTAGAATCAGCACTCATGGAAAGTAGGATCATGTTTTAGTCGAAGGTCAGTCATCATCTTCTCAAACCATACACTTATAGTGATCCATGCAGGTAAAACAGGATTAATTGATGAGTCTAAGGGCTTCTTGTGTCACTTGGGGTCTACTATATCGTCTAATTAAATTCTACCAGACTCAGACATCATCATGCAGCTCATGACAGCTTCAATCGATTTTTAATAGGGATAGACACTCAGGCACCTGAAGACCTGGAACGGATTCTAACCACATTCAGCAAAGTCTGCATTGCTGGATATCGGCACATGTCATCTGGCTATAAAACTGCTTTCATTCTGACTGCACTCTTATTGACGGGGCTTCTGTAAAGAACAAGAACATAAACACCGTGTCTGGAAAATGTCTGCGGTTATCTTTGCACTTCGGTTTGCTTCTATCAGCATTCAGAACATTTCTGAAGGCTGAAGAAGAGGACTTGATGTTATGTGTAAAATATTAGATAACTATCATCAGCGTAAAATTGCCATTTCAAGTATATACAGTGGTTTGCATAGCCTAAATAAGCGTGCAAAATTATTGAAATGTACATTTGTACAAATGTGTAAGTACAGTGTCTTGCAAAAGTATTCATCCCCTTTGGTGTTTGTCCTGTTTTGTCGCATTACAAGCTGGAATTAAAATGGATCTTTTTGGAGGGTTAGCGCCATTTGATTTACACAACATGGCTACAACTTTAAAGGTGAAAAATGTTGTTTTATTGTGACACAAACAATAATTAAGATGAAAAAACAGAAATCCCCCCCCCCAAAAGTCAATACTTTGTAGAGCCACCTTGTGCTGCAATTACAGCTGCAAGTCTCTTGGGGTATGTCTCTATTAGCTTAGCACATCTAGCCCCTGGGATTTTTGCCCATTCCTCAAGGCAAAACTGCTCCAACTCCTTCAAGTTAGATGGGTTGCGTTGGTGAACAGCAATCTTCAAGTTATGCCACAGATTCTCAATTGGATTGAGGTCTAGGCTTTGATTAGGCCGTTCCAAGACATTTAAATGTTTCCCTTTAAACCACTCCAGTGTAGGGTTCCCATGATGGCCAAAAAGTTCAAGTTTAGTCTCATTTGACCAGAGAATCTTCTTCCATAAAGCCAACAGTGGCTTTTTTCTGGCCACTCTTCCATAAAGCCTCGTTCTCTGGAGTGTACAGTTTAAAGTGGCCCTATGGACAGATATTCCCATCTCTGCTGTGGATCTTTGCAGCTCCTTCAGTGTTATCTTTGGTGTCTTTGTTGCATCTCTGATTAATGCCCTCCTTGCCCGGTCTGTGAGTTTTGGTGGGCAGCCTTCTCTTGTCAGGTTTGTAGTGGTGATTTGGATTGGTTTTGGTTTGGATTGAGGTCTGGGTTCTGACTAGGCCATTCCAAGACATTTAAATGTTTCCCTTTAAACCACTTCAATGTAGCTTTAGCAATATGTTTAGGGTCATTGTCCTGCTGGAACGTGACCCTTCATCCCAGTCTCAAACCTCTGGCTGACTCAAACAGGTTTTCCTCCAGAATTGCCCTGTATTTAGTGCCACCCATCTTTCCTTCAGTCCTGACCAGCTTTCCTGTCCCTGCAGATGAGAAACATCCCCACAGCATGATGCTGCCACCACCATGCTTCACTGTAGGAATGGTGTTCTCAGGGTGTTGGGTTGGCGCCACACATGGTGTTTCCCCTGATGGCCAAAAAGTTCAAATTTAGTCTCATCTGATCAGAGAATCTTCTTCCATGTGTTTGGGGAGTCTGCCACATGCTGTTGGGCAAACTCCAAACGTGTTTTCTTAAGCAATGGCTTTTTTCTGGCCACTCTTCCATAAAGCCCCACTCTGTGGAGTGTACAGCTTAAAGTGGCACTATGGACAGATATTCCCATCTCCACTGTAGATCTTTGCAGCTCCTTCAGTGTTATCTTTGGTGTCTTTGCTGCATCTCTGATTAATGCCCTCCTTGCCCAGTCTGTGAGTTTTGGTGGGCAGCTTTCTCTTGTCAGGTTTGTAGTGGTGACATGTTCTTTCCATTTTGCTATAATGGATTTAATGGCGCTCCGTGGGATATTCAAAGTTTGGGATGTTTTTTATAACCCAACCCTGATCTGCACTTCTCCACAACTTTGTCTCTGACCTGTTTGGAGGCTCCTTGGTTTTCATGTTGCTTGCTTAGTAGTGTTGCAGAGTCAGGGTCCTTCAGAACAGGTTGATTTATACAGACATCATGTGACAGATCATGTGACACTTTGATTGCACACAGGTGGATCTTAATCAACTAATTATGTGACTTATGAAGTGAATTGGTTGGACCAGCTCTTATTTAGGGGTTTCATACGAAAGGGGGTGAATACCTATGCACACTGCAGATTTCTGTTTTTTCATCTTAATTATTGTTTGTGTCACAATAAAGCAACAATTTTCACCTTTAAAGTGGTCGGCATGTTGTGTAACTCAAATGGTGCTAACCCTCAAAAAACCCATTTTAATTTCAGCTTGTAATGCAACAAAACAGGACAAACACCAAGGGGGATGAATACTTTTGCCAGATATTGTATTTACGTCATGGCAGTGAAATCCCTAAATTAGTTCTGGAGCAACCAGTCTACAGTAAAAGACACATAATTGCAAATTAGTTCACCAAGGTGTCATGGGAGCTGTTCCTGGAAGACCCCACGAGTTTGGTCAAGAACATGCCTAAACTCAAAAAAGTCCAGGTCAAAGTTCTGGAAAAATATCAGTTAGGCTTTGATTATTAGTTTATCTGGCTGACAGATGATGAGCTTATGCCATCATGTGTTGTCCGTCGTCCATTGTCCATCCAGCGTTGTCCACATTTCACGAAAATTGCTTCTTCTCTCTCAGTCCTTCACCGATTTTGATCCTTTCTGGCATGAAGGTGGGGTACCTCGGGGGCACATAACTTCTACCCAGATATGATTTCTCACAGGGAGTGAGCTGCGCCGTCATTGACGGTGTCATTTAAAAATAATATCCTTTTGATCTCCAAACATCCTGAGGAGCACCATCAAATCCATTGATGATAAAAAAAAAAAAATGAGAGGAATATAACGCATCCATTGGATCATTTTCGTCAATAAATAAATGACCAAGTATAATATTTTTGTCTTTTTTGTTTAACTGGGTTCTCTTTATCTACTTTTAGGACTTGTGTGAAAATCTGATGATGTTTTAGGTCATATTTATGCAGAAATATAGAAAATTCTAAAGGGTTCACAAACTTTCAAGCACCACTGTAGTGGATTCGTTTCTTCCTTTCTTAATGCGTTTTAGATCAGACAGTAAATAGTAAATAATAAAAATCCACTAAATAGGCCCATTCCATCCACAACTGTAGTAATCCATATTACGTCAAGAGAAACGACATCCATCATTACTTTTAGACATGAAGAAAAAACATTGAAGTAGAAGGTGTACAAACTTTTGACTGGGGCTGTATATTTTTTCTTTCCATGTTATGAACAGGGCTCCGTACATATCTAATATTTATAAGCAAATAAAACTTAAAACAGGTCCACTAAGGCGTCACACAAGGACAGGAGACGAGTTTAGAGTGTATCACAGCATCTGCTATCAGTAAGCGAGGGGAATTTTAATGCTTAGGTCTTTTTTTTTCTTTCGTTTTTTCAGTTCCGAGCCAGTAGATTTCCTCAGAACAGGATTACAGCTATGCAAAAATGGGTGTTGATCCCACTTTTACTCGTATTTTTGAAGTGTTTGTTGTGTGCAACTGACATTTCTATACAGTAACTAACAATATGCAGACGCCAACAGGTTGCCAGATTACATGAACTGTTTTTTTTTTTAAATCAGAGTACATCCAGAATATCTGGAGATTTCTGAGAAGTGCACGCATGACCTTGACACAACAGATCCATGCTCCATTATTCAGTAAACGAGCACATTTTTTATAAATTATGTTGCTTGTAACTATGTTTGGTTTGTACTTTTAGGGAAGGATAAAGTATTACAGGCAATTAGAGTGTTGTGCTTCCAGTACTTCCAGATTGTGCAACCTTTCTTCCTTTCTCTTTTTTTTTTCCCCTTCTGCCGTCCATCCCATTATAACTTTTGTTTTGCGGTCAGAGTTTAATGCTGATGCATGGAAGTTTATTGCATCAGTGAGCCGTCTATTTTTACATGTGGTACCGAGATTTCGATGGAGTTTTACATTTTACAGACTTATTACAGTATGTTTTGGGATCATTCCTCTTGAAGCATGCTACAGGAAAAAAAGACAAGGGTGCATGCCAGAATTTAGCAATAAAAATGACATAGCTTCTGTGACAGCTTAACACAGAGATGCACACACTTAGGGTTTCTGAGAATAGTTTGTTTTTGCTTTTGCTGCTCAGTTTTTCCAGACGATATGAGACGTTCTCGAGCATTTAGAAACATTTGTACATGTTTAGATGTCTCCCAGTCCAAGAGAAGGCAGTTCAGGAGAAGGAGAGGTAAGGAAAAGTGGCGTGTATGAGACAGTGAGTGGATGTTTGGTGTGTTTTGGCTATTTGATCCAGTCAGCTGATCGCAAGGGTGGTCTGTGATTGGAAGATCCAGTTGTGCACAGCTGCAGTGTAGGCAGATTTGCATGAGACAAGGCTGCCAGTGTCTCCTCCTCGACTCCTCTCTGCCGGTGGCTGAGAGCGTGTGTGTGTGTGTGTGTGTGTGTGTGAGAGAGAGAGAGAGAGAGAGAGAGAGGAGTCTGTGGAAGCCACAGCAGTGTTGCTCAAGCTCAGCCTCAAGAAACCAGGGGAGAGCAGAGCTGCAAGATCTGAAGTCTGAAGTTCCAGATTTTTCTGGAGACTGATGATTGACACTTACTTTGCTGGAGTTTTTATGTTAAAGTGACGTGCTTTTTGGCATGCTGAGCCAATGATGGACAATCCTCATGAAGGTGCTACTTTCACAAACTGGACTGTGAGCATGATCTCCACTGATGTGCATCCTGAGTGCTGGTCTCAACTCTTGTATATCCTGACTTCTGTTCTAACTTTTGGTGCATTTGGTGGTCTTGCTGTCCATTATGGTGCATCTTGAGAGGGGTCTCCATTGAGGTACTGCCTAAGAACTGATCTCCATTTGGGTGCACCCTGAGTTCTGCATTCCATTGGGGTGAATCTTGAGAGGGACCTCCACTGGAGAAACTTCCTGAGCTGGTTTCCTTCGGCTGGTCTCCATTGGTGTGCATCCTAAGAGCAGTCTCCATTCAGGTTTATCCTGAGGGCTGGTTTTCACTTGGTGTTTCCTGGCCTCTATTGGGGTAGATCTTGTAAAGCCCCACGTAAAGTTGCAGGAATGGGTTGCACAGCAAGTGTGGTGCAGCTTCAGGCTCTCCGCTCATTGATGAGAAGCAACTGTGCACGAACCTGCTCAGACCGACAGGAGCAGATATCCTTGGAGGTCCTACAGTCACTGGACAGCGAGCTGGACAGCCGGCCACGCACCATCATTATCACGGTAATAAGATTTTGCTCTTTCGTTGTTTGGTTTCGTCTAGGAGGTACAGCAAAGATCCACTCAGATTTTGTTGACCTTTTCATGTCAGCAATTTCTGGTAGAGTCATTTTTGCCATAGCTTTCCTCCTGTACATGTTGGGGTTTTTTGCTCTTGGAATATATAGTGCTTGACTTACAAAGGCAGTATCTATATTAGCACTTGTCATTTTAGGAAGCTGATTTAAGGAGGTTGTGCACCATAATTACCAAAGGAGAAAGTGAAATGTGTACTATGGGGTTATATACAGTACTGGCTCTTGTAGAGCATATTTGGCTGGTTTTTGTGTCGGAGAACTGTTAGAGAAATATGGGGAGAGACCGTAATGCATTATCCAGCATTCAGAACTACTTCCGGCACAGCTGACAGAGAGAGAGAGTAATAGAGAGGGGGAGAGAGAAATAATAAGGCATGGCCAGAGGGGATTAGACTATGGGAATGTGGTGTTCTGTGGGAAAATGCTGCATCTGTGTTTGTATGTTTTGTGAATGGGCTTCTCATCTGGGAGTCAGTGTGTGTGTTTGTGTATGTGTGTGTGAGAGAGAGAGAGAGAGAGAGAGAGAGAGAGAGAGTCACGCAGTGCCCCTACATTACATGCTCGTTGGTGCGTCATGTGAACAAACACAATTTCGTATCAATGACAGTTTTACTTCAATGGGTACTTAGTTACTTGACCTCAGTGAATCACTTTAAATATAATTTAAAACACCAAAATGTTGTAATTCGTTTGCTTTGCCACTTTAAAAAAATATAGCAAGACTGCTTCAAACTGTACCACATAAATATTAAAGGAATTTGTTGCCGATAATGAAATTCACCCATTTTGTTCAAGTGCTGTGTTTTATAGCCATAGATGAGTTGGACTATGTTTTGAGTTACTGACTGTCGTCAGCTGTGTGCAACCTGGTAAACCAGCAAAAGTATGTTACGCTGATTACTCATGGGAGGAAAGTTGTGTGAAGGAAACTTGAGCTGAATCTGCTTTTCGCATGATCTGAGTGTGGAGATGAAGATGAAATAAAGTAAATGAAGTAAATCTGCTGGTTAAGTTGGCTGATTTCCCAGTTTTCAAAATTGCTCACGTGATGCCATTGAGATGTAAATTGTGCATGTCATGCCACTCTGTGTGCGCTGTCTGGGTTTTGTTTAACACATGGTGCTAATGTAGCTAACAAGTAAAGGAAGTCCATCCAGGCTTATCCAAATTCTTTTCCAAAAATAGTTCGCCCAGACTTGCTGATGTGGCCTCAGACTTACTGTAGTCTATAAGCACGAACAAAACTGTAGCTCAACACTGGAATTTTATGGTGTAGCCATCTTGGACAACCTGGAAGGTTGTTACTTTGGCCAACTTTGTTGTAGGAGGTTTTGTTTTCGTCTCCATTTGTTTGTTTGTCTGTTTCCAATGTAACTCAAAAAGAAGTCAAAGTCCTTCCCATGCTAGGACCTGGTCTTCCCAGGCAGTCTTCCATCCCAATACTAACCAGGCCCTATTCTGTTCTATTCTATTCTATTAGTCCTGGGTATGACTTTAAACTGTAATCAGTGTTGAGTCTCTTGAGTATTGGGGAAAGTGGAATTACCCCTTAATCACCATTGCTCCCAGGTCCACTCTGATTTGGAGTGGTAGCACCTGCCTGAGTTCCAGCTATGGGTTAAATAGTACATCACCAATAAGGTGCTGGGAGCAGGGTGCTTTTCAGTGCATTGTGGCAGATGAACCCAACAGGGTCAATGGCACACCACCAGATGGCATGCGAAAGAGCCACTCAAATGGCCAATAGATGGCATCAGTCGGCAAGTCATTTGTCACTGTGGGGCAGCTTCCATACCTGTCAGGTCTGTGGCATTTTTGTGCACCACTTGACATCAGGTCTGAAGGTCCAGAGAGACAACACGATGGGGGCATGACATAGTTTGTCTTACCTTACTGTGTAAGGCACTTTGCTAGGAGAGAAGAATAGTATACAAAAGTTCATGGAGCCAGACATTCCATGGCGGCTCAACCGGGCTGTTCGTGCTGCCATCTCTGTCACTCTGGTGCGGGCCTCATGGCCCATGTGCGTTTCTGTGCATCCTGATGAGGCGATCATCATCACTAGCAATGGACAGCTGCCACCACTGACTAACCAGGCCCTTAAGGCGCACTGGACTGTGTCAATCTCCGCTTCTACAGCCCTCGGCTTATCGCCTATCCAGCTAAGGTTACAGTGGGGGGTTAGTCCTCTGGTAACCACAAGAGTTTGTACTCGCATCTGTATTGTAGTGTGCCTCACCAGACAGCAGTAGGTACAATTTTTATGATGGTCTTTGGTATAACCTGACCACGAGTAAAACTTGCGATCTCCCGATCAAGAGGTGGACATGCTAACCACTAGGCCAGCTTGTGGTCCAAAAAGAAGTAGTGAATGGATTTTGATGAAATTTGGGGGAAAGGTGGACCACTGGCCAGTGACCAATTGATTAGATTTTGATGCAAATCCGAATATGTATATGGATCCAAACTTTTTTTTTTAACTTTTCATAATGTAACTCAAAAACTCGTGAACGGATTTGGATGAAATTTGGTGGACAGCTTTAGTATTATCCTAGGTGCAAGTGATTTGATTTTGAGGTTGATATGTGGCTTGATGGTGGTATGCACTCTACCAAATGCCCTTCTAGTTGTTGCTGTTTTGATTTTTTCCTCTCGTGCAATTTGGTTTCCCAAATTGAGATCACTGACTGTGAAACAGCAAGAACCTGAATCGAAGCCTGTATTTAAGTTTATGGTTCTAGAAGGACAGGAAGGCATTTGATCTTTGTCTTAGCTCTACCTCTGCCAGTCTAAACCTTATCCCAGACCATTTAGGTTGTGTTTACACATTTTCCAATCTGGCACTGGAGTGGCTAAGTGGAAAAGCAGGCCCTTACTTTTTGGCAGGATGCCTCTCTACCTCCTTTTACCCTTTCCCTTGCATTTACATGGCCTTGTACCTCTTTAATCTTTCTTCATCGACCTATAGGGTGTGTTTTATTAGAAGAGTGTTGCTGGAAGGCTTCACTCCATATAATCATATCTCCCTTAATCATATTTCCAACTATCTAGAGAGTACACTGCAGCAGCACTTAAATCGGTCCTGGGGTGAATCCGAGGTGCTGGGGTGAATCCGAGGTGCTGGGAGCTGATCCCAAAAACAGTCGGTTCTCTGATTTTAGGTACTGAAAACTAAGCCCCCAAAATGGGATTGATTCCATAACAACAGCCTCATAAAGAACGTCTCAGAATAGCTTCATCATTTCCAGCTTCAATGTTTTTAAGCTTTACTGTGAATAATGAAAAGAAATAAGTGTGCATTAAATGTGCAAAATAATAAATCTGTATATCATATTTGACGAATCAAAGGTGCAACAGTTCTTAAAGTGGCTCATTTGGATGCCGTGTTGGCTCAGCTGAAATGGTTGAGTCTGAAAGTGAGAGCGTATAGCATGGAAGCTCATGTCCATCAACAGAGCCCTCCTTATAGCTTACTGGCAAGATTTCCTTGGATGATTACAGAGAGGGTTTTCCAGGTTAATAATGACCCAGGAGTTGAACCGCCATGTTCAACTCTAGCCTCAATAACATCCAAAAATAAGTCTGGAATAGACGTGAATGGTCAGAATTTCTGTCAGTGCTGGTGGGACTGGGATTAAGAACAAACAGTCCTACACACACTGCTACACTTCATACAAAGTGATATCATCGTGATAGCATTTTATTAACCAAAGAAACATAAGAAAAGTCTTACACAAGTTGAAGCTGACTGTAGAATACCAGAGCTGTTATAAAGAAGCAGACATTCCACTTTAATAGTCCTGAATCGAAATCTATGGGGGGAAATATCCTTAACGCCAATGACGGCAGTTGTACGCAAAAAGCCAGTCATTTACCAAACTGAGAAGCATGTTACGCCAATCGTGTTGTTGCATTGATGCAAGCGCGCAGTTGTGCATGAACAGTAAAAGCGTAGTTATAGCTCTCTCCTCATTAATTTACTGTAGATAAGGGCTTGATCTTGTTAGACCAAAATAACTGCCCTGGTGTGTTACCAAGATGGCTTCCAAGTGTCAAGACTTCCTATAAGGACTTGGAGAATACCTCCTACGTACGTCATATCACCCCACAGCAGTGACTAGTGAATGTATTAATCAGTGATGAACCGTTACTATTAGAGCTAGGACTCGAGCTCAGCCAAAACTTAGCCAGAGACACCAAAAAAGCAACAGGGCAAAGGATTTTGCAAGGGATTAGTAGCAGGTTGCCAGGTCGCTCCATTGTGTGTAGTTGTCGATGTTGATTTTAAAAGTAACTAAGTAAATTACACAGTGAAATGAATACTTAAGTCTGAGTGAAAAATACTGTAGCGAGCGTGCGTGGAAGAAGAGTCTGGAGACAGAAATCGTAGTTTCTCGGTCGTTAGTCTTGCTCTCGAAAGCACTGGCTTGATCGCTTTATTAGCATTCGCTAACACTACTGATGAACGCGGCACCGGCTGGAAGGTGACTTCACTGCTGTGTTGATGGCGCCAACTCGCGGTTAAGCTCACTTCGAAGAAGCCTAGGACGATAAATTTTTGGTCCCTCCTACTATAAATCAAAATCTGATTGGTTAATTCATCTGTCACTTCCTACATAAACATACACTGCCATGGCCTTCTGTCCCGGCAATGAAGTCCTAACCAATGAGTGAGCCAGCTCTAAATTCTTCTCAGCCTAGAGACAACAAACAAAACAAATCTCATTGGATAACTCGATTTTAATGTTTGCAGGACAGTAACCCTTTGATTTCTGAAGCAAATTTGATAGAAAACGAGGCCGAATTAGAAGAGAATAATTCTAATGAAAACAATTAAAGAATGAAAGACATTAAATATAACATTTGAAATGCTGATATGTTTGGGCCTTCTCTGAAGGACTAGAAGGCCCTGATGGTTCCCCTCAGGTATTAGTCGATGAGTCTGTGCAACTCCTCTTATGCATAGAGAATTTGTTTTGGAGAGGCGTCAGTAGTGATATCATTGTGCAGATGTTAAGCTCTTGGTCTAAACAGTGGATAACTAACATTAAATGTGTAAGCAGCAACGTATAAGCATTGCACAATGACGTGTCAAACGGCAGTTTGAGGTGAGACAGAGAGGGTGTTCTTTTAATTTGCACACCCTGATGTCATCAGTGTGGTTGGAGTAGCGTGACCAGACGTCCCGGTTTGACCGGGACAGTCCCGATTTTGAGTTGCATGTCCCCAGTCCCGACAAACGTCCGTCGGGACGCTGAAATGTCCCGGTTTACACCAAACACTAACAAACTGTCCCGGTTACAGCGATCATATATAGCCAACGAGATGTCAATAAAGCTTCTAGCAATTCAGCATCAATGTGCGTGTGTGCGCAGTCAACCTTACAATGAATCTATTTGTACAATGTTACAATATAGAGGCCGCGTTATAACGTTTTTTTCGCTAGCGGCTGTCAACTACTACGCGACAATGCCAAACGGATGAGCGCTGGGCGGAGATGTTCGCGTACTTCAAGAGTAGGGAGATTCCTTACAGCAATGTCAGCCAGCTTTGCCATGTACCTACCTGCACCAATGCTCCAGTTGAGCGAATATTTTCACTCATGAGCAACACCTGGACTGACGAGAGGAATCGCATGACTGTGCCTACTCTCGAAGCCTTGCTCATTACCCGGGCCAATTTCGACGATACTTGCTCGCAGTTTCACAGCAGGCTCTCGGGCAATAAAGCGCTACTGGAGCAAATTCACTCATCATGTAAATATATGCAATAAAATGGCGTCTTCTTTAAGGTGGGGTGGCTGTGTTTCTGAAACATTTTTCATCTGTTTCATCTGTCTTTAATCTGTATCACAGATTGTCTCGACTTGTTTGATGCTGTTGTCAACTCAGGGTTCACGTTTTCAAAAGAGTTAATAGCCGACACTGGTTAAGATTAAACAGAGGCATTTTGGGTAAAGGTTCGGAGGTGACAACGATTAGGCTCATGCGCTCATTCCTGTTACAGTGCATAGCCTATTGTTTAAAAAAAAGTTCATCGCATAAAATGTTGGTGTTAATATGCAAGCAATGCATTTTCTTGGCGTTTTCACAAAGGTGAAATAAATCAGTTGACATTTAGGCTATTGGCCTGTTCCCTTTCATCACATCCGTTGTCTGATTTTCTTACTTTAACTGAATTGTGATAGAAGTACATGTAGATAACAAGAAAATACTTGATTGTTCTCTGAAATGTTGACAAAAGTGAGCTTCTACAAAATGATAAAAGCACCTGTCTGAGCCATGGTTTGAGCCGGCGCATGTTTGCATCAAAACGTGTGTGCGTGCACGAGTATCACGGCCACGCGCAAAGTGTCCCGGTTTTAGATTCGGGAAATCTGGTCACCCTAGGTTGGAGTGGTTTTGGTAGGATTCCTAGTTTCAGTAATACTCATGAAAATAGTTTTATGAGACTCAGGAAGAGGCCACATTTGGTGTGTGTGTGTGCGCGTGTGCGCATGGATGACAATGCAGATCAGTGTCAACTCCATATGTTCCCCATCCGTTATCATTCATCTCTCTCTCTCTCTCTCTCTGCTGCTGAAGCTTATAGTCCATCAGGAGTGATGGAGAGCAGATGGTGCTTACTACACATTGTCACTGGTCTCATTTTCTTTCCTTCCCGCAATCCTTTTTTCTCTCTCTCTCTCTCAGGTCAGCATTTGATGAGTGCGAGCGTTAATCACACACCCCTCGACTTCTATTTTGATCCCACACAGCTGTAGTTTGCTGACATAATCAGCACTATCACTCCTCCTGCGCAGCAGGAGGGCAGGATGGAGGGAATAAAAGGAGTGAGCATGTAGATGCTGCCTAATGAAGGGGAAGAGAATAAAGGCTAGAATTAGAGAGGAGATAGAGTTACGGAGTGATGGCAGAAGAGATGTAAATGAAAATAAGCCATCGTGTAGGAGGCTTGTGTGTACAAGTGCTTGTTAGCACTATTTGTAGCTTAGCTTTCACAGTAAGTCATTAGGATTAACATGTTTCTTGTTGGTTGGTTTGGCGTTACAGTGGTACGTACACAAGGAGTATGTCTTTCGGGCTATTTTTCAATACATTTGGAATACAGCTTCTTTTATGAGGTTGAAACCATAAATGAATCCAACATACCAAATGGGATGGAACACTGGTGCTCACGGTTAGCACCAGGAGGAGAGATATGACATATGACTAATCAAACCAGAAGTACTGTACATCAAGGTTTTGAAATAAAAAAGTCAGTTCTAGACAGTATATTTGGGTTATAAGTAGAAATCACATGACTCATCCAAGAACCGAAAACAAATCACGGATAGCACTGC
The DNA here is from genome assembly GCF_027579695.1 of Neoarius graeffei. Lineage (NCBI taxonomy): Eukaryota > Metazoa > Chordata > Actinopteri > Siluriformes > Ariidae > Neoarius > Neoarius graeffei. The sequence goes on along the minus strand of NC_083591.1, from coordinate 14,364,240 downwards.
TGTTAAATGTCATGTAACTGTTATTATTAATACAGAGTATGATTGTTGTTTTTATTTTACATAGTCACACAGAAAGGACGGCAGCACGGTGGTGTAGTGGTTAGCGCTGTCGCCTCACAGCAAGAAGGTCCGGGTTCGAGCCCCGTGGCCGGCGAGGGCCTTTCTGTGTGGAGTTTGCATGTTGTCCGCGTGGGTTTCCTCTGGGTGCTCCGGTTTCCCTCACAGTCCAAAGACATGCAGGTTAGGTTAACTGGTGACTCTAAATTGACCGTAGGTGTGAATGTGAGTGTGAATGGTTGTCTGTGTCTATGTGTCAGCCCTGTGATGGCCTGGCGACTTGTCCAGGGTGTACCCCGCCTTTCGCCCGTAGTCAGCTGGGATAGGCTCCAGCTTGCCCGCGACCCTGTAGAACAGGATAAAGCGGCTAGAGATAATGAGACACAGAAAGGACCATCTACCATATACTTTATCTCAATATTTCATAGAAGTGACATAGTAATAATCTCGCTGTGAATGAAGTAATGTATAAAACCTGACAGAATGGCACTAATAATTAATGAAACAGTTCCCAACACAAAGTGCATTATTGTTACTACAACAAAAACTGATTATTTTCCAATTCTAACACGTTAGGGCTGGGTGATATGGACTAAAAATGATATTGAAGAGATGTCCACAAGCGCCAGTGATCAGCGGTTTTCTCTGGCTACATAGATGGTCTGCACCGGCTATTCGATCCCAGGAAAAAATAAAAACTTTCTCGAAAAGTTTCATTCAGTTGGTTGATTACTAATCTTAAGACAATTCTTATTCTACACAACTGAAGAAAGTTTCACTTACTTATGACGTTTCTATGTCTTTCTTAGCTGACATCTTGATCAGATCTAACGCTTGGTGTCTTTGGCCACTGCCGGATGGTGCACGTGACCTAGAAATCAGCTGATCCCACATATGGCTGAGTTGGTATGTCCCTACGTCCAGATTCATGCAGCAGTCTGTCTTCCGGATCCATAGGGCCTCTTTTATCCATCTGGTCTGCATGTGTGCCTCCCTATCAATCACCTTGACCCCCACCCAGTTAATCACATGGTTTTCCCGAACAGCATGATCTGTGACGGCCGACTTACGTATGATGGTCCCAGCCCGATTCCTCGCAGCTCTTGTCTGTGTGGCCTGAGTGAAGGTATCAACCTCTTTTTTATGTTCCTTAAGTCGTTGACCCAGCTTCCTCCCTGTTTCTTACACTTGGGCAATTCTTACAGGGAATCCAGTATACCACCTCCATCTTCTGTTCATCCTCCACTTTGTCTTTAGGTTGGACAAGAATGTTCCTAATGGTTTGAAAGGGTTGGTTGACTGTGGCAATACCACAGGACTTTAAAATCCTGGCGTAAGCTTCGCTGAGCCCCTTCTCATAAGGCACCACAACCATATCCTGATGTTTCCGTTCAAGTTGTTTAGACTTGCTTTTGTGCTGCTGTTTCATGAGGATGGCCTCCTTGACTCTTTTGATGGGTAGCCACAAGTGTTGAGGGCCTTAGTCACATACTCCTCCTCCTTCTTTTTGTCCTCCTTCTCTGTCACTATGCTATAGCATCTCTCCAGTAAACTATGGACAACTGCCAGCTTATAATTCAGAGGGTGACGGGATGTGAAATTCAAATATTGGTCGGTGTGTCTTCGGGACGTAGGGACATACCAACTCAGCCATACATGGGGCCAGCTGATTTCTAGGTCACGTGCACCATCCGGCGGTGGCCAGAGATGCCAAGCGTTAGATGTAATCAAGATGTCAGCTAAGAAAGACATTGAAACGTCATAAGTAAGTGAAAATTTCTTCAGTTGTATATAATAAGAATTTTCTTAAGATTAAAATACAAACTTTCCTTTCAATGTTCAAGTGATTTATATCGTCTCCGCTGCCCATAATTTGCTGCAAATCCAATTATTCCACCATGAAATTGCCTTCGATTTGATTCGGAAGTGACGCCATATTTGTTGATTGATTCTCGCGCTCTGATTGGCTGAGCCGGACCATGTGACCACGCCGTAGCGTATGTAGTTATGTTACAGAGCCAGGCAACATTCTACAGAGGGTAACTGAGAAAGCCAAGCACTCACACATCTGGAGGGAAATTTCAGACATATTTTGCAAGTATTTTACAGGCAAACAATTGGTAATTTATTCGCTGAGAATGTACCAGAAGGCATATAAATTTCAAAATCCTCTGAAAGGGCATGCCCCCAGACCCTCCTAGCATTAGCACGATTTCACTGCCACAAATTCCTGAGCCACCGACTATTTTTTTTTTTTGGCTGGCTACTTGAGATTTTCTGGAGAAACCTGATATTGCGATATTTTCTGACACTTTCATGGTAACAGTATTTATCACAATATATATTACGCTATGAAAATAATGTTCAGAGACAAAAGAACATGACAACACATGCAGACTCCATCTGCCGCTACTATCGACTGTAAGATTGTAATATAATAGGCCTTCATTGATGTATTCGGGGGTACTGCAGCAGCCTGTTCATTTCTGGAGGAAAGTTGATATTTCTGCTCAGTCGCAGGACTCACGATATTCAGGTATCTGACGATACGAATGGTCATATTGTGATAACGGTAGTTTATTGATATATCACCTGAGGGGAACCGTCAGGGCCTTCTAATCCTTCAGAGAAAATTTATCGTCCTAGGCAGGGATTGAAACGGGAATTTGGGAGCACTGGTCCATTTCATACCTGTCAACTTTGAGGTTTGAAAAAAAGGGATATTTCCCAGATTTTTAACTCAAAATAAGGGAAAATTTCGGAAAGTCATACCCTTCACCAAAAGTGGGTGTGTAGTTGAATGGGGGGCAATTTTCTATCTAGTATTTGTGATTTCCTGTACTCTGGTGCATGTTGGTGATAGCCAAGACCCAAACTCAATATGCTTATGGTTTATAGAGTGCATTTGTGAATAAACTATACATTTATTTTTATTTGCTTTCAGTGGTACCAGTTATTTCCCAAATTAAGGGCTAAAATACGTATCTTATGTTAAAATAAGAAAGGTCATTATATAACCAGTCAATAAATTCAATTCCATTGCAATTTATTATGGTTTTACCATAGTCATGGCCTCGGAACACTAGCTAGCTAGCTAGCTAGCTAGATAGATAGATAGATAGATAGATAGATAGATAGATAGATAGATAGATAGATAGATAGATAGATAGAGTAATAAAGAGATAAAGAGTAATATAAGATATTAAACCAAGAGTGATTTAAAATGGGTAAGTTTCAGATAGAAAATAAAATAGACAATGAGTGGATAAAACAGTTAATACACCAATTAGTTTACACTAGGCTATTTATGAGGTCTTAGCCAGGACATACTTAATGTAAACATGTGTAGCTTACCTTTGATTATTTGGGAGGCTTTCGTTTTCCCCATGGAAAATTTCTTTGCGATGGAAGAGTCTGGGAACATTCCAGCCACGCACTTGTTGAAATCATCAAAGAAAGAGAGGCTAATGTTTTTCTTAGCTATTAGCATCGCCATCTTCACCTCAGACCTAATCAGTGTTGCCAGATACTGCTGACGTTTTCCAGCCCAAAATATGTTCAAAACCCGCCAAAATGCACTTGAAACCGCCCAATCTGGCAACACTGGACCTAATCACTTGTTCAGCCTCGCCTCCGGACGTAGTTCTGTAATTACTGATGCCTGAGAGGGCGGGGACGTGAATTCATGGCCCGACTTCCTGCTGTAAACTCCTATCAGAGGCGCGTCATGAATTCTGGACCTACCGACTTTTTTATATTGTGAAAATCACACACATCACATCACATTATCTCTAGCCGCTTTATCCTTCTACAGGGTCGCAGGCAAGCTGGAGCCTATCCCAGCTGACTACGGGCGAAAGGCGGGGTACACCCTGGACAAGTCGCCAGGTCATCACAGGGCTGACACATAGACACAGACAACCATTCACACTCACATTCACACCTACGGTCAATTTAGAGTCACCAGTTAACCTAACCTGCATGTCTTTGGACTGTGGGGGAAACCGGAGCACCCGGAGGAAACCCACGCGGACACGGGGAGAACATGCAAACTCCGCACAGAAAGGCCCTCGCCGGCCACGGGGCTCGAACCCAGGACCTTCTTGCTGTGAGGCGACAGCGCTAACCACTACACCACCGTGCCGCCCCTATTGTGAAAATACGGGACTTTTATATAATGTGAAAATACGGGATATTTTCGGGAAAATAAAAAAACGGGAAGACAGCGGGAAATAAGTCAAAATAAGGGATTTCCCGGGAAAAACGGGAGGGTTGACAGGTATGGTCCATTTGGACCAGTGCCTCTCAGAGGTACTGGTCCGAATGGAGTAGCACCGGTCCGTATTTATAATTACAAATTTCAAGCCGATTTTATCTATTTATTCATATAATACAACCATATTATACATGAGTGATCAATTTCAACTGTCTATAAACTTCTTCCTCAGTCATCTCATTATCATCACAATCTTCGAAACCCTCATCCAGATCATCATCATCATCTATCGGGTCATACACCACCTCATGCTGCGCCTCCTCGTCATCTTCATCTTCCACCTCTTCATTCTGTCTCTCCTGGAGCTCGACATCTCCTGCCACATACTCCCTCTCATCACCTGCAGGCTGCCCTGGCTCATCATCACCCTCCTCCATACTTGTTGAGTGATATCCGTTTGTTTTGATAGCTGTCAGAAATGTCAAGCCAAGGACTTTTAAACTTCACGGGGGTCTAATCTAGCTGACCAATAGTGGTTCAAGTTACATTTGTCTTCACGGGCAGCAACGAAAATGAACAGGAAGAAACGAAACTTCGCACAGCCATGCTGCATGCAGCGGTGTATACTGCGCACGTAAACAATATGGCGGCGCCCGCGTCTATGCCAACTTGACAAATGTCTCGCAAAATCTATTGAAATTATCGTAAAAAACGGTAAAATAGACCAAGTTCTGCTTAAAATGGGCGAGAATCGTTGATAGAAACCATCGAGGCAGTGAGTAGTTTGATATAGCGTGGCGAGCCAGTCGCCCACTCGGTCGAGTACATGTTGTCACTAGTCGCACGTACCCTTTCCAACTCGCATTGGCGAGTGGGCGACCGCCCGTTTCGATCCCTGGTCCTAGGCCTCTTCGAAGCGAGCTTAACCGCGAGTCGGCGCTGTCAGCGCAGCAGTGAAGTCACCTTCCAGTCGGTGCCGCGTTCATCAGTAGTGTTAGCGAATGCTAATAAAGCGATCAAGCCAGTGCTATCAAGAGTAAGCAGCACAGACTAACGACCAAGAAACTACGATTTCTGTCTCCAGACTCTTCTTCTACGCACGCTCGCTACAGTATTTTGCAGTCAGACTTAAGTATTCATTTCACTGTGTAATTTACTTAGTTACTTTTAAAATAAACATCGACAACTACACACAACGGAGCGACCTGGCAGCCTGCCGCTAATCCCTTGCAAAATCCTTTGCCCTGTTGCTTTTTTGGTGTCTGGCTAAGCTTTGGCTGAGCTCAAGTCCCAGCTGTAATAGTAATGGTTTGCCACTGTACGTATATCACCCAGTCCTACTTTAAGGGTGTTTTCACACTTGGTCCCTTTCAGCCATCCAACCGAACTCAGATCGATGACTCAGCATTTTTTGTGCATATGTGAACACTCCAACCGTACCCAGACCCCTTTAAAGCGAACCGAACTGAGACCTCCTCAGGAGGTGGTCTCAGTACGGTTCGCTAAAAATCAACGGTACGGTTCACCTAATCTGCGCATTGTGAACAAAAAGCGCACCAGGTTCACTTCGCCTTTTTCACTGTAGTTTAACCTTCTTCGTTTGCCGTAGTTGGTCACGTGACTGTAGCAGGGAATCTCAGCTTCCTTTTGGAACTTACCACAGCTGCTGTAATAAATTTATTTTCCTTAATCCGCACTATTTTGATCAAAGAATACAGCAGGGCAAGCATGGCAGCAGACATTTTGATTCAAGAGAAAATTACCCAGAATTCCGTGCACTGGGGGTCTGAGGGCTCTAGAGGACCTGGTGTGAACAGAAAAAGGACTGAGGCCCCATCAAAGCTTAACTGGACCAGAAAGAGAACCCAGTCCTCTTTTGCCCCTTTTCCACCAAAGCAGTTCCAGGGCTGGTTCGGGGCCAGTGCTTAGTTTGGAACCAGGTTTTCTGTTCCCACTGACAAAGAACTGGCTCTGGGGCCAGAAAAACCGGTTCCAGGCTAGCACCAACTCTTTGCTGGGCCAGAGGAAAGAACCGCTTATGTCAGCGGGGGGGGGCGAGTTGTTAAGACCAACAACAATAACAAGACCGCGAAAGATCGCCATTTTTAAGCGGCAAAAAGCCGCAGCTGTACAAACGCAAAGTCATTTATTATTATTATTGTTGTTGTTGCTGCTGCTGCTGCTTCTTCCGTGTTGTTTTTGGTTCGATATTCGTGCCAAGGTTTAAGCAAACGTAGCGACATAACTGACGTATATAGCGACGTAATGACGTATACAGAGACGTAATGGCGTGGCACCGCGAGCGATGGAAAAGCAAACTGGTTCTCAGCTGGCTCACAAGTTGAACGAGTTGTGAACCAGCACCAGCACTGGCTCCGAACCAGCCCTGGAACTGATTTGGTGGAAAAGGGGTATTTGTAATAAATTCACAGTGTGAACACAAAAAGAACTGAGTTCTTTTTCTGTTGGTCCACTTTTTGGTCCACCTAAAGAGGACTGAGTCTGGTTCCTTTAAAGGGGACCAGGTGTGAAAACACCCTAATGCCGCTTTTCCACTACAAACGCGGCTGAGTCGGGCTGAGCGGGGCTGTTGGAGTTGCATTTCGACTACAACCGCGCTGAACCGTGCTGGCTGGAAGTGGGTGGACACATTGGGTGGAGTTAGCGAAAGTGGGTGGACGTCAGGTGATGTCGTTAAGCAGCGCAAACAGTGACATCAGTGAGCTTTTAAGCGGTAGTCTCACGACCCGAATAGTAAACAATAAACATGGAGGACATGGAGTCGTTAGTGTTGCTGGTCTTGGTGCTGTGGCTTGTTGTCACCGACAACGCGGACAGATACTGGCAAGAGTGTATAGATGAGGTGAGGCGCATAAGGCTTCAGAAATTCTCGTAATTCGTAATTCTTCTCCTTCCGGGTTTGCGGTGTTTACAGATCCCAGCGCGCTCGCGGGGCGTGTGTGGGCATGTGAGGACACGCCTCCTCACCAATCAGTGCACAGGGGAGTGTCTGCTCACGCCCCCAGCCTCACTCGGCACGGTTTGGCTCGCTTCAGCCCCACTCCAAAACGGTGCGAGTTTTAGGGGCTAAGCAGGGCTGAAGCGAGCTGAGTCGTGCTGGTTTTTGGTAGTCAAAACGCGAGCCGTGTCGGGCTGAAGTGAGCTGAAGCGAGCTGAAGTGAGCTGAAAAAGGGTAGTGGAAAAGGGCCATAAGTGTTTTATTTCATAGCATGATAATTTCCCAACACTAACCTTTTTTTTTTAAATTAACTAAAGAATGTCATTACTACTGATCCATTTCATTCACTCACCAGCCTCTCTTTTTCCCTCTCTTGTAATTAATCAGTCCAAACAATGTAGTCATGTTACGGGGGGGGGGACCATGACGCATAAAGTCCTGTGTCCTGTTCTGTTTTGACCAATCCATTTTTGAGAATAGTGCTGTGGTATAAATCTGTCTAATTTGACATCTACATTCCACGTCCGATAATTGTAGATCAACTTTGAATTCATCTTATCTAATCATAACCTAACTATATTGATTCGCTGTAGTTAGCTGTATACAGGTAAATCAACATATTTTAATATGTATCATGATCAGTCTGGACGACATGGACCAGCTGTTGTCTGAGGTAATCTGACCCCCTTCTCACAACACAGTTTCACAGAGGGGGTGGAAATGCCATTTTTCCCAGCCACACTGACTGTACATTCCAGTTATGTGCATGGCGAACATGACATAACTGTAATTATGCATGTAATTCTGTTGTTTTTTTTTTTTTTAAACTGGTGAAAAATTCCCACGCACACTGAAAGCCGTATATTTTTTTCTTCTATTATGCTGTAATGGTATTCTGTGGGAAGTCCAAACATTAATCTATCCCCTAGTGACTGAGTAACATTTACAAAAATCTTTTGTTACGGCTCCAGTGGGAATCAGAGCCATCAGATTTAGGTGGTGTGACCGGTCATGACGTTACTGGCAGTGATGTAACTGATGATGTAGTGATATTGTGATGGAACTCCTCATACTGCCTTAGTGTAAAGGAACCGGCGGCGAGTTCAAAACAAGAAGCAAAGAAAACATTAACTAAAATAGTTTCAGCTTGAACAAAACAAATGTTCAGAAACAGGAAGAGAGGACGACAACTCTCTCAACAGAGAAGTAGCTTTAGTTTAACTTTTCCATTATGGAAGACTGAGTAGGAATGAAAAATTGTTACCCTTCTAGCAGGTTTCATTAATTTGGTTTGATAGCATGCAATATTGTTAGCATATCCTACGTGTATTCCGTCACTCTACCCAATGGAGAATGAGCGTTGAATATGGTCTACGATATTGCATGGTTGTCAAGACAGCATGACGCCACACGTCGCAGACGTAAAACTTCCGCTCCAGCAAGCAACTGTGACAATTTGTAAACAAACATGGCCGCCAGGTTCACTTCATTAAATGCGGAAGATTTTGAGAGAATTTTGAAATAATAATAATAATAATAATAATATTGGCTGGCTTTTTTTCATGGTATATCAGCTACTCGTCTTCGACTTGTTCAGTATCATGCTAGCTGAATGGAATATATCTGATATACCACTCAATGCCAGCCAATATTATTTAAATATGTCTTGGCATCAAATCAACCAATAAGCAGATTGAGACTAAGTAATGACAAGAAATAAAAAAGAAATGAAATCCATCTTTTAAAGTTATATACCCAGTGACAACTCTTTCACCCAATGCCTGTTCTCTGGTCCAACTAAAATGAGTTTAACTTGCATGACTAATAGCGAAACACCATCAAAGTGCAATAATTCATTTCCGTTTCATTTCCAAAGTGAAAATGTAATCATTTAAATGCTGCATGTTGCAAAATCCGATATCAACCTGATGGATACGATGGAAATCATGCCGACAAAAGCTTCACAGTTGGCCAGTTTCAGCTGTGCTGAGAGCAAAAGGCATCTCATTCATGAATTAAAGTGTTATCGATTTTTGGCTACCACAAAGCAACTATTATTCAGTACGGAAATAAAAGTTGAGATCGTAAATAAAATGCATACGTAAATAGAAAGTGAGATCTGAAGTACAGTTAAGGGATTATTTGCTATTGTTATCTTTGCGTGTTTGTGTGTGTATGTGTTTTTCTTCATGTGTTTTCTTGGATGGCTTTGTTCTTGTGGCTGTACATTCATTCTGGACCCTGTGTGGTTTGTGGCCTAACAGAAAACTCAAAAAAACTGCCAAAAAACCCCCCAAAACTCTACAAGATGTGTTGGTGTGTCACATACGGCAGATCGGCTTCAACAGCAGAAGCTTGTGCGTGACCACAGAAGACCACAAATTGGAAGAAGACCAGGTGATGCTTTTCCGATCTTCAACTGTCCAGTTTCAGTGAACCTGTGCCCAGTCTTACTTCAGATTCCTGTTCTTGATTGACAGTAGAGGAATCTGGTGTGTTGTTCTTCTGCTGTTGTAGCTCATCCATCTCGTGGTTTAGTGTATTTTGCATTCTGAGATTGATTTTCTGCTCACCATGTTTGTAAAGAGTTACTATAGACTTCACGTTAGCTCAAATCAGTCTCTCTTATTAAGAAAGCATATCCGTCCACAGAACCGCTGCACAGTGGATGTTTTTTTTAGCTCATCCAGCTGCAGACCAGGCCAGCGTCTATCCATCGTCTGTCGGTCCACAATTTACAAAAATCGCTACTCCTCCTACAGGATTGATCAGATTCTGATCAAACGCACATCCAACGTTCCTCAGGTGGGTGTGCATAAAAGTTGTCAAGATGGTAGCGCCACCTAACCTAGTAAACTAGACCCAACCGCCTAGCGGCCAAAAATATTTTTTGCCTAGCGAATGGGTCTAGCCTCGCACCATATAAACAAAAACACCCCGGGCATCAAATCGTGCCCGCCAATCACAACGCAAGGTTTTTGTTTGGATTCTTTGGGCGGGCTTTTGCAGGAGTGACGACAAAGCTGCGCGACGCTGGAGAAAGCGCAACAGGGAAGATGGCTACGGGCTAGCGAACAGCGCGCGTTTGACTCCGCTTTGGAATCAGTTTTAGAAGAATTAGACTTGGAGTTTTCGTTGAAACATGAGCAGGAAGAGGCTCTCCGCTCATTCCTTTTCAAGAAGGACGTTTTCGCTGTTTTGCCGACCGGCTATGGCAAAAGTCTGATCTACCAGCTGGCTCCGCTCGTAGCCAAAAGGATGGGGCTAGTTTGTGCAGTACGAAGAATTAATAAACAGCTTTGAAACATTACTTTTTGATTGTTTCTTATTTTCCCGTTATTTTAAATTTAAGGGAAATTATTTCACCAAACACCACTAAATAAAAACTCTCAAAAACAGTTTAAGCAAACCCTTGAAAAACACTTGGAAAAAAATGTGTATGTGGTACAGACTCCAAACTTGTGGTCATTATCTCCAAACTTCTTAATATCTAGAACATGTTTATTAATTAATACGCATTTTGAAAAATTACTTAATTTCAAGGCCTCCCCCACTGCTTTCTGTCGCTCTGACTACGTCACAGTCACTGTTGCGCTGATTGGTCAGAGCGTTGGCCTATACGCACAGAGACAGTTTGAAAGACAGCGGTTTGTTCCTCCTACCCGCTTCGGAAATGTCTACGGATCGAGGCCAGACTAAATATTCACATTTAGTCTGGCTTGCCAGGCTAAGCGCCACCTGTCATATTCACGATTTTATGGGCGTCTGAAATTTTTGTGTGACTCATCACTTTAAATGCTACTTTTCCTAAACTGCTGCTGAGATGTTTTCATTGAAACTCACCCAGAAGACTCTAAAGACATATTGCAAAAAGAATTGTTCACCAGGTGGCGCCACTTGCCATGGATGCGGCTACACAGGGGTCATATGCAATTTCACAAAAATCGCTACTCCTCCCACAGGATTGATCGGATTTCAACTTCACACACAACAGTATGAGCTACAGCCTCATTGAGGCTATTTTTATTGTTTTTCGCAGCATAATGTGTAAACCCTAGAGACCGTTCTCTATGTATCCGAGTGAAAATCCCAGGAGATCAGCAGTTTCTGAAATATCCAAGCCAGCCCTCTGGCACCAGCAACCACAAACAACACGGTCAAAGTCACAGAGATCATATTTTTCCTGAGGTCACATTCTGATGATACATGTGAACATGAACTGAAACGCTTGCCCTGTATGTATGATTTTATGCATTGTGCTACTGCACATGATTAGCTAATACCGTATATTGTGAGGTGTCTAGGTGATCTTAATAAAGGAGTTGGTGAGTGTATACGTTCATAAAATATGAGTGACTATGAAGTAAACGTGGGATTTTGGTAATTCACTACTTGGGTATATTTCTGATTGATATACTTGTACTTCCAATTGTGCAATTGCATTGTATTTAGTCACACGGTAAACATTTTTAATCCGAAGGTTGAATTTTTAATCTGAAACTTGTCAAATGTAGCCATTCCTGTTATGTTTGCAGATCGGAGTATAAACAATAGACTCACAGAGACAGTTAACCTGATAGTAACTGAAGCTTTATGTGCAGGGAGGTGAGTTTATTTGATGGATCTATCACCAACTTTCTGCTGACATATCAGCACACTTATAAACAATTAAGGAGGTAATATAATAGACTGCTTTCAGTCTCATCTCATCTCATTATCTCTAGCCGCTTTATCCTGTTCTACAGGGTCGCAGGCAAGCTGGAGCCTATCCCAGCTGACTACAGGCGAAAGGCGGGGTACACCCTGGACAAGTCGCCAGGTCATCACAGGGCCGACACATAGACACAGACAACCATTCACACTCACATTCACACCTACGGCCAATTTAGAGTCACCAGTTAACCTAACCTGCATGTCTTTGGACTGTGGGGGAAACCGGAGCACCCGGAGGAAACCCACGCGGACACGGGGAGAACATGCAAACTCCGCACAGAAAGGCCCTCGCCGGCCACGGGGCTCGAACCCGGACCTTCTTGCTGTGAGGCAACAGCGCTAAGCACTACACCACTGTGCCGCCCCTGCTTTCAGTCTATTATGTTAAAAAAAAAAACCTCCTAGCGGAAGTCTCCGGCGAGGAGTGCCGATTGCGAGGTCCTGTACAATCGAAACTCTTCGGCGAGTCGGGGAGGGGATTCCCCACCAAGGCTGCGTGCAGTGTGTTAGCATGAGCATGTAGTCTATGCAAAATGAATAGTGTGTTAGCGCAAGCATGCAGCCTATGGGAAATAAATAGTGTGTTGGATTAGCACAGTGTGTTAGCGCAAGCATATAGCCTTAGCACTGTGTGTTAGTGTAAGCATGCAGCCTATGCAAAATGAATAGTGTATTGGATTAGCACTGTGTGTTAGCATGAGCATGTACAGTAGCCTATGGGAAATTAATAGCGTGTTGGATTAGCACAGTGTGTTAGTGCAAGCATGCAGCCTATAGCAGTGTCTTGGATTAGCACTGTGTGTTAGCGTGAGCATGTGGGAAATGAATAGTGTGTTGGATTAGCACAGTGTGTTAGCGCGAGGATGTATCCTACAGTATGCGAAATGAATAGTGTGTTGGATTAGCACTGTGTGTTAGCATGAGCATGCAGCCTATGCGAAACGAATAGGGTCTTGGATTAACACTGTGTGTTAGCGTGAGCGTGTAGCCTATGCGAAATGAATAGTGTGTTGGATTAGCACTGTGTGTTAGCGTGAGCATGTGGGAAATGAATAGTGTGTTGGATTAGCACAGTGTGTTAGCATGAGCATGTGGGAAATGAATAGTGTGTTGGATTAGCACAGTGTGTTAGCGTGAGCATGTGGGAAATGAATAGTGTGTTGGATTAGCACAGTGTGTTAGCGCAAGCATGTATCCTACAGTATGCGAAATGAATAGTGTGTTGGATTAGCACTGTGTGTTAGCATGAGCATGCAGCCTATGTGAAATGAATAGGGTCTTGGATTAACACTGTGTGTTAGCGTGAGCGTGTAGCCTATGCGAAATGAATAGTGTGTTGGATTAGCACAGTGTGTTAGCGTGAGCATGTGGGAAATGAATAGTGTGTTGGATTAGCACTGTGTGTTAGCGTGAGCATGTGGGAAATGAATAGTGTGTTGGATTAGCACAGTGTGTTAGCGCGAGCATGTATCCTACAGTATGCAAAATGAATAGTGTGTTGGATTAACACTGTGTTAGCGTGAGCGTGTAGCCTATGCGAAATGAATAATGTGTTGGATTAGCTCTGTGTGTTAGCGTGATCGTGTAGCCTATGCGAAATGAATAGTGTGTTGGATTAACACTGTGTGTTAGCGTGAGCGTGTAGCCTATGCGAAATGAATAGTGTGTTGGATTAGCACTGTGTGTTAGCGTGAGCGTGTAGCCTATGCGAAATGAATAGTGTGTTGGATTAGCACTGTGTGTTAGCATGAGCATGCAGCCTATGCGAAATGAATAGTGTCTTGGATTAGCACAGTGTGTTAGTGTGAGCATGTAGCCTATGGGAAATAATAGTGTCTTGGATTAGCACTGTGTGTTAGCGTGAGCGTGTAGCCTATGCGAAATGAATAGTGTGTTGGATTAGCACTGTGTGTTAGCGTGAGCGTGTAGCCTATGCGAAATGAATAGTGTGTTGGATTAGCACAGTGTGTTAGCATGAGCATGCAGCCTATGCGAAATGAATAGTGTGTTGGATTAGCACAGTGTGTTAGCATGAGCATGCAGCCTATGCGAAATGAATAGTGTGTTGGATTAGCACAGTGTGTTAGCGTGAGCATGTAGCCTATGGGAAATAATAGTGTCTTGGATTAGCACTGTGTGTTAGCGCGAGTGTGTAGCCTATGCGAAATGAATAGTGTATTGGATTAGCACTAATCCCATGTTTTGGAAAATCGAAAATGTCTTGGGCCCCTCTGGGGTGTCACCAATCCACGTGCAAAGTATGGAGTATATGCATCCAGCCGTGTCGCTTTGCATAGGTGAACAGACAGAGAGACAGACAGCCTTCCTTTTAGTAATATAGATTGATAACGCAAGGGATGCACCGCACAGAGAGCGACCAAGGGTGCATTTGAAGTTCTCAAGACATATTAGTTTGTCTGTGTGAGCATGTTTTATAGCTTGGTGGGGACCAAATGTACCAACAAGGATAGAAATCTCTGTCAGTTTTGACCTTGGGGGGGCCATTTGGATAGTCCCCACAATGTTTGTTTGTTTGTTTGTTTACAAAAATATACACATTTTATTAAAAAATACACAAATCAAATGGGGGCGGCACGGTGGTGTAGTGGTTAGCGCTGTCGCCTCACAGCAAGAAGGTCCGGGTTCGAGCCCCGTGGCCGGCGAGGGCCTTTCTGTGCGGAGTTTGCATGTTCTCCCCGTGTCCGCGTGGGTTTCCTCCGGGTGCTCCGGTTTCCCCCACAGTCCAAAGACATGCAGATTAGGTTAACTGGTGACTCTAAATTGACCGTAGGTGTGAATGTGAGTGTGAATGGTTGTCTGTGTCTATGTGTCAGCCCTGTGATGACCTGGTGACTTGTCCAGGGTGTACCCCGCCTCTCGCCCGTAGTCAGCTGGGATAGGCTCCAGCTTGCCTGCGACCCTGTAGAACAGGATAAAGCGGCTAGAGATGATGAGATGAGATGAGCTTCTTTCTCACCAGTATCCTAGTGTCCTCACTGTTCAGTTTCTGCCATGGCTCATGGCCACAAGTCACGGTGGTCAGACATGTGGGCAGACTGTCCGTAAAAAATTACACACAGCTTAAACCAAGCTCTTTTCAAACTCTCTAAAGGATTTTAAACCAGTTTGCTAAGCCACTACTGACTTTGTTTCGACCTCAAACACTATTATCTGTTATCTGCTAACACGTTAACATGTTCCCTGTCTGACTTCCTGTTTTAAAAGGAAGTACGTCAACGTACAGAATGAAATCACGGCTCAAATCATGCATAATCAGTTTCAAACAGCCAGTTGCAGAAGGAAAACACGTAACTTTGTGTATTGACTTACCCTGAATTTAGTCATTGCTAATACTCACGCTGTGACTCACTTTTCCCCTATCACTCCATCAACACCAGTTGCTACACAACACGGCTTCTGGTTTTAAATAACAGTTAGCCTAATGTTAGTTAGCTTGATACTACTTGGTGTTAGCTATTTGCATGATACCTAATCATAATCTTGTTGTTGTTGTTTTTTTAAAGACGATTTATGAATGTCAGATAGCTAGTTCCAGTGAGGAAATGTTAGTTAACTGTTTTGTTGTTAATATTAGCGCAGTGCTATGTTTTGGAAGCTGGTTAGCTCAAAACTACAGCACATACAGCTGAATGCTGTATAAAAGTTTGTATACCCTTAGGACTAAATGACAAAGAAGCATATTTAAGAAGTAATTTGGCGTGCTGGCGGCACGGTGGTGTAGTGGTTAGCGCTGTCGCCTCACAGCAAGAAGGTCCGGGTTCGAGCCCCGTGGCCGGCGAGGGCCTTTCTGTGCGGAGTTTGCATGGTGTCCGCGTGGGTTTCCTCCGGGTGCTCCGGTTTCCCCCACAGTCCAAAGACATGCAGGTTAGGTTAACTGGTGACTCTAAATTGACCGTAGGTGTGAATGAGAGTGTGAATGGTTGTCTGTGTCTATGTGTCGGCCCTGTGATGACCTGGCGACTTGTCCAGGGTGTACCCCGCCTTTCGCCCGTAGTCAGCTGGGATAGGCTCCAGCTTGCCTGCGACCCTGTAGAACAGGATAAAGCGGCTAGAGATAATGAGATGAGATGAGGTTTCACAAATGTTTGTATTGCCGCATGCAACAATAATACAATATGTGTATGCAACATGGCTTCTGGTTTTAAATAACAGTTAGCCTAATGTTAGCTAGCTTGAGACTATTTGGTGTTAGCTATTTACATGATGGCTAATCATCGTCTTGTTTAAAAAAAAAAAAAGACTATTTGCGAATGTCAGATAGCCAGTTCCAGTAAGAAAATGTTAGCTAACTGTTTTGTTGTTAATATTAGCACAGTGCTACGTTTAGGAAGCTGGTTAGCTTGGCTAATAGGAGGTTTAACAGTACAAATGTCACCAAGACTAAATGGCACAGAGGTTCGGATAATGTTGAAATGTTTCAGTTCAAAATGGATGTGACATAGTTCACTTCTGAATATATAAAACGCATCATGATGTACTGTATACCATATATATAAATGATCGAGTAAAATGTGAGCGTAAGTGATAGAAACGTAGAAATGTACATCTCATCTCATCTCATTATCTCTAGCCGCTTTATCCTGTTCTACAGGGTTGCAGGCAAGCTGGAGCCTATCCCAGCTGACTACGGGCGAAAGGCGGGGTACACCCTGGACAAGTCGCCAGGTCATCACAGGGCTGACACATAGACACAGACAACCATTCACACTCACACCTACGGTCAATTTAGAGTCACCAGTTAACTTAACCTGCATGTCTTTGGACTGTGGGGGAAACCGGAGCACCCGGAGGAAACCCACGCGGACACGGGGAGAACATGCAAACTCCACACAGAAAGACCCTCGCCGGCCACGGGGCTCGAACCCGGACCTTCTTGCTGTGAGGCGACAGCGCTAACCACTACACCACCGTGCCGCCCGGTATTGATTATTATTAGTATAAATAAAGATTCAGCCTTTTGCACTCAGACTTTATATAGGACCTGTGTTGTAACTGTAATTGAATCAGAAATGTTCCGTAAATGATTTATTCCTTAGAAAAGCTTGCCACGTTTTTTTTTTTTTTCTAGAAATAAAATGAAAGTTAATTCTTGCACTATTTCTGAATTTTGTATGTGCTTATGAGAGCTGTATTGTTTCTGGTCTGTGACTGTTATGACTATTAAACCTTGATAGCGTGTGTGTACAAGGACACACACGCACACACACAGACAGAGAGAGAGAGAGAGAGAGAGCGATAAGGATGATGCAACAGAAGTGACCAGTGTAACTTTGTTTAGGAGCTTGTTGGTGAGAATGTTCCTGTTTCTGTTCCTGTGTCTGTTTTACCCGTCCCCAAAAAAATACCATAACTTTTAAAAGAAAAAAATGTATTCTTATTAAATTTATCAGTCTAACTCTGACAGTGACATCACACGCCAGTTCAGACCTACTTCCTCTCCTGACCACACATTCAGTATGAGCTGACGGGTTTCACATGTAGTCTGGAAAGTTCTACTTCTCTCTTTATAACGCATTTACTCCCAGGCTCAAGTCGTGGACATATTCATCAGCGCTGTTTTTCTATACCTTGTGCGTACGTAGCGCTCGTCAGGATGAGTTTTCGTAGTAAAATCACCTTTCGGAGGAAGATGAAAACGAGACGACCCCGAGCGGATTTCACCCGAATAAGCTGTGTATGTATCTCCGTCTCTATGTATATGTCTCTCTGTCTCTACCTGCTTCATCCACACCGTCACAAGCTTGCTTTCCGCCTTTGACTGCGCTCATGTGCTCATGAAACATGTGTTGTATGATAAGTCTGATTTGGACTTTTAGTTCATTTGTGAAAATCATTCATAACGCCACAGAGGTCTTGCGAAACACTATAGTAGTGATAGTGATGACGGATTTTTCGCGCGTGAGACAGAAAATTGAGCTTTCTTAATTTTCGGCATTGTTTCCATTGTACTATATTGCATACTGAAGATTATTCACTTCTTCTTGAACTTCCCTTTATGACTTTCATGGCATTTGAAAGCTTCCATTTTTTTTTTAAATCTTCTACACTTCTATAATTTTCATTCTATACTTCTATACTTCCATTTCGATTCAGATTAAGAGTGTTTCGTATTGTGTGTACGGTCCATTTGGGTTAAACACGTGTTGGCAGCTGTGTAGTAATAAGCTGGTTTCCTCAGCATGGAAGTTTCGCTCCATAGACATGCCAAGCTGACGTAAAAACAAACTAAAAACACTCGTTCCCATGGAGACTGGGGATGCCCCTGAGAAGCCCGTGTGCGATCTTCCCCTTTACGACTGTTTGTGGGTACAAGTCTCTCAGAACTACAGCACATACAGCTGAGTGCTGTATAAGTTTGCATACCCTTAGGACTAAATGACAAAGAAGTGTACTTGATAAGTCATTTGGCATGCAAGGTTTCACAAATGATTGTATTGCCGCATGCAACGATAATATAGTATGTGTGTACAGTACCAGACAAAA
Source organism: Neoarius graeffei (assembly GCF_027579695.1). Taxonomy (NCBI): domain Eukaryota; kingdom Metazoa; phylum Chordata; class Actinopteri; order Siluriformes; family Ariidae; genus Neoarius; species Neoarius graeffei. The sequence continues at coordinate 14,345,791 of NC_083591.1, read as the reverse complement.
GTTTGGACACACCTTTGAATTCATTATAATTAATTAAAAGACACATCATGCCTTAAAGTAATCCATCAGGATGTCATTTCTCTTTACTTAGTTAAGCGGTTCTTGACATAATATGGATTACTACAGTTGTGGTATGGAATAAGGCTATTTACTGTATGTTTATCAGTGGCGGCTGGTAGTCTTTCAAACAGGGGAGGCTGGTCGGTTACAATATGTCCAGATTTTAAAAGAGAAAACATCAATTTTGCCCATACTCTTGCCTCTGATCTGGCTGATTGTTGGCAGGGTCACAAATAACAGGTTCTATTGGCCCATTAGCCTACTGTCCAATATACATGATGGTGGTGTTGGGGGGGGGGGGGGGGGTATATTTTAACATTTTATATTTTAAAATTGTGGCATGTTGTTTAAAAATTGATCATTATTGAAAGCAGCTCTTTGTCAGGAACCTCAGCAGTAACAGCAGAGTGTTCTGGAATAGGCACAAGCACTGACCTTGGGGAGCCAAACATAGAGCTGGGTGCCACACATTTCATTCAATGACACTTTCCCTATATTTTACTTATTTTGACTGAGAAATGTTTTATTGACAATTTTGATAACCCTTCACTTTTAATCCAGGTCTGTAGTGTGGAATGTTCTTGGCTGTGTTTTTGTTTAAAAATGTTTTCCAAATTGTAGCTGTGTTTAATTCATATCCAGAAAAATATATATTCCAATATAATATACTCAGCATAAACATTTTAAATAGATTCTATATTTTTGGTCCATCCATGACATATTACTAAAGTAGCCTATTTACTGTTGTTGATGTGGGTCACTTGCTGTTAGCCAATTCACTTTCTCGTACCAGGAGAGCTGAAAGGAACGAGTATTATTCCCTACCTTTTTCACCAAGTCAATTTGAGGCGTTGGTCTACCCTGCTCTTTAATTTTAATTTTTTCCTCGAAAGGAAGACTGGCAAATGGCTTCGCCAAAATTAAATCAGCAATGCTTGGCATCCGTGCGCAGCTTTCTTGCTAGCTGACTAGCCCCCTCAAGTTCAAGTTCAGTCACTCAAATAAACGAAATTTCTGGAACTAAGATAGCAAACTTGACAACACTATATTTACACTTTATTTACAATGAAAATATATACAAACTAAAAAAGCTGGTAGAAACCGTATGTAATGAATGAAATCGAAATGTAAGCCAATCTCTTACAATACACCACAGCACTTGCGAATCCGCATGGGACTGAACTGAAATTCACTGCTGCCTGTCTATAGTTAAAACGAGCTGTCAATCAAAGAAAACATCCGGCCGCTTTCACCAATCACCAGTCTCCTCGCGGAAACTGCCATGTCCCTCCCATGTGAGGCTGGGAGTCCGTAGGCGGGCATTTTCGCAGTATTTGTCCAATAACCGTCTTGCATTTTGAGATTGAAAAGCGCATAGCTCCCAAACGCCATTGAAGTCCACTGAGGCTGGGAGTCCGTGAGACTCCGTGGGGCGGGCGTTTTCGCAGTATTTGTCCAATAATCGTCTTGCATTTTGAGATTGAAAAGCGCATAGCTCCCAAACGCCATTGAAGTCCACTGAGGCTGGGCTGCATCGCGCTGTCACGAGGGGGAAAAACTCACGCACACATTAAAGTTATAACGGAATGATTTCGCACTGTAGTTGGGTTGAGCTGTTAGGGTTTTGCTGGGATTCGAACCTGGTTCGTTGGTGTGATAATCCAGCAAACCCCCACTAGGCCACCAGGGGAATGACTCAAATGCAGAGGCGTGAGGCGGAAGTAGAAAAAGAATCAAAAGGTTTATTTAAACTATATACACTATATACAGGGCAAAACAAAAGACAAAAAAAAACCAAAGAGTATAATCCAAAAGAAAAGCAAAGTGCAAAAATTCAAAAGCTAAGAAGATCAAAAAACACAGTACAAAGGAAACTGGAGATAAACATAACAGCACAAAGACTCCGTGACAAGAGGACTGAACTCAGGGGTATAAATAGACAAACTAATTAAGGACACAGGTGAAGATAATTAGGCAATTAACACAAACACAAGACACAGGAACAGTGGCGGCCTCTAGAGGCCAAAATAAACACGACATGAAAAGGAAATAACAGCGGCCTCTAGAGGCCAAAACAGTCCTAGTCCTAACAGGACCCCCCCCTCTAGGAGCGTCTCCTGACGTTCCCAGGGCGATCCGGATGGGCCGAATGGAAGTCCCGACATAGTTCTTTATCAAGGACATCCCGAGCAGGAACCCAGCAGCGCTCCTCAGGACCATAGCCCTCCCAGTCCACCAGATATTGCAACCCGCCGCGGACCCGGCGGGAGTCAAGCAGGCGATTCACAGTGAACACAGTCTGCCCCTGGAAGATGCGGGGGGGTGGGGGGTTCCTAGGGGCAGGGGCATACGTAGACGTCAGTACGGGCCGTAACAGGGAAACATGGAAAGTGGGGTTGATCCTCAGAGTCCGGGGCAACTGGAGCCGGTAGGAGACAGGGTTCACCCTGCGCACCACCTTGAAGGGGCCAATGTAGCGAGGAGCAAGCTTGCGGTTCTCCACCCGCAGTGGAAGGTCCTTAGTGGACAGCCAAACACGCTGCCCAGGGCGGAAAGCGTGTGCAGGTCTTCTATGGCGGTTGGCCTGAGTCTGGTTGGTTCTGGAGGTCTGTATGAGGGTCTTCCTGACCTTGCTCCAGGTCTTGCGACACCGTCTCACATATTGGTTGACCGAGGGCACCCCCGCGTCCTCCTCCTGGTCCGGGAACAGAGGTGGCTGGAACCCGAATTGGCACTGGAATGGCGACAGCTTGGTGGCCGATGACTGCAGGGTGTTGTGGGCGTACTCCGCCCATGGCAGCCAGGTGCTCCACGATGTCGGGTTATCCATAGCCAGGCCTCGCAGGGTGGTTTCCAGGTCCTGGTTGAGCCTCTCCGTCTGACCATTGGACTGTGGGTGAAACCCAGAGGAGAGGCTGGCAGTGGCTCCGATGACCTTGCAGAACCCGTGCCACACTCGGGAGGAGAACTGGGGCCCTCGGTCTGAGACGATGTCCTGTGGAAGACCAAAGACTCGGAAGACATGATTAAACAAAAGTTTCGCAGTTTCAAGAGCAGAGGGGAGTTTGCACAGTGGTATGAAGCGGCAGGCCTTGGAGAATCTGTCAACTAAGACCAAAATGACCGTGTTACCTTGTGACTCAGGGAGACCCGTGATAAAGTCGACTGCCACGTGGGACCAGGGACGCCGGGGAATGGTCAGAGGATGCAGGAGACCCTGGGGACGCTGTCGTGGGTTCTTGGTTCTGGTGCAAACCTCACAGGACAGGACAAATGACCTTACTTCCTTCTCCATGTTAGGCCACCAGAAGCGTCTTTTCAGGAAGTCCAGGGTCCTCCGAGCTCCCGGGTGGGCGGTGAGAGGGGAAGAGTGACCCCACTGGAGAACCTTGGCCCGGGCTTGATGTGGGACGTACAAGAGGCCTGGTGGCCCCGTCCCAGGACCGGGGTCCTGGCGTTGGGCTCGTCGGACAGCCTCCTCAATACCCCAGCGGACAGGGGCCACAATCCGGGACACAGGGATAATAGGCCCGACTTCATTCTCCCTGTTAGTGGCAGAGAACAGTCTGGACAGTGCGTCAGGTTTGGTGTTCTTGGAGCCGGGGCGGTATGAGAGGGTGAAGTCAAACCGACTGAAAAACAGGGCCCACCTAGCCTGTCGAGGGTTCAGTCTCTTGGCTTGCTGGAGGTACTCCAGGTTCTTGTGGTCAGTCCAAACCAGGAATGGATGTTGTGCTCCCTCCAGCCAGTGCCTCCACTCCTCAAGGGCCAGTTTGACCGCTAGCAGTTCTCGATCCCCCACATCGTACCGGGACTCAGCAGGACTCAGGCGGTGGGAGAAGTAAGCGCAGGGGTGCAGCTTTCCTTCCAAACGTTGAGAGAGCACCGCGCCGACACCACTGTCCGAGGCGTCCACCTCCACGATGAATGGTTGGGAGGTGTCCGGGAGAACCAGAATGGGTGCCGTGCAGAAGCAGTCCTTGAGGTCTTTGAACGCCTTTTCTGCCTGAGGAGACCAGCCATAAGATCCACCTGTCCCTTTGGTGAGGTCTGACATGGGTGCTGCCACAGAACTGAAGTTCCTGATGAACTTGTGGTAGAAGTTAGCGAATCCTAAGAACCGCTGAACCTCCTTAACGGACTTGGGAGTAGGCCAATCCCGGACGGCCAGGGTCTTGGCAGGGTCCATTTGGAGTTGGCCTGTCCGTACAATAAATCCCAGAAAGGAGACCTCGGGAACATGAAATTCGCATTTCTGGGCCTTGGCGAACAGATTGTTCTGTAGCAGCCTCTGGAGAACCTGGCGGACATGGTAGCGGTGCTCCTGCACGGTCTTGGAAAAGATAAGGATGTCGTCGAGGTAGACAAAAACGTATAGGTTAATCATGTCCCTTAAGATGTCGTTGATTAGGGCCTGAAAAACAGCTGGTGCGTTGGTGAGTCCGAAGGGCATCACCTGGTATTCGTAGTGCCCAGACGGGGTGTTAAAGGCAGTCTTCCACTCGTCTCCCTGTCGGATACGGATGAGGTGGTATGCGTTCCGTAGGTCCAACTTGGTGAAGACGGTGGCGCCTTGGAGCAGGTCGAAAGCAGTGGACATCAGCGGAAGGGGATATCGGTTGCGCACAGTGATCTTATTCAGGCCCCTGTAATCAATACATGGTCGGAGCCCCCCATCCTTCTTGCCGACAAAGAAGAAGCCGGCTCCAGCAGGTGAAGTGGAGGGTCGAATAAACCCAGAGACCAGGGCATCTTTGAGGTATTCCTCCATGGCCTTGCGTTTCTTGCTGAGAGAGTGAAAACAGTCTGCCACGAGGAGGGGTAGTCCCAGGGAGCAAGTCGATGGCACAGTCGTAGGCCCGGTGCGGAGGAAGAACGGCGGCCCTGCTCTTGCTGAATACCTCCTTGAGATCCCAGTACTCTGTGGGAACTTGAGATAACTCGGTGAGATCAGGGGGCTCGGCAGGAGACACAGGAGAGCTAGAGAGCAGACAAGAGGCATGGCATGCAGGGCCCCATTCCACAACCTGGCTTGTTACCCAGTCTATGCGAGGGTTGTGGCGAGTAAGCCAAGGAAGGCCTAGAATAACTGGGAACTCAGGTGAAGGAATCAGGTGCAGGGATATTTCTTCCTTGTGACCTTGAGACTGGAGGAAAACTGGAGAAGTAACTTGGGTGACTCTTCCATCACCTAACGCTTGGCCATCGAGGGCAGACACAGACAGTGGGACTTCAAGAGGTGCAGTCGGAATATTGATGCTTTGGGCGAAGTGAATATCCATAAAGTTCCCAGCCGCCCCTGAGTCTATCAAAGCTTGACAAGAGTGGACAGACTCACCCCAGGAGATGGAGACCGGGATGTAGATTCCTTGGCCAGGGAGTCCGGGAGAGAGGGTAGGCCCCGTCACAACCCTCCCTCGGCTGGACGGGGCGGTCCTTTTCCCAAGAGTTCGGGACATGATGCTCGGAAGTGACCAGGCTTGCCACAGTAGATGCAGCACTTGTCCCTCCTTCTGCGCTCCCTCTCAGATGCGGAGAGGCGAGTACGACCCACTTGCATGGGTTAGCGAGGTGAAGAAGGCAGCATTGCAGGAGGCACTGGAGCAGGAGTGGGAGCTGGATCAGGAGCAGGAACTGGATCAGGAGCAGGAGATGCAGGCAGAGATGTCAGCTGTGCCAGGGTTTTCCCAATTTGCTGAAGCAGTTCCTCGTGGCGAGCGAGGGCCTCACGTTGGCTGGTGAGCGTACGTCCATGAGCGTCCATGGTCGCTCCGAAGCGTGTCAAAGCTGCCATAAGGTTGCCCTGAAGGTTGGCCGGGTAGACAGTTGAAGCAGCCTCTGCTGAGTCGGTCATGACGGAGTCTTTCTGTTAGGGTTTTGCTGGGATTCGAACCTGGTTCGTTGGTGTGATAATCCAGCAAACCCCCACTAGGCCACCAGGGGAATGACTCAAATGCAGAGGCGTGAGGCGGAAGTAGAAAAAGAATCAAAAGGTTTATTTAAACTATATACACTATATACAGGGCAAAACAAAAGACAAAAAAAAACCAAAGAGTATAATCCAAAAGAAAAGCAAAGTGCAAAAATTCAAAAGCTAAGAAGATCAAAAAACACAGTACAAAGGAAACTGGAGATAAACATAACAGCACAAAGACTCCGTGACAAGAGGACTGAACTCAGGGGTATAAATAGACAAACTAATTAAGGACACAGGTGAAGATAATTAGGCAATTAACACAAACACAAGACACAGGAACAGTGGCGGCCTCTAGAGGCCAAAATAAACACGACATGAAAAGGAAATAACAGCGGCCTCTAGAGGCCAAAACAGTCCTAGTCCTAACATGAGCACATATATTTCTATGATTCTGGATCTGAAATAGCAATGTTATAAGGTCGGCTATAACATAAGCCTAGCACAATTCATCCTACACGATGTTCGTCATTTTTAGAGGAGGCTGAGCCTCCCTCGTTGTCTTAGAGCAATCGCCCGTGATGTTTATTATTTGCTGTTTGATCTCAGACGCATTAAGACGGCAAGAAATTGCACTAATTAACTGTTGACGAGGCACCTGTTAATTGAAAAGCATTCCAGGTGACTACCTCATGAAGCTGGTTAAGATAATGCTAATAGTGTGCAATGCGTCATCAAGGTAAACGCTGGCTACTTTGAAGAATCTAAAATATGAAACGTGTTGTGTTTTTTTTAACACTTTTTTGTTTACCACATAATTCTAGATATATTTTCCATGTTACTTCATAGTTTTGCTGTCTTCAGTGTTGTTCTACAATGTGAAAATTAGTCAAAATACAGAGAAACCTATGAATTAGTAGGCGTGTCCAAAAATATTTGACTGGATCTGCCTTTTTGAGTGTAATATAAATAAACTAATAACCTTCTTTCATATCCTATAAACAACTTGAGATCTTGTAAGTCTCTTTATGCTCAGACCCAGTCATCTCGCAATCACAATTTGGGCCTTGTCAAAGTCATTCAGGTCCTCAGGCTTGCCCATTTTTCCGGCTTCTAACACGTCAACTTCAAGAACTGATTTTTCTCTTGCTGCTTAGTATATCCCACCCCTTGACAGGTGCCGTTAAAATCAATATTGTTCTCTTCACCTGGTTTTAATGTTGTTGCTGATCGGTGTATATGAAAATTTTCTGTTTGGTGTTCGCCTTATGTTTTGGATTGTTGGATTATTTGGGTTATGTGGTTTCTCGGTAACATGCCAAGCTGCGATTTTTGTTTTATTAACGTCAATAGCAAAATAAAAAAAGGGAAGGTCACTGAGGGAACGGCTATTTTGTAGCTGTTAGGATGTAAAAGATAATGGTGTTCGTTACTTGTTTCATAGATGTTCCACAGCAGTAAATGAAGGTGCTGTTCTTTAATTACTTAATGATGCGATGTTGTTTGAGAATTCTCATCACAGAGTTGTGGAACAGGTGTGTGTGTGTGTGTAGGACAGTATATGCTGTGTGATATCCTGCTTTCTTAGTTATCCGATATGAAGAAGTTCTGTTTGTGTGACATGATGACCCTCTTCTTCCACAGCCAAGCCTTTGTAATGTGTGCAGAAAATGGTTTTGCGTTGTCTTGTTGAAATATCCCTGGAAAAGATGTCGTCTTCAAGGCAGCATATGTTGCTCCAAAATCTCAATGTACTTTTCTGCATTAATGCTGCCATCACAGAAGTGTAATGCCAAGGGCATTGACACAACCCCATTCCCCTGGCTTTTAGACTTATTTCTGGGAGCAGACTGGATGGTCCTTTTCGTCTTTGGTCCAGAGCACACGGTGTCCATTTCTTCCAAAAAAGACCTGGAATACTGATTCATCTAACCCTAATACGTGCTACCACTGTGTCATGGTCCATCCCAGATACCTCCGAGCCCAGAGAAATTGACGGCACTTCTGGACACTTAATATAAGGCTTCCTTTTTGCACAGTAAAGTTTTAACTGGTATTTGTGGATGTAACTCCGTATTATAGTGCTTGACAAAGTAATCCCGAGCCCATGTGGTTATATCAGCTATGGATGAATGACGGTTCTTGATACAGTGCCGTCTGAGGGATCGGCGATCACGGGTGTTCAGATTAGGCTTGTGCCCTTGCCCTTTAGACACTGAAATTCCTCCAGATTCCTTGAATTGTTGAATGATATAATGCACCGTAAAGAATGAAATCTCCAAATCCCTTCCTATCTTTCTGAAAGGAACGTTGATTTTAAACATTTCAATTATTTTCTCACAAAACTGGAGATCCTCGGCCCATCTTTGCTCCTCAAAGACTAGGCCTTTCCTGGATACTGATTTTGTACCAAATTATGATTACAGTCACCTGGTAACATCACTTGTTTCAAATTACATCAATATTTAATTGTTTTACCTGATTAGTAGCACTAAATTACCCCATCCCGACTTTTTTTGGAATGTGTTACAGGCCTGAAATGCAGGAATGGATATATATTAACAAATGAAATGAAGTTGACCAGAAAAAAAAAAAAGAGAGAAATGTCTTGGGTTCATACTGTCTGCAATGAAATACAAATCAAAGTAAATTTAGAAATCACTGCTTTCTTTTTTATTTGCATTATTGGACGGCTTGACACAGGTATGCTCTCTAATGAAGTGCCCTTCTGATTTTTGTTGTACTAGTTCTACAAAATAAAAATATACACTCTACTGGTTGCTTCTAAATCTTAAATGATAGGTTATCATTTAAGCTGTTATCGTACAGCCATCACTTCCACCTACATGCTCTCGAGTTTTTCTGTCTGCCTGCACAGAAATGTAAAAGATGTGTCTGATGACAAAATAAACGAATTAATGTCAAGCGATCACACTGCATTGAACATGAATTGCATAAAACAATGAATGTGGGAAGATGGACAAATATGCTGCTTTTACAAGTACAATTTATTGATTTAGTCTGATTCAGAAAACAATGGATCACGGGCGATTGCTCTAAGACAACGAGGGAGGCTCAGCCTCCTCTAAAAATGACGAACATCGTGTAGGATGAATTGCGCTAGGCTTATGTTATAGCCGACCTTATAACATTGCTATTTCAGATCCAGAATCATAGAAATATATGTGCTCAACCCAACTACAGTGCGAAATCATTCCGTTATAACTTTCCCCAGTTCGCCTAATGTGTGTGTGAGTTTTTCCCCCTCGTGACAGCACGATGCAGCCCAGCCTCAGTGGACTTCAGTGGCATTTGGGAGCTATGTGCTTTTCAATCTCAAAATGCAAGACGATTATTGGACAAATACTGCGAAAACGCCCGCCCCACGGACTCCCAGCCTCACAGTGGGAGGGACATGGCAGTTTCCGCGAGGAGACTGGTGATTGGTGAAAGCGGCCGGATGTTTTCTTTGATTGACAGCTCGTTTCAAATATAGACAGGCAGCGGTGAATTTCAGTTCAGTCCCATGCGGATTCGCAAGTGGTGTGGTGTATTGTAAGAGATCAGCTTACATTTCGATTTCATTCATTACATACGGTTTCTACCAGCTTTTTTAGTTTGTATATATTTTCATTGTAAATAAAGTGTAAATATAGTGTTGTCAAGTTTGCTATCTTAGTTCCAGAAATTTCGTTTATTTGAGTGACTGAACTTGAACTTGAGGGGGCTAGTCAGCTAGCAAGAAAGCTGCGCACGGATGCCAAGCATTGCTGATTTAATTTTGGCGAAGCCATTTGCCAGTCTTCCTTTCGAGGAAAAAATTAAAATTAAAGAGCAGGGTAGACCAACGCCTCAAATTGACTTGGTGAAAAAGGTCGGGAATAATACTCGTTCCTTTCAGCTCTCCTGGTACGAGAAAGTGAATTGGCTAACAGCAAGTGACCCACATCAATAACAGTAAATAGGCTACTTTAGTAATATGTCATGGATGGACCAAAAATATAGAATCTATTTAAAATGTTTATGCTGAGTATATTATATTGGAATATATATTTTTCTGGATATGAATTAAACACAGCTACAATTTGGAAAACATTTTTAAACAAAAACAAAGCCGAGAACATTTCACACTACAGACCTGGATTAAAAGTTATCAAAATTGTCAATAAAACATTTCTCAGTCAAAATAAGTAAAATATAGGGAAAGTGTCATTGAATGAAATGTGTGGCACCCAGCTCTATGTTTGGCTCCCCAAGGTCAGTGCTTGTGCCTATTCCAGAACACTCTGCTGTTACTGCTGAGGTTCCTGACAAAGAGCTGCTTTCAATAATGATCAATTTTTAAACAACATGCCACAATTTTAAAATATAAAATGTTAAAATATACCCCCCCCCCAACACCACCATCATGTATATTGGACAGTAGGCTAATGGGCCAAAAGAACCTGTTATTTGTGACCCTGCCAACAATCAGCCAGATCAGAGGCAAGAGTATGGGCAAAATTGATGTTTTTTCTTTTAAAATCTGGAAATATCGTAACTGACCAGCCTCCCCTGTTTGAAAGACTACCAGCCGCCACTGCAATGGATGTACTGTGGAGTGTAAAAAGCCCTTGGGAAAGTTTTTGATTTTTGAGGTGGTTTTTTTCTCTCTCTCTCTCTCTGTACATACAGCAGGAGAAGCCGAAGCTGATCGATCCTCTGGACTATGAAGCTGTGATTTCTGAACTAGAGCTAGAGCTTAAGGAGGACCCGCTACAAGACCTGCTGCTCTTCCCAGACCATGATTTCACTGTGAGTATGTGTGTGTGTGTACATGCTAAAATTTCGTCCTTATCCATGTTTATAAATGTGAGGAAGCGGCTGCCTTGATACAGTATGTTTACATCATACCAGTTTTTCATGCTGTATATTTAGTCATGGCTTATCACAAACACAAGACACCAATTTTTCAAAATAAATACAGTTAGGTCCATAAATATTTGGACAGAGATGACATTTTTCTAATTTTGGTTCTGTACATTACCACAATGAATTTTGAACAAAACAATTCAGATGCAGTTGAAGTTCAGACTTTCAGCTTTAATTCAGTGGGTTGAACAAAATGATTGCATAAAAATGTGAGGAACTAAAGCATTTTTTAAACACAATCCCTTCATTTCAGGGGCTCAAAAGTAATTGGACAAATTAAATAATTGTAAATAAAATGTTCATTTCTAATACTTGGTTGAAAACCCTTTGTTGGCAATGACTGCCTGAAGTCTTGAACTCATGGACATCACCAGACGCTGTGTTTCCTTCTTTTTAATGCTCTGCCAGGCCTTTACTGCAGCGGTTTTCAGTTGCTGTTTGTTTGTGGGCCTTTCTGTCTGAAGTTTAGTCTTTAACAAGTGAAATGCATGCTCAATTGGGTTGAGATCAGGTGACTGACTTGGTCATTCAAGAATATTCCACTTCTTTGCTTTAATAAACTCCTGGGTTGCTTTGGCTTTATGTTTTGCGTCATTGTCCATCTGTATTATGAAATGCCGACCAATCAGTTTGGCTGCATTTGGCTGGATTTGAGCACACAGTGTGTCTCTGAATACCTCAGAATTCATCCGGCTGCTTCTGTCCTGTGTTACATCATCAATAAACACTAGTGACCCAGTGCCACTGGCAGCCATGCATGCCCAAGCCATCACACTGCCTCCATCGTGTTTTACAGATGATGTGGTATGCTTTGGATCATGAGCTGTACCATGCCTTCGCCATACTTTTTTTCTTTCCATCATTCTGGTAGAGGTTGATCTTGGTTTCATCTGTCCAAAGAATGTTCTTACAGAACTGTGCTGGCTTTTTTAGATGTTTTTTAGCAAAGTCCAATCTAGCCTTTTTATTCTTGAGGCTTATGAGTGGCTTGCACCGTGCAGTGAACCCTCTGTATTTACTTTCATGCAGTCTTCTCTTTATGGTAGATTTGGATATTGATATGCCTACCTCCTGGAGAGTGTTGTTCACTTGGTTGGCTGTTGTGAAGGGGTTTCTCTTCACCATGGAAATTATTCTGCGATCATCCATCACTGTTGTCTTCTGTGGGCGTCCAGGTCTTTTTGCATTGATGAGTTCACCAGTGCTTTCTTTCTTTCTCAGGATGTACCAAACTGTAGATTTTTCCACTCCTAATATTGTAGCAATTTCTCGGATGTGTTTTTTCTGTTTTCGCAGCTTAAGGATGGCTTGTTTCACCTGCATGGAGAGCTCCTTTGACCGCATGTTTTCTTCACAGCAAAATCTTCCAAATGCAAGCACCACACCTCAAATCAACCCCAGGCCTTTTATCTGCTTAATTGAGAATGACATAACGAAGGAATTGCCCACACCTGCCCATGAAATAGCCTTTGAGTCAAATGTCCAATTACTTTTGGTCCCTTTAAAAACAGGGTGGCACATGTTAAGGAGCTGAAACTCCTAAACCCTTCATCTGATTTTAATATGGATACCCTCAAATGAAAGCTGAAAGTCTGGACTTTATGCCCATGTCCATTATATAACTATAAGTTGAATATGTTTCAGTAAACAGGTAAAAAAACAAAATTTGTGTCAGTGTCCAAATATATATAGACCTAACTGTATGACATTATTCTATCCACATCCACTGGATATGAGCAATCGCGTGCTCTGATTGGCTACTCAACTACTAGGCTATTAGCTCATATACCGTGAGTAGAGAAAAACAAAATGGCAGAGCATGTTGCTGAACCAACCGAGGATGAAATAAAAACTACTCGAAAACAAAACCCCAAAAAATACAAAAAAAAAGATTAACAAAATATGGAATGAAAGTATTTGATGGTAAGAACATATCTTTTTTATTTTTCAATAATAATAATAATTATTATTATTATTATTATAGCATTTTTCACAAATTGCTACTATCATTTCGCCAGTTTGTTTACATTCTAAGTGGAAATGATTTTATCGGACATTTTGTATAGAGTTTTTATTTATCGAATTTGCAAAAAATAAAAATAAAACTGCTCTGTTTCTCAAAATCCAGTGAATGTGGATATAATAAAACAGTTAAAGTCCTTTCCATGCCATGTGGCGCATAGGGCGGTGCCAATCTCCGTAGCCCTCAGCCTCTCACATAGCTAGGGTTACAATGGGGGGCTAGTCCTCTGGTAACCACGAGAGTTTGACTCCCTTCTCGCATCTATATTGCAGCATGCCTTGCCAGTAAGTACCATTTTTATGATGGTCTTTGGTATGACCCGACCATGAATAGAACTCGCGATCAAAAGGCGAACACGCTAACCACTAGGCCACTCACCGGTCTAATAAAACACTTATTCCATTCAATCTCGTCGTACATGGTTTATAGCCGACTCAGCGCTACACGCCTCGTCGGCTATCAGCTTATGTACGACTCAATTTCATGGAATAACTGTTAAATATACTGTATTACTCTGCAATAAGTTGAGCAATAGAGCTGGGCAACATGATAATACACCAAACACCAGTTCCATTGTGGGTACTAAGATAATTATTATTCTGACGAGGTTTTTTTTGGAATTGTTTGTGAAAGGGAAGTAGGGTTCAATGTAAAACCTTTCACGATTCGACAATATCATGATACTTTAAGTCACAACACACATTACCGAGTCGATTTTTTTTGTTACAGGAATAAACAGCTGATTGAACATTACAGCCTATTTTGGTTTCAACGGTTCTACTGTGTTTCAGTCCAGACTGCCAGGGTGGTTTCGTTCTGAACTAGAGTTTTCCCATTCGCTCATTATCTTGCAAACCAGAAAATAGCAAACCTAACTCGATGGCACTTATCTATCTAGTGGCACAACCGTTGCAAATCTTACAGTGGTGCTTGAAAGTTTGTGAACCCTTTAGAATTTTCTATATTTCTGCATAAATATGACCTAAAACATTATCAGATTTTCACACAAGTCCTAAAGGTAGATAAAGAGAACCCAGTTAAACAAATGAGACAAAAATATTATACTTGGTCATTTATTTATTGAGGAAAAATGATCCAATATTATACATCTGTGAGTGGCAAAAGTATGTGAACCTTTGGTTTCAGTATCTAGTGTGACCCCATTGTGGAGCAATAACTGCAACTAAACGTTTCCGGTAACTGTTGATCAGTCCTGCACACCGGCTTGGAGGAATTTTAGCCCGTTCCTCCATATAGAACAGCTTCAACTCTGGGATGTTTGTGAGTTTCCTCACATGAACTGCTCGCTTCAGGTCCTTCCACAATATTTCGATTGGATTAAGGTCAGGACTTTGACTTGGCCGTTCCAAAACATTAACTTTATTCTTCTTTAACCATTCTTTGGTAGAATGACTTATGTGCTTAGGGTCGTTGTCTTGCTGCATGACTCACCTTTTCTTGAGATTCAGTTCATGGACAGATGTCCTGACATTTTCCTTTAGAACTTGCTGGTATAATTCAGAATTCATTGTTCCATCAATGATGGCAAGCCATCCTGGCCCAGATGCAGCAAAACAGGCCCAAACCATGATACTACCACCACCATGTTTCACAGATGGGATAAGGTTCTTATGCTGGAATGCAGTGTTTTCCTTTCTCCAAACATAATGCTTCTCATTTAAACAAAAAAGTTCTATTTTGGTCTCATCCGTCCACAAAACATTTTTCCAATAGCCTTCTGGCTTGTCCACGTGATCTTTAGCAAACTGCAGATGAACAGCAATGTTCTTTTTGGAGAGCAGTGGCTTTCTCCTTGCAACCCTGCCATGCACACCATTGTTGTTCAGTGTTCTCCTGATGGTGGACTCATGAACATTAACATTAGCCAATGTGAGAGAGGCCTTCAGTTGCTTAGAAGTTAACCTGGGGTCCTTTGTGACCTCGCCAACTATTACACGCCTTGCTCTTGGAGTGATCTTTGTTGGTCGACCACTCCTGGGGAGGGTAACAATGGTCTTGAATTTCCTCCATTTGTACACGATCTGTCTGACTGTGGATTGGTGGAGTCCAAACTCTTTAGAGCTGGTTTTGTAAACTTTTCCAGCCTGATGAGCATCAACAACACTTTTTCTGAGGTCCTCAGAAATCTCCTTTGTTCGTGCCATTATACACTTCCACAAACATGCGTTGTGAAGATCAGACTTTGATAGATCCCTGTTCTTTAAATAAAACGGTGCCCACTCACACCTGATTGTCATCCCATTGATTGAAAACACCTGACTCTAATTTCACCTTCAAATTAACTGCTAATCCTAGAGGTTCACATACTTTTGCCACTCACAGATACGTAATATTGGATCATTTTCCTCAATAAATAAATGACCAAGTTTAATATTTATGTCTCATCTGTTTAACTGGGTTCTCTTTATCTACTTTTAGGACTTGCGAAAATCTGATGTTGTTGTAGGTCATATTTATGCAGAAATATAGAAAATTCTAAAGGGTTCACAAACTTTCAAGCACCAGTGTATCTTTTCTTGGCTGGCAGGAGTGGAATCTGATGTGATTTCCTGCTGTTATAGCACATTAGCATCAAAGCTCAGTGTGTTTTGATGCATATGAGATGATTTTCTGCTCACCATGGTTGTAAAGAGTGGTTATTTGAGTTCCTGTAGCCTTCTTGCCAGCTTAAACCAATCTGGCCATTCTCCTCTGACCTTAAAGGAACAGTCCACCGTAATTCCATAATGAAATATGCTCTTATCTGAATTGAGACGAGCTGCTCCGTACCTCTCCGAGCTTTGCGCGACCTCCCAGTCAGTCAGACGCAGTCAGACGCGCTGTCACTCCTGTTAGCAATGTAGCTAGGCTCAGTATGGCCAATGGTATTTTTTGGGGCTGTAGTTAGATGCGACCAAACTCTTCCGCGTTTTTCCTGTTTACATAGGTTTATATGACCAGTGATATGAAACAAGTTCAGTTACACAAATTGAAACATAGTGATTTTCTATGCTATGGAAAGTCCGCACTATAATGACAGGCGTACTAACACCTTCTGCGCGCTTCGGCAGCGCATTGATATCTGAGCTCCGTATCAATGCGCTGCCAAAGCGCGCAGAAGGTGTTAGTACGCCTGTCATTATAGTGCGGACTTTCCATAGCATAGAAAATCGCTACGTTTCAATTTGTGTAACTGAACTTGTTTCATATCACTGGTCATATAAACCTATGTAAACAGGAAAAACGCGGAAGAGTTTGGTCGCATCTAACTACAGCCCCAAAAAATACCACTGGCCATACTGAGCCTAGCTACATTGCTAACAGGAGTGACAGCGCGTCTGACTGCGTCTGACTGACTGGGAGGTCGCGCAAAGCTCGGAGAGGTACGGAGCAGCTCGTCTCAATTCAGATAAGAGCATATTTCATTATGGAATTACGGTGGACTGTTCCTTTAACATCAACAAGGTGTTTCCGTCCGCAGAACTGCTGCTCACTACATGTTTTTTGTTTTCTTTCTTTTGCACCACTCTAGAACCTGTATGTGAAACTCCAACATGTTTCTGAAATACTCAAACCTGGTATTCTGTTTCTGGCCCCAACAGCTATGCCATGGTCAAAATCAGAACGAAGAAATAACATATTTTTCCGCATTCTGATGTTTGATGTGAACATTAACTCAAGCGCTTGACCTGTATGTGCATGATTTTATGTGCTGTGCTGCTGCCACGTGATCAGCTGATTGGATATTTGTGTGAAAGTGCAAGGAGGGGTTCCTATTAAAGTGGCCAGTGATTGTATCTCTCCATTGTGTTATAATGCTGCATGGACACAGTCAACAAACTGACTCATAGGAAGACAAAATTGTGCAGCTCAGTCTGGTGTGTGTGCTGACATTTATAGCGATGTGTGTGCTTGTACGAGTGAGATCAGCGTGCTACATTTCTCCAGACACGGCCTAGTGAACACAGCCAGCAGGCAGAAGCCCAGTCAAGCAACCACATCCTCTTTCAGGCATAGTTATAGGCATAGCCACAGTTTGAAGCACAAGCATCACTGCATTCAAACACACACACACACACGCACGCAAAATGTGCACACACCTCTGAAGCGACATACACTGTGAATGAGCTGCTTAGAGGTAGAAGAGCATGAGTATCCTGCCAAAAAAAAGGCACACAGCGACGTGTTGTTCCAGTTTAACAAACACACATCCACACAGCACCACTTCACATTCTGATCTCTTGATTTCGCCAGTGCTAATTAGCGTGGATGTTTGCTCATTAGTGACTTCATTAGCGTACTAATGCACATCATTAGATCAGCGGTTCAAATGAAGTCCCTCTCATTGGATATTTGGGATGTACTGCCCAAACAGGATGTACAGAGTTTAAATCATTCTTTTGATCACACAGAAAATGTGTGCTCTAGATTGCATAAATCTAACTGATGTTCATATACGCTGACAACTAGCGCTAATTCAGCACTTGCCTTTCAGCCATGTGTTGTGCAGCAGCCTGAAATTAAAACCTTGCTCTATTTATTTTCACTTGTTTTAAAGAATTTCTCCATTCATTATCATCAATGTGTACTGGTCAAGCAATCGTTCAAATTACTAATCTTTGCTATAAATAAAGCCAAAAGAAAACCCCTGAGTCATCATTTTTAGCCGGTTAAATGAACATGACACTTCAGTTAACATCCATACACAGGCTAAAAATTATATTTACAGCTTCAAAACATCTTTAAACCACAAGTGAATGTATTAGCTTACTAGCCTAAAATGGATGCTAGCCCAGTTTCTATCATATCTTGAAGCAGGAGGGTTAATACATGCTAGCAAACTGGCTAAAAACCCCCGTCATATCTAGCATCTCACAAACCAGACTTCTAGCATTTCCTACATAGTTTAGTCCTCTTTCCATCAAAGCAGTTCCAGGGCTGGTTCGGGGCCAGTGCTTAGTTTGGAACCGGGTTTTCTGTTTCCACTGACAAAGAACTGGCTCTGGGGCCAGAAAAAACGGTTCCAGACTAGCACCAACTCTTTGCTGGGTCAGAGGAAAGAACCGCTTACGTCAGCGGGGGGCGGAGTTGTTAAGACCAACAACAATAGCAAGACCGCGAAAGGTCGCCATTTTTAAGCGACGAGAAGCTGTACAAACGCAAAGTCATCCATTATTGTTGTTGTTGTTGTTGCTGCTTCGTCTTCTCCGTGTTGTTGTTGCTTCGATGTTCGCGCCAAGGTTTATGCAAACGCAGCGACGTTTACTGATGTATACAGTGATGTAACTGACGTATACAGTGACGTAATGACGTGGCTCCCCTTAGCACCGCGAGCTATGGAAAAGCAAACTGGTTCTCAGCTGGCTCGCAAGTTGAACGAGTTGTGAACCAGCACCAGCACTGGCCTAGCCTGGGAAATCCCATGCTGCTTTGCACAATCGTTCCGATCTGAAAAGACAGCATGGAAACTATGGTCTAAAGGCTCGTCTGAGTTAGGGAGCCAATCAGAGAGTGGGGAGGGGTGGAAAGCCGGTGACGCGTACTACTCGACAAACAGAAGCTTGTAGTTTATTTGGGATTGTTTACGGATCACATTTAACATGGCGGCGAGCGATACGAACCAAACTTTCGATCAAGCTTTAGACACTGTTCTGAATAGTTTAGAGCGAAAGTTTGTTTTAAAAAAAGAACAGCGTTTGGCGTTAGTCTTTCTTCGCCTCTTCGTCGCTCTAACTACGTCACCGGGTACAACTGCCATGATTGGTCATGGGCTACGTATACGCCAAATGATAGACATTCGCAACGTCCAATAAACGGCCGTTGACAATCGTAAACCACACCTCCCCTACGAGAAATTCAATAGGCGGATTCCAGACCATATTTCACTTGTGATATGGTCTGGTGTTAACCAGACTAGCACTGGCCCCCAACCAGCCCTGGAACTGATTTGGTGGAAAAGGGGTATTTGTGAAGAAACATGGCCAAGAACTGCCTATTTTCACAAGTTTAAACTGACATGGCAGTGTTCTTTAGCAAACATGCACAATCTTTTTTTTTTTTTTTTTTAACCTCACAAAAAAAAATCTGTGAACTGTTTTTTTTCTCTGAAAAATATTCTGTCATTGTATTACAATGTTCAGAGATTTGTTTTCCCACTGAAAACTTGCACAAAGAGATGTAAACAGTGTATAAAAATGGGCCACAGAATGTCTGAGGCTGGGACTAGCGTGCTAGCAGCCCTGCTACTGGTTCACACAGTATGAGCTAGCTTAATTGCTATATAAACTAGCATAATGTTTTGCTAGCTTCCTGCTGCTTTACACTATACTGTATCATATCATTCACAAAGTTTGGCAACTACCGGGGTGGACAGTAACAAAGTACATTTACTTGAGTACTGTACTTAAGTACACTTTTTGAGTATCTGTACTTTACTTGAGTATTTTTTTTTAACTTATGACTTTAACTTCACTACATTTGAAAGGCAAATATCGTACTTTTCACTCCACAACATTTCTATCAAGGTCCTCGTTACTATGAAGCAGATTTGAAAGTGGATGTTTTTTCTTTTCTTTTCTAAAACAATTGGTTTTTTTCACAGGTGACACTGAGACAGCCTATCAGTAATCACTAGGGTCACGTCACGTCCACAGACTGGATAAAATCAACTTCAGTTATTTCTCAACAGCTTTATTTTAACACGATCAGTTGATGACAGAATGGAAAGAGGCAGTTCTTCTGGAGAATGCGTGCACCCATGGCTTTACCTAGAACCCATGTTTCAGTTCTCTGAAAGGATTAAAGATTCGTTTCATTTTAAATGTTTACTTTGTTTGCCAAAAATGAACCACATCACGGCCTACAAAAACTCGCCGTCCGACCTGCAGAAGCATATTGAGGTCTATAAACGTTTTATTCCAAGAGAAAGCTTGCAACAAAGTTGTCTGTGCTTTTAGAGCTAGCGATAACGTTAAAATAGTTATGCAGTCTGGTTAGTCAAATGACTTCCTATGGATTTGCCCGCCAAGTTGCCGTAGCCTTGTCCACGGCTAACGTTTACACATAGCTAGTTAACTTGGACACTGTTAGTTAGCATGTAAAAATGGAGTTATACTAACATGAATAACATTAACGTATCTGAAGTCCTTTCAGAAATATGCTTTAGCATAATCTTGCCAAATAAACAGAATGTAGAAATCTTTCTTTTTCTACTGTCATTAGCTACCCAATATGATTTTGAGTTGGAAAAGAGTTTGCTAGCATGTCAAGTGGCGTTTCACTGACTAGCTAGCTTAGCGTTAAACCACCATGATGGCACAGCATGCATTCATTTTGTGAATTCACATTTCTTGTCTTTGGTAACAGCATTAGGTTTTATAAACGTTGTGGTAATAATACAACGATACGTTGACAGAAAATGTACTTTTAATACTTAGATTAGATTAGATTAGATTAGATTAGATTAGATTAGATTAGATTAGATTAGATTCACTTTATTCATCCCACATCGGGGAAATTCACGTGTTACAGTAGCAAGAAAATGTCAAACAGATAACAAATAAAACTGAAATAAAAATGAGACAAACGAAGGATTAAATACAGAGGGCTATTTGCATTATTTACCGTGAAAAAGTATAGAAAAATTGCCTTATTGAGAGGCTCGGAAAAATTGCACATTACAGGTAGACTCTGTATATATACACACACATATATACATAAATGATATTTATATATAAATATAAATATAAGTATGCATAAAATAGTTTAGGGCCTACATTATTGCACATAATTGCATCGATGAGAGATGGCAGAGGTAGTAGTGGTGAAGTAGCGCAAATTAAACAACAAACAGGTTATTGGTGCTACGTTACAAGTTGTGGGTGTTATACAGTCTGACAGCAGTAGGTATGAATGACCTGCGGTATCTCTCCTTCTTACACCGTGGGTGTAGCAGTCTACTACTAAAAGAGCTGCTTAAAGCCCCCACAGCCTCATGTAGGGGGTGAGACGGGTTATCCATGATTGAGGTCAGCTTGGCTAACATCCTTCTCTCACCCACCTCCTCAATGGAGTCCAGAGGACAGTCCAAGACTGAGCCAGCCCTTCTGACCAGTTTATTAAGTTTCTTCCTGTCCCTCTCTGAACTTCCACAGCCCCAGCAGACCACAGCGTAGAAAATCGCTGATGCTACCACAGAGTCATAAAAAGTCCTAAGCAGTATTTTAAAAAGTATTTTTAAAAGCAAATACTTAAGTATTTACTTAAGTAAATACTTAAGTATCATACTTAAGTATTTTTAAAAGCGAATACTTCAGTACTTTAACTTAAGTAAAAATTTGACTGGACAACTTTCACTTGTATCGGAGTAACATTTGACCAGCGGGATCTGTACTTTGACTTAAGTAATGAAGTTGGGTACTTCGTCCACCTCTGGTAACTACTAAAGTCAAATAGCTACTGCTAGAAAGGTAACATTAGCTACTCTAAGCTACTTTTCTGGCAACGTTAGCGCTCTGGCTTTTATGTGGAACTGCCTCATATTTTAATTAAAGTGTTTTAGATTCGATTAAAATTTGTCAGACACAAACATGGACAAGATGTGTCAGTTTGCTTAGTGGAAAGACAAACTCGAACACAGAGCCTGTTAGTAAATTAGCTTGTATGTATTTTTGTGGTTGCTGTCAAGTTGTTTGTTGTTGTTGTTGTATTTCCCCTACACACAGACCTTTAGTAAATCACAGCCTCTGTTTATCAAGCTGGTTTCCAAATAGACTAAATGAATATCAGGCTACATACAGTATTCACTAGCATGTTTGCTAAATAACAAGAGACCTACGGTGCTTTATAATAAGCATGTGCGTGGCAGTTTTATTCGATTTCAAACATCAATGGGAAGGTAACAACTTCCCGCCTGCGCTACGTGGTTTTTTTGTTTGTTTGGGTTTTTTTGAAGCGAGAGTCAGCACGTGCAAACCAACCCCTAGTCTTTAGGCCCAGGAGCATGTCCACATTGGCTCAACAAGCTGAGACGGCTGGGTGACTACCTAGGCTGTACCATTCACGCATACATTCACCCCATGGACAATTTAGAGTAGCCAGTTAACCTAACTACATGTACAGGAAAACCAGAGCACCTGGACGAAACCCACACAGACACGGGGAGAACATGCAAACTCCACGCAGAAAGGCCCCTGTCGGCTATGAGGTTCAAACCCAAAACCTTCTTGCTGTGAGGTGGCAGTGCTAACCACTGCACCATCGTGCCGTGCAATAAGCATGTACATGGTTAACATGTCAATAGGCATAAATACAGCAGGAATACAGTGTTCACCTGGTGAAAGGAAAGAGTATTGAAAGTTACAGTATTGAATTGTTTATGCTGTAACCTTGAAAAATGTGAACGTTCAGTGTGTGGGTAGCTGTTTGAGGATGTGCATGTTCAGAATGTGAAACCTTTTTTAATTTGTTCTTTCTGTCTTACACACACACATAGGTGTCTACCCTTCCTCAGGAGAGACGAACACAGCAATCCACTGTGCCAGAGGGGGCAGAGGAACAGGCTGAAAGTCTGCTGGTCAGACAGGTGAGTTGATGTGTGTGTGTGTGTGTGTGTGTGTGTGTGTGTGTGTGTGTGTGTGTGTGTGTGTGTTTGCTGTGATGTAAGACAGATCCAGATAAAGCTAAAAGCTGTGTGCATGTTTATCATGTTTATCTGTTTTGCGTGTTTGTTGCTGTGGTGAACACGTGCCAAATATAGGTTTGGTTGCCTAAATGTACCTCCCAGCTTTGTTACAGCCAGCAGTTCTGGGAGGTTTGACCTAATTCTGTGTGTGTGTGTGCGCGCGCGCGCGCGTGTGTGTGGTGATGGTGCGAAGCCATTTCCTCTACATTATTTGCTGAGGAATATGCACACACACACACACACACACACACACACACACACACACACACACACACATCATTCGCTTAAATATAAAACAATCTGGTTAGATAAGGAAGAAAACTGTACTAGGCATAGTAGAATCTTTAGTGATCACTGAGCATTTGGTAAGAAAGTGTATACACACACACACACACACACACCTTGCATGTGATCAGAAAAGTAGAAGTGTGTGTGTGTTTCAGGAGGAAGTTTTCATTTCTGTTGAGTTCTGTTTGTCAGACATGTTCCAGAGCTCTGAGCAAGCACAGAAACCAGACAGCCGTGTCACAGCTTGTGTGTGTGTGTGTGTGTGTGTGTGTGTGTGTGTGTGTGTGTGTGTGTGTGTGTGTGTGTGTGTGTGTGTGTGTGTTTCCCTGTCAAATGTGTCACCCATCACTGTACTTTACTGGTAGAAAATAATTATCCATGTTTTTGTTTTTGACCAGAACCATCCTTTTGATATTTATTCAAATTACATAACCAGGGTGATCTTATACAGTACCTTCTTGGTTATCTTGAATCTTCTTTACTTTGAAATGGAATAACTTATCACCATGTCCCTGAGCTTCAGACAGACAGAGACAGACAGCATGTTCTTTCGTCCCCATGAGGGACAAAGTTAATCCTGTTTGCCTGTTGTATAATTCATTTTAATCATTAATCACATCTGGGAAACATAAACGCCTCTCATGCATTCATAAAACAAGATCGAGCTTTGCACAGATTTTATAATTCAACATCTGCAGACCCCCTTGACCACAGTTATTATTATTATTATTAGAATAAACTAGTTTGATTCCGGCAGCACGGTGGTGTAGTGGTTAGCACTGTTGCCTCACAGCAAGAAGGTCCTGGGTTCGAGCCCCGTGGCCGGCGAGAGCCTTTCTGTGCGGAGTTTGCATGTTCTCCCTGTGCCCGTGTGGGTTTCCTCCGGGTGGCCTAGTGGTAGCGTGTCCGCCTCTCGATCAGGAGATCGTGAGTTCTATTCACGGTTGGGTCATACCAAAGACCATCATAAAAATGGTACCTACCGCTATCTGGCAAGGCACGCTGCAATACAGATGTGCATGGGGAGTTAAACTCTCGTGGTTACCAGAGGACTAGCCCCCCCACTGTAACCCTAGCTATGTAATAGGCGAGAGGCCGAGGGCTATGGAAACGGAGATCGGCGCTGCCCGATGCGCCACATACAGGTTGGGCCTGGTTAGTACTTGAGTGGGACACTGCCTATGAATACCAGGTACTGTAAGGCGTGGGAAGGACTTTGACTTTTTTTTTGGCTCTGGTTTCCCCCACAGTCCAAAGACATGCAGGTTAGGCTAACTGGTGACTCTGAATTGAGCGTAGGTGTGAATGTGAGTGTGAATGGTTGTTTGTCTCTATGTGTCAGCCCTGTGATGACCTGGCGACTTGTCCAGGGTGTACCCCGCCTTTCGCCAATAGTCAGCTGGGATAGGCTCCAGCTTGCCTGCGACCCTGTAGAACAGGATAAGCGGCTACAGATAATGGATGGATGGATGGAAGTTCATCTCGGTCAAATTTAACCACTGCAAACTCACCAACCTTGGAGCATAACTTAATAGAATTCATTGTGGAACGACATAAAAAGCTCTAAGTGTACTTTTACAGTTACAGGCCGGAGGGGCTATTGGTGCTGTTGTACCATCGTGAACTTCAAACATTCGTGCAACATTTTGGACTGAAATTACAGAACAGGGACAATAGTAACTAGTGTTAGCAACAACCTAGGCAGGCGACAATAATGATTAGCGTTCGGGAGTAGTAAGTAGTGCAACAAGCTAGATGGCTAATGTTAGCGATAGCTCTAATGTTCCTGATTACCTTCTCAAAACAGTAATTAGTTTGGTCACTGTTATAGATTTATACAAGTACTGTGTCTGTATATAAACTGATCTAAAGCCAATGCTGCTTTACGCTAGTTTAAAAGTAGACGAAGAGCGCTTTATATTGTTTGGAGTGCACTGCTATGTTGATTTAATGTCACTCTGGGTCATATACATGGGGAAGAAACAGGTTGCCAAGAAGACTTAAAATAAAAAAATTTTTTTTAAAAATGTAAGTGAGATGTTAAAGAAAGGTGTTACTTTCACACACAGCCAAATGCCCAAACACTGACCACAAATGCATGCAGTCTTTATGCTCCGAGTTGTTCTGAACCCACTTTTTTTATTCTGCTTTTACTTTGCAGGCCTGCCAGTACTACAACTCCCAGCTACACGTGGTCGAGTACACGTATCAGGAGTATGCAGGGGACTACCGCATGCTGCCCAGGTACCTGCCACTTTCTTGATATAAAAGTGTTTCTCATCATGCTTGCAGTGTTGCAACAAAAATGCGTTCACTCTGGCAATAATCATTGGCAAAAATCACAATGGTCATGGGCAATCCAGTCAGTTTCTATTTCAGAAAACATGAGCTTCAACAAGCCGTTCGGATTTGGCTCCTCTTTCGATATCACAAGGGGAACTCGTTAGAATAATCCCGCCCCCTCATCTGAACATCTCCACTCAAGGCTTGAGAACTGCATTCGGAAATGAATATTCATGATGAAAGTGCAACCTGATTAGCTGGCGGAAAAGGAGGTGGGATGAGCAATGGCTCATTATCATTTAAAGGAAAAGGCACTCACATCAGCCATTTTGAACAGGGCTGTTTAGACAGAGTAAGAAAGGAGCTGTGGTGCTTTATCCTTGTGGTATTTTGGCCAAAGCATGTCATGGACATTTCAGTAAGACCTCAGGGAACGGTTTCAGCTTGTGGAAAAGGACTGTTATATGTCACCTTTAATCAGGGCTCAACATTAAGGACTGCCCGATTGCCCGGGGCAAGTGAAACATGCATTTGGTCAAGTGGGATATGTCCCGACATGCCTGACCGGGCAAGTTGGAATGAGCATATATTACAAACTAGCACCACAAAAATTTGTCTTTTTGATCTTTTATTTCAGTTCCTAAAAGCGTCTCTCACTACATATCCGCCATTATGTCTTGGCTGTTTTCTTAGTCTCTGTTTCATTTACTGCTTTGCAAGTTATTTTATATCCCCCCCCGCACTGTTGTAGTATGGTACGTGTACTGTTTATAGACCCCTTGTGCATGACATCACGCATCACGTGATAATTACAGCTGGGGTCAGACAGACACTGTTTTTCATGCAAGTAAGGCTTAATCTGTCTTCAGTCTGTTCAATTTTTTGTGCTGTTTTTGCTTGTTCAAACAGAGAGATAGATAAAGGGCATTACCGTCTCCCCGCTATCAAGAAAAATGTTAACAAATAGAAGCTTCAAGAATAACAAGGAAATGAGTGGTTAAAGGTCCCATGGCATGAAATTTTCACTTTCTGAGGTTTTTTAACGTTAAAATGAGTTCCTCTGACCTTCTTAAGTCACCCCAGTGGCTAGAAATTTCATAATGTGTAAACCAAACTATGCCCAATATTTGAGAATGGCGCGTCAAAACGGCGCGTTGAGAAGCTCTTCCCTTGCCGACGTCAGCAAGGGAGATGATCCCCACGCCCCCCCCCTCTGGATTCCCACCCACTGTGTGGATTGCCCGCCCAGCTCAAAAGTTGCCACCAAACATGAAAGTTGCGCTGTACATGGATGTGACAACACAGAAAAGAGTCTGTTTTTACTGCCGACGGGAGAGCCCCTGAAGACGCAGTGGCTTAATTTTATTTACTTCAATAATACGCCGTCGAGTCTACCTAAGACGGTGTATGTTTGTCGGAAGCATTTTCCTGATGAATGTTTCCACAACTTGGGACAGTACAGGGCAGGTTTTGCACATCAACTGTCACTGAAGCCTGGGTCCGTACCAAGCATCCCTGCCGCATCAGCAACAAACACCGAACAAGTAAGTGTATAACTGTTAATTCGTTTTGCCGTGTTTTAAAATCGGTGCCACGTTAGCCTTGCAATGGCTACATTAGCTGTGCAGCTAACCGCTTCCTGCAGTTAGCCAGGTACTCTGCGCTACAAAACCAAAAAGCATGCAGCATGCTCTGTTAAACTGAGTTTAGTCTGGAAATTGACTGTAACTTATGAGCTTATGTTTTGCCGTGTTTTAAAATCGGTGCCACGTTAGCCTTGCAATGGCTACATTAGCTGTGCAGCTAACCGCTTCCTGCAGTTAGCCAGGTAATCTGCGATACAAAACCAAAAAGCATGCAGCATGCTCTGTTATAATAGCCAATCAAAACAGTTTTTACAAAGACACCCACATTCTTTTTTTTAAGTCACTCGTTCATTTTATTTGTTTGTTTGTTCAGTAAAAACCCAAACATTTGTTGAATTTATTTTATTTCCTCGCATCGCACCTTAATGACGTCAGCGCGCGGTATTTTTCCCTTCGCGGTTTGTTCCTTCTCTCTCGCCATAGTAAGACACCCACATCCGCTTGTTCTGACCCACTGGAGGTAGCGTCACAGTGCTGTTAGCCAATCAGAGGTAACACGTTTACATGTCATGAATATTAATGATAAGACCCGCCCCCACCCTCTACCCTTCCCCGCCTCCTGCTTCTCATTAGCAAAACGATGCACTGGGAAAAGCGCTGAAATGGGGCTTTCTCCCAGGAGGCTATATCTACGTGCCGAGGGTTCATTTCGAGAAAGGCTGCGGATATAACATCCGGAAACCTCCAAGAGCCCATTTAAAGCATCAACAAACCACCATGCCATGAGACCTTTAAAGAATACAAAGAGAGGAGCTCAGCCTGAAAACTCCAGAGAAATTCATGATTGTATTTAAAATGTATTTTACAAAAACAGAAAGTCGGAAATGAGTATGAAAGAGTTTGCTTACGAATCAGTTTTTTTTTTTCTGCCCGAATTCGAGTTAGCTCCTTCATGAAAGTGTTTGATTTTCTTACAGTTGAAGCAGCTTCCTTATTTGACACAGAAAACCCAAATTGGTTTCAAACAACTCGAGCATGAAAAAGGTAACAAGAAGCGACATGCGCGATAAATCCTGAAAGAACACAACAGATTAAGAGCAGAGAGCTGGAGCTTTGTTTCTGTTATCAGAGAAACACAGTCCTGTGCAAAATATTTATATATCGGGGTTTATTTATTTATTTCATCCACCTCTAGGTTTAAAAAAAAAGAAAAAGAAAAATGCTCTGCGTCATGACAGACCGGCTGCACTGATTCAGTTACAGGTTGCCAGGTCTGTATAAAACACCCACAACCTACACACTAAACAATAATTTTAAACTCAAACATTATCCTGTCTGTCATGATGCAGCACGTTTTTTTTTTTTATTTAAACCTAGAGGTGGATGATAACAAAAAAAAAGATATATAAATATTCTCAAACACAGTACTGTTCAAAAGTCTTGGCACCCTATTGTTTTCTTCATACAAACTTTGTTATAGATTTCTATTTTATGATTTCTACATTGGGCGGCACGGTGGTGTAGTGGTTAGCGCTGTCGCCTCACAGCAAGAAGGTCCGGGTTCGAGCCCTGTGGCCGGCGAGCGCCTTTCTGTGTGGAGTTTGCATGTTCTCCCCGTGTCCGCGTGGGTTTCCTCCGGGTGCTCCGGTTTCCCCCACAGTCCAAAGACATGCAGGTTAGGTTAACTGGTGACTCTAAATTGACCGTAGGTGTGAATGTGAGTGTCAATGGTTGTCTGTGTCTATGTGTCAGCCCTGTGATGACCTGGCGACTTGTCCAGCGTGTACCCTGCCTTTCGCCCGTAGTCAGCTGGGATAGGCTCCAGCTTGCCTGCGACCCTGTAGAAGGATAAAGCGGCTAGAGATAATGAGATGAGATGAGATTTCTACATTATCGAGTAATGAACCAACAGTCTGAGAGAGTTCTACACAAACACACTGAACTTTACAACAGCTGCATGCATGTGAAATGGAAATAAATCGACCAAGGCAGGAAAAACTATCTTGGATAAAATTGTTATTGTCCATTCCACATAAAAAGTAACCAGTAACCAAACTTGATAATAAACTTAATCAATAACCAAACTTCATCTCAATGTATGATCTTCATTTTATGTTGCAATTCACAACAATTCCTAAAAAAAAAAAAAAAAAAAGGAGTACTCGCAAAATAGGGGGCAAGTGATAATATTGGGGGGCAAGTTGAAATTAACCCCCACTTAGTGGGTTTAAAAGTTAATGTCGAGTCCTGCTTTAATATTCAAAATTCTGTACCATTTCTAAGGCCCTATTTAAATGCAAGCCAATTTGTGATCTTGACCATGTTAACTGCTTTGCAGTGTGTTCAGAAGACACGCCAGTGGATTTGATGTAAAATGGATCATAAGATTTTACACAAGTTTGTGTAGCACGTGTCAGCTCGAGTGCATACCGTCTCTAAAGCAAGAAAGGGGACATAGGAGATACTAAGAAACTCTGAAATTCATGTGAATATTTCAAAGATTCCACTTTTCACTCATGTTGAAGTTAATAATATAATTTGACATGAAAATCTCATCTCATCTCATTATCTCTAGCCGCTTTATCCTGTTCTACAGGGTCGCAGGCAAGCTGGAGCCTATCCCAGCTGACTACGGGCGAAAGGCGGGGTACACCCTGGACAAGTCGCCAGGTCATCACAGGGCTGACACATAGACACAGACAACCATTCACACTCACATTCACACCTACGGTCAATTTAGAGTCACCAGTTAACCTAACCTGCATGTCTTTGGACTGTGGGGGAAACCGGAGCACCCGGAGGAAACCCACGCGGACAACATGCAAACTCCACACAGAAAGGCCCTCGCCGGTCCCGGGGCTCGAACCCAGGACCTTCTTGCTGTGAGGTGACAGCGCTAACCACTACACCACTGTGCCGCCGGACATGAAAATTGCTGTATTAAATTTGAAAAGAATGCAAAGTAGAAACTTTTTCTCCAGGTGATCCTGTTTCCCCCACAGTTCAAAGACATGCGGTTAGGTTAACATGGGGCGGCCTGAAGGCCAATTTATGCTGACAACGCAGTCCTCGCAGACGGTGTTGCAGATAGCGTCTGCGTAGCCCCCCCCACCTTCGCAGACGCTCTGCGCGCACCTCCCAAAAATTGTGACCACCGCAGAAGCATCGCAGACAAGAGGGCTCTGATTGGTCCACTCTACATCCACTGTACACGCACTTCCGCTTCCCGGTTTGGTTTGTTTTCACGACCACCATTTTTAAAAACACGAGCGAAGATGGAGCAGCACGAAGAGCGGTTGATCGAGAAAGTGCGTACATCTATACGACTCCAGTTCTAGTCATTATAAGTAACCGGAGGATAAACACTCCACTAACCACACCCACCAACTACTCCTAGCGATTTCGCGACTTTGCGCCCCCTTGCGTTGTAGCGGTGAATAACATCGCGCACGCCTATTACTCCCCGCTCAACGATAAATTACAACTGTCTGCGAAAAGCTGTCTGCGAAAGCCTTGTCGCAAGAGCATGCAGAGACCTTTAGGCTGAGGTGCCCTTGAGCGAGGCACCTAACCCCCAACTGCTCCCTGGGTGCTGTTAGCATGGCTGCCCACTGCTCTGGGTATGTGTGTGTGCTCACTGCTTCAGATGGGTGAAATGCAGAGAGGAATTTCACAAGTGTACGTGTGATTAATAAAGTTCTTCTTCTTCTTAACTAGTCCTCTCAGACTTTTGGACCCCACTCTCGATAAAAAGTATGCCGTATTAACTCAGAGGATCATTTTTAGTTAGGCCTAGATCTTGTCTGATTTGTCGAGGATATTTTTAGGTGTGGTTTATTCCAGCATGTGGCATCAGCAGAAAGCTTGTGTGTGTGTGTGTGTGTGTGTGTGTGTGTGTGTGTGTGTGTGTGTGTGTGTGTGTGTGTGTGTGTGCAGTATGTGTGTGGTAGAGACTGAATTGTCAGCCAAGGCGTTTCCAGCTCCCTGGACACAAACAAATCAGCCGCAAGAGCTCAAGCAGGCGCGGTGAAGGACCCCTGAATGTGTGATCCTGTCAGAGTGAGCGATGCTACAGGGAGAGAGCACTGTTAAAATCTCACTACCAAATGATATAAAAGATGCAAAGGGGGCATCAGGAGTCACATTTAGTGAGTTAGGATAAAAAAGCGCATTTGGCATGTTACAGAAGTTTATGTTGTATGTTAAAAATTGTTCTTAGCTTTTTTTAAAAAATAAAAACGCATGGTAGCTTTGCATTTGTAGCTTAAAAGTAACTAGGTATCAGTGGTTGTTACAAGAAATCGGTAATCGTTTAACCAGGTCATTAACTTTACCGTAAATAGTCATTTTGGTGTGTTTCATAACGGAGGACTTGACTGTTAAATTAATGTTATGTTCACAACCACGACAGGTAACTGTATGAGGTTATGCTCATAATATATTATACCACAGTACACTCTCTGATTTTGGCTACTCTACTACTAGGATATCAGCGCATATACCGTGAGTAGAGAAAAACAAAATGACGGCGCATGTTGCTGCCAGGGCTTTGAACTGGTTCAAGGAACGAAAACGAAAACCGGGAACTTTTTCTATTTCACATGGAACAGAAACGAAACCAGAAATTTTATTATTTTTTATGTTCCGGAACAGAAACGCTTATTAAAAATAATGGTAACCGGTTAATACGGGTTTTTATTTCGTTCCTCAAAGTTTTCGTAGCCTACAAATAAAAAAGTCATTCTTCTCCTGCGCAAGTTTCTATGACCCGCTGGGGTTCACTTCCTGTGTGACGGTCGCTGATTGAATGGAGAGAGCGGGAGGGTAGACTACTATCACGTCTCCATTACTGAGTGTCTGAGCAAAGAAGAGCCTGAACGATGCAACCTCCCTATTGGCTGTTTGTAAAAATGTATCAATTGTTGCCCTTCCCACGGGAATCATCGCGGGCTCGAGAGACGAGACCTGACGAGTTAGTTCGTTGGTAGCAGAACAAAATGCCTGGACACAAATCGGGTTTTCAGAAAAGGAAAGAAAATAAACGGAGGGTTGAAAATACAAAAAAGGAGGCAGAAAATGCAAAACGAGTTTTAAGGTAGGACAAATGGTTACTTTTCTGAGGCAGCCCGCCGTGGCTGCAGGCTTTCAGTTGTGTCATTGAATGGTTACTTTTCTGAGGCAGCTCGCCGTGGCTGCCTGCAGGCTTATTTATTATAGCCCATTTAGTTAAAATAGTTGATATAAAATGTTTATAGTTATAGTTATGTGATGGTTGTCCTGATTTAGACTGGTGTTTTTTTTTGGGGGGGGGGGTTGCGCGATGTTGCACCCGGGTCCAGATTAGGGCAGAACCGGCCCTGGCTACATTTCAGGTGTAGTTTGTTTTATGTATGTATGTACTTGCATAGATGTGTACTTGGTCTTCCAATATGGCACCTAACAAAATCTTGCGGCGCGGTGACATCATGCGGCAGCCCTCTATAGGGCCTGACTAGCCTTTGGTAACACACTAAACGAATTCTCTTTCATTTTTGGCACTTTTTCTGTTTGTGTAGATGGGAAGACATACTGAGAATCCAAATCGCCAACATTTGAAATAATAATTGTTTTGAATTATTTCTTGTCTTATTTAATGAAGGTTGTAATAGAATTAGCCTACATTTGGCTTAAGCTGGATGAGACAGAGACATAATTTTATAGCCATTTGTTAAACAGCTGACAGGGAACGTAATTAACCATTCCGGGAACGAAATTTTTTTGTTCTAACCGGTTCGGGAACGTCTATTTAATGGTGGAACCCAAAACCGGAAACGTTAAAATTCCGTTTCTGTTCGGAACGCACCAATAGGAAAAAAATTCTGGTTCAAAGCCCTGGTTGCTGGACCAACCGAGGATGAAATAAAAACTCGACTTGAAAACAAAACCCAAAGATTTGCTATCAAGTATTTAAAAGAAACAGAAACCGCGAAAAGAATCGTTATTTTTGTTTTGTTTTCCCAATATCTCCTGTTCCATACTCCAGCCCAGGTGGTGGCAGTAGTACGCCTTTAAATTGGTTTGCCAACCGCCAAAAAAACCCTAAAGAAGATGGTGAAGAAGAAAACCCCCAAAAAGATATTTTTAAAAAAAGCAACAAAATATGGAATAAAAGTATTTGACAGTGAGAACGTATCTTTTTTATTTTTCAAGAATTATTTTTATTATAGCATTATTCACAAATTGCGATTGTCATTTCGCCGGTTTGTTTACATTCTAAGCGGAAATGATTTTGTCGGACGTTTTGTGTCGAGTTTTTAATTATCGAATTTGCAAAAAATAAAAATGCTCTGTTTCTTAAAATCCAGTGAATGTGGATATAATAAAACGGTTATTCCACTCAATCTCGTCGTAGCTGGCTTATAGCCTATTCGATGCTACGCTATTATTTCCCACTGCTGATCATAGGTGTATACCTATTAATGGTCTTGTATCATATCTTGTATCACTCATGGGCATCCCACAAGCTGCATTGTGTGTGTGTGTGTGTGTGTGTGTGTGTTTATTATCATCTTATAGAGAGACCAGAGAATCTGGTGATGAAAAAATATTCACAGCTGCTTATAGTATAAGCGGTAACAAGAACTGACTTTTTCCACAGACGTTCCACTGTATTAAAGGTGACATCTTTTACCCCTTTTCCACAAGTTGACAGTTTCCTGAGGGCTTAATGAAATGTCCGTGACATGCTTTGGTCAAAATACCACAAAGATAAAACACCACAGCTCCCTTCTCACTTTAAACAGTCCTGTTCAAAACGGCCGATTCGAGCGCTTGTTCCTTTAAATGATAATGAGCCACTTTTCACCCCACCCCTTTCTTTCGCCAGCCAATCAAGTAGCACTTTCCTCATGGATATTCGATTTTAAAGGCAGTTTTCAAGCCATGAGTGGAGATGTTCAGATGAGGGGACAGGATTATTCTAATGAGCTCCTCATGTGACATAGAAAGAGGAGCCAAATCTGAACGGCTTGTTGAAGCTCATGTTTTCTGAAATAGGCAGCACAAAATAAACCAATAGAGTGTCTTATTTCAAAGGTTTTGGTTTGGTAGGTTCCAGACACCCACATGTTTGTGGATAAGCACTGAAAAGGCGAGTTTTCATAATATGTCCCCTTTAAATGTACCTATAAACAGATAAAAAGCATAACGTGTCATTCTTTAATACATTTTAAATTGGAATAGTTGTCAAATTACTATGGTATAAGAAGAATAAAACACTTCGCAACATCCCGCTAAAGGAAAATAACCAAATTCAGGGACTCTGCTTCCTATCATGCTTACCGTAAAATACCAAATAATAGCCCGGGCGATTATTTGTCTCAATCACGTAAGAGACCCGGCGCGTATTAGAGACTAGGCGGCTATTTGGAACAGGCGATTAATTCCTTCTTCACAAACACCTTCCCCAAAATCTACCTCAAAACGGGGAAAAAAATCATTCTCAGATAGGCCTACTTTTAACCAGTATAACTTACAGTTTGTTTAGAGTTAGATTACAGATAGCACGGTGCCGACTTCGGGGAATTTTGAAGACGCAGAATGCATCTTCGCATGGCACAGTCGGGGTGGATAAAGGATAAATCACACACCTTTTCCTGTTAATGACTAGTTAAGCGCATGCTTTACAAAATAATCAAGAAACCACATTGTCTGTGCGCAGCACTGTGATTTAATTACTCTGCAAAGTTATGGTCACTTGCTATCACCCTCACCCATGCAGCCTCCACCCTTTGCGCTTCGCGATGTCTGTCAATCTGAAATTGCATGGAGGGCGCGACGGTGAAGCAACATAATTAGGGTGCGAAGTGTCAAACCAAAGGGTTTTTTCTTATGCTGAAAAATAAGTGACCTGCAGTGGCTACATACTGTCATCTTGCATCACGTTTCTCTCCAAGACGTCTCCCTATTTGGCGGATATGAGCCTATTCCCCGAGTGAGTTGGTACGGTGGCTCGACCCCGTAGAAAACTTAAAGTTCGGATGAAAGTTAGTTGAATAGGTTACTGACTTGTAGGCCTACATGTTGCCTGCCTGACGCGTGCTTCTGCCCAACTTGCACGACAGATTACTTGTTGAAAAGGCCCCTTGGATTAGATTGGCCGCGAGCAGACTGAAATGCATGTTAGAACGCTCTCACCTTTTTTGTAAAGCGTCTTCCAGATCCGAATGGGTAAGGGCAAGTGAAATGGTATAAGGTCTTTAATAAAACTCAGTGTGTGCTTTGACGCATGCATTCGGCAGTTTAGGTCGTTTAACAGAAGCAGCAGTCCAACCTTGGAAACCCGCAGTCCTCAATGTCACCACACACGCTGGCTTTCGTTGGGTATACCCAAAGGGGTGGCTAAGACATCTGTCAAAAGTTACGGAGTTGCATTCCTCAAGAAATATTACGGTAGACCAAGATTATAACATTGAAATGGCATGTTTATTATCACGTAACAAAATGTTGTAAACAGTATTATAGAAATAATTTCATTCATTCATTCATTCATTCATTCATTCATATTGTTTCGGTAGAAAACTATGCAATGCAAAATCGTTTAAACACCAGAAAACCAGAAAAGTGCTGGGCCTCAAGATTCTAGATAGAACGTTCGGACGCTTTTTTTTTTTAGACCCCGGCGAGTATTCGGAACCGGCCTTTATTTGTCACAACACACGCGTACACCCGGCCGTTAAAGGGAACTCGGCGGTTAATTGGGACTCGGCTATTATTTGGTATTTTACGGTAATCACATCACGCCGTTGCTTTTTTTTTTCCTATAACAGCACACCCTGCCATGTCTTATTCCTTACCTGATTCTACATGCTGTGAAAAACGAATGAATGCAGAACGGGAAAAAGAATAGTGCATGGAGAGCCAGTGGGTCTGTTGTGCAAGGAAACCGAACTGTTGTGAAAGATTACAAACATCTGGGCGATACAAACATCTGCCTGCTACAAAGACATCCCAAGTGATCAGATGCTGAAACATCTGGTCACCAGTGGTCCTACGGCGATCTCTTTCCATTGATTGATAGGGTGTGAAATATACATTTGTTCAATCATTAATTTATTTAGAATATTCGGCCTGTGATTCATAATAGCACATAGAAAAAAAAAAGGACATATGCCAAAGCTCGGATTCCCTCCACACCCTTCGAGCACGTGGAAAATCACAACCTGAGAGAATGGGAAATGCAGTGGCTGTGTATTATGTAATAGGAAATGTAGTCCTGCTGTTCTATGCCCTCTTAATGGCTCAACGCAGTCCAACGCAAGGCCGCTTATTGTACAGGTCAAATTAGGTTACATGTAGTCCATTTATCAGCTGTCCAGCCATCAGGGAGAAGGAGGAATGGAAAGAAAGAGAGAAGAGTGGAAAAATTAAATCAAGAATAGGATTCAGAATGGTCAGCTTCATCAAGGAGGATGGGCTTGAGGGGTAAGATGTGGAGCGGTGGAGATGGTGCATGGCTGCTAATGTAATGACATCTTCCTCTTCGTCTCCTGTCCTCCGTTCTTAGTCACATCGCCTCTAAAAGACTAATGATGATGGATTACCGTGCACTTTCTCCTTCTGTGCTGTTCAGTCTTCAACTTTTTCTAGGGCAGTTGTTCTTTTCTAACCATTATCTCTCTGTCTCTCTCTCTCTCTCTCTCTCTGTCCAACAGGAAATTGTATAAGGCTCAGAAATTGCCCAGCCACTCCTTTGAGATTGATCATGAAGACGTAGATAAGGATGAGGTCAGTCCCAGTGTTGCATGTCCAGCGCACATCGTTGTGTTTTCAGCATGCTTGCAAATCACTCCAGATCTCACGAGAACATGTAACACAAAACACAACAAATTAGAAGGAAACAAGATCAACTGTGAGCTCCTGCTCACTTGCGTATCCCCCCCACCGCTCTCGCTTATATCAGAATGCAAGCAATCGAAGGAATAGGACACTTATTATGAATGTTGACTTCAACAAATAATTAACCCTGGAACAAGTAAGTAAAGAACAGTGTCTCTCCCCAGGGATTTCAAATAGCATCCTGGTAAACTGTCATTCTGAAATAGCATTTTGCTTCTTGAACTAGCGTCAAAATCCACCCTATATGTTTCGTAAATACATTCAGCCGGTAAACAGGAAGTCAAAGTGCGACAGACCTGAAAACGGTATACACGGTATAGAATCCCAAGCTGAAGCTCGGTACCAAAGATCAAGCAGTTGTGATTTGTAGTTGCTGAGAAAAGTGTTATGAAAATTTTATAAATCCACGTTATATGTTTCATAAATACATTCAGCCGGTAAACAGGAAGTCGATGTGCGACAGACCTGAAAATGGTATGCATGGTATAGAACCCCAAGCTGAAGCTCGGTACCAAAGATCAAGCAGTTGTGATTTGTAGTTGCTGAGAAAAGTGTTATGAAAATTTTATAAATCCACGTTATATGTTTCATAAATACATTCAGCCGGTAAACAGGAAGTCGAAGTGCGACAGACCTGAAAACGGTATACACGGTATAGAACCCTAAGCTGAAGCTCCGTACCAAATATCAAGCAGTTGTGATTTGTAGTTGCTGAGAAAAGTGTTATGAAAATTTTATAAATCCGCGTTATATGTTTCGTATATACATTCAACCGGTAAACAGGAAGTTGATGTGCGACAGACCTGAAAATGGTATGCATGGTATAGAACCCCAAGCTGAAGCTCGGTACCAAAGATCAAGCAGTTGTGATTTGTAGTTGCTGAGAAAAGTGTTATGAAAATTTTATAAATCCACGTTATATGTTTCGTAAATACATTCAGCCAGTAAACAGGAAGTCGAAGTGCGACAGACCTGAAAACGGTATACACGGTATAGAACCCCAAGCTGAAGTTTGGTACCAAGCGGCTATGATTTGTGGTTGCTGAGAAAAAGGGTGTTTCGGACGGACGGACGGACGGACAGAGGTAAATAAACCAGTATACCCCCCTCCTTCGGAGCAGGGGTATAATTAATTCACTATAGATACTTTATTCATGTCTTCAGTCTCACGTCTCCATCTTGACTCAAAGCAGATAACAGATCTCATGGTTTCCTGTGCATGGTTGAAGTCTAAAGTACAGTCTTTGACGCACTATGTCTTTTTCACAGGACACAACGTCGCTGTCATCGTCCAAAGGTGGAGGCGGAGGTGGAGGCAGTGGAGGTGGAGGGACAGGCGTCTTCAAATCTGGCTGGCTCTATAAAGGGAACTTCAACAGCACGGTCAACAACAGCATCACTGTTCGGGTAAGAGTGTGAGAGTGTGAGCCAGACACTTCCTTCAGCGAGCTCTCTCAGCTGGTCTAACTAATCACCTAATCAGGAAATATAGTCAAGCTCGGAGGGAAAGTGGTTCTCTGAGATCAGCACTTTTGTCCGTATAATCGTATTCAGTTGCATATGAAAGGCAGATTGGCCTAAGATATAATAAACATAATTATATCACAGCGCTGTTAAGTTCTCTAATATGATTAGTCAGAAGGTGTTATTAATGAATTAATTTCCTATTACAGCAGCTCTGACTGTAGTGCTGCAGCTCTTTAAAGGAATGCGCTCTTTCTGATCTGTTATCGTTTCTATAGTAACAACTCATTCACAGACTTGTATGGCAGTCTTCGACTCGTTCAGTATCATGCTAGCTGAATGGAATATATCTGATATACCATGAAAAACGCTATTATTATTATTATTATACATACACACTCTCTTCAAATCAGCATTCTCGAAGGCCAATACGAGCTTACCCACGACTTGGTGCTGTTAGCACGGCAGTCCAGTTACCTTCTAGCCAGCGTAGCATTTAGCAGTAGCGTTAGCAAAGGCCAACACGAGCTTACCTGCTACTTGGTGCTGTTAGCACAGCAGTCCAGTTACCTTCTAGCTGATGTAGTGTTAGCGAAGGCCAATGCTAGCACAGTCAAGCCGAATATTATCATTATTATTACTGTTATTTTCCTTGTGTAATTTACTTAGCTACTTTTAACATCAACAACTACACACAACCTGGCAGCCAAAATTCTCTCAAAATCTTCCGCTTTTAACGAAGCAAACCTCGTGGCCATGTTTGTTTACAAACTGTCACAGTCACTCGCTAGCGCAGAAGTTTTACATCTCTGACGTGTCTCTTTTCCAGTTTTTCAATGTCCGTTGGTATGTTTTTCTCTTGTAAATATGCGTGAAGAATTTATAATGAAGTTTTGATAGCCTTCCGGGTGTTCAGCGCATCTTTAGTTTCAGTTTTCAGTTTATTTATTTACTGCTTAAACCTAGCACTGAATTAGTCCCATCTTCTCTCTCTCTCTCTCGGACGACAAAGAAATGATTTTGCGCATGCACAGCAGAACAGTTGTCTTTGGATCTTCGCATGTGACGTCGTGTTGTCTTGACAACATGCAATATTATAACAGTATTGCATGCTTATTCTCCATTGGAGAGAGTGGCATAATACATGGAGGATAAGCAATATAACAATATTGCATGCCATCAATAAACCCGCTAGAAGGGAATAGAATGTGTTTTTATTCCATCGAAAAAGTGGCCCGTATGTATGAAAATTGTGAATAATGAACAGATTTTAAAACTGAGTACTGTATAATTCTTGATATGGTGAAGTTTTCTGTACGGAGACATGTATTATCCTGTATGGAAGGAGTCTCTAGTGTCACTGCTTTGTAAATGGAACTCTAAACGGATCAAATGTATGTAAAAATGATGACACCACCCCATCACTGATTATTTTCCTATAACAGCATGACTTACACTACCGTTCAAAAGTTTGGGGTCACCCAGACAATTTTGTGTTTTCCATGAAAAGTCGCACTTTTATTTACCACCATAAGTTGTAAAATGAATAGAAAATATAGTCAAGGCATTTTTCTGGCCATTTTGAGCATTTAATCGACCCCACAAATGTGATGCTCCAGAAACTCAATCTGCTCAAAGGAAGGTCAGTTTTATAGCTTCTCTAAAGAGCTAAACTGTTTTCAGCTGTGCTAACATGATTGTACAAGGGTTTTCTAATCATCCATTAGCCTTCTGAGGCAATGAGCAAACACATTGTACCATTAGAACACTGGAGTGAGAGTTGCTGGAAATGGGCCTCTATACACCTATGGAGATATTGCACCAAAAACCAGACATTTAGTAGAATTTAGCTAGAATAGTCATTTACCACATTAGCAATGTATAGAGTGTATTTCTGATTAGTTTAAAGTGATCTTCATTGAAAAGAACAGTGCTTTTCTTTCAAAAATAAGGACATTTCAAAGTGACCCCAAACTTTTGAACGGTAGTGTATGTGTTATCCCTTGAATCTGGTGCAGTAAGGTTCTATCTAAATAGGCCGGCTTTGCTGAGGCACAAAGAGTAAAATATCTAAAACAGTTTAAAACAAAAAAAGCTTATATGGGCTGTTTCACAATCAGGGTCTACTGTACACAGGGTCTACAATATGCCAAAAATCAAACCTCAGACTTTTTTGTTTCTCTGCTGCCAAAAATGACCTTTTGAGATGGAAATGAACTGCGTAGAATTTCAGAGCTATAGGTCATCTACTGGGCGTGGTACTTGTGGTGAGAAGACGGCACATAGTGTATTTCTAAAACTGACCACCTTTCTTACAGTCCACAAGAGTAAGCGATACAAAGTGAAAAACTGTTGAAATGGACTTGATTTTAGTCCAGATGCAACTACTGTACAGCAATGTTTGTACATGGTGGTAACTGTAATAACAACTGAAGTGGTGACGATCCTTGTGGTTTTCCAGAGAGGACACTTTCTGAGAAACACAGTTCAACCACATGTGAAGCTCCGCTGCAAATGTGTCTCACACTGTTTCAAGTCCTGTTTTGTTTTGTTTTTTTCTGTGCAACAACAGATTATTCTGCTTCAAAAGAGACAAATCTTTCCTTAAAAACTCATTGACAACCTCATCAATATGGTGAGTGTTTTCTGGAGAGGACATTTTTGAAGGACAAAGGATCCTATCGGAGGCACTTAATTTACAAAAAAAAGTAACTTTCAATTAAATATCTTCTTATTGTGAATGAAAGTACAGTATACATCCCAAAGTAAAACTTAGTGCTCAAACATGCAATTCTGAATTTAACCAGTAAAATCGAAGTTTAATAATTAAAGTAGAATTAAATGAAATGACCACAAGGTCAAAACTGAGCCACATTTGACTCTTAGACATATTTGTAAGAATTTATCAGAGACATTAGTGCTGTAGGTAGGGCTGGTGTGTCCCTGTAAAATAAGGAATAAGAAACTCCAGCATATACAGTGGTGCTTGGAAGTTTGTGAATCCTTTAGAATTTTCTATATTTCTGCATAAATATGACCTAAAACATCAGATTTTCATACAAGTCCGAAAAGTAGATAAAGAGAACCCAGTTAAACAAATGAGACAAAAAATATTAGACTTGGTCATTTGACATTTTTACTTTAGTTAACATACTGAAGTGCTTGCTTTTAAAAATACTTAAGTATTAAAAGGATATTTCCTGTCAACACATCGTTGTATTATTGCCATAACGCTTACAAAACCTAATGCCATTACCAAAGACAGAAAATGTGAATTCACAAAATGAACGAATGCTGTGCCATCATGGTGGTTTAACGTTAAGCTAGCTAGTCAGTGAAACTCCACCTGACATGCTA
Organism: Neoarius graeffei; assembly: GCF_027579695.1. Classification (NCBI taxonomy): domain Eukaryota; kingdom Metazoa; phylum Chordata; class Actinopteri; order Siluriformes; family Ariidae; genus Neoarius; species Neoarius graeffei. Next base: position 14,304,347 of record NC_083591.1, on the reverse strand, counting down.
GCAAACTCTTTTCAAACTCAAAATCATACTTGGTAGCTAACCATACTAGAAAAGAAAGATTTCTACATTCTGTTTATTTGGCAAGATTATGCTGAAACATATTTCTGAAAGGACTTCAGATAAGTTAACGTTATTCATGTTAGCGTAACTCCATTTTTACATGCTAAGAGTGTAAGTTTCCAAAAAAAAATAAAAAATACTCAAGTAAAGTACAGATACTCAAAAAGTGTACTTAAGTACAGTACTCAAGTAAATGTACTTCGTTACGGTCCACCTCTGAAAGAGGTAGGGTTGGTTTCCTGCAGCAGAACTTAAAAAATGTGACAAATAATATCTTGAAACTTGGTATACAGTTAGTATATAGGGCGGATGAGATAGATGACTCTGTCTTCTTGTTAAATCTGTTATTGGTTTATCTGTCCTTCTTTGTCATTGCTCTTTTATTTCTGTCATTGCTGTCGTTCTAATTTTTTTTAATATCCCCCTATTTCCTATACGATCTGTCACTCCTGTAGCCTGTGTGTGCATGGGGGGTTTAAACAGTGGCTACTTTGTAGAATCTAAAATATTTTTTTTTGTTTTTTAACACTTTTTGTTGGTCATATATTTCTGTGTATGTTCCATATGTTGTTTCAGAGTTTTGGTGTCTTCAATATTATTCTGCAGTGTAGAAAATGGTAATACAGAAAAACCTACGAATGAGGAGGGGTGTATAAACTTTTGACTGGTATGGTGGATATACTACAAATCACTGATACTGTATAAATCACTTAAGGATTTAATTTGCACTTTAAAAATCTACCTCTTCCCTTGTATTCACTGGCTATGCCAAAAAAAACCCTTACATTGTGACATAAACACTCATAAAACATCAGGACATGGTTTTGATTAAGCTTACATCGACATGTAATGAGAACCTCTGCATTACTGGGCTACATGATCCACAAGAAGTCACTGTACTAATGCAGTTTAACCTTTGGCTTGTAAAAAGCACATTTGTTTTTCCATTATGTCTCCGAGCTCATTGTTCAACCATCAGCTTCCATTTCGGATTTCCAGCTAATGACATCTGGTGCGTCGTTGTGGTTGGTTTACTAGAAATGCATTGCATTAAATGCGGCTTTGTGTCTGAATTGCTTTTGATGTATAAGAAAAGTTGAACAGTACACAAACTTAGATTATAATAAAATCTTCATGATATAAAGGTAATGTAATTCATATGAGCAGTCTCATTGAATTCTTTTTTTTTTTTTAAGTTTATTCCTCCGTCATAAACAGACCTGGCGCTGAATATATTTACCACACAACTAAACCACAGCTAAACTTAACTTTGGGTCTCCCATTGTTTCTCTATTCTGGGATGATTTCATTGTTTTAAAATGTAGATTCAAGTCACATTATGCACAAGGGAATCATGTCATCTCATTATCTCTAGCCGCTTTATCCGGTCGCAGGCAAGCTGGAGCCTATCCCAGCTGACTACGGGTGAAAGGCGGGGTACACCCTGGACAAGTCGCCAGATCATCACAGGGCTGACACATAGACACAGACAACCGTTCACACTCACACCTACGGTCAATTTAGAGTCACCAGTTAACCTAACCTGCATGTCTTTGGACTGTCGGGGAAACTGGAGCACCCGGAGGAAACCCACGCGGACACAGGGAGAACATGCAAACTCCACAGAAAGGCCCTCGCCGGCCACGGGGCTCGAACCCAGGACCTTCTTATTGTGAGGTGACAGCGCTAACCACTACACCACTGTGCCACCCACAAGGGAATCAAATAAAGCTAAAAGCACTAGTTACTGATTTACATTTGACGCATTTTATAGGATGGTGTAGCGAGATAATGCATTTGCATGGTTAAAATTAGGTGTGACTTTCACTTGTAACACACATACCTCGCACCTAACTTAACCTATCTTGTTGTTTCACTTCCAGTGTTCTTGAAGAAAAGCACTTTTTGGTAAACGTTGTAGCATAACTGTGTTAACAGAAATTTGACTTTGCTAACTATCTACCTCACAATCAACACAGTTTTATCTTCAGTTTTTAGTAAAGTATTTTTTAAAATGTAAAACATAGACTTTTAATTTCAATACCAACAGAAATAGAAAATCAAAACCTAGTGCTCCCCCCACCCTTTAGAAAAGCTAGCGAAGCAGCTGAATATAAGATTGTTGTGCTAGCTGGACTTTGATGTGTTAGCCAAAAAGCTGTTAAATTAAAGGTTGCTTTCAGTAGGGATAGTATGCATAAATACTGCTTTCTGTCTTCTTTTATTGAGATACAATACTCATGTATTACTAATACTAATGTAATATTAATACTATGCAATACTAATACTAATGTATCTTTTATTGAGATACTATATTATTATTATTATTATTATTATTATTATTATTTCAAAGATGATTCAGACAACCTTCTAGCTAAGCAACCACATGTGAAGCTCTGCTGTAAATCTAACTTGGCATACTAGCTGGAACTAGCTTTCAGTCTATTACAGTGGTGCTTGAAGTTTGTAAACCCTTTAGAATTTTCTATATTTCTGCATAACTATGACCTAAAACATCATCAGATTTTCACACAAGTCCTAAAAGTAGATAAAGAGAACCCAGTTAAACAAATGAGACAAAAATATTATACTTGGTCATTTATTTATTGAGGAAAATGATCCAATATTACATATCTGTGAGTGGCAAAAGTATGTGAACCTCTAGGATTAGCAGTTAATTTGAAGGTGAAATTAGAGTCAGGTGTTTTCAATCAATGGGATGACAATCAGGTGTGAGTGGGCACCCTGTTTTATTTAAAGAAGAGGGATCTATCAAAGTCTGATCTTCACAACACATGTTTGTGGAAGTGTATCATGGCACGAACAAAGGAGATTTCTGAGGACCTCAGAAAAAGCGTTGTTGATGCTCATCAGGCTGGAAAAGGTTACAAAACCATCTCTAAAGAGTTCGGACTCCACCAATCCACAGTCAGACAGATTGTGTACAAATGGAAGAAATTCAAGACCATTGTTACCCTCCCCAGGAGTGCGAGGTCACAAAGGACCCCAGGGTAACTTCTAAGCAACTGAAGGCCTCTCTCACATTGGCTAATGTTAATGTTCATGAGTCCACCATCAGGAGAACACTGAACAACAATGGTGTGCATGGCAGGGTTGCAAGGAGAAAGCCATCGCTCTCTAAAAAGAACATTGCTGCTCATCTGCACTTTGCTGAAGATCACGTGGACAAGCCAGAAGGCTATTGGAAAAAATGTTTTGTGGACAGATGAGACCAAAATAGAACTTTTTGGTTTAAATGAGAAGTGTTATGTTTGGAGAAAGGAAAACACTGCATTCCAGCATAAGAACCTTATCCCATCTGTGAAACATGGTGGTGGTTTGGGCCTGTTTTGCTGCATCTGGGCCAGGACGGCTTGCCATCGTTCACAGAACAATGAATTCTGAATTATACCAGGAATTCTAAAGGAAAATGTCAGGAGATCTGTCCATGAACTGAATCTCAAGAGAAGGTGGGTTATGCAGCAAGACAACGACCCTAAGCACACAAGTCATTCTACTAAAGAATGGTTAAAGAAGAATAAAGTTAATGTTTTTGAATGGTCAAGTCAAAGCCCTGACCTTAATCCAATCAAAATGTTGTGGAAGGACCTACAGCAAGCAGTTCATGTGAGGAAACCCACCAACATCCCAGAGTTGAAGCTGTTCTGTATGGAGGAATGGACTAAAATTCCTCCAAGCCGGTGTGCAGGACTGATCAACAGTTACCGGAAACGTTTAGTTGCAGTTATTGCTGCACAAAGGGGTCACACCAGATACTGAAAGCAAAGGTTCACATACTTTTGCAATTCACAGATACGTAATATTGGATCATCATTTTCCTCAATAGATAAATGACCAAGTATAATGTTTTTGTCTCATTTGTGTAACTGGAGTCTCTTTATCTACTTTTAGGACTTGTGTAAAAATCTGATGATGTTTTAGGTCATATTTATGCAGAAATATAGAAAATTCTAAAGGGTTCACAAACTTTCAAGCACCACTGTAAGTATTCAACCCCCAAAGTCAATACTTTATAGAGCCACCTTTTGCTGCAATTACAGCTGCAAGTCTCTTGGGGTATGTCTCTATTAGCTTAGCACATCTTGCCACTGGGATTTTTGCCCATTCCTCAAGGCAAAACTGCTCCAACTCCTTGAAGTTAGATGGGTTGTGTTGGTGTCCAGCAATCTTCAAGTTATGCCACAGATTCTCAGTTGGATTGAGGTCTGGGCTTTGACTAGGGCATTCCAAAACATTTAAATATCTCCAAAGACCTTTAAACCACTCCAATGTAGCTTAAGCCGTATACTTAGGGTCATTGTCCTGCTAGACTGTGAACCTTCATCCTAATCTCAAACCTCTGGCTGACTCAAACAGGTTTTACTCCAGAATTGCCCTGTATTTAGTGCCATCCATCTTTCCTTCAGTCCTGACTAGCTTTCCTGTCCCTGCAAATAAAAAATATCCTCACAGCATGATGCTGCCACCACCATGCATCGCTGTAGGAATGATGTTCTCAGGGTGTTGGGTTTGCACCACACATGGCGTTTCCCATGATGGCCAGAAAGTTCAATTTTAGTCTCATTTAACCAGATAATCTTCTTCCATGTGTTTGGGGAGTCTGCCACATGCTGTTGGGCAAACTCCAAACGTGTTTTCTTGAGCAATGACTTTTTCTGGCCACTCTTCCATAAAGCCCCGCCCTATGGAGTGTACGACTTAAAGTGGTCCTATGGACAGATACTCCCATTTCCGCTGTGGATCTTTGCAGCTCCTTCAGTGTTATCTTTGGTGTCTTTGTTGCATTGTATATACTAAATTCAGATTTGTCTGTTTTTGACCTCTTTTTAGTTTTGTTTTAATAAAGTTTGATTTTTCAGATCATGGCAATAAATTACTTATTCAGATTGCCTCGATATGAAATGGCCAGTTCTATCAGGAAAATTTGACCAAAAAAAAATTCTTTAAAGAAAAAAATGGAGGCTGATTTTACCCTTGAACTCTTCATTTGTAATTAATTAGTTTTAGTTAGCATGAGGAACCATGGAAGTATATTAGCCACAGTTTGGCTCAATTACCATGTCTCTTTGTAGAGAAAACTAGCTAACTATGTGGGGGTCGGTATTTTTTTTGCAAATTTTTACATCCCCCAAGGAAATACTGTACAAAGCAGGTGTATTTGTGTGAATTTTGAGATTCAAACCAACTAGCTTCAGTTAACTCTGACTAAAATCACTGAAAAACCTTGAACTCTGCTTATGAGACCATTCAGTTGCTGTGTTCAAACTTGGTAGAAGAACTTGTCTGCCCAAGGGTAAAGACCGTTGGTAATATATACATTTTTTTTTAACAGTCAATCTCAAGCTTGTAACTTAAAGGTCTGTTGTTATATGGCAGTGCTTTTGGTGTGGGCATTACAGTCGTGGTTTACAAATGAATGTGGTTTGTTGTTTATTTTTATGTCTATACTTTTGTCATTGCAGTCATTCAAGAGAAGATATTTCCAGTTGACACAACTAACTGACAACTCTTACATCATGAACTTCTACAAAGATGAGAAAATCTCAAAGGAGCCTAAAGGTTGTATATTTCTGGACTCGTGCACAGGAGTAGTTCAGGTTAGTATTGAATACTCATTAGAAACACAACAAAGTAAACAAGTATAGACAGGAAACAAACACCAGGAAGGCTTTTCTTATTCCTAGTATTTGGCATTGTATTGCGAACAAGGTGTTCAGCTTAGCTCACATCGACCTTAAATGTCCTGATCAAGGTCCTGACAACTGATCATTATTTGTCCTTCCAGAATAACCGATTGAGGAAGTATGCCTTTGAGCTGAAGATGAACGAGGTGACATACTTTGTGCTTGCAGCAGAGAGCGAACAGGACATGGAGGACTGGATTAACATGTTAAATCGCATCCTCCAGATCAGCCCACCTGAGGGTCCGGCTGTGGACCGTAAAAGCTTGGACCTGACAGATACCAGACACGGTGAGACTAAAACTCAGCAGCAGATTCATTTTCTTGAAATGGTCACAGTGGAGCAGCAGAAATGAAATTCTCTATTCTGATTCTGTCGAGGCCTTTCATCCATGTCACAGATTTTTGTTTATCATGCAGCGTCCGCCATACTGCCGGGCAAACAAAGAAACAGCTGTGACAGTTAATAATGAAAATCAAGACGACTGCAGTCAGTACAATCTCTCTGAAGCAAATAACAATTTATATTATACCAGCAGATCGCGTTACATCCAAAAGCTGAAACATGCAGGCATCATAGATCCATATAATTTATCCACAGATGTATTTATGTATTGTGCCCACTGTGCTGTCTCGCACTCTGTGTGTGTGTGTGTGTGCGCGCGCGCACGTATGCATGCTGGTTAAATGCAGAGGAGGAATTTTGCTGTACTTGAGTTTACATGTGACAAAAATAAAGGCTGCTTCTTCTTAATTTACCCACAAATATATTTATTCCACTTGAAAAGCGTTTGGCAAACCAGCTAACGGATTTGGGACACTACAACATTATGAACTATTTAGTATTTGAGATTTCTAAATACTGTGCTAAAGGCGTTCAAAAGTACAGATGCCTACCAATATTTCAAGGCAGGTTTGTGCTGGAATGTTATGGGAAATAGGGCGGCACGGTGGTGTAGTGGTTAGCGCTGTCGCCTCACAGCAAGAAGGTCCTGGGTTCGAGCCCCGGGGCCAGCGAGGGCCTTTCTGTGTGGAGTTTGCATGTTGTCCCCGTGTCCGCGTGGGTTTCCTCCGGGTGCTCCGGTTTCCCCCACAGTCCAAAGACATGCAGGTTAGGTTAACTGGTGACTCTAAATTGACCGTAGGTGTGAATGTGAGTGTGAATGGTTGTCTGTGTCTATGTGTCAGCCCTGTGATGACCTGGCGACTTGTCCAGGGTGTACCCCGCCTTTCGCCCGTAGTCAGCTGGGATAGGCTCCAGCTTGCCTGCGACCCTGTAGAAGGATAAAGCGGCTAGAGATAATGAGATGAGATGTTATGGGAAATTCCTGAAAAAGAAAAATATCTTATTATGACAAAGGTAAGCTCAAACATGGACTTCTAACAGTAATAAACAAGCCAGGGCTGAGCTCTAGCATATTTTATGGTGTTTAGCTTAGTCTGCATTATCAGTACATAATAAACACGCTGCTAGTCTCCACACACACAGGAATGTTTTGTTGGCATCCGGTCTTCCCATTTAACTGCAGCTCGCCATTTTTCTCGTCTTTCTATGTTCACCGGGAAATGGTGAAAAGTTAAACCAGGTTTATCTCCACGTCTGTTATTACATCCAAAAGCACTACAGGTCTCTGGCATTGTTCTTTTAGAGGTAACTTCTCCAAGTTTATCTGTAAGTGTTTACTGAATTGGGCTGACAATCACTCACGTACGCTTGTGCCAGCCGTTGTCCAACACAAAGCTCACCCGGCAATATGGCTGTATAAACAAACCTGCAATTACAATGACGTCACATGAAAGGCCTCTGTACATTCTCACCCTTACAGTGAAGTAAATATAACATGCATTAATAATGCCTGCATTAATTATTAATCCAACTACAGCATTATTATATTCTCCATTCTGATTGGTCAGAAGCTGTAATTTAAATCACACGTTTATAGTAATGCACTCATTTTAATACTTCATTATTCACAGTCTGGCAAGAAAGGGCAAAAGAAAGGCTGAGCAGGGAAAGAGTGTTGATAGCTGCTATAACATTCGCAAAAACAGGAACTAACCTGCTTCACTGATGTTCACAACATGACAGAAGGAACAGTCTGGTGTCGATACACTCACCGCCCACTTTAAAGGAAACTTGTTCCTGATTCTGTCCAAGATCCCTGTTCTTGGCTGCAGGACTGGAACCCAATGTGGGCTTCTTCTGACCATTTTCCTCTGACCTCTCTGAACAACAAGGCGTTTATTTCCACTCACAGAACTGTCCCTCACTCAACTCGGTGTTTTTTGTTTTTCGCAACATTCTGTGTAAACTCTAGAGACTGTTGTGTGTGAAAACCCCAGGAGATCGGCAGTTTCTGAAATACTCAAACCGGTCCATCTGGCTCAAACCGACACCCACGCCACAGTGAAAGAAAGTCACACTTTGAGATCACAATTTTTCCCGTTCTGATGTTTGAATGAAGTGAACATTAACTGAGGCTCTTGATTTGTATCGGCGTGATTTGATGCATTGTGCTGCTGTTAAGTGATTGGCTGATTAGAGAACTACATAAAACAGCAGGTGGATGGTTGTTCCTAATAAAGTGGCCAGTGAGCGTATACCGTAGTTAAAGTTTTAGAGTTCAAGGGGGTTAAAAGGAAGCTTTGCCTATTTTTTCTGTTTGCTGCACAGTCAGTGCTTCCTTTCAGCAAAAAGAAAGTGAAAACGTTGATGAGTTGACTCGGAGACAAAGAGGAGCGGATTCAGCTTGTGCTCTGGAGCAGAATAATTCCTTTTAGCCTCGTTCTGTTTCTGCTCTCTCGATACAGCACAATTCCCAGCAATGGAATGAATGAACACCTACAGTCCAGCTAGACACAAATAAACACTGCAGGTGGTATTTCAGAACTGTAGGTGTTTATTCAGCACTTGTTCTGCATATTCACTCTTCAAATGAACAAGCGGGTCTTTCTATTTGTGGCATCTCTTTGTCGAGTGGCCTTGAGGCGTATAAAAGTTAGATTTGTTTACATACCAGGCCTGAAGTACCAGATCTGAAAGTAAAAAAAAAAAAAAACAGTAGCGAAATGCTCTGTCTGTATTTCTAGTCTTAAGAGTAATAGCAGAATCACAGGACGTTTTATAGAAAAGTGATTCACATAACAATCCGAATAATTCTGTGCATAATCACTCTTTTAAGGTTATGTTTACGTCTTTTCAGATGTATTTGATCTGTCCTTGAATAACGGTTGTCTCACGGAAAATGAAGAAACGACAGAAAACGGAATCAATCCCGAATTAGCGAAGGTAAATTTTAGCTCCGCAACTATCTCCGCTAATCATCTTGGTTAGAATAGTTCATTTTGGATACATTTTTACATCACACCTTTAAACAAACACCTCTGGTTGTTCCATCAGTACATCACTGAAACTGAAGAGATCGTGAGAGCAGCCCGAAGAGAAGAGAGACTGAATTTGTTCTCCCTGGACCCTGACACTCCTGTACGTCTCCCATTATACACACATACCTCCAGTTAATTTAAAAAAAAAAAGGAAAAAAAACCCAACATCTTTTAGCTTTTGAGAATCATCTTCTACGGTCTAATTGAGTGTGTCATACGGTATATTTTTATGAACAACCCCAATTCCAAAAACGTTGGGATGCTCTGTAAGCTGTAAATAAAAACAATATGATAATTTGCAAATCATAGAAACCCTATATTTCATTGAAAATAGTCCAAAGACAACATATCAAATGTTGAAACTGAGAAATTTTATTGTTTTTTGAAAAATATATGCTTATTTTGAATTTGATGTCAGCAACAAGTTTCAGAAAAATTGGGACAGGGGCATGTTTACCACTGTGTTGCATCACCTCTACTTTTAACAACACTCTGTAAATGTTTGGGAACTGAGGAGACCAGTTGCTGTAGTTTTGAAGGAGAAATCTTGTCCCATTGTTGCCTGATATACAATTTCAGTTGCTCAACAGTTCGGGGTCTCCTTTGTCGTATTTTGCGCTTCATAATGCGCCAGATGTTTTAAATATGAGACAGGTCTGGACTATAGGCAGGCCAGTTTAGCACCTGGACTCTTTTACTATGGAGCCATGCGGTTTTAATATGTGCAGAAAGCAGTTTGGTATTGTCTTGCTGAAAGAAGGAAGGTCTTCCCTGAAAAAGATTTTGTCTGGATGGCAGCATATCGCTCCGAAATGTGCAAATATCATTCAGCATTAATGATGCCCTGCCAGATGTACAAGCTACCCATGTCATGTGCACTAATGCACCTTCATGCCATCACAGATGCTGGCTTTCGAACGATAACAAGCCGGATGGTCCCTTTCCTCTTTAGACTGGAGGATGTGGTGTCCATGATTTCTAAAAAGAATTTCTACTTTTGATTCGCCAGACCTCGGGACAGTTTTCCACTTCGCCTCAGTCCATTGTAAAAGAGCTCGGGCCCAGAGAAAGTGGTGGTGTTTCTGGATATTGTTTTTATCTGGTTTTAACTTGCATTTGTGAATGCAGTAATGAACTGTTTTCGCAGACGATGGTTTTCTGAAGTGCTCCTGAGCCTGTACAGTGATTTCCACTACAGATGCGTGTCTGCTTTTAATGCAGTGTGTCCTGAGGGCCTGAAGATCACAGGCATCCAATGTCAGTTTTCAGCCTTGTCTCTTGCATACAGAGATTTCTCCAGATTCTCTGAATCTTTTAATGATATTATGGACCATAGACGATGTGATCCCCAAATTCTTTGTAATTTTATACTGAGGAATGTTATTCTTAAATTGTTGCACTGTTTACCCACACAGTCTTTCACAGAGTGGTGAACCCCTCCCCATCTTTACTTCTGAGAGACTCCGCCTCTCTGGGATGCTCGTTTTATACCATTACACAACTTTTACAGTCTTTTGTTGCCCCGTCCCAACGTTTCTGAAACGTGTTGCTGACATCGAATTCAAAATGAGCATATATTTTTTAAAAAAAACAAACTTTCTCAGTTTCAACGTTTGATATGTTGTCTTTGTACTATTTTCAATGAAATATAGAGCTTCCATGATTTGCAAATCTTCACATTCTGTTTTTATTTATGTTTTACACAGTGTCCCAACTTTTTTGGAATTGAGGTTGTGATCCAGCACATATTAAGTGTTAAATTTTGCCATCAAAATTACTTTTATGATTTAAATGCTGCTATTAAAATTCAGGGGGGTGTGTTCTAGGTTTTGAGGAGTCCACGGGGGGATTGCGGGGAGCCGCCGCCCATCCGACCTTTCGAAGAGAAGCTGGGAAAGAGACTAATGATTTACTGCCGCTCTCTCAACCTCACACTGCAGGGCTGTGTGAATGAGGCGGAGACGGAGCCTGTCACGAATGTGAGATCACACACGATCACAGAGTATACAATATACACGACTGTGAAATCTACATTCTAGTCTTGTGGTCTGATTTAGAAGAATGTCTGTAAACAAATGCATCATTCAAAATTGCAACATTTTATTTTTACATTTTTGCACAACTTATGCATCTTAATAATGATACATTAATACACGTGATTAACTCTTCCTGGAGTCACTCTTTTAGTATATTAAATGGCATTTTATAGGGCTTAGTGTACTTGAGAGATGTAGACCCTTCAAAACCATGATGTTATACCCTATGTAGTGAGCATATTAATTAGAAATCATATTAATTTGTGATCAATCATTTTTCATCTGTAAACGCTTGATCCTAGTCATGGTAAAAGTGGATCTGGGTAAATGACTGTCCTGGGAATACACACTCGAGGGGATGCCAGTCCATCACATCACGTTAATATTTGCACTTCAGTTCAATTTCTCCCTGGCTGCTGTTTGTGTTTAGATCGAGCCTTTCTTTGTAACTGTGGCACTGCTGGACATGCGAGAGAACAGAAAGGTTTCGGCTGACTTTCACGTGGATCTCAACCATGAGATTGTACGGAAAATGCTCAGCGGCTCAGGGAGCCCTGGATCTCAGGGTACACCTGGAGGTCATGGTGGAGTGCAGGAGAACGGCCTGAAATCCCCGACAGAGAAGAGAAGTGGCGACTGCCAGCTCAGTCAGGAACTAGAGAACTGGTTGTGCTTCCCTAAACAGGTATCTGAGTCATTCTGGTATAAGAGCTTGATGAGGTAAATCAGACAGGAAATGCTTTGGAGGTTTATCTTTACATCTGAGATCGTGTGGGTGTTTGTGTGTTGATGTTTGTTGGTGGATTCAGGCTATCTTCTCCATCACAAACCCTCATACGGATATCGTCATGGTGGCCCGAATAGAGAAAGTGCTTATGGGTAATATTACAAGTGGGACAGAACCTTACATTAAGAACACGGACAACAGCAAGGTAAAATTACATCTCTTTTTACTTACAGCTCAATGTTTTAATCATACATGAAACCCTTCTCTTTTAGAAATATGTGATTCTTTTATTGTACTAATTATCATGCTGATTTGACTTGGTCATATAAGGAAATCCCAATGAAAGAACCCAACAATAATAATGCTTATAACAAACCAAAGCTTGTATAGACTACAACCCCAGTTGGGGCACTGTATAAACTGTAAATAAAAACACAATGCGATAATTTGCAAATCATCGATACCCTATATTTCATTGAAAATAGTACAAAGACAACATATCAAATGTTGAAACTGAGAAATGTGATTGTTTTTTGAAAAATACATGCTCATTTTGAATTTGATGTCAGCAACAAGTTTCAGAAAAGTTGGGACAGGGGCAACAAAAGACTGGAGAAATCTCTGTATGCAAGAGACAAGGCTGAAAACTGACACTGGATGCCTGTGATCTTCAGGCCCTCAGGTGACACTGCATTAAAAGCAGACACGTGTCTGTAGTGGAAATCACTGTATGGGCTCAGGAGCACTTCAGAAAACCATCGTCTGTGAAAACAGTTCATTACTGCATCCACAAATGCAAGTTAAAACCAGATAAAAACAATATCCAGAAACACCGCTACCTTGTCTGGGCCCGAGCTCCTTTATGATGGACTGAGGCAACGTGGAAAACTGTACTGTGATCTGACAAATCGAAATTTGAAATTCTTTTTGGAAATCATAGACACCGCGTCTGGGCTAAAGAGGAAAGGGACCATCCGGCTTGTTATCAGTGCATAGTTCAAAAGCCAGCATCTGTGATGGTATGAAGGTGCATTAGTGTACATGACATGGGTAGCTTATACATCTGGGAAGGCATCATTAATGCTGAATGATATTTACATGTTTCAGAGCAATGTGCTGCCATCCAGACAAAATCTTTTTCAGGGAAGACCTTCCTTCTTTCAGCAAGACAATGACAAACCGCTTTCTGCACATATTAAAACTGCACAGCTCCATAGTAAAAGAGTCAGGGTGCTAAACTGGCCTGCCTGCAGTCCAGACCTGTCTCCCATTTAAAACATTTGGCGCATTATGAAGCACAAAATATGACAAAGGAGACCCCGAACTGTTGAGCAACTGAAATTGTACATCAGGCAACAATGGGACAACATTTCTCTTTCAAAACTACAGCAACTGGTCTCCTCAGTTCCCAAACGTTTACAGTGTGTTGTTAAAAGTAGAGGTGATGCAACACAGTGGTAAACATGCCCCTGTCCCAACTTTTCTGAAACATGTTGCTGACATCAAATTCAAAATGAGCATACATTTTTCAAAAAACAATAACATTTCTCAGTTTCAACATTTGATATGTTGTCTTTGGACTATTTTCAATGAAATATAGGGTTTCCATGATTTGCAAATTGTCGTATTCTGTTTTTATTTACAGTTTACACAGTGCCCCAACTTTTTTGGAATTAGGATTTCATTTATTAGTTATTAATAGTCTCTCTAATAAATTCCTTTACTGTTATCCAGTAAAGTATTGCTATCTTGTACTAGTATCCAGAACCACTGTCCTGATTTGGTCCATCACCCAAATAATATGTGGTCAGTGGTGGTCCTATGGAGGTCATATCATGCCAAATCATGCAGAGTAACTCATAGATAAGTAAAAAGTGACATTGCAGCTAGTTACATTGTCGATTTGCCTGATAAACCTGTGACTTTATGTCTGTATCTTAGCTCTCTGTATGCTGCTAGAACACAGTTGTGGAAATTTTAAAATAAAGAGAAGTAGAGTTTCTGCAGCTTGGTAAATGTGTCCAACAGTATTTCTGGGATCCATTCATTTGAACTGCATGGTATACACTAGATCTCATATTTCCTTCATACATTTCTCTGGAACGATCCATCCATCCATTCAGAGGCACTAATAATGACCCAGAACAGAAGTCTCTATTGTACTTGCAAAGCCATAGTTATGAAAACCTGGTTGTGTTTGTGCATTCCTTCCCCTCAAGGAGCTCCAGAAGAAATATCTTGTAAAGTCCTATTTTAAGTGCTTCATCATTCAGAGCCCAGATGGTTTTAGAATTCTTCAAATTGACCTAAAATTCCCCAGCCTCTTCACAGAAAACGGGATCCCAAAACATTAGCTTAGTCGAAATGGATCCCACAGACTTCATAGTGGCTTTCCAAAAACGAGGCACCTTCGATTTAAACTTGTATCCTATGTTGTTCAGAGTAAAAAATGAGAAAGGCCATTTTTTGCATATTATAAACCCCAAGATATTTTCTTTGATTTCCATTTTTACAGTTCAATATCTTCTTTTCTAGACTGTACAAAAGATGCTGAAATCTAACAAGCAGTTCTGTAGCAAGCTGGGGAAATACCGCATGCCTTTTGCATGGTCGGTAAGGTGAGTGTCATCACCTTTTATTCACTCATTACTGTAAAGATTTTATCCCAGGCAAACCAAATAGTACAAAGCACATAGCAATGTGGAAAATGTGATATGTTTTCACTTAGATAAGTTGAATGCAGCCTATGTGGTTGAGAAATCACTATGGAATTTGCATCTTTAGCCAGTTGCCAAATTGTTTTCGCAAAATGGGTACCTCTATTTCTCTCTTGATGTCTTTGTTTACCCAGGTCAGTATTTAAGGATAACCAGGGCACGGTGGATCGGGAATCCCGGTTCTCTCCACTCTTTAAGCAGGAGAGCAACAAGATTTCCACTGAAGATCTGCTCAAGCTCATCACAGAGTACAGAAGGTACAGCAGAATTTTCAACACAAACAGCATACACAATGGATACATGACTCATCCATCTCTTATACATGTAGAATAATGCTGGTTTTTGTATTCCAGGGCAGAGAAGACCAGTAAACTCCAGACGATTCCTGGCAGCCTAGAGATCAGTGTGGACTGTGTCCCAATGGAGCATCCCAGTAAGACTTACTCATATAAGCACTCTCAAGACTAGAAGGGCACTTGGTAGAGCGCGTACCTCCGTCACGCCACATATTGTCAACATCAAAATCAAATGACTTTAACCTAGGATAATACTAAAGGTGTCCACCAAATTTCATCCAGATCCGTTAATTACTTTTAGAGTTACCTTGGGAAGAGACAAAGAAACCCTGGATCCACATACATATCCAGATTTGCATCAAATTCTAATCAGTCATTCCTTGGCCCATTGCTCACTTTTCTTCCAAATTTCATCAAAATCCGTTCACTACTTTTTGAATTACGTTGGGAACAAACAGAGGCGAAAACATAACGTCCTCCAACACAGTTGGTGGAGGTAATGAAGCCTTTTTTGGTAATATTTCCCAGTATATTGCATTACTTCTTAGATTAATTTCTGATGTATACCTGGTATTTTTCACCAAAGTTACCTTACTTATGTATTCAAGTTACAAACTGTGCATTAAGCTTGTAAGTCAAAGTCCTTTCCGCACCATTCAATGGCGCATTTGGCGGCACCGATCTCCGTTTCGTAGCCCTCTGCCTCTCACCTATATTACATAGCTAGGGTTATAGTGGGGGGCTAGCATGAAGCTTGTAAGTATAGCATTATTAGTGTAAATGTGCAGCAAGCACACTTTTGTTATTATCTGTTATTACCTTATTTGTGGCCTCAAGTATACTGCTGTACAAATCTGCCAGTACATCATGGCCTAAGATAGTATACTGGGCATCATTACATACATTTTACAATCACCTTTCTATACAATGAAAAGAGATCGAACATCTGTTGCTACAAAATGTACACAACATTTTGTTTGCTTGCTGTTTCTAGCTAAGCTCCACTTAGAAAAAGCGTGACTGTCATATCATAACACATGGCGTTTGTACCCTTCAGACTCCGTGACATCATCATATGTTCCTGTGAAACCGTTTGATGACTGCAGTCTGCACGCTCCCACCGTGGAGGTCGACGAGTTCCTGCAAGATTCAGCCAAATTCGCTCAACCTTACAGAGTTTACAAGAACCACATTTACGTCTACCCCAAACACCTGAAATACGATAGCCAGAAAAGCTTTGCGAAGGTAGGGCTGAATGAATAAAAAAAGAGACAAAAGTGTTGGCGAATAAAGACCATTTTAATAAGATATATGCTGTTAGACCTATTGATTTACATAATCATTATAAATAGACAGTAAATGACACATATACTATTTATTTATTCTATACATTCACTGGATATGAGCAATTGTGCATTCTGATTGGCTACTCTACTCCTATGCTATCAGCTCATATACTGTGAGTAGAGAAAAACAAAATGGCAGAGCATGTTGCTGAACTAACTGAGGTCGAATAAAAACTCTACTTGAAAACAAAACTCCCAAAAATACAAAAAATGCAACAAAATATTGAATGAAAGTTTTTGATGCTAAGAATGTATCTTTTTTTTTCAAGAATTATTGTTATAGCATTTTTCACAAATTGCTCCTGTCATTTCGCTGGTTTGTTTACATTCTTCATCTTTAAACATTAAAATTTGTTGAATTTTTAGAGACTGGTTCAAAAGCTCAAAGAAATTTGAAAATTACAGAACTGAAATGTCCAAGGAAGAATTAAATAAATGTCGAAAGCTATTCTATACCTCGGCACAACAGCAAGACGGCACTATCTACAAAAAAGCGATACTAAAGTCAATTCATGCAGTCATCGATAGGTCTTTAAGAAATTTGCTTAAGCGGAAATTATTTTGTCGGATGTTTTGTATAAAATTTTTATTTATCGAATTTGGAAAAAATAAAATAAAAATTCTCCGTTTCTCAAAATGCAGTGAATGTGGATAGAATAAAACAATTATTCCACTCAAGTTCATCGTACATGGCTGATAGCCGACTCGGCGCTACGCACCTTGTCAGCTGTCAGCTCATGTACGGCTCGATTTCGTGGAATAACTTTATATATAGGCACATGTAAAGAAATGCTGTAGACCAAAAATGGATTAAAAATAATGAAATGAAATGTTTCAACATTTAAAAAATACTGTAAAATGAACATTTGGAACTCTAAAATGTTTTTGTACTGACTTGATAATGTAGAAGTCTTAAAATAGAACTCTATAACAAAGTTTGTATGAAGACTTAACCATACCACATTATAAGCTGTATTCTTCTAGTGTGTTTTTCATTAATAAAATATCCACCCTTCCAATTCACACTTGAGACATATTGAGATCTTGAACTATTTTATTACCTCCTTTTTCGTCACAGGCCCGGAACATTGCAGTTTACGTAGAGTTTCGAAACTCTGATGAAGAGCACGCCAAACCGCTTAAGGTAGAGTCCAAAAAGTCCATTTTCTTTTCTGTCCTTTTCATTTTCAAGAGTTGATCAGAAATAGATATTTAGATGTCCGTCCTGTTTCGACAGTGCATCTACGGAAAGCCGGGAGGTCCAGTTTTCACCACAGCTGCCTGCTCTACAGTTCTTCACCACTTGCAGAACCCAGACTTTTACGACGAGGTTAGACACCAACGTAGTCTTTCTGTCTCTACAAACCCATTCTCACTTTGTTTGAGGTTTCTGAGTTTCATTTGCTCTGATAATAGGTGAAGATTGAGCTGCCCACACAGCTTCATGAGAAACACCATCTCCTCTTCTCGTTTTTCCATGTGACATGTGATATCAATGCCAAGACGAATTCGAAGAAGAAGGAGGCTCTGGAAACTCCAGGTACAATTAATAGACTGTGTAAGCATCAACGCTATTAGCTATTTTATATAGAGCTAGAAAATGTAACTGGTATATGTGTGTGTTTGTGTGTGAATCAGTGGGCTATGCATGGCTGCCACTTTTGAAGGATGGCCGTCTGACATCTCAGGAGTTTAATGTGCCAGTCTCATGCACCCTGCCCAGTGGGTACCTGCTTATTAAAGAGCCTTCATCCAATAAGGTGAGAGAAAGAGAAGTATCATGTAAATATACAGTAGAATGCCGAGTCCCATTCATGAGATTTGATTCTCACGTCAATCCCCTGTGCAGTTACAAAACTTTACCTTTTATCAGATATAAAAGCAGTTCCATGGTCTATCAGTGGTCTATCAGTGTGCTGCGGTTCAAAAGAATCAAATGAATTCGGGTGTGAAACATGTCTGGAGTGTTGAATAACACGACTGGTTAAAATATTTCCTGTTTCAGCTTTCACCATATGAAGGAAGGACATGTTGTGATATACATGCAGATTTACCCAGGGTTAAATCTGGGACCGATAATGGTTCTTTGGTTCTCCCTGTAACTGAGTGTGATCACAAGTACGACCCTAATTTCATAAATTTGAGACACTGTGTAAAACGTAAATAAAAACACAATGTGAAGATCTGCAAATCTTGGAAAGTCTATATTTCATTGAGAATAGTACAAAGACAACATATCAAATGTTGAAAGTGAGAAATTTTATTGTTTTTTTTTTTTGTTTTTTTTTAAATATATGCTCATTTTGAATTTGATGTCAGCAACACATTTCAGAGCAATATACTGCTATCAAGACAAAATCTTTTTCAGGGAAGGCCTTCCTTCTTTCAGCAAGACAATGCCAAACCGCTTTCTGTACATATTAAAACTGCATGGCTCTGTAGTAAAAGAGTCCAGGTGCTAGACTGGCCTGCCTACAGTCCAGACCTGTCTCCTATTTAAAACATTTGGCTCATTGTAAAGCGCAAAATACGACAAAGGAGACCCCGAACTGTTGAACAACTGAAATTGTATATCAGGCAAGAATGGGACAAGATTTCTCGTTCAAAACTACAGAAATTGGTCTCTTCAGTTCCCAAACGTTTACGGAGTGTTGTTAAAAGTAGAGGTGATGCAACACAGTGGTAAACATGCCACTGTCCCAACTTTTTAGAAACATGTTGCTGACATCAAATTCAAAATGAGCATATATTTTTGAAAAAACAAAAATTTCTCAGTTTCAATCTTTGATATGTTGTCTTTGGACTATTTTCAATGAAATATAGGGTTTCCATGATTTGCAAATCATCATATTCTGTTTTTTATTTACGTTTTACACAGTGTTCCAGATTGATGGAATTGGGGTTGTAGAACTCTTGTAGGACGCTAAGAACCCTTAACTATCTTACCTATATGTCATGAGTTACCCTTCTTGGAACTGGACAATGCTTACAAATGTCCTCTGCTTGTCTCCACCCCTGTCCTGTCATTGGATTGTTATCACATAATGTCCATCTGTTTCATTTTAGCCCTTATTTAGTTAGTCTGTGTCTACCCTGTTATTTGTTATGCAAGTCTTACAGTATCATGCATTTTTGTAACTATTAAATTACACCGTTTCTTATTTCCTCATGTGTTCCACTTTTTTTAACCCTTATAGTGACTCTTTATTGACTTGTGATCATCGAGTCCCCTTGTGTGATTTTCCTTGCTTGTGTTCTGTCCCCCACATGACAATAATTTTCAGATTTGCTCTAATAAACACTTGGGTTTATGCACTTGGGTTCTGCCTTCACTACCCACACCTTAACCACAAGAACGCTAGAAAGGTACTTTTTTTTCTAAAACTGGAAGGACTGTAGAAGGCATTCAAATGCAAGTGACATATTTCGATAAACAAGCAACTTTAACTAAGAGGCTTCTTCACCAAAATGGTTGCTTAGGTTCAAGCAATATTATTAAAATTGACTATTAAATGAATTAAACAGGATCATAGTAGCCCATTCAGGGTGTACAGTGTCTTGCAAAAGTATTCATCCCCCTTGGTGTTTGTCGTGTTTTGTCGCATTACAAGCTGGAATTAAAATGGATTTTTGGGGGGTTAGCAACATTTGATTGGCACAACATGCCGACCACTTTAAAGGTGCATATTGTTTTTTTATTGTGACACAAACAATAATTAAGATGAAAAAACAGAAATCTGGAGTGTGCATAGGTATTCGCCCCCAAAATCAATACATTGTAGAGCCACCTTGTGCTGCAATTACAGCTGCAAGTCTCTTGGGGTATGTCTCTATTAGCTTAGCACATCTAGCCACTGGGATTTTTGCCCATTCCTCAAGGCAAAACTGCTCCAACTCCTTCAAGTTGCGCTGGTGGACAGCAATCTTCAAGTTATGCCACAGATTCTCAATTAGATTGAGGTCTGGGCTTTGATTAGGCCATTCCAAGACATTTAAATGTTTCCCTTTAAACCACTCCAGTGTAGCTTTAGCAGTATGTTTAGAGTCATTGTCCTGCTGGAACGTGAACCTTTGCCCCAGTCTCAAACCTTTGGCTGACTCAAACAGGTTTTCCTCCAGAATTGTCCTGTATTTAGTGCCATCCATCTTTCCTTCAGTCCTGACCAGCTTTCCTGTCCCTGCAGATGAAAAACATCCCCACAGCATGATGCTGCCACCACCATGCTTCACAGTAGGAATGGTGTTCTCAGGGTGATGGGTTTGCGCCACACATGGCATTCCCATGATGGCCAAAAAGTTCAATTTTAGTCTCATTTGACCAGATAATCTTCTTCCATGTGTTTGGGGAGTCTGCCACATGCTGTTGGGCAAACTCCAAACGTGTTTTCTTAAGCAATGGCTTTTTTCTTGCCACTCTTCCATAAAGCCCTGCTCTGTGGCGTGTACGGCTTAAAGTGGTCCTATGGACAGATACTCCCATCTCCGCTGTGGATCTTTGCAGCTCCTTCAGTGTTATCTTTGGTGTCTTTGTTGCATCTCTGATTAATGCCCTCTTTGCCCGGTCTGTGAGTTTTGGTGGGCGGCCTCCTCTTGTCAGGTTTGCAGTGGTGACATATTCTTTCCATTTTGCTATAATGGATTTAATGGCGCTCTGTGGGATATTCAAAGTTTGGGATTTTTTTAATAACCCAACCCTGATCTAGACTTCTCCACAGCTTTGTCTCTGACCTGTTTGGAGGCTCCTTGGTTTCCATGTTGCTTGCTTAGTAGTGTTGCAGAGTCAGGGTCCTTCCAGAACAGGTTGATTTATACAGACATCATATGACAGATCATGTGACACAGTAGCGGAGATTTGGGGGGGGCTGCGGCGTGAACAATCCGGGGCCTCACCACTAGGGGGGGCCCCCACTGGTCGGGATTTTTTTTTTTTTTAATACAGTTTATTGACCTCATGTCCATTCGGAATTATTTACAACAAAATTGTTCAATAAAAATATATTATGTAGGATGGGTTAGGCATAGTTTTTGTCTGTTTCTTTTCTTTAAAAAGGATGGGATAGTTGTTGTCCCTTTAACATGTTAAATGAGTTTACAAAGTTGTTGTTTGCTTGTTTGACCGGAATAGGCAGCTATGATCAAAGGTTTTTTTTTTCTGAAATAAACATATATTAAATATTTTGGTTTGTACTGCATGTTACATGTGTGAATGGAAAGGTTGCTGAAATTACGCTAGTGTAAGCCAACGTTTAGAATTGGCTAGTATAATAGACTGTTTGGGCTACTGCAACATATCAGTGGGGGGGGGCAAACATCTCCCGCCCCCCCGACACAATACCCGAGCTCCGCCCCTGATGTGACACTTTGATTGCACACAGGTGGATCTTAATCAACTAATTATGTGGCTTATGAAGTGAATTGGTTGGACCAGCTCTTATTTAGGGGTTTCATACGAAAGGGGGTGAATACCTATGCACACCCCAGATTTCTGTTTTTTTATCTTAATTATTGTTTGTGTCACAATAAAACAACAATTTTCACCTTTAAAGTGGTCGGCATGTTGTGTAAATCAAATGGTGCTCACCCTCCAAAAATCCATTTTAATTCCAGCTTATAATGCGACAAAACAGGACAAACACCAAGGGGGATGAATACTTTTGCAAGACACTGTATACCCACGTTGTACTGAATGTTCCCAAGATCAGCTCCGGATCCAGCAAGATCCTGACTGGAAAAAAGCGTTTACTCAACATGAAAGAAAGAATGATTGAATTTCTGATTAGCGTGTCTGAAGCAAATTAAATTCTCCTGTACTTGATTCTTCCAGTGAAATTATATCTTGGCTTCAGTCAAAATAGCCAGAACCAGGTTTTTTTATGTGATATGAACATCAAAGCAGCATAAATTAAATATCTGTATTAACTGTTCTTTTCCCCAGAACGGATCAGATGTGAAATGGGTAGACGGAGGAAAGCCTATCTTCAAGTTGTCTACACTGGTGCTGTCCACAGTATACACTCAGGTAATAAAATAGGCAGCTTCTCTTTCATTAGCACTTCATATAACATGAACATATAGCATAATAACCATGTGTTGTCAGTATGAATCCAGTTGGAATATTGTATGGAACTTTGCAGGACCCCCATCTTAACCGGTTCTTCCAGCAGTGCCAAAAACGAGAGACGGATCTCTCACAAGCACCTACCTCAAACTTTCTCAACTGCTTAAAGGTAAAGGGAACGTCTACTGACTCGTCTTCAGTGATCCTCCTAATAATAATTTCATTCAAGGACAAATCTGATTCTGTTTGGTTTCTCTCATCAGGGCCTGCTTAGTATGGAGAGGAACCACGTAATTATTCGTTTCCTGCCCGTCCTCTTTAACCAGCTGTTTAAGGTCCTCACCCAGAACGACTCCGATGAGGTCACCGCTACCACCACAAGGTACGTTTGAGAAGCGAGATCATTCGAGATCTTGCAAATTTCAGATGGATTATATGAAGCATGGAGCATATGACACGGACTATGAAGGATATCTCTCCTCCTTTATTTAAGCTTAAATAAAACAGCAGGGTAGTCCAATCAGTGGCTATACGCCTCTGCTATCAAAAGGAGCCCTGCTACACATGTACAACCCCGATTCCAAAAAAGTTGGGACAAAGTACAAATTGTAAATAAAAACGGAATGCAATGATGTGGAAGTTTCAAAATTCCATATTTTATTCAGAATAGAACATAGATGACATATCAAATGTTTAAAGTGAGAAAATGTATCATTTAAAGAGAAAAATTAGGTGATTTTAAATTTCATGACAACAACACATCTCAAAAAAGTTGGGACAAGGCCATGTTTACCACTGTGAGACATCCCCTTTTCTCTTTACAACAGTCTGTAAACGTCTGGGGATTGAGGAGACAAGTTGCTCAAGTTTAGGGATAGGAATGCTAACCCATTCTTGTCTAATGTAGGATTCTAGTTGCTCAACTGTCTTAGGTCTTTTTTGTCATATCTTGCGTTTTATGATGCGCCAAATGTTTTCTATGGGTGAAAGATCTGGACTGCAGGCTGGCCAGTTCAGTACCCGGACCCTTCTTCTACGCAGCCATGATGCTGTAATTGATGCAGTATGTGGTTTGGCATTGTCATGTTGGAAAACGCAAGGTCTTCCCTGAAAGAGACGTCGTCTGGATGGGAGCATATGTTGCTCTAGAACCTGGATATACCTTTCAGCATTGATGGTGTCTTTCCAGATGTGTAAGCTGCCCATGCCACACGCACTAATGCAACCCCATACCATCAGAGATGCAGGCTTCTGAACTGAGTGCTAATGACAACTTGGGTCGTCCTTCTCCTCTTTAGTCTGAATGACACGGCGTCCCTGATTTCCATAAAGAACTTCACATTTTGATTCGTCTGACCACAGAACAGTTTTCCACTTTGCCACAGTCCATTTTAAATGAGCCTTGGCCCAGAGAAGACGTCTGCGCTTCTGGATCATGTTTAGATACGGCTTCTTCTTTGAACTATAGAGTTTTAGCTGGCAACGGCGGATGGCACGGTGAATTGTGTTCACAGATAATGTTCTCTGGAAATATTCCTGAGCCCATTTTGTGATTTCCAATACAGAAGCATGCCTGTATGTGATGCAGTGCCGTCTAAGGGCCCGAAGATCACGGGCACCCAGTATGGTTTTCAGGCCTTGACCCTTACGCACAGAGATTCTTCCAGATTCTCTAAATCTTTTGATGATATTATGCACTGTAGATGATGATATGTTCAAACTCTTTGCAATTTTACATTGTCGAACTCCTTTCTGATATTGCTCCACTATTTGTCAGCGCAGAATTAGGGGGATTGGTGATCCTCTTCCCATCTTTACTTCTGAGAGCCGCTGCCACTCCAAGATGCTCTTTTTATACCCAGTCATGTTAATGACCTATTGCCAATTGACCTAATGAGTTGCAATTTGGTCCTCCAGCTGTTCCTTTTTTGTACCTTTAACTTTTCCAGCCTCTTATTGCCCCTGTCCCAACTTTTTTGAGATGTGTTGCTGTCATGAAATTTCAAATGAGACAATATTTGGCATGAAATTTCAAAATGTCTCACTTTCGACATTTGATATGTTGTCTATGTTCTATTGTGAATACAATATCAGTTTTTGAGATTTGTAAATTATTGCATTCCGTTTTTATTTACAATTTGTACTCTGTCCCAACTTTTTTGGAATCGGGGTTGTACAACACATAATAAATAGAAACAAAAAAAGAAACTAGTTATGATCAACATCAAATTGCGTTATCCACAATATGTATATGTATTTAAATTAGTTAGAAATAAATGTAAAAATACACGAATAAAATACAGTAGTGTATAAAATACAAAATGTGAACTATAAGCTACAAACTATAAGCTTAATCTATTAAAAACAATACATCCATGACGATAAAAGGATTTCTTGGCCAGCTCGGTTCTTACCCCTGGTAAATGTAACATATTCCTTTGTCTAGTAATTCTGCTGTGTATAGCATTATAGAATGTAAAATAATTTTTGAAAAAGTGCAGGCAACTCCCATTAAAGGTAGACTGCCTTTCGGATTTTTCAAGTGTACGTCATAAAAAGACACCCAATTATTTTTGTTTAGTGGACCGAAAGCTAATGAATTCGAATCACGGACTTCCAATTTTATTATTATTATTTTTTAAATAGAACAATTAATGAATTTACGACCATGTGGGGCGGCACGGTGGTGTAGTGGTTAGCGCTGTTGCCTCACAGCAAGAAGGTCCTGGGTTCGAGCCCTGGGGCCGGTGAGGGCCTTTCTGTGTGGAGTTTGCATGTTCTCCCCGTGTCCGCGTGGGTTTCCTCCGGGTGCTCCGGTTTCCCCCACAGTCCAAAGACATGCAGGTTAGGTTAACTGGTGACTCTAAATTGACCGTAGGTGTGAGTGTGAATGGTTGTCTGTGTCTATGTGTCAGCCCTATGATGACCTGGCGACTTGTCCAGGGTGTACCCCGCCTTTCGCCCGTAGTCAGCTGGGATAGGCTCCAGCTTGCCTGCGACCCTGTAGAAGGATAAAGCGGCTAGAGATAATGAGATGAGATGAGACGACCACGTGGCCGTAAATTCTCCGCTATTTTTTCCTGTTTCATCATGACCCAATTCAAGATACTCTATCATGCATGACGTGGTTGGCTTTCCCCGTTCGCGCAAGGCATTGTGGGATACAAATATGAAACAGGAGAGAACAGTGGAGGATGTGAGTGTGCAAATGAAACTGGGAAGACGGACTACAGTAACGGAAAGTGAGAAGAAAAGACATTGTTATATACAAAGGAAAGGAAACGCAGGACCAAACTAATAAATATCAGCGGTCAGCGAGCACCTCGGTGTGATCAGCTGTTCGTTTAGCGACAGAATGATGGAACTGTCAGTGCACGGTCAAAGGTAAACCTGCGCATGCGCACACGGACTTTGTCTGTCTGCTTGACTGCTTGTTATTTGCTCAGGAATCCCCTCAAATTAAATAACTTCCCAGCTACAGAATGGCCTGGGGTTTTTTTGGGTTTTTTTTTAAGATATTACAGAAATAAACATATATTACAATGACCAAATTTCAGAGGGAACTAAATTTCACCGATTTTATGAAATCGAAAGGCAGTTTAGGCTGTTTAATACATTTCGTAACAAGTTTGAACACATGATCATCCCACTTACTTTGTAGAGTAGGCCATTTAAGTACATCTCAGGCTCTATCACTCTCACCTGTTCCAGTAACTATCCTTGCAGCACGCCGCTGGAGTCTCGATAAAGATTTAGCATTTCCTATACCACAGCACCCCCATACAGTGTCACAGTATTCAAGAACAGGGCGAATAAAGGACGTATAAATAATATTCGCATACCTTGCATTTCTCCAGCTCTAGATAGTATATACTGGTTTTGACAATTCCATGAAAGGTATTCGTCAAGAATGATTCCAAGATTCAGACACGTGCTTAAAGCTAGACGGCCTTTTCATTTCATAAAATTGGTGAAATTTAGTTCCCTCTGAAATTTGGTCATTGTGATATATGTTTATTTCTGTAATATCTCAAAAAAATATCAGGCCATTCTGTGGCTGGGAAGTTATTTAATTTGAGGGGATTAAAGCAAATAATGTGCATGAAATCGCTCGCTTCGTGCAGTCAAGCAGACAGAGGAAGTCCGTGTGCGCATACGCAGGTTTACCTTCTTCTTCTTTTGGGTTTTACAGCAGCTGGCATCCAATGCTGCATTACTGCCATCTACAGGTTTACCTTTGACCGTGCACTGACAATTACATCATTCTGTTGCTAAACGAACAGCTGATCACACCGAGGTGCTCGCTGAGCGCCGATATTTATTAGTTTGGTCCTGCGTTTCCTTTCCTTTGTATATAACATAACGTCTTTTCTTCTCGCTTTCCGTTACTGTAGTCGGTTTTTCATGTTTCATTCGCGTCCTCCATTTTTCTCTCCTGTTTCAAACTTGTATCCCACAATGCCTTGCGTGAACGGGGAAAGCCCACCACGTGATGCATGACATAGTATCTTGTATTGTGTCATGGTGAAGCAGGAAAAAATAGCGGAGAATTTAGGGCCATGTGGCCGTAAATTCATTAATTGTTCTGTTTGGTTTTTTTAAACTAATAAAATTGGAAGTCTGTGATTCGAATTCAGTAGCTTTCGGTCCACTAAACAAAAATAATTGGGTGTCGGGGAAAATTCTTTTTATGACCTGCACTTGAAAAATCTGAAAGGCAGTCTAGCTTTAATAGAGTGACCATTGAATAATTTTTTTTTTTTTTTAAATCAGAAACCTGTGAAAGCTTAGCATGAGTTCCAAATAACATAGACTCAGCCATGATCATTAAGCTTTCCTTCAATTATAGGCACGGTTAAACCAGAGCCAAACAAAACAGTATCGTCCGCATGCACAAGTATGCTGCATTGCCTCGCGACAGTTGGCAAATCATTAATATGGATAAGAAAAAGAAGAGGGCCTAGTATTGAGCCCTGAGGCACACCAGAAATATGGAGTATTTTTACCATTTTATGTTTATAAATGAAAGTTATGTGTTTATTTATTTTTTTTAATGTGAGGCTCTGTTTTGCAGTTGGTGCCATCACTTTTTCTGCTTCGACCTTTTTTTATTAAAAGCCGCCCTGTTTTGTTTTCTCCAGGGTCCTAGTTCACATCCTTGCCAAGTGCCATGAAGAAAACCTGGACCATTGTATGCACTCCTACATAAAGGTGTGTACATTGCCCTGACCAAATGCTTCATGACAGTACTAAATACAGTACTCTTACTTGCATGACCTTTCAGTAAAATGTCATGCTCGTTTCCTGTATTTACGGTAAGATCGCAATTCCACGAATTTAACAGCATTTAACAGCATGCTTGCAGTTGCAGTTAGGTTAGCAGCGAGTCATTTGGACATGCACTTACACACCCACATAGCACACACTCTAGGTGACACCGTAAAGCCATTTCCTATGGTAAAGAGAGAGAGAGAGAGAGAAACAGAAAGCTAGAGAGAAAAACGGGACCTGTTTCATGTTCTGTGCAAACAAGCAAGGAAGCACTCCATCTTTCGAGGACGCCAAGAGAGAGGAGAAAGGAGGGAGGAAAAGGGTAAAGCGATGAGGAGGGCGACGTATCCATGGCAACTGATTGGTATGGTGTCTGCGCTGGTAGCCAGTCAAGAGGTTTTTGCTTTGCTCGTGCACTGCATTGCAGGGTGTGTATCTACAGTATGTGTGAATCTACTGCACATGCACGTGCGTGTGCTTGTGTTGTGTTTCACAGGGTCACTACAGCTCTGAGCTATGAACGCGTACGCTTAGCAAATATTAAGAGGATGTGAGGTGGAGCACAGAGTGAAAACAGCAGCCATCAAAAACAGCCACATCCTGCATCAGTCGTGTGTGTGTGGGTAGGAGAGAGAGTGGGTGTGTGCAGTGAGGGAAGAAATAAAGAGAGTGAGAGAAAGAGAGCACTGAGATTACTCACTGTGCTGTTATTGTGTCTTGTAAACACTATACATAGCAGGGTGTTTACACACACACCAGAGAAGCTGCCATCCAACTTCCCACCCAGACTAAAGACCAAGAAAAATAGAGCAGGACTGGGAATAGAGCAGTTCCCTTTTCGAGTCAGTTTTTATGATTAAATCCTTTTTACCCTACATTCACACAGGATGCGTGCTTTACTGAGAGTTCAAAATCCATCCATTAGCCGTAGCCGCTTATCTTGTGCAGGGTCGCGGGCAAGCTGGAGCCTATCCCAGCTGACTATGGGCGAGAGGCGGGGTACACCCTGGACAAGTCGCCAGATCATCACAGGGCTGACACATATGCCGCTTTTCCACTACCAACGCGGCTGAGTTGGGCTGAGCCGTGCCGTGCTGAGTTGGGCTGAGTCGAGCTGAGCGGGGCTGTTGGAGTTGCATTTCGACTACAACCGCGCTGAACTGTGCTGGCTGGAAGTGGGTGGACACATTGGGTGGAGTTAGCGAAAGTGGGTGGACGTCACGTGATGTCGTTAAGCGGCGCAAACAGTGACATCAGTGATCTTTTAAGCGGTAGTCTCACGACCCGGAGAGTAAACAATAAACATGGAGGACATGGAGTCGTTAGTATTGCTGGTCTTGGTGCTGTGGCTTGTTGTCACCGACAACGCCAACAGATACTGGCAAGAGCGTATAGATGAGGCGAGGCGCATAAGGCTTCATAATTCTCGTAATTCGTAATTCTTCTTCTTCCGGGTTTATGGTGTTTACAGCTCCCAGCGTGCTCGCGGGGCGTGTGTGGGCATGTGAGGACACTCCTCCTCACCAATCAGTGCACAGGGGAGTGTCTCCTCACGCCCCTCGCCCCACTCAGCTCGGTTTGGCTTGCTTCAGCCCCACTCCAAAACCGTGCGAGTTTTGGGTGCTGAGTAGGGCTGAAGCGAGCTGAGTCGTGCTGTTCTTAGATAGTCGAAACGCGAGCCGTGTCGGGCTAAAGTGAGCTGAAGCGAGCTGAAAAAGGGTAGTGGAAAAGGGCCAATAGAGACACAACCATTCACGCTCACGGTCATTTTAGAGCCACCAATTATCCTACCATGCAGACACGGGGAGAACATGCAAACTCCACACAGAAAGACCCCCGTTGGCCACTGGGCTCGAACCCAGAACCTTCTTGCTGTGAGGTGACAGTGCTAACCACTACACCACCGTGCCCTCAGCTGTAGCCCACTATTACCAGAGGACCAGACCCTCACTGTAACCCTAGCTAAGTAATCGGCGAGAGGCCAAGGGCTATAGAAGCAGAGATCACCACCACCCAATGCACCTTAAGGTCCTGGTTAGTACCGGGATGGAAGATTGTCTGGGAAGACCAGGTCCTGGCACGGGAGGGACTTTGACCTTGATCGCCCACTATACAATTTATATATAACACTTTTTCTTGTACATATTAAACACTAGGCATTGTACTAGTGTTATTGGCAGACTAGAAAAGCCAGCTGTCAGGTACTGGTACTAAATGTCAAGTACTAACAACCAACACTGACCAGAGACACCACCGATCTCTACTACTTCCTTTCAAGTTTTATTTACCTTCATAATCCATCCATTATCTGTAGCCGCTTATCCTGTACAGGGTCGTGGGCAAGCTGGAGCCTATCCCAGCTGACTATGGGTGAGAGGCGGGGTAAACCCTGGACAAGTCACCAGATCATCGCAGGGCTGACACATAGAGACAAACAACCATTCACACTCACATTCACACCTACGGTCAAATTAGAGCCACCAATTAGCCTAACCTGCATGTCTTTGGACTGTGGGGGAAACCAGAGCGCCCGGAGGAAACCCACGCAGACAACATGCAAACTCCACACAGAAAGGCCTCCATCAACCACTGGGCTCGAACCCAGGACCTTCTTGTTTTGAGGTGACAGTACTAACCACTACACCACCGTGCCGCCCCTTACCTTCATAATATATCTATGAATTTTTGTTTGTCAAACAGAAAATGGGAGCTATTTGAAGGAACATCAGACCCCATGTGCCATAAGATGGGTTCGAGAAATCATTTGAGTCAGTTGTTTGGATGTGTCGCTTTACCGGATTATACCTAACTTGCATAGAATCGAGAAAATATTTCAAATGCTGCTTATCGCACAATCACATAGTCACACATGGCCTCAGGTTGGTTTGTGGCTTGCTACTGTGTACGTAGGGTTAAAGTTGAATGCGTAAGTCACTTTAGATTCGTCACTTAATCAGTTTTGCTGCATGTTATGATCGACTCCACCTCCCCGGTGATTACTAGTCTGGCTAACGCGACTTCAAAGCTCTGCGAGCATTTGGTCTGGCAAAGATATTAAGCCCAACCGTTTCCCAAAGGCGTGGTTGACCCGCCTCCCTGAAATGCCTCAGTTTGCTACTGGTCGAAGCCAGAAAAGGCTGTGACGAAGCTTAAACCAATCACATCACTCTTTCCTCTGATGTATGTGACGCGACGGAAACTGCTTGAGTAAAAGGAAGAAGATAAATACCTCCAGGGCTGCTCTTTGCTCCGTTTTCAATGAGAACTTCCCGTTGAATGCTTTCAATACAGCATCTACCGCTGTGTCAAAGGCTTGCCGCTGCTCCATGTTCGTAATGTTTCTAGTGAATGAAGCGCTTCCGGCATAGATTCTGTAAACAATCTATGGCTTCCGGTCGCAGTTCTACTACGTCACTGCCTTGAACACGCCTCTACCCAGGGCCGTTGGAGATGCTCAAAGTTGATTGGCTCCCGATTTTTCGGGAGCTTGGAAGAGCTGGAGATAGCTTGCCTTGTCAGACTAAGCTCGCAACAGGCCCTCGTGTTGCGTCACACTTAGGATGGGCGGGCCCAGGCTAGGTGATTACTAGTCATTGCAAAATCCAAGGTAGGATCCAACATGAGAGCATATTCTGTAGAGACGACATTAGGGTCCAATTCTGCCATGCAATGGCAAACTGTAGTATCTGCATATTTTGTTGGTGGCAAAAGAGTCCAATTGCGAATAGGTGATGCTATTGGACTGTCTTTTGCCCCTGCAGACACTAGAGTTTGCCATTGCACGGCAGAATTAGGCTCTGAACGATAAATCGGCGATATGAGCTAATTGCTGATAAATCTGTATCAGCGTTTCTAACAGTCGTTTAATAACAATTCAAAAAAAGAAATGGAGAAATGGAAGCCGGATTCTTTAACCATGTTATGAGTGGCGTTTTTATGTAGTTTGTCCACCAGGGGCACACTACATCTCCGTTGTTGGTGACGTGTTTGGAAAGCTACAAATCCCAACAATCAGCGGACCCGAGCAGAGTCGAGCAGGGTAGCAAGAGTGTATGAAACAGATGAAGGCATTGAGCTATTTAAAAAAAAAATCAGTTTCAGTTATACACATATAAATTAAATTTTAGTTTTAACTGAAATTATTTTTTGTACAGCTTATATAAAGAAACAAATAAATAAAGTATCCTAAAGTATTTCATGGTTATATTAATAATACTGCATCTATGCTGCATTTGAGTGATGAAGATGGAGTAAACCTTTTTTTTTTCCAAACTAAGTTGGCTATACCTTGGAAACACAGAACTAATAAATGTGCCTGTTTTCAGATAAATACTGTATTTATGTATATAGGCTTAATTAAAGGAGAACTGAAGTCATTTTTAAACTTGCTTTATTTCTTAATTAACGTATTATTCAATTACGTTTTCGGTTTTAGTAACCTTATATCGTGACTTGTATTGGCAACTAATCGCAATTAAATATTATACTTATCGGCCTATTTGGTTTTTAGCCGTGTTGAATTGAGTTCGTTTGGTCCACGGCAGGCGTCGCTTATCCGCGCGATCTTCACGAGACTTGT
This sequence comes from Neoarius graeffei, assembly GCF_027579695.1. NCBI lineage: Eukaryota > Metazoa > Chordata > Actinopteri > Siluriformes > Ariidae > Neoarius > Neoarius graeffei. Next base: position 14,272,171 of record NC_083591.1, on the reverse strand, counting down.
GCGAGACTTCGAAACGTGAAGCGTCAGCCAGGTATCAGTGCCGCCATTTTGAAAACTGTTTTCCAAACAAAATATTGCACAAAAACGAGTTTAAATGACGATTACCGCCTCGTTTTTTCAAACTTTCCTAATCACTATCAAAACAAACAAAACTTCCGGCTTGATTACGTCAGCATTCGGAAGAGGGCGTGCGCGTCTTTTGACAATGTTGGCAGATTTTGGTCACTTTGATTTCCGCTGTACGTTTTACTTCCATCCTACGATGTCTCGCACAGGTCTCAACGAATCTCGTTTACGGCCATTGCTTTGACATATGGACTGATATATTACATAGCATATTTCAAATGCTGGGGCAGCATGGTGGTGTAGTGGTTAGCGCTGTCGCCTCACAGCAAAAAGGTCCGGGTTCGAGCCCCGTGACCGGCAAGGGCCTTTCTGTACGGAGTTTGCATGTTCTCCCCGTGTCCGCGTGGGTTTCCTCCAGGTGCTCCGGTTTCCCTGACAGTCCAAAGACATGCAGGTTAGGTTAACTGGTGACTCTAAATTGACCGTAGATGTGAATATGAGTGTGAATGGTTGTCTGTGTCTATGTGTCAGCCCTGTGATGACCTGGCGACTTGTCCAGGGTGTACCCCGCCTTTCGCCCGTAGTCAGCTGGGATAGGCTCCAGCTTGCCTGCAACCCTGTAGAAGGATAAAGCGGCTAGAAATGATGAGATGAGATTTCAAACGCTCATAACTTGCTACAGTAGTGACAAAATAGCTATCGAAATTGCATTTGTATATTTAATAAAACAAGATAAATAGAATTTTGATTAAAAAAAATTGCCTTCAGTTCTCCTTTAAAGTAATTCTGTTGTGTACGGTACATAGTTAAAACATTTTTTTAATGTACATTTTGGCCTGCTTGACTATTTTTATACTATTCAAAATCATTTCAATTCATTCCAGTTTGAATGAAGATGCGTGTCGTTTTTTGTTTGTTTGTTTGTTTGTTTGTTTGTTTGTTTTTTAATTGAGGGCATGAGTATCAGTTGATAATATCGATTATTGGAAAATCACAGACCTTTTTGATCGTTAGGCGTATCTGTGCTGAAAATTCGTTATTGGTCAGGCCCTAGTTCCGGTATGCAAATCCGGGCCGTGCAACACTGCACTGCAAATGGGCGGGGCATGTCGGGTTGGGGGCGTTTCCAATATGCATATTCATTTCCCCTGAATTATTTGATTATGAAAGCTAAAGTGTAGCTTCGACTGTACATTTTACACTGAAGATGTCGCATCGTGCAACACGTGAAACGAGATATAAAATTTGCACAATTTTTTATTTATTTTTTTCCTTCTCACAGATATTACATATTTCAGATGTGTGCTTCTATTTCAACAGTTTGTGTTTAAGACTGAGGCACATGGATTCCGGACCGTGCATGAGGAGCTGGCAAAAGGCATGAACTCTGACCTGAAGAGCAACGAGCAGTCGGCTGTGAAAAACATCCTCAAGGTGAAACAACACAAGCAATTCTCCCTGCGATACACACCTGCATGGATTGGGAATCTTGAATTAACGAGTATCTCACCTATCATTTCTTTTCATATTCATTTCCTTCCTTGTACAGTTTTCTTGGTTCTTTCTGGAAATCATAGCGAAGTCCATGGCCCAGCACCTGGTTGATTCAGAGAAGCTAAAAGTAAACGTGCACCTTTCCTTTCACATAATAAGTTCATTTTTTGGAGGCATAATATTCTTAACTTACAGTTAACAGTTATTCCATGAAATCGAGTCGTACATGAGCTGATAGCTGACGAAGTGCATAGCGCCGAGTTGTCTATAAGCAATGTACGACAAGATTGACTGGAATAACTGGTTTTTTTTATATCCACGTTTACTGGATTTTGAGAAACAGAGCATTTTTATGTTTATTTTTTGCAAATTCGATAAATAAAAACTTTACACAAAACATCCGACCAAATTATTTCCGCTTAGAATGTAAACAAACCAGCGAAATGACAACAGCAATTTGTGAAAAATGCTATAATAATAATAATAATAATAATTCTTGAAAAATTAAAAAAGATATGCTCTTACCATGAAATACATTTGTTGCTTTTTTGTATTTTTTGGCGTTTATTTTTCAGGTAGTTTTTATTTTGTCCTTGGTTGGTTCAGCATGACGCTCCGCCATTTTGTTTTTCTCTTCTCGCAGGATACAAGTTGATAGCCTAGTAGTCGAGTAGCCAATCAGAGCGTGTGATTGCTCATATCCAGTGAATGTGGATCAAATAAAACAAGTTATCTTGATTGTTCCTTGTTTTCACTGCATATCTCATGGAGTACACCTTGTTAAAAGGTCATCTATGTATGTAAACAGGTTCCTCGGTCACAACGGTTCCCAGGCACCTTCCAGAGCCACTTGGAGACTCTGATTATGACAATGTCAGATCACATCTTCTGGAAGAGTAAAGACCTGCCTGAGGAGACTCGCAGTGCCAGCCAGGCTATTGCTGCCTTTGTGAAAGTGAGTGTGTGTGCTTTATTCTATTTTAAGCCTTAATACTGTGTGTAGTTTCAAAGAGAAATATTTACTGCCAAAAAAAAAGTTAAACTGAGCGGAGATTAACATTAAAATATAAAGCACAGCCGAAAGAAAGTTGGGTATGCCAATGCCAGATGTGACGTTTACATGGATGGATATTTGGAAAAACAAAATTCTTGGATGTTTGGAAGAAATCGTTTATTCTGATGATTATTGGCTGGGTGGGTATAGATTTACATGGACGAAGGACTTTGGTCGTTTTCACAGGGTGGTATTATACAGTGCCTTGCAAAAGTATTCACCCCCCCTTGGCATTTTTCGGGTTTTGTTGCCTCGCAACCTGGAATTAAAATGGATTGTTTGAGGGTTTGCATCATTTCATTTACAGAATATGCCTACAACTTTGAAGATGTGAAATTTTTTTTATTATGAAGCAAACAACAAATAGGACAAAATAACAGAAAACTTCAATGTGCATAACTATTCACCCCCCCCCAATGTCAGTACTTTGTAGAGCCACCTTTTGCAGCAATTATAGCTGCAAGTCGCTTTTGATAAGTCTCTATGAGCTTGCCACATCTAGCCACTGGGATTTTTGCCCATTCCTCAAGGCAAAACTGCTCCAGCTCCTTCAAGTTAGATGGGTTGCGTTGGTGTACAGCAGTCTTCAAGTCTGACCACAGATTCTCAATTGGATTGAGGTATGGGCTTTGACTAGGCCATTCCAAGACATTTAAATGGTTTCCCTTTAAACCACTCCAGTGTAGCTTTGGCAGTATGTTTAGGGTCATTGTCCTGCTGGAACATGAACCTTCGTCCCAGTCTCAAACCTCTGGCTGACTCAAACAGGTTTTCCTCCAGAATTCCCCTGGATTTAGTGCCATCCATCTTTCCTTCAGTCCTGACCAGCTTTCCTGTCCCTGCAGATGAAAAACATCCCCACAGCATGATGCTGCCACCACCATGCTTCACTGTAGGAATGCTGTTCTCAGGGTGTTGGGTTTGCACCACACATGGCGTTTCCCATGATGGCCAAAAATATCAATTTTAGTCTCATTTGACCAGAGAATCTTCTTCCATGTGTTTGGGGAGTCTGCCACATGCTGTTGGGCAAATTCCAAACATGTTTTCTTAAGCAATGACTTTTTTTTCTGGCCAGTCTTCCATAAAGCCCAGCTCTGTGGAGTGTACGGCTTATTGTGGTCCTATGGACAGATACTCCAGTCTCTGCTGTAGAACTCTGCAACTCCTTCAGGGTTACCTTTGGTCTCTGTGCTGCCTCTCTGATTAAAGCCCTCCTTGCCTGGTCTGTGAGTTGTGGTGGGCGGCCCTCTCTTGGCAGGTTTGCTGTGGTACCATGTTCTTTCCATTTGATGATGATGGATTTAATGGTGCTCTGGGGGATCATCAAAGATTTGGATATTTTTTTATAACCCAACCCTGACTTGTACTTCTCAACAACTTTGTCCCTGACTTGTTTGGAGCGCTCCTTAGTCTCTACAGTGTTGTTTGGTTAGTGGTGCCTCTTGCTTAGTGGTCCTGCAGCCTCTGGGGCCTTTCAGAAAAGGTATATATATACACTGAGAGATCATGTGACACTTAGATTGCACACAGGTCGACTTTATTTCACTAATTATGTGAGTTCTGAAGGTAATTGGTTGCACCAGAACATTTTAGGGACTTCAGAGCAAAGGGGGTGAATACATATGCACATGCCAATTTTCAGTTTTTTATTTTTCAAAATTTTTTGTTTAATATTTTTTTTTCATTTCACTTCACCAACTTATTGTGCAGATCCATTACATAAAATTCAGATAAAAAAAAATTTAAATTACAGGTTGTAATGTAACAAAATGGGTAAAAAGGCAAGGGGTTGAATACTTTTGCAAGGCACTGTATGTTCTGTTTGCATGTGTGAGGTAGAGGTTAACAGTGCGTGTGTGTGTGTATGTTTTTTACAGCGCTGCTTCACTGTGATGGACAGAGGTTTTACCTTCAAACTCATCAGTAACTACATCAACATGATCACAAACAGTGACAACAAGGTAGCATGGAACTACTCAAACATTGCGTGTAACATTGCGTAAATTCTTAAATGCACGATTGCAGCATGGCATTGACCTTCTGTCCAGATCAGTGCCCAATCCTGACCTGTTTTGTGACTGTGTTTTTGAGCAGCTGTTGTGCGAATTCAAGTTCGAGTTCCTGAGGGAGGTGTGCAACCACGAGCACTACATCCCTCTCAGCCTGCCCATCCCTTCTGCACGAATCACAGGTCAGCCAGCTCCAAAGCCACACCTCATTCCAACCTCATTGGTCTTGTCCTCATTAACACAGACAACATCACATTAACATTTTTTCCTCCATTTCTGTTCATCCCATCAGATAAGGCCTCCCCGGAAACGCAAAGCGCTCAGGGTAATTATTAAACATTAAGTAAATATCGCATTTGCATTGATTGAACTTGTCTCTCGTGTACATGATGATTTATCCGAAGTAGGATATTGTCTCGAGTTAGGTCGAGTCTTATATACTGTTAGGTTAAACATTCCACAGCATCATGCATCCATGGCTTCAGTTGTGAGTCTGTTTCAGTTCATCGTCCCGCCTTGTTAATGGCTGTGAATATTTGACATTTGGTTGATTTCTTTTGAATACGTACCCTTTAAATGTCAAATGTCGTCTCTCTCTCTCTCTCTCTCTCTCTCTCTCTCTCTCTCTCTATATATATATATATATATATATATATATATATATATATATATATATATATATATATATATAATCTCTTAGTGGATATGCCAGAGTACAGCCTGACCGGGGAGTTCTGCAGGAAACATTTCCTGACAGGTCTGCTGTTGAGGGAACTCGGCTTGGCTCTCCAAGATGAACAAGACATTAGGCACCTGGCTCTGGCCAGCCTGAAGAACCTGATGGCCAAGCACTCTCTGGATTCTCGTTACGCCTTGAAGGTAACCCTAAAACTTCCTTACAACTTTATTTGGTGTATTTTCACCAAGTATCAGAGATAATATGGTTTATTATTAATGATACCAGCAGAGCTGTTATCAATCGTTAATGATAAGAAGCAAAAGGCTGGAAAGGATCTGTGTGTAAAGGCTGAAACATGCAGAGAGTACAAGCAGAGCGCAAACTTGTGCATCAACTTGGTACGTGATTTATTTCGAGCAAATTTAACAATCCTTGGTAGAAAGCATCAGAAATGGGAACTAGAGTCCAAACCAGGAAATCGCAGAACTAGGAAACACTTTGTGTATAAAAAATAAGCTTTAAATATAGCCACAAGTGGCGACGAAGGGCCCGAGCACTGAGTATACCAAATCTGGCATAAATCCAACAAACTGCCTAGGAGGAGAATGTCAAAATGTAACACGTGTCAAAATGCACAAAACCAAAAACAACTGACTTCCTGTAGAGTATGGCTAATACAATGTACATTACAATTTTGTTCGTCTTGGGGCTCCTCACACACCTACCAAATTTGACACAGATAGGTGAAACTATATACCGGGAAAAAGTCTCAAGGACATATGGGGGCGCTGTGGAGTCCCCCGGACTCACCCAGAGCCAAGCCTCTATCCCTGAGTAGCAGTGGCCTGGACTGATGTGTGTACCAAATTTCATGAGTTTTCGCCCATGGGAACCACCTCAAAAATGGCCAAGACTTGAAGAAAAAGAAGAATCCTTAGGATTTGGCGCAACGCCTTCCGGTGGACACCAGAGACCACGCTCTGGTGCTCGGTGCTTGGGCCCTAATGACAATAATGCATGATAAGACTTTGCAATGGTACAAAAATACAGTCAAGTACCAGTAAAAAGAAGGAGGATGGGAACCAGACCAAAACAGAAACAGGAACCAAAACTTGTCTCCATGGTAACTGAAAGGTGAAGGGGGAATCCATGATGGTTTGCAGCAGTGGCTTATTACAGTATATCTTTTTTTTTTTTTTTTGGTGGGGGAGAAAATGTGGAAAATCCCAAACTGTCCTCTGTCTGATTAATGCAGAGGTATGTCACGACCCAAAGCATGATCACATCCAGTACTTTAGTTCTTCTCCATTCCTGATGCAATGAAATAGAAGAAGGATCTGCATTTGGTTTTTCTTTTTTTTTTTCAACAAATGGATGTGTTTACGTGAATATTTACATCGGATTCTTCTTATTGACGTGTACACGTGTGAACGTGTATTTCATTGGAATGCTTTGGTAACTCGGAACCGCTGTATATGGGATTTTAATGGGAGTTCATGGTTTATTATTATCATCTCACAGTCCAAAAGGATTTCGTTGTGGGTTAGCCACTAGAATATAGTCTCATTTCTCTGGGTTTTCCAATAGATTTTTGTGGAGGACCCATTCGAATAGGATTTCCACAGGTTTCCTATTGGATTTTTATGAATTAGTTATTTGAGGTTGGGGGGGGTACTGTTAAATTTAGCAGCGTCTCATATGCACGTTGTTATTTCCCATGACCGTACTATAGTATCACATGCAAGGGAGTCATGGGGGTCCCTTGACTTTATATAATGTTGCCATGGTGACCCATTAACTCCAATGGGAATCATATAAAAATTTTCCAACAGGGTTATTGACAGAATTCCTGTAAAACGTTGCATACGGCAGAGAACGCTCGCTCACACCACTTTTCTCATGCTGAAAATGCATTTGGTTTTATTATATAAGGCAGATTTTTTATTATATATGACAGATTTTCAGTGAAACTGGTTTTCTGATCTTATGTGCTGAGTAGATTCAATCAAGCCATTATGTAGTATGCGACTTTAAAACTCGTGTGTGTGTGTGTGTCTTGGGAGAACAATGCTGGAAAGAAAAGCACCGAAACAGCAGGAAAATATTAAAGCTTGGTGCCTCCACCCATTTATGTGTAGAGGCTGGGACATGTGTGTGTGAAATAAATGGATGTTGAGTTGAAGCCAGGCTTACAGATTGCCCTGAGAATAAGTCCATACTAAAGTCAACATTGTCCATGCTGTCCCTGGTATAGCTATTGTTTTATACCTAATGTATCACAGTCCTCTGTGTGTGAACAGCAATTGTGTGTGTGTGTTCAGGAGAAGCAGGCCAGGATCGCTTCTCTATATCTGCCCCTGTATGGTCTAATCCTGGATAATATGCCACGCTTCTTCCTCAGAGACCTCTTCCCCATTTACTTGACCTCCAGTGACCAGGTAAAACACACACACACACACACACTTACGAATATGGAGAACCCGTGATGTTTTTGGCTCTTAACCTTCAGTAAAAATAACCAGTGTTCAATATCCGTCTTCTGGACAGATATAGTTTTCAAAGGACCAGAACGTTCTTCAATGTTTCTAATTTATGACCGAATCGTATTCCAACAAAAATCCAGCCCAGAGGCCTCATTTATAAAGAATTGGGTATCGCAGTTCGAAATGTAGATGCAGTGTTGTTTCCTAAAAGTGACTAGGAATGACTTCTGGACCCACAATAATGTTCCGAGGTCCTTCCTTTATTAATTCAAATTCATGCGTAAACATATCAGCTTTACATAGAAAACACACATTGAATTATTATTGTTATGTAGTGGAACACAGGCAAGGTACATGGTTAATTATACCACTGTTTCTCAACCACTGGGAATGGGCCGCGAAGCGCCATCTAGTGGGTTGTGAATTTCTTTTCAAGTTTGAAGCCAAATACTAAATAGTTCAGGATGTCGTTGTGTCCCAAATCCAGTAGCTGGTTTGCCGAACACTTCAAGTGGAATAAATACATTTGTGGGCAAATTAAGACAAACAAGCCTTTATTTGGTCACTTTCCTCCTCTACATGTAACCCGCGTGTGCGTGCACACACACGTACACACAGAGAGAAAGAGAGAGAGCGAGAGAGAGAGCTATAAATAAATACGTTTGTGGGTAATTCTATGGATCTGTGATGCCTGCTGGAAGAGAAGAACAGGGAGGATTGGGACTCAAACAGCTATCCTTTGTTTACACCCGATACCAAAACGTGTAGCATCCTACCAACGCGTACAAAAAGCCCAGAAACTCCTATTTACCCGGGCAAAAACGATACAGGATTTATCTTGTAGTATCCTGATCCCCAGATCTTTAACCCAGCCACATATAAAAAATTTTACCTTTCTGTGCTCTTCCAGGTTTTCATCTGTTTTTCCGTATAGAACGATGTCTGCAGCACCAGGTAGTTTGAGATGTCGGGGAACTCAACGGATTGCTAATTTTCCAATTCATAATGAATGAATGAATGAATGAATAACTTTATTTAAACACAATAAGTTGATCAGCAGAGCTGGTGGGGTCGGGCATGTACAGATACAAATAATTACAAATACGAGTATAAAAGACTAAAAATATACGCAATCTTTAAAAAAAACTTGAATCTGTTGATTATCTGTTAATTGTTTTCACATTAAGTTAATTAATAGTATGCATAACTATCATCTTTGTATTTAGTTCCGGCCACAATAGGACCAAAATTTTTTCTACTAATGTCAAACTTCATAGGAAAAATCCTTCTTTGTTACCGTGTAAGGATTTAATCCCATTGAGTGGTTTCTATATCCACTTATTTTCAGTGTACTTCTTGGTTTTAATAACTTGCTTGTTTGCTGTACACAAACATGGCAATAAGTTCTTGTGTTAATGGACCAGACTCCACTTTTGGATCATGAATCCCTTTTGACTGAGTGTGCATGGTTTGGCTTCTGGCACATCCATACAGTTTTAAATACAATAGCTACAATCTAAAAATGTGTTTTTATTGCATTTATTTCATTCCTATCTGTAACAGGGAATGATGTTGCATCCCATTAATACACTTTACAATAGATTATTAGATTCTAATAGAATAGATGAGCCAAAATAATTGGGGATCGTTTTTAACGGGCCCTGACTTGTTGCAAGTATGAAGAGGTGGGCCTCAAAGTAGAGAAGGTTGAGAACCCCTGAATTATACAACACTGCTGTTGAATTCTTTAATTCTAATGGATCATTTGAGTTGTTGATTAATTTTCTGTAACAGCAGCTCTAACAGTAGTTCCAGCTGCAGGTTTCTACTGTAATATCTGATCATTTCAACAGGTCACACAGGGGCTTGTATGGTGGATGCTACACAGTATTTATGTATTTATCACGAGGTTATGTTTTCGCGTCTGTTTGTTTCCAATGTAACTCAAAAAGCAGTAAACAGATTTTGATGAAATTTTGAGGAAAGATGATCCATGGGCCAAGGAACAAATGGTTAGATTTTGATGCAAATCTGGATATGTACGTGGATGCAGGATTTTTTTTTGTTTGTTTGTTTGTTCCCAACGTGACTCAAAAAGTATTTAATGGATTTGGATGAAATTTGGTGGACAGCTTTAGTATCATCCTAGGTTCAAGTGATTTGATTTTGATGTTGAAAATATGTGGCTTGGTGGAGGTATGCTCTCTTCCGAGTGCCCTTCTGGTTTAATAAAATAAATAGTATATAATAGTATTTGCCTTCTTTATGGGCTGCCTGATGTTCATTTAAATACTCTTCAAAGAGTTCAGAATGCAGCAGCCAGGCTCATTAGTATTGGTTCTAGATTTTCCCACATTACACCAGTTTTATGTTGCTTGCACTAGCTGCCAGTTAGATTAAGGATTCATTTTAAAATTTTAGTCACTACTTTGAAAGCTATTAAGGGCTGTGTCCCTAATTATATATCTAGTTCAATTGAGATTAAAGAGGTGTCCAAATATAGTTTAAGATCTAATAATGAGCTTTTATTGAAACCGTTAACAGGGCATTCATATCAGCAGCGCCAAAGCTTATTAACATATTAATGTTCATATTCTGTGCTGTAACATCTACAGTGGTGCTTGAAAGTTTGTGAACCCTTTAGAATTTTCTATATTTCTGCATAAATATGACCTAAAACATCATCAGATTTTCACACAAGTCCTAAAAGTAAATAAAGAGAACCCAGTTAAACAAATGAGACAAAAAATATTAAACTTGGTTCATTTATTTATTGAGGAAAATGATCCAATATTACATATCTGTGAGTGGCAAAAGTATGTGAACCTCTAGGATTAGCAGTTAATTTGAAGGTGAAATTAGAGTCAGGTGTTTTCAATCAATGGGATCACAATCAGGTGTGAGTGGGCACCCTGTTTTATTTAAAGAACAGGGATCTATCAAAGTCTGATCTTCACAACACATGTTTGTGGAAGTGTATCATGGCACAAACAAAGGAGATTTCTGAGGACCTCAGAAAAAGCGTTGTTGATGCTCATCAGGCTGGAAAAGGTTACAAAACCATCTCTAAAGAGTTTGGACTCCACCAATCCACAGTCAGACAGATTGTGTACAAATGGAGGAAATTCAAGACCATTGTTACCCTCCCCAGGAGTGGTCGACCAACAAAGATCACTCCAAGAGCAAGGCGTGTAATAGTCGGCGAGGTCACAAAGGACCCCAGGGTAACTTCTAAGCAACTGAAGGCCTCTCTCACATTGGCTAATGTTAATGTTCATGAGTCCACCATCAGGAGAACACTGAACAACAATGGTGTGCATGGCAAGGTTGCAAGGAGAAAGCCACTGCTCTCCAAAAAGAACATTGCTGCTCATCTGCAGTTTGCTAAAGATCACGTGGACAAGCCAGAAGGCTATTGGAAAAATGTTTTGTGGACAGATGAGACCAAAATAGAATTTTTTGGTTTAAATAAGAAGTGTTATGTTTAGAGAAAGGAAAACACTGCATTCCAGCATAAGAACCTTATCCCACTTGTGAAACGTGGTGGTAGTGGTGGTAATAGTATCATGGTTTGGGCCTGTTTTGCTGCATCTGGGCCAGGACGGCTTGCCGTCATTGATGGAACAATGAATTCTGAATTATACCAGCAAATTCTAAAGGAAAATGTCAGGACATCTGTCCATGAACCTAATCTCAAGAGAAGGTGGGTCATGCAACAAGACAATGACCCTAAGCACACAAGTTGTTCTACCAAAGAATGGTTAAAGAAGAATAAAGTTAATGTTTTGGAATGGCCAAGTCAAAGTCCTGACCTTAATCCAATCGAAATGTTGTGGAAGGACCTGCAGCAAGCAGTTCATGTGACAAAACCCACCAACATCCCAGAGTTGAAGCTGTTCTGTATGGAGGAATGGGCTAAAATTCCTCCAAGCCGGTGTGCAGGACTGATCAACAGTTACCGGAAACGTTTAGTTGCAGTTATTGCTGCACAAGGGGGTCACACCAGATACTGAAAGCAAAAGGTTCACATACTTTTGCCACTCACAGATATGTAATATTGGATCATTTTCCTCAATAAATAAATGACCAAGTATAATATTTTTGTCTCATTTGTTTAACTGGGTTCTCTTTATCTACTTTTAGGACTTGTGTGAAAATCTGATGATGTTTTAGGTCATATTTATGCAGAAACAGAAAATTCTAAAGGGTCCACAAACTTTCAAGCACCACTGGAATACTGACCCAGTCATGAGTAAATACTAGAGAGTTCTTCAGGTGTGTATCCGATAATATATCTGAAAACGCTTTAACTGCATTTTCTTTATAGGGTTCCAAAGATGATGTGAGTGTAGGAGGAGGAGGGCTGCTGGGTCAGAGTGGTCACAGCACACGTCATGGAAATTCTGTCGATGCCGCTTTGTCCAAGGAGGTGCTCAACTCTATTACAGGTATGGGTAAGGTTATAACAGGTCAACTTCATGTCAAATCATCTCCATTTAGGCTCTGCCTTGTATAATTAAATAATATTGGCTGGGGTTGGGTGGTATATCAGATATATTCCATTCAGCTAGCATGATACTGAACGAGTCGAAGACGAGAGATTTTATGTAATGCGCTTTAAGAATAAATAATAATTATTATTACAAGCATCTCAAAATGACAACCTTAAAGGGGAACTGAAGTCATTTTAAACTTGCTTTATTTCTTAATTAACGTGTTATTCAATTACGTTTTCAGTTTTAGTAACCTTATATCGTGACTCGTATTGGCAACTAATTGCAAATAAATATTATACTTATTAGCCTATTCGGTTTTTAGCCATGTTGAATTTACTTTGTTTGGTCTACAGCAGGCGTCGCTTATCCGCGCAATCTTCACGAGACTTGTCCGAGACTCTGAAACGTGAAGTGTGAGCCAGGTGTCAGTGCCGCCATTTTGAAAACTGTTTTCCAAACGAAATATTGCACAGAAACGAGTTTAAATGACGATTACTGCCTAGTTTTTTCAAACTTTCCTGATTGCTATCAAAACAAACAAAACTTCCGGCTTGATTACATCAGCATTCGAAAGAGGGCGCGCGCATCTTCTGACTACCCCTGTGTCCAAAATCGCTCCCTATTCACTATATAGGGCACTAGAAAGTGGGGACGCCATTTTGTAGTGCTGTCCAAAACCTTTGTGAGGATTATTTACACCCTATATAGTGCACTCAAAGTATCCCACAATGCATCACGAAAAGTAGTGTACAACAGTGGTCACTAACCAAAGCAATGTATCCCATCGTGCATTGCGGTCGCGCTGAAAGAAATCAAAGTCTTAAATTTGAGTTAATAAAAGTCAGCGGCAAAGAAGAAAGTATTCAGCCTTGATTTAAAAAAAACTGAAAGATGCAGGTACTTCGTATTGATTAATATGGGAAATGCGCTCAATATAATATGGATTTATCACAAAAATACATGTATTTATTTATTTATTTATTTATTTATTTTTGAAAACCCACCAGCCGCCTGATCTGGCACGTTTTAATTTTGCGACAGTAATGATGTAAATAACAGCGCGACGGAGTAGTGTCTGAAAGCGTTTTTTCATTTTACCAATGAGCTTACTATATAGTCCTCTATATAGTAATTCCCTACATAGGGAGTAGGGAACGAGTGAGCGATTTTGGACACAGGGAACGTTGGCAGATGTTGGTCACTTTGATTTCCGCTGTACGTTTTACTTCCGTCCTACGATGTCTCGCACAGGCTGTCATACTTGCCAACTTTTCAAAATTCTCACGGGGGAGAAAAGTGCGTGAAAGACATTTTCAATTGGATGAGGGTATGATGCGCGGTTGAAATGATAAAAACAGTGGATCCCAATTAATTGCAAACCATGTGAAATTTATACAATTAAAGAGTTTTTGAATTGTTGATATTGTTCTATCAATTCCTATAGGTTATGGGATTCATGGATCAGGCATGAGAGAGCTCAGAGTGAAAAATCTGAAATGATACTCTTGTCTTGAATTTTAATATAATAACAATGAAAGGGAAGTCTTAAATCAGATTTTTAGCTGAAAAATCTCCTGCCTGAATATTGTCTACATACAGAGACCCACAGAAAATAACACAAGTGATGCTTTCGAAGAATGTTTATAATTTCTTAAAATCGTCGCAGTGAATGAAAGTATTATTGGATTGCATCAAATGTGTTTTCCTTCTGTAAGCTCATGTAAAAATACAGAGAACTATATCATGTATAAAATTTTAATAAGATTTAACCAAAATAGTAACAATTAAATAAATACTGCACTGTCTTAGCACTACTAAAATGCATTTTTTTTTATTTGCACATGATAAAAGAGATTTACAAGAAAACATAAATGGAACAAAAACAGAAAACATGCTGAGGGAAGAAAAAAGCACAATGGCTTGTTCTAAGTCTTCCCCATTTAAATTAACAAGTAATTAATACAAATTTAACAAATTAGAGAATAACTATATTAACAATAGTAAATAATAAATAATAATAATATAATAATTGGTAACAAAATTATACATTAAACTGTAACAGGTATCATAACTGAAATAAATATAAACAGTGTCAATTGCAGATAACAAAATATAAGTTAACGAGTGAAAATAAGAAAGGAATAAAATGTAACTTAGGATCTATACATAAAGTAAAAAAAAAAAAAAATAATAATAATAATAATAAGTTAGATTTATATAGCGCCTTTCAAGAAACCCAAGGACGCTTTACAATTATAGACAAGGAAAAAAAAATTAAAAAATAAAGAAAATAATAATAATTAAATAAATAAATAAAAAGTCCACCAAGTAGGGGTCAGGATGTAATTCCCGTGGTGTAGCAGCCACAGTCCCACCAAAAGGCGCATGAAAACGAGTCCCACATCTCCAGCACAGCCGCCGTGACGCCGTCAGCAACATCGCTCGAACACCACGCCATGGATCCACAAAGCGAGCACAGAAGCTCCGCCACGCAGAGCACTGGTGTGTCCCAAACCGCCTGCACAGCCGCCGCGACGCCACCGGGCAACATCGCCCGGAACATCACGCCAAGCACTAAAGCGCAGAGCGCTGGACAACCACGAATGTTAAATGAGCAACGAGCTCACTGCAGTCCACAGTGTATAATTGATTGATTTTGAATGGTGAATAAATATTGTACTAATAACAGAAGCCTGGTGCATGGTGTAGTGTAATATTTTACAATTTGACCCACTAAACACTTTCCAACAGAATTTTTAAAAAGCACTAGAAATCCTATCCAAATCCTGTCAGAATGCATCAAAGGAATTTGCTCATTTGCAAACTTTGACTGAAAGTTTTCAAACAAAATTAAAAAATGGCACTATAAATACTACCATACTATCAAAATATATTCCACAAAGAAATACACTCGAATGCAAAATTTTAGTCCTACCAAAATACACTCACTAGTAATGTTTCACTTAAAACCTCAAAACTCGATCAAAATCAATCACTTTCCAGATAATTCACTTGTAAACTTTCACTTAAAACTTTCAAACATAAATTCAAAATAGCTCTAAGACACGACCACACTATTCAAATACGCTCATCAAACAAATTCTCTGTCAGGCAAAATTTCACTAAACGCTTTAGAAGTTGTACAGTTTGTTTCTGAAATGCTATGGAAGACTAGTTTAATTTCACACTCAGATGTCCATTATATTCTGATTTAAGGTATCTTTACCTTAAAATGTGTAACTGGCTGGTCGAACATTTGCTCATCCATGGAAATTCATTCTCCCATGCAACCTGGTATTTGCATTCATATTTCTGCCGTTTGGTATTTGGTTTAGTGGCTATGATGAACGAATGCTTGTAAAAAATGTCAGACGGCCTGGGTGAATCCTACATTACGGAAGTGACTGTCGTTCTGTTCGGTGATTGGTTAAAAATCAGTTGACGTCAGCAGTCTTTCTCATACGATTCTGATTGGACATAATCGGGAGTATTTTTAACTTGGTGGTAGGGATTTCTCCAAACTGGGAGATTATCCAGTTTTTAACAAATACGATCGGGAGATGGAGGCTAAAATCGGGAGGGTTGGCAAGTATGCACAGGTCTCGACGAATCTCATTTACGGCCATTGCTTTGACGGATGGACTGATATATTACATAGCATATTTCAAACACTCATAACTTGCTATAGCAGTGACAAAATAGCGATCAAAATGCATTTGTATATTTAATAAAATGAGATAAATAGAATTTTGATAAGGGGCGGCACGGTGGTGTAGTGGTTAGCGCTATTGCCTCACAGCAAGAAGGTCCGGGTTTGAGCCCCGGGGCCGGCGAGGGCCTTTCTGTGTGGAGTTTGCATGTTCTCCCCGTGTCCGCGTGGGTTTCCTCCGGGTGCTCCGGTTTCCCCCACAGTCCAAAGACATGCAGGTTAGGTTAACTGGTGACTCTAAATTGACCGTAGGTGTGAATGAGAGTATGAATGGTTGTCTGTGTCTATGTGTCGGCCCTGTGATGACCTGGCGACTTGTCCAGGGTGTACCCCGCCTTTCGCCCGTAGTCAGCTGGGATAGGCTCCAGCTTGCCTGCGACCCTATAGAAGGATAAAGCGGCTAGAGATAATGAGATGAGATGAGAATTTTAATAAAAAAATCTGCCTTCAGTTCTCCTTTAAAGTGGATGAGCTACAACAGAAGATCACATCAATTTCCATCCGTCACCCAAGCTGGACAGTTAAAGACTGGAAAACTATCCACTTTTTTTTTTCACCTTCTGCCACTAAATTCAGTGTGAGCAAGTAGTTGGCAGAAACAGGCACCAAATTTACATAGCTGAAGGGCACGGTAAGGACTGTAAATGGTGCTTATGCAACCTCGGGCGCAAACAAAAACAAGGACGTCAGGAACACAAGGCGTTATCCAAGCCAGTCAGAAAGGCTTGTATGCTTTCATGCTCACAATCCCCACCCACAAATATGACGAAAACAAACCTACAGGTCACATTTGACATGTTTATAAAAGCATATCTATAGAACATAAGCAGGTAGACGGCCATCCATTCGTTAATTCTTCCATTTATTCATATTTCTTCTTTCTTTTAGTGTTTTCGTCACTTGCTGTATCCACGGCTAACAACACGGATTCACGAGGCTCGCTCATCAGCATCGAGTCCAACCCCAGCAACAGTGACCGCAACAGCGAGAAGATGGATGGATGTGAGAAGGTAAGGAGACACATGAATTGTTGGTATATTCTCCGTATCGTCACTGTACAGGAGCACATTCCTAACATGATACTGATATGCTCCGTGCAGTTTGCCAGGCCGCAGTCCCTGATTGGTTTTGGCTCACGCTTTGACAAACTGGATCAGGCAGAGACGCGCAGTCTGCTTATGTGTTTCCTGCATATTATGAAAACCATATCAGAAGGTCAGGGATCAGTATGCATACAGTACACACACATGCCAATCGGAAAATAATAATAATTTTACAGGATGGAACTTTTGTAGATAAAGGCAGTTTCTCATATTAGTTATTATCATGATCAGTATTGACGAGTATGTTTTCCTGATGATTGTGAATGGGAATGTGATTGGGCATGGCTTGTGCTTTGTGTTACAGAGGTCATGGTTGCATACTGGCACCGGGCCATTCACCAGGAGATTTCAGACTTCTTTAACATCTTAGAGTAAGTTTTCTTTGGTAAATGGTGAATTGATATTGACAATAATCAGTGGATATATGGATGGAAAGATGGATAGAATGATGGATGGATGGATGGATGGATGGATGGATGGATGGATGGATGGATGGATGGATGGATGGAGTATGAATGGTGAGATAAATGGACTCAAGTGTGAGGAAAGGGAAAAACAGATTAAAAAAGAAAGAAAAGAAGGAATCAACAGAAAGCTAACCTCTTAAACTCTCAGAGGGCCTGCAGAGATCTCCACAAGCGCTGGCAACTGGTGGGTTTCTCCGACTACACAGACGGTCTGCACCAGCTACTCGATCCCAGAAAAAAATAAAAACGTGCCTTTCAAGGTTCAAGCGATTTATATCATCTCCACCAGTTGAGTCACTAAACCTCGAGTCCGAGTCCAGTCTCAAGTCCCCAGTGTTCAAATCCAAGCCATTAAAAAAATTTTGAGTCGAGTCCAAGTCCAACACTCCAACCACACCATTTGACGGTGGCTGTTTTAGCGCCATTACTATTAGTTTGTTCCTGAACATGACATATGAGGGAGTGTGAAGTATTCTATCAGAGATGGTTGGGAGACGGATGTAAGCGCAGCTGTGTTTTATTAATACAAGTGAAGACAGGTAAACTATACAGAACGGCAAGCAAAACCGTAAAACGGTGAAACAGGCAATAGGTCGAGCGAGGCACAAACAGGCTATTGTAGACTCAGCAGAATCAAACACGAGAAACAGGAAATTAGGGATCAGGAAACCTAATAAAGAAATAAGGCTCGGTAATGTGTCAGCAATGCAACTCAATACTTCGCGTTTTCACAGTTTTTATATAGGCGCACTGATTGCGCCTTAATCCTGTGCAAGTGTGAGTTGTTTACGGCGCGTGAGAGAGTCCGTTTGGCACGCACGCTGTCCAGAGCGCGCCCGAGAGTCTATCTGATGCACGCGCCAAGGCGCGCAGGTGTGACACTCTTGCACGAAATTAGTACAAAATTAATAAATCTTATGCCAGATTATTATGGCATGTTACTAGAAATAAAGAAAAAATCCGAGTCCTCGTCTCCAGTTTACGAGTCCGAATGCAGTTAATGCACGAGTCCGAGTCATCAGTGCTCAAGTCCAAGTTGAGTCATGACCTCCTTAAAATCTTAAAATTAGGGCACGAGTCGGACTCAAGTACTACAAGCCTGGTCTCCGCTGCCCATAATTTGCTGCAAATCCAATTATTCCACCATGAAATCTAACATGACCGGAAGTAACGCCATATTTGTTGGTCCATTCTCATGCTCTGATTGGCTGAGCCAGACCACGTGACCACGTTGTAGCATACGGTACGTAGTTATGTTCCAGAGCCAGGCAGTGTACTACAGAAGGTAACTGAGAAAGCCAAGCACACACACATCTGGAGGGAAATTTCATACATACTTTGCAAGTATTTTACAGGGAAATGGTTAATTTATTATCTGAGAATGTCATGTAAATTTCAAAATTTTCTGGTGGGGTATGCCCCCAGTTCCCCCTTGCATAAAGCACGTCTTTGGCACACCACGGTGGCTTCGCCGCTGCAAATTCCAGAGCCGCCTACTACTTTTTTTTTTTTTAAGCCAGCTTCTTCAGATTTTCTGGAGAAACCCTGGGCCTGGTCTTGTGGAAAATCAGGCCTTTGATAACTTTTCCTATCAGTTTTAACAGACATATTTTTATCAGGAAATGTGTCACTGCCAAGGATATGAAGATCACTTAAAATATTTCCATCTTTCACAGTGTTTCTCTGTGCCACTTCCTGCTCTCGGTACACTGCATATTCTATTTGCATCTCAGCCTTCACTCCCTCTAATCTCTCCATCTCGTCCCTGACAGACTCTGTCTCCAGCACTTCAGGTTCTTGGGAAAGCGTCACATCGCCAGGTAAGTGCCTAAAATGGATCACCCACTGCTCTAAGGGTCTTTTTTTATGTGTTGCTGGTGCATTTGAAAGCCAACAGTTGTTTTTTTTCCCCTCATAGCTTGTTTGTAAGCCATGTACCACTGAGCATCTGCACTGCTTTAGCTTCAGTAGTTTCTGTCTCTGTGTATGTGTCACTGTCTTTGTGTGAGGAGGAGGAGGAGGAAGAGAGAAGAAAGAAAGAGTGAGAAGACCTGAAACATAGCCAGACTGGGAGAAAAAAAAGGATAGTGCAGAGAAAGAAAAAAGTCCTGCTATTTGGAGCTTGGAGTTGGAAAGAAGCAAGCGAGGATAGGTTTATTATTTATGGCACACTGTATCTCATATGCTTTCTGTCATAGTTTTTATGGTTATTCTACAAAGCAAGGACATGGGATCATTTTGAAATGACTCTCAAACACCAGTATAGTTACTGTCATGGTGCATTGGAGATGTAATTATTAAAGACCATGTTTCTTATTAACTGCTTGTTGATTAAATTAGTTCCCACATCCTTTAAAGGTGCACGATGTAGGATTTAGTGGCATCTAGTGGTGAGGTTGCAGATTGCAACCAACTTTCTCAGTGTGTATTAGAACCTGTGTTGTACCGTAGTTGAGTCACTAAACCTCGAGTCCAAGTCCAGTCTTGAGTCCCCAGTGTTCAAGTCCAAGTCATTCAAGATTTCAAGTCGAGTCCGATATTGATCTGAGTCGAGTATGAGAACAAGACTCCATCTGCACCATTTGACGGTGGCTGTTGCCGCCTTTATGTGAAAGCGTCTCTGCTACTGTGTTGGACTAACATTACTGCTCGACTGCCCCGTTTTAGTTAATAGGCTACAGATAATAAGCTTGTTCATTGCTCAGCAAGCCCCGCCCACTATTAACAGGGCAAATAATATGAGAGAGGGTTAACACTAGCTAGTTCATCGCTCAGTAAGCAAGCCCCACCCACCATCAACAGGGCAATGAACATAGCGTGTCACTTCCTTCTCTGAGTGGAGTCTTGCCAAATGATGACTGAAGTTCGAAGTTGTCCTTGTCGTCTCCTCGATAGTTCTTCTACATATGGAACACATAGCAGTGCATTTTTTTCCCACTGCACAAAAAGTCTGTATAAGCAAAGCAGACAATCCTAGGGGCGTTCTCTCCAGGCATTTTAGCGCCATTAACGTTAGTTTGTTCCTGAACATGACGTATGAACAGGTGAATGAGCATTCTCTTGCATGAAATTAGTATAAAAATTAATGTAGATATAAATATCTTATGCTAAATTATTATGGCATGTTACAAAAAATAAAGGAAAAATCCACGTCCTTGTCTCCAATTTATGAGTCCGAATGCAGTTAATGCACGAGTCTGAGTCATCAGTGCTCAAGTCCAAGTTAAATCACGAGTCCTTAAAATTAGGGCATGAGTCGGACTCGAGTCAGAGTCCTGGACTCGAGTACTACAAGCCTGGTTTAAAATACCCGGGGCTATAGCCCTGAGTGATAGGGCCTATTGACGTCACTGAACTGTGAGCATAAATATTTTATTGGAACTAGCAAAACAATTACACAAGCAAGACTACAACGTCACTGACATTTACCTCTTCTTTCTTCATCTTTGTCTAACTTCTGGTGCTGGATTCAAGCTGCCGATTGTAAAAACACAAAGCGCGAAATGCGCTCTTTCGAGCCAGTGTTTGGTTTGCCTGTTCTGGGGTACTGTAGCAGCGCAACATGGCAGCTCCGTGGAAGTGGACCCCTGCTCCCTGTGCAGACATGAAGGGCTCATTCTAAGCATACGAAAGCACAACGATTCATAGTTATGACAACATAATTATGAATACTGTACTATATTCCATTTCTGTAATCCTACCAGAGGTGGACGAAGTACCCAACTTCATTACTTAAGTCAAAGTACAGATCCCACTGGTCAAGTGTTACTCCGATACAAGTGAAAGTTGTGCAGTCAAATTTTTACTTAAGTTAAAGTACTGACGTACTTGCTCTTAAAAATACTTAAGTATTAAAAGTACATTTTCTGTCAACACATTGTATTATTGCCACAACGTTTACGAAACCTAATGCCATTAACAAAGACAGAAATGTGAATTCACAAAATGAATGCATGCTGTGCCATCATGGTGGTTTAACGTTAAGCTAGCTAGTCAGTGAAGCTCCACCTGACATGCTAGCAAACTCTTTTCAAACTCTAAATCATATTGGGTAGCTAACGCTACTAGAAAGATTTCTACATTCTGTTTATTTGGCAAGATCATGCTGAAACATTTTTGAAAGGACTTCGGATAAGTTAACATTAGTCATGTTAGCATAACTCCGTTTTTACATGCTAACTAACAGTGTCCAAGTTAACTAGCTATGTGCTAGCATTAGCCATGGACAAGGCTATGGCAACTTGGCAGGCAAATCCATAGAAAGTCATTTGACTAACCAGACTGTATTGTTATGGTTTTGCTGGGATTCGAACCCAGGTTGCTGGTGTGATAATCCAGCAAACCCCCACTAGACCACCAGGGGGATGACTCAAGTGCAGAGGCGTGAGGCGAAAGTAGAGTATCAAAAAAACAGTTTATTTACACTATATACAATCCAATGGAGGTGGCACGGTGGTGTAGTGGTTAGCGCTGTCGCCTCACAGCAAGAAGGTCCTGGGTTCGAGCCCCGGGGCAGGCGAGGGCCTTTCTGTGTGGAGTTTGCATGTTCTCCCCGTGTCCGCGTGGGTTTCCTCCGGGTGCTCCGGTTTCCCCCACAGTCCAAAGACATGCAGGTTAGGTTAACTGGTGACTCTAAATTGACCGTAGGTGTGTGTCTGTGTCTATGTGTCAGCCCTGTGATGACCTGGCGACTTGTCCAGGGTGTACCCCGCCTTTCGCCCGTAGTCAGCTGGGATAGGCTCCAGCTTGCCTGCGACCCTGTAGAAGGATAAAGCGGCTAGAGATAATGAGATGAGACAATCCAATGGAAAAAAAAAGAAAATCCAAAAGCTCAGAAGATAAACCAAAATAAAAATATCCAAAGGTTAAATGTCCAAAAACAAAAGGAAAGGCAAAATGCTGAACGCTCAGAAGATCAAAAAGGTACAAAGTCCAAAGAAAGCAAAAAAATATCAAAAACACAAGGGCACAGGCAAGATACATGCGACAGAGGCAACTAGCACAAGACAGCATAGCATAAAAACTCCATGACAAGGGAACAAACAGAGGGGTATTTATACACAAAACAATTAAGGAACAGGGCGGGGCAGGAAACAGGCAATCAAGACAGACACAAAACACAGTTGCGGCCTCTAGAGGCCAAAACAAACATGACAAGATAAACATAACAGCGGCCTCTAGAGGCCAAAACAGTCCCAGTCCTAACATGTACAGCTACATTTGCAACGTTATCGCTAGCTCTAAAAGCACAGACAACTTCATTGCAAGCTTTCTCTTGAAATAAAACGTTTATATACCTTGATATGCTCCCGCAGGTTGGACAGCGAGTTTTTGTAGGCCGTGATGTGGTTCGTTTTCGGCAAATATTTTAAACAAAACGTATCTTTAATCCTTTCAGAAAACTGAAACCTGGGCTCTAGGTAAAGCCATGGGTGCATGCATTCTCTAGAAGGACCGTCTCCTTCCATTCTGCCATCAACTAATCGTGTTCAAATAACGCTGCTGAGAAATAATTGATCTTGATTTTATACAGTCTATGGATGTGACGTGACCCTAGTGATTACTGATCGGCTCTCAGTGTCACCTGGGAAAAAACCAATCACGTTTTAGAAAAGAAAAGAAAAAAACATCCACTTTCAAAGCCACTTCATAGTAACGAGTAACGAGGACCTTGACAGAAATGTAGTGGAGTGAAAAGTACGATATTTGTCTTTCAAATGTAGTGAAATTAAAGTCATCAGTTTCCCAAAAAATAAACTCAAGTAAAGTACAGATACTCAAAAAGTGTACTTAAGTAGAGTACTCAAGTAAATGTACTTCGTTACTGTCCACCTCTGAATCCTACACAGTGCACCTTTAACTATGAATAAGTGGGAATACTTGTCTTTTTCCCAAACCAGCCTGTAGTACAGTCAGGTATTATTGAAATGAAGAGCATCAGGATTTCGAGGTGAGATTGAAGCTGTTTAACACACAGCCATATCACTGAGAAGTCTCTCTCTCGCTCGCTCGCTCGCTCTCCTTAAAGCTTGAGGCTTCCTTTGATGCCAAACTTTTTTTTTTCTTTTTTACTTGAAGTGAAGATATGACTTGAGCTCAAAATCCTCCAAGGCTGTCAGGAGACCGAGATTCCAGTAATATATTCTGTTTCAAAATCAGCCATTTCTCTCACTTCTTTCTTCCTCCCTCCTCTTTTGTCTTTCACTTCACAGAACCCTGCCTGTTAGAGTGACTCGTAGTCATGTTTTATTTATGTATTTATTTATTTTTACAAATACGCTACTTTACATGATTTAGACCATTGAAATCGGTGGATTATTAACCCAATACTAATGACCTAATCATGTCGCTGTAGCTGCTGTTCACCGAAGCAGGCTGTGTGTTTTAAGGACAAAAACCTACTCTGAGATACCGTATTTTGTGTTACAAAAAAAAAGCAATAATATATATTTTAAGATGGTTTCCTGGACTGTTATTCAGTTTGTTGATGCATTAATAGTGCTCTCATTCTCTCTTTCTATCTGTACCTCTGCTATCATATTGATTTTTTTCATTTTCTGTTTCAATGATTACTACTTCTCTCTTTCTCTCTCTCTCTCTCTCTCTCTCTCTCTCTCTAATTCTTTAATTAAAGGTGCATTGGGCAGTTTTTTGCTTTTAATGGTTACAAGATGAAATGCAAAAACATTAAAATGAATATGAATGAAATGAAATTTTTTCCTTTAACACAACAACAGTAGTATGAGGGCAGCATGGCGGTACAGAAGGTTCTTTTTTTTCTTCCCACCTCCCAAAAACTTGGCAGTAGATGGATTATCTGTACTAACTTGCCACTGTGTGCGAGTGAGTGTATGATTATGATGTACGATTGTATGTGTGTGTGTATTCCCTACTCATGCCCCACGTTCTTGGGATAGGCTTTGGATCCACTGCGACCCTGACCAGGATAAAACAGTTACTCGAGGTGAAAGAATGAATGAACAATAATATGTGGGGAAGCCATGGCCTCATGGTTAGAGAAGCAGCTTTGGGACTAAAAGGTCGCCGGTTTGATTCCCTGGACCAGCAGGAATGGCTGAAGTGCCCTTGAGCAAGGCACCTAACCCCCGAGTGCTCCCCAGGCTGCCTCTGGGTATATTGTACGTTACGCTGGATAAGAGTGTCCGCTAAATGCCATTTACCAAGAAGTCCGGCACGGAATCCGTGTTTTTTCATGTTGGTAGGACCCAATGCACCTTTAATATTGAAGTATAGAGATGTTTAAGTACAAATTTGGGTGATATAGATTATATTGCTCCAGTCAGTTAAGAAAACATTGTTACGGTAGCATTTATCACATCATATACCGTGGAGGAAATAATTATTTGATCCCTTGCTGATTTTGTAAGTTTGCCCACTGGCAAATATATGACCGTCTATAATTTTAAGGGTAGGTTTATTTTAACAGTGAGAGATAGAATATCAAAAAGAAAATCCAGAAAATCACATTTTATAAAATATATAAATTGATTTGCATTTCGTTGAGTGAAATAAGTATTTGATCCCCTACCAACCATTAAGAGTTCTAGCTCCCACAGACCAGTTAGACACTTCTAATCAACTCGTTACCTGCATTAAAGACAGCTGTCTTAAATTGACACCTGTATAAAAGACACCTGTCCACAGAATCAATCAGTCAATCAGACTCCAACCTCTCCAACATGGGCAAGACCAAAGAGCTGTCTAAGGATGTCAGGGACAAGATTGTAGAGCTGCGCGAGGCTGGACTGGGCTACAAAACCATAAGCAAGAAGCTGGGTGAGAAGGAGACAACTGTTGGTGCAATAGTTTGAAAATGGAAGAAATACAAAATGACCATCAATCGACCTCGGTCTGGGGCCCCACGCAAGATCTCACCTCGTGGAGTATCAATGGTCACGAGAAAGGTGAGAGATCAGCCTAGAACTACACGGGAGGAGTTTGTTAATGATCTTAAGGCAGCTGGGACCACAGTCACCAAGAAAACCATTGGTAACACATTACGCCGTAATGGATTAAAATCCTGCAGTGCCCGCAAGGTCCCCCTGCTCAAGAAGGCACATGTGCAGGCCCGTCTGAAGTTTGCCAGTGAACACCTGAATGATTCTGAGAGTGATTGGGAGAAGGTGCTGTGGTCAGATGAGACCAAAATCGAGCTCTTTGGCATTAACTCAACTCGCCGTGTTTGGAGGAAGAAAGATGCTGACAATGACCCGAAGAACACCATCCCCACTGTCAAGCATGGAGGTGGAAACATTATGCTTTGGGGGTGTTTCTCTGCTAAGGGCACAGGACTACTTCACCGCATCAATGGAAGAATGGACACGGCCATGTACCGTAAAATCCTGAGTGACAACCTCCTTTCCTCTGCCAGGACACTGAAAATGGGTCGTGGATGGGTCTTCCAGCACGACAATGACCCAAAACATACAGCCAAGGCAACAAAGGAGTGGCTCAAGAAGAAGCACATTAAGGTCATGGAGTGGCCTCGCCAGTCTCTGGACCTTAATCCCATAGAAAACCTATGGAGGGAGCTGAAGCGCCGAGTTGCGAAGCGATAGCCTCAAAACCTTAATGATCTAGAGATGATCTGCAAAGAGGAGTGGACCAAAATTCCTCCTGACATGTGCGCAAACCTGGTCAGCAACTACAAGAAAGGTCTGACTGCTGTGCTTGCCAACAAGGGTTTTGCCACCAAATACTAAGTCTTGTTTGCTAGAGGGTTCAAATACTTATTTCACTCAGAGAAATGCAAATCAGTTTATATCTTTCATATGAAGTTATTTTCTGGATTTTCTTTTTGATGTTTTGTCTCTCACAGTTAAAATAAACCTACCATTAAAATTATAGAATGTTCATTTCTTTGTCAGTGGACAAACTTACAAAATCAGCAAGGAATCAAATAATTATTTCCTCCACTGTACACTGACAAATTGAAAACTGCCATGCAGTGATGTGTGATATAAATGCTAACGTCTCTATAAAGCATGATTATACCTTCATGTAATGATGCTCTTGCTTGCTTTTGAATCTGTGAATGTGTCTTGGTGTATTTTTGTGTCTTGTTGCCTGGCTTTGCTTTCTCATTTCCATCTCATGTTTAAGCAAACACCACTCGCTTACATCTGCTCTTCATCCCATCACTGTCTCTATTATCGTCCCCTGGACTGCCTTCCAAAACAAATTCGCTTCATACCGTAGGACTCTTTATATGAAATTTAAATTCATTTGCTAGTGCACACATGCCAACAGGATATAGATAGCATCACATGAGGTGCTTGAACTTTTTACACTAACATTTGCAAGTTGAACTAGCTTGAACGCTGCCCGTCTTTGAATGCTGGCCTGCTAAATTAGTGCTGAGCTTTTGTTCACCTGGCTGCTTCAAATGTGATGAAGAACGTAAGGATGATGAAAATTATAATAATAATAATAATAATGGTGCCTTTAACCCCTGCTGTGATTGGGTCGTTCTGCACAGGAAGTTAGCAGCTGCGGTTAAGCTGGCGCAGGCCACGCAGAACACTGGCACTCTGAAGGGTTCGAATGCTTCCACCCAGTCCTCAGGGCTTCTGCCCCAATGGTAAACACCCTAGGACTACATTCCCCATAGAGACTGGCTTTTATTCCAAGCAAAGCAACAGTATTAGCATTTCCAATTGCTGTTAGCTACGAATCTAAGAGAAGTTCTTCTTTGTCACAGATGTAGCTACAACCATGTGCCTAACATTATTATTATTAGTAGTAGTAGTAGTAGTAATCCTGACCCAGGCCTTTTCACTGAGCCAGCTTTCTTTTATACTGTACACAGTGTGTTAGCATTATTAGCATGTTCCAGTTAGCAAAAAATCTAGCAAAGGTTTTTCATAAATGTATCTGCCTGTTCCACAAAACAGACTAATAATATTCTTAGGGCTTCTGTTCAAATGATACATTAATTCCCAGGCCTATTTTTCTGATAAAGCCAGGCTTTTATACCGAACGCAGCATGAGTTATTAGCATGTTCCTGTCAGCAACAAATCTAGCAGAAACTATGCTTTTTCTCAGCCATAGCCATAACCATGACCAGTATAAATGATCTTTTTTTTTTCTTCTTTTTTCTCAAGGCTCATGCCTCAGTGATGTATCGATCCCCAGGCCTTACATTTTTCACAGAGCCAGAAAAAGCTAGCCTTATTAGCATGTTCCTGTTATCAAGCAGAATGTCAGTTTTATTGATCTTGCCTCAGTCTCACCCTAAACCGAATTACAATATTATCGATTCTTTCAGAAATGCGAGAAACGATGCTACGTATGACACGTCGACATTTTATATGCTAATGCTAACATAGCCAAAGATACAGAAATAATTGTAGCAATAGCTCATGTATCGTATCCATCATTTGTCCACTGTTAAAACATCTCAGTTCATCATTTTTCATCACGATTTCATGATGTGATGCAGTACCAATATCCACTAATGTAATATTCTCCTGCAACACAACACTGTGGCAGCCATTTTGTCTGTATCCACCATGGCCATCTCCCTTGACCTGCTCTGTGTGGTATTGTGTGAATAGCCGGTCTCCTTGTATTCCTTTTTTGTGTGTAAATAATCCCCTGTAAAACAACTGATATGCTAAAGCCACGTCTTTATTAACTACTATAGCCTGTGTGGAGAGAAGAAAAATATAAAAGTTGCCTTTCTCATACAGTATCTAGTTCTGATGTAATTAAATGCTAGGCAAAATAAACGACATTTGAGATGTTTTGACTGTCTGTCAAAGATAAAGAGTCCAGACAAATAAAATCATAGTTCATAAGAAGAAAAATTACTCTTATATATATTACATTAGGGTTAAAAAATAATCAAACTAGATATGCTAGTAAGCGAACAGTGAAGGAAGCTAGTGTTGTTAGCATTCAGGCTTTTAAGAGTGAAATAAGGTCATAATCCACTCTGTTATTTATTCTTGACAAATCAGGATGCTGTCAGGTCAGGATGGGCACAGACATGCTCGTTCACACACCATGCCCATTCTTCGGGGCAAGAATGCCCTTACCAACCCCAAGCTGCTGCAGATGATGGAAACAGGTAATGACACCAGGACACAAGGAACTCTCATTAAACATCTTCGCTTGCTTAGCTTTAAACACCTTCCATATGAAGTAAGGATTCATGGAAACCAGAAAATTAAAGGTCAACTTGGCGTTTACAGATTGAACAAGTATACTGTGGATAACTTTAAATGACAAGATATTCTTAGCAGTTCCAGTCTAAACTACTTAACATGTTAATGTTATTGTTTATGCGCAGCCTTGTATGCTAATTGTGTGTGTGTATACAATTATGTATACGTAATTGTGTGGGGGCAGCCGTGGTCTGAAGGTTAGAAAAGCAGCCTTGGGCCAAAAAGGTTGCCGGTTTGATTCCTGGCACCAGCAGGAAAAATGGGGGGAGTTGAGTGAATGAACAGCACTTATCCCTTCCTCTGTATCATGGCTGAAGTGCCCTTGAGCAAGGCACCTAACCCCCAAGTGCTCCCCGGGCACTGTAGCATAGCTACCCACTGCTCTGGGTATTTGTGTGTGTGTTCACTGCTTCAGACGGGTTAAATGCAGAGGAGGAGGAATTTCACTGTGCTTGTGTACATGTGAAAAATAAAGGCTGCTTCTTCTCTATTAGATGGGAATTCGGCTGACAGTGACAACTTCAACCCGACAGACATCGAAGCCAATCTGTCTACAGAAGTGTCCCTCACTGTACTCGACGTCTTGGGACTATTCGTGCAGCACCACAAGGTCAGCAGGCGTGCATCCATTCTGTGTAGCTGTGCTCGTTTAATCAATGACCTGATAGCTGTGGATTTAGTTCTAAAGCCAAGCTCTTTTTGATACAGCAGTGCCATCTAGTGGATGAAAAAAAACCCAGCATTTATTTATTTATTTATTTATTTTATGTGACACACCTAAACATTAATTTATTCGAATTGCTTAATTTTTTCTTTTCTTAACAATACTGACACAAACATTAGCTCAGCCTTCCAGAATTATTGGCACCCTTTATGAAAATGTCATGAATGAAACATGTCATCTCTCTCTAGCCGCTTTATCCTTCTACAGGGTCGCAGGCAAGCTGGAGCCTATCCCAGCTGACTACGGGCGAAAGGCGGGGTACACCCTGGACAAGTCGCCAGGTCATCACAGGGCTGACACATAGACACAGACAACCATTCACACTCACATTCACACCTACGGTCAATTTAGAGTCACCAGTTAACCTAACCTGCATGTCTTTGGACTGTGGGGGAAACCGGAGCACCCGGAGGAAACCCACGCGGACACGGGGAGAACATGCAAACTCCACACAGAAAGGCCCTCGCCGGCCCCGGGGCTCGAACCCAGGACCTTCTTGCTGTGAGGCGACAGCGCTAACCACTACACCACCGTGCCGCCTGAAACGTCATATATAAGAATAACCCCAATAGGTCCAGTTCCTGGCTGTTTCAACACCTTTTCAACTTTTGTTGTTATGGTCGT
Source organism: Neoarius graeffei (assembly GCF_027579695.1). Lineage (NCBI taxonomy): Eukaryota > Metazoa > Chordata > Actinopteri > Siluriformes > Ariidae > Neoarius > Neoarius graeffei. The sequence goes on along the minus strand of NC_083591.1, from coordinate 14,242,070 downwards.
ATTGTGCTTAAAGGTATTTTTAACTGCTTATGTATTTTTAATATATCGTAGCTGATTTGTCCAGGTCGCAATCCATCTGTCTCTTTTGTTTTGAAAGTTGTTTGTTCTTTCCCATGGTCATGGATGACAAAAGAATTTTACATGTAATATTTATACCTCAGGACAAGACAACGCAGCAAAAAAAACAACAGAGTTACTGGGAAATTGAAATAATATTTTTAATGGCAGTTTGAATTTATTTAGAATGTTCCTTCTACTGTAGGTCTGGCAATAATTTTGTCGTAAATATTTTTGATTGAGAATCTTATTATTTATAAAACTACTTCTAATCAGAATGTTTTTATTAAAACACATAAATCGTTTTTCCTACCTTACCTCGGATACCTTGGATCAGCTTCGAGCTTGATCACTCAGGCCAAGCGTATCACACATCTCCACCGCCTATTCCCAGGGTAGCAGCTATTAACACTTGCTACCGACCCACTCCAACAACGAGTTCCTATTCACTCCCAGGTGCCTGGGTGTAGGTGGAGTGTTGGAATGATCTGAGCCACTTATCAAGTTCTGTCTTGATCCTCATCAGGGTAGGGATTGACTTGATGTTTACTGGCACCACATTGTAGAGAGGCCCTGTGATGACCTGCCGACTTGTCCAGGGTGTACCCCGCCTTTCGCCCGTAATCAGCTGGGATAGGCTCCAGCTTGCCTGCGACCCTGTAGAACAGGATAAAGCGGCTAGAGATAATGAGATGAGATGAGACATTGTAGAGAGCTGGTGCGACCGATGAAAAAGAGTTGAATATCATCATGTTGACACTGCTGTACCATGAGTTACCAAGAGGTGTGATACATGTCATTCCTCTTCTAGCAGATTCACTGAACTCAGTATTGATACAATTGGGTACAAGGTTGTTTTGGATCTTCCAAATCAAGTCAAGTTTATTTGTATAGCACTTTTAACAACAGACATTGTCGCAAAGCAGCTTTACAGAAAATTAAAGACTTTAAACATATGAGCTAATTTTATCCCCGATGAGCAAGCCTGTGGTGACAGTGGTGAGGAAAAACTCCCTCAGACGACACAAGGAAGCAACCTTGAAAGGAACCAGACTCAAAAGGGAACCCATCCTCATCTGGGTGAAAACAGATAGCGTGATTATAAATAACTCGCTTCTATAACAGTGTCCTGTAGAGTCACAAAGTACAACTGTGTAACCAGGAAAATCATTATAGTGTGAACATGAAGTTTATTTTGTTGACGTTATAAACTGTTCATTGATGGAAACTTGAGTGCAAAACTGTTCATGACACCCTCAGTCCTAAAGTTAGCAACTCAACTGTAGTCTTCAGGCATAAATGTATTACTGTAAGTGTCCAGAGCGTCTTCCAAGTGCGACTTTCGACTGTCCATATGGGGCCGTCCTCTACAGGAGCGATGAGATGAGACTCCTGCCAGAAGTAGGGCATCAGGATGGATCAGGCAGGTCCGAGGAGCAGAAGAGGTCAGCATCTTATCGGTGTCTCAAGATCGACATGTAACAGAGTGGGGGGTGGGGTGGGAGAGAGAGAGAAAACACAGGTTCTTAGATATGTCCAATGTCACCTAAAGAGTAAGACTCGGATACATTTTGCACTGAGTGCAAGCAGGAACTTCAGCAAGAATAGCTATGGCAACATAACTAAAAGGGGAGAGCCAGAAGGTAACATAGACATGAGAGCGTCCTGGGACATAAAGCATCCAGCCACTCCACTGTCAACAAACCCGAGTGAGCGAGTGAGTGAGTGACAGCATCCATACATCCCAGTTTACCAGACGGCATATCAATGATGGCGTATCGCACACGGTGCCTTTGTAAGGAATAGAGATTGAGAGCCTTAAAGCGTACCTGTCAAAATCAATCAAAGTCCTTCCCACACCATGTGGCGCATAGGGTGGCACCGATCTCCATTTCCATAGCCCTCGGCCTCTCATATAGCTAGGGTTACAGTGGGGGGCTAGTCCTCTGGTAACCATGAGAGTTTGGCTCCCCACTCACATCTGTATTGTAGCATGCCTTGCCAGACGGCAGTAGGTACCATTTTTATGATGGTCTTTGGTATGACCCGACCGTGAGTAGAACTTGCAAGCTTCCGATCAAGAGGCGGACACGCTAACCACTAGGCCACTCGCCGGTAAAGTGTACCTGTAGTGAATTTTAATTACTAGCTATTTCAAAAGATCACGTATGATACCAGTGGTTCCGTCATGTAACATTCGTCATAAGCTCTTATCAAGTACGTGCGAGTTTTAAGTCACTGTTCCGTCAGTCAGGCATGGTCAGCAATGTGTTGCCTCCTTCACAGGCTGTTCCAGCACCAGTAGTGATGCACAGTCGTTGGTTTGTCCGATTGTCTGGGCTGCAGTGGACTGGTCACAGACCCTGTGCTGCAAACACCAGTCTAAGATAACACATTATCAACCGATCTGCATAGAATAAATATTTACACTTACTCAAGCTGATCTTTGGCTGGATCGAGTTGAAGTAAAAAAAAAAACAAAGGCACTGTTCATCATCAGTGTCGCAGTTCTCAAGATTGAACCGAATCGCTGTCCTGAATCATGCATTGATTCACTGTCCTGAAATTGAATCGCTGTCCTGAATCATCCGAAGCGCATAAAATCCGCGTGCCACCTCACAACAAGTTTTACCTCCAAATTGCCCAAACTGTGTCAGACAGATTTTATCTTGTTTATGGTGTGCGTTCCCACCGCGAACGAGAAACCAATCAAAACCAAAAGAATGAAAGTGATTATCATGCCGTTACCATGTGAATAGTCTTTTACGAATGCGTAAGTAAAAATTTCAGCACTCTGACTCCAGTGTGACTGAGTAAGGTGACAAGTTTTATGTTTCATCTAATTTAGGTAATTTAAAAACTATAATATTATTTGGCAGTGGGCACAAAGGAAAGTGTAAAGTATAAAGTTTCTGTCAATTTGTTTATCATGCTTGTATGATAAAAAACTTGAAGATATTTATCTAAATACATGACCTACTCATTCTAAACCTGTCGAGCTTTGCCGGAGAAGCTCTCAACCCCAAAGTACAACCAAATCTACTTGCACATAATGCCATGAAATAATAGATATGCGTCAAAAAATAAAGATCTATTGCAAGTATTAGATCTATATTTATTCAACGTGTTCTGAAGTTACTTGACTGGGAACTGGGAATCTCGACCCACAGAACGCTGCTTGTTTACTCGCACCCGATAACCCAGAATCAACGACTGTACACCACTTCCAGCCAGCAATGGCTGCTCCCCGTGGTTCTGCCTCCGTGGGTAATTCACGGAATAAAATTGTCCACAAAAGTGCTTTTACGGTGTTTTTTTGACTGAATGTGCACATCTTTTGTCTACAAGTAATACATAAAGCATGATTAATGTTGTAAGCATGACCAATACTGGTACACTGTTCCAATACTTCATAGTTCGAAGGCCATTGATTTTCTTTGTATGCTCTCAATCTTGATGATATCACATTGAAGATGTAGCAACCAGAGTGGACAGCAATACTCTACAGTGGACCTTACGTATGACTTGTATAAGAGCATCATTGTGTAATGTTTATTTCATGCAGATGTTTTTGGTCGTTTTTATGAAAGGTGCCAATAATTCTGAAGAGCACTATACTTTTGGGCATGGGAAGATATTTAACAGTGCTTTGCACCAATGACACTGTGTCCTTGTGGTTGCAATATATCAACGTAACCATATTTTTATTTTTAACGGATGACGAGAGATGTTTTTCGTGTCCAATGGCTCCTCTCGTCTCGTCCTGAACAGAAACAGCTGCTGCAGGATGAAGGTCAGAACTCTCTGATGAAGAAAGTATTTGACACCTACTTGCTCTTCTTCCAAATCAATCAGTCTACTACTACTCTTAGACACGTCTTTGCTGCATTGCGCCTCTTCATACAGAAGGTACACACACACACACGCATGTCCTACTTCCACACCTCATTTGTTATAACAAATTTTGGTCTTATTACTGACTCATTTATCTTCATTAGAACATTCGGGGTTTATGAAAAAGATAACAAGTTATGTATTTGTTTGGAATTTTAAAAAGAGCCCCCCCTCTCTCTCTGTAGTTCCCCTGTGTGTTTTTCCAGGGCAAGGCCGACCTGTGTGGCTGTCTGTGCTACGAGATTCTGAAATGCTGTAACCATCGCTCCAGTAGCACACAGACCGAGGCTGCTGCCCTTCTCTATTTCCTCATGAGGAAGAATTTTGAGTTCACCAAGGGCAAGTGCATCGTCCGCTCTCACCTCCAGGTTCGTCCGTATTCATGCGCAACAGTCATATTGAATGCCATCATCCTTTTTAACAGAAAAGGAGAAGAAAGCGTCCTGCTGTTTTGAGCTCGGCTCATGTTGCTGCTAATGCATTCAGAACCACATGTGGGGGACTGACATGAATAACTGCATCATCACTTTCACAATAATTGTTTGCCAGTTTAGTAAAGCATTACCGGCTCATCAATCATCTGTTTCTCTCTGGCTTCACTGGTTTAGCTCACACGCACACGCATGTTGATTTTCGCATGCTGATTGGCTAAAGGGGGGGGGGGGGTGTCGAACTCCCGCAGATGTTAATTAGGCTCTGTGCCAGACGTATTTTGAGCTTTACTGCTGCATCAATCACTCCTTTATTAAAGATAGACTGCCTTTCAGATTTCTCAAGTATAGGTCATAAAAAGAATTTCCCCCGACACCCAATTATTTTTGTTTAGCGGACTGAAAGCTACTGAATTCGAATTACACACTTCCAATTTTATTATTATTTTTCTTACTAGAACAATTAATGAATTTAAGGCCACGTGGCCCTAAATTCTCCGTTATTTTTGCCTGCTTCACCATGACGCAATACAAGATACTACGTCATGCATGACGTGGTGGGCTTTCCCTGTTCGCAGAAGGAATTGTGGGATACAAATTTGAAAGAGGAGAGAAAAATGGAGGACGTGAGTGTGCGAATGAAACGTGAAAGACCGACTACGGTAACGGAAAGCGAGAAGAAAAGACGTTCTATTGCGAAGGAAAGGAAACGCAGGACCAAACTAATAAATATCGGCGGTCAGCGAGCACCTCGGTGTGATCAGCTGTTCGTTTAGCGACAGAATGATGGAACCGTCAATGCACGGTCAAAGGTAAACCTGTAGATGGCAGTAATAAGCCAGGGCCTAGATCTAGCATATTTTATGGTGTTTAGCCTCGTCTGCATTATCAGTACATAAAAAACACGCTGCTAATCAAGCCAAGCATGAGATCTAATAATATATATATATTGCATCCAAAGCCCACATCCAGATATACATTTTAAATGTTGCACAGAGCTTTCACACTAACTTGGTTTAAAATGTTCTCCACACACACGGGAATGTTTTTCTTCCTGCTTAACTGCAGCTTGCCTTTTTTCTCATCTTTCTGGGTTCGCCCAGGAAGTGATGAAAAGTTAAATCTCCATGTCTGTTATTACATCCAAAAGCACTACATGTCTCTGGTATTGTTCTTTTAGATGTGACTTCTACAAGTTTATCTGTAGATATTTACTGAATTGGGTTTACAATCACTCGTGTACACTTGTGCCGGTCGCTGGCAAACACAAAGTTTACCTGGCAACCGCAGTTACGATGACGTCACGTGAAAGGTCCTATAGATAGTTCATTATACAGTATATGGAATAAAGAGAATGCTTATTTTTAGGAAACGTGGCTATATTTATTCCCATATTTTTAATCTTACAGGTCATTAAGGCTGTAAGTCAGCTGATTGCAGATGCTGGTATAGGAGGCTCACGTTTCCAGCAGTCTCTAGCCATTATCAACAACTTCGCCAATGGCGATGCACCTCTTAAAGTAAGTGCCATACTTCTCTTCAGATGTGATTCAGAGTCTTCACTTTGTATTCACTTGTATTACCAGGAAAAGTCCATTTATTTTTGTTTGCTGTCAGAACACGACATTCCCAGCTGAAGTGAAGGATTTGACAAAGCGAATCCGTACCGTCCTGATGGCCACGTCGCAAATGAAGGAGCATGAGAAGGATCCGGAGATGCTGGTAGACTTGCAGTACAGCCTTGCCAACTCGTATGCCAGCACTCCTGAGCTCCGGCGCACTTGGCTAGAAAGCATGGCCAAGATCCACGTCCGCAATGGAGACCTGTCTGAGGTAAGAGATAGTGGGTTAAAAGGCTTAAAGGGATCCTCCAGCAGATTTATTCTCAAACTTATTTTAAGTAATAGTCGTCGTACATTTCAAAAATTAAACTTTCATTTTCTGAGACTAAATAGTGTTCGAGAAAAATGAATTTTCTTTAAAATGCCAGATGCTGTGGTGACGATGACGCCAGGTAGCAGTCACTTAAAGCAGCTCAGCTGTTTATATTCTCCATTTACATCATAGTTTTACAAGTATTTTTACAGAACTTATAATTTTTTTTAAATAAGTATGCCTCATTATGGAGCATATAAATGCCACAACAATGCTAAAAAGAAAAAGTGTGTGTGGCAAAGTGTCACCGACAGAAACTGGATCGGACATGAAACCTTGCGCTGCAAAATCTTTTTTTCACATGATCTACAGAGTGTGTGTGTGGCAAAATGTGTGTAGTGTGTGGCCGCGTGCTCTAAAATCTCAGTTTAAAATGGCTCAACTTGCAGCAGGGGCCGTCCTGGGGGTGGTCCGACCGGGCAGCCGCCCGGGGCGGCATCGCGCGGGGGGCGGCACGAGCGCGGGCGCGAAAAAAAAAAGCGGTCCCAAAAAAAAAAGGTCCCCCCAAAAAAAACCCCGAAAAAAAAAAACAAGACAGGCGGGGGGGGGTGAACATTTTGGATGGGGAAGCCCAATACCAAAGTTGCGCAGGTGACGTCATCAGTGTGTGTGTGTGTGTGTGTGTGTGTGCCTAACTTGTCGTAGCCCCATAATATGTACAATCCCGCCAGCGGAACGTTGTACTAGTCATCAAATGCCGCTTTTCCACTACAAACGCGGCTGAGTCGGGCTGAGCCGTGCCGTGCTGAGTCGGGCTGAGCGGGGCTGTTGGAGTTGCATTTCGACTACAACCGCGCTGAACCGTGCTGGCTGGAAGTGGGTGGACACTTGGGTGGAGTTAGCGAAAGTGGGTGGACGTCACGTGATGTCGTTAAGCAGCGCAAACAGTGACAGTGAGCTTTTAAGCGGTAGTCTCACGACCCGAATAGTAAACAATAAACATGGACATGGAGTCGTTAGTGTTGCTGGTCTTGGTTCTGTGGCTTGTTGTCACCGACAACGCCAACAGATACTGGCAAGAGCGTATAGATGAGGCGAGGCGCATAAGGCTTCAGAAATTCTCGTAATTTGTAATTCTTCTTCTTCCAGGTTTACAGTGTTTACAGATCCCAGCGTGCTCGCGGGGCGTGTGTGGGCATGTGAGGACACTCCTCCTCACCAATCAGCGCACAGGGGAGTGTCTGCTCATGCCCCCAGCCTCACTCAGCTCGGTTTGGCTCGCTTCAGCCCCACTCCAAAACGGTGCGAGTTTTAGGGGCTAAGCAGGGCTGAAGCGAGCTGAGTCGTGCTGTTTTTTGGTAGTCGAAACGCAAGCCGTGTCGGGCTGAAGTGAGCTGAAGCGAGCTGAAGCGAGCTGAAGTGAGCTGAAAAAGGGTAGTGGAAAAGGGCCAAAAAAGACTTTACTACCATAGTACTACACTACTATGATATTACACAGAGTCTTAAGTAATACATTACGACTTGATCATTGCCATTCTGGTAACAGCAAATTTATAACGGGCCGTGTCCGCAACGTACAACACACGATGAGAAATGTTTAAATGACCATGTAAAGCTGTTAACATTCTGTTGGCTAATACAGAGCCCAACGCGGGGGGGCAGCACGAGCCTGGGCGCGTAAAAAAAAAAATGGTCCCAAAAAAAAAAAAGGTCCCCCCCAAAAAAAAACCTGAAAAAAAAAAACGAGACGGGCGCCGGCAGGGGGTTTCGCCCGGGGAGTAAACCACTCTAGGATCGCCACTGACTTGCAGCACGGCATGACACTTCGCTCTCGAAAATAATTTTTTACACGATTTACAGCTGGTGCTGGGTAGATTAACAAAGAAAGTGTGTGCCATGGTTTAAAACAGTGATTTTAGAGTGTGAAGTGTCATGTTGCGCTGTGAGTTGAGCCATTTTAAACTGAGATTTTAGAGTGTGCAGCCACACACACTACACACATTTTGCCACACACACTTTCTGTAGATCATGTGAAAAAAAGATTTTGCAGTGCAAGGTCTCATGTCTGATCCAGTTTCTGTCGATGATCTTCTGCTACTGCTGTGCAAGCACACTTTGTTTTTTCTCTGTGGAAATACATTCTAGTTCCAGCTTGTGCTTTCTTTTTAGTGTCATTGTGGCATTTACAGTGGTGCTTGAAAGTTTGTGAACCCTTTAGAATGTTCTATATTTCTGCATAAATATGACCTAAAACATCATCAGATTTTCACACAAGTCCTAAAAGTAGATAAAGAGAACCCAGTTAAACAAATGAGACAAAAATATTATACTCGGTCATTTATTTATTGAGGAAAATGATCCAATATTACATATCTGTGAGTGGCAAAAGTATGTGAACCTTTGCTTTCAGTATCTGGTGTGACCCCCTTGTGCAGCAATAACTGCAACTAAACGTTTCCAGTAACTGTTGATCAGTCCTGCACACCGGCTTGGAGGAATTTTAGCCCATTCCTCCATACAGAACAGCTTCAACTCTGGGATGTTGGTGGGTTTCCTCACATGAACTGCTCGCTTCAGATCCTTCCACAACATTTCGATTGGATTAAGGTCAGGACTTTGACTTGGCCATTCCAAAACATTAACTTTATTCTTCTTTAACCATTCTTTGGTAGAACGACCTGTGTGCTTAGGGTCGTTGTCTTGCTGCATGACCCACCTTCTCTTGAGATTCAGTTCATGGACAGATGTCCTGACATTTTCCTTTAGAATTCGCTAGTATAGTTCAGAATTCATTGTTCCATCAATGACAGCAAGCCGTCCTGGCCCAGATGCAGCAAAACAGGCCCAAACCATGATACTACCACCACCATGTTTCACAGATGGGATAAGGTTCTTATGCTGGAATGCAGTGTTTTCCTTTCTCCAAACATAATGCTTCTCATTTAAACCAAAAAGTTCTTTTTTGGTTTCATCCGTCCACAAAACATTTTTCCAATAGCCTTCTGGCCTGTCCACATGATCTTTAGCAAAGTGCAGATGAGCAGCAATGTTCTTTTTGGAGAGCAGTGGCTTTCTCCTTGCAACCCTGCCATGCACACCATTGTTGTTCAGTGTTTTCCTGATGGTGGACTCATGAACATTAACATTAGCCAATGTGAGAGAGGCCTTCAGTTGCTTAGAAGTTACCCTGGGGTCCTTTGTGACCTCGCCAACTATTACACGCCTTGCTCTTGGAGTGATCTTTGTTGGTCGGCCACTCCTGGGGAGGGTAACAATGGTCTTGAATTTCCTCCATTTGTACACAATCTGTCTGAGTGTGGATTGGTGGAGTCCAAACTCTTTAGAGATGGTTTTGTAACCTTTTCCAGCCTGATGAGGTCCTCAGAAATCTCCTTTGTTTGTGCCATAATACACTTCCACAAACATGTGTTGTGAAGATCAGACTTTGATAGATCCCTGTTCTTTAAATAAAACAAGGATGCCCACTCACACCTGATTGTCATCCCATCGATTGAAAACACCTGACTCTAATTTCACCTTCAAATTAACTGCTAATCCTAGAGGTTCACATACTTTTACCACTCACAGATATGTAATATTGGATCATTTTCCTCAATAAATAAATGACCAACTATGATATTTTTGTCTCATTTGTTTAACTGGGTTCTCTTTATCTACTTTTAGGACTTGTGTGAAAATCTGATGATGTTTTAGGTCATATTTATGCAGAAATATAGAAAATTCTAAAGGGTTCACAAACTTTCAAGCACCACTGTATATGCTAGACAGTGAGGCATACTGATTTAAAAACGGATAAATTCGGTAAAAATACTTGCAAAACTACATTGTAAACAGAGAATATAAACAGCTGAGTTGCTTCAAGCGACCGCTACCTGACTTCAAGCCCATCTAGCATTTTAAAGAAAATTAATTTTTCTCGAACACTATTTGGTTTCTGAAAATGAAAGTTCGATTTTTGAAATCTGCAACTACTTTTACTGAAAATAAGTTTGAGAACAAATCCGCTGAAGGATCCCTTGAAACTATACACTGAATATTACAGAGGCTCCAACTCTCCCGCCATGGGTGGGAGATCTCCCGCTTTAGGGAACATTTAGAAAATCCTCCCGCTGACAACATAAAAATCTCCCGCCCGCCCTTACTATACATGATTAGTTTAAAAAATATATAACTTGATACGTTTATGTTGACGAAAATTAATAGTTGACTTTCCGCTTTTCGTGTGTCTGACATTGTATGGGTGGACTCAAGTGTGTACCCCGCGGTATATGCTGATTCCTCGGTCGGTACACCGATCGGCATAACAGGGGGATTGGAGTGAATGCCGGAGGCATGCGCGCACAGATCAAGCGCGTATATGAATTGAGCGGAATTTGGTACGCCGCGGGGTACACACTTGAGCCACCCAATGTCTTAGCAGTTACCAATAAAGCATACAGATGGCGCTATTAATGATATGAGAAAACCCACGACACTCAACCATATTGCGTTTGCATTTCGTCTGCATTTATCGCCTGCTCGGCTTTAACTTTATGTTCTCTTGAATGAGATAATGAAATGAAGTTCCGTTGGTGGAAATGGCGAAAGCCAAACTATGAAGAAAAAAATATCAGAAAATCACCAAGATAAAGTTCGGATCACCTGTCGCGATGGTCGCCAGGGACGAATGGCGGACTATTTTGGATGGCAGCAAGATGACCCTATATCTGACAAGGTTAGATCACCAGACCAGACGTTAGATTCTAACAAACTTGTCTGACTTTTTTTGTCTAACTTTTACTAACTTAGACTTAGAATATTATTAGAAGAGCATTATCATCAGAGGGTCTCATCTCATTATCTCTAGCCGCTTTATCCTGTTCTACAGGGTCGCAGGCAAGCTGGAGCCTATCCCAGCTGACTACGGGCGAAAGGCAGGGTACACCCTGGACAAGTCGCCAGGTCATCACAGGGCTGACACATAGACACAGACAACCATTCACACTCACATTCACACCTACGGTCAATTTAGAGTCACCAGTTAGCCTAACCTGCATGTCTTTGGACTGTGGGGGAAACCGGAGCACCCGGAGGAAACCCACGCGGACACAGGGAGAACATGCAAACTCCACACAGAAAGGCCCTTGCCAGCCACGGGGCTCAAACCCGGACCTTCTTGCTGTGAGGCGACAGCGCTAACCACTACATCACCGTGCCGCCCATCAGAGGGTCTACCATTGGCAATTTATAATAGTCATTATTGACATTAACATTGACTTTAGGCATATTAAAGTTTGGTCTATAGTCACTGGATTTATCTAGATCTGTTATTATTAATAAGATTTAATTGACACGAAATGTGATGAATCATTCATTCATATATAAAAACTCGCCTTCGTGCCTACGGCACTCAAACTTGTCTCCCTCCAAGCTACTCGCAGAGAGAGAGAATCTCCCTCTTTGCAGTTTCCCAAGTTGGAGCCTCTGATATTAGTCGTTACAAAAAAAAAAAAAAAAAACACACACACACACATTGTGTCAATGTTGTGTGTTTCAGGCTGCCATGTGCTACGTCCACATCTCTGCCCTCATAGCAGAGTCACTGAAGAGGAGAGGTGAGTGCCCCCTGCTGGCCACAAACCTCTATGCACTGCCTGTTGCACTTTGCATGCGCGGCATTCTGTTGTGTTTTGTTCTTCAGAGCAGTAAACATGGTGAACTTCTGTGGCATGCCTTATCACCAGATGCTTTTTTCTCAGTATAATCAAACCACCATCTTCTCTTTCCCTCTGCTTCTCTTTTACATAAAATACTACATTCTGTTCTAGTGACTGTCGCCTGGGAAAAGGATCACACTTTCACGTCTTCCTTAGACCTTGTAGCTGTAATGAGGCCTCGGTGTTCATCTGGCTTTTGTAGCTTCCGTGCATGCTTCTGCTTTCTCTCCATTGTTGCTTGTAGAAGCATGCGCTACAATTCAGTAGCTAAGAGCCCGAGCAACAGAAGTGAACCCGTGTTAAACCTCCTGCCCCTTTGCAATCACAGGTTACTGGAAGCCTGAAAAGGCACGGATCTCAAGCGTGAGCACGGAGGAGGCCAATGTAATTAACTGTTGCCCTTTACTAACCCCCCAAGAAGGAGAAAGTGAGTGTTCCTCCACTTAAAATGTTTTAAAAACTCTCCACTCTAGTGGGTGCTGAATGTGCTGTATCTCCTTCTATCTAACTAAGATCTAACATATGATATGAAAGAGTGTGAACTTTTTTATATTTGATGGTGAGTCCTGAGGCTCGAAAGCTTATAAAAGGCTTGAAAACATTACGTCATGTTATGTTGAGGGTCACTGTACACATTCCAGTCTTCCAGACAGGTACGAAATACACTTACCGGACACTTTAATAGAAACTTGTTCTTGATTCTAAGATTCCTGTTCTTGGCTGGCAGGAGTAGAACCCAATGTGATCTTCTGCTGTTGCATGCTGAGATGCTTTTCTGCTCATCATGGTTGTAAAGAGTTGCTATGAGTTACTGTGTCCTTCCTGGCAGCTCGAACCAATCTGGCCATTTTCCTCTGAGCTCTCGAGAACCGTTGCTCACTCCATTCTGTGTAAACTCTCGAGGCTGTTGTGTGTGAAAATCCCAGGAGATCAGCAGTTTCTGAAATACTTAAACCAGTCCATCTGGCTCAAACCAACACCCAGGCCACAGTGAAAGTCACACTTTGAGATCACAGTTCTGATGTTTGAAGTGAACATTAACTGAAGCTCTTGATTTGTATCGGCATGATTCTGTGCATTGCGCTGCTGTCAAAGGATCAGCTGATTAGATAACTGCATAAAACAGCAGGTGGATGGGTGTTCCTAATAAAGTGTCCGGTGAGTGTCAGAGATTGAGTGTAAAGACAGGGGTTGATAGTCAGCTAATATTTGTAAAGATCCAGGTACATACAATTCAAATTTTGTTTATAAAGGTTTAGATAAGCAGCTAACATGACTGAATGGTGACAACAATTACGTTTTAAAGCTAGACTGACTTTCAGATTTTTCAAGTGGGTCCCCGACACCCAATTTTTTTTTTGTTTAGTGGACCAAAAGCTACTGAATTCGAATCACATACTTCCAATTTTATTTTTTATCTTTTAATAGAACAATTAATGAATTTAGGGCCCCATGGCCCTAAATTCTCCGCTATTTTTTCCTGCTTCACCATGACCTAATTCAAGATACTACATCATGCATCACATGGTGGGCTTTCCCCGTTCGCGCAAGGCATTGTGGGATACAAGTTTGAAACAGGAGAGAAACGTGGAGGACGTGAGTGTGCAAATGAAACGTGAAAGACTGACTACAGAAACGGAAAGCGAGAAGAAATATATGTTATTTACCAGCTGGGAGGTCCGTATCGTGAAATACCGTGACCGAGGTCTGAAAGTACTGGCTGAGGTCAGTATCCAAGGCCGAGGTCACGGTATTTCACCATATGGACCGACCTGAAGCTGGTAAATAACATTTTATTTTTTTCTTTACCAAATTCTAGCAGAAAACAGGAGCGCCTGAAAGGGAAAACCGAGCCGAGCTGCCATTTTGAATCCTCATTCACGGCTGTAATGCAAATTGCTTCATCCTCGGTATACAAGTGCACTTCCATGGCATGAAAAAAACTACATTTTGCCGCCTATGTAGTCCCCTATTTATACAAAATTGAGTCATTCAGGATTCAGCCATGTTTTTGCTCGGTGTTAACAAGTTAGAGGTTTTTAGCTTTCTCCTGAAATGTTTTCTTTTATTTCTTCTTCCTCAGGGTAGTAAAACTTGCTTTCGCTGTGAACACTGTCATTATCATTATCCATGATGTAAAATTAATGCTATTTTCCTGAGAAATGCTGGGAAAAATAAGATTTTTGATAATCTTATAAATAAATCTTATAAAAAAAAAGATAAATGTTGACAAAAAATGCTACTATGTTTTTTTGTTGTTGTGAACAAGCGAGTCGCCAGAGGTCCGTAACTGGGGTCCGTACCGTAGGATACGGACCCGCTCGCCAGCCAATCAGAGCGCAGGATTTGATGGAAACCACACTGCGAAAAAAATAAAAGATGTTATGTTGCGAAGGAAAGGAAACGCAGGACCAAACTAATAAATATCGGCGGTCAGCGAGCACCTCGGTGTGATCAGCTGTTCGTTTAGCGACAGAATGATGTAACTGTCAGTGCACGGTCAAAGGTAAACCTGCGCATGTGCACACACACGGACTTGCTCTGTCTGCTTGACTGCGCGAAGTGAGCAATTTCATGCACATTATTTGCTCAGGAATCCCCTCAAATTAAATAACTTCCCAGTCACAGAATGGCCTGATATTTTATCAGATATTATAGAAATAAACATGTATCCCAATGACCAAATTTCAGAGGGAACTAAATTTCACCGATTTCATGAAATTGAAAGGCCGTCTAGCTTTAATGCTTATTAATTAATGATCAGTTCATTGCCAGAAACAAGACAGTCAGAGAGTTCACAATGGTGCACAACGTTACCACTTTTGACTAGTGCCAAAGACTGAAATAGAGGTGCACATGTGACCATGTGTTATTCCCAATCCTGCCTGTAACTCCTGCAGTTATTATTTTTGTTGTATTTGCTGATGATATTTTAATCAAATTTAATTGATTCTGGTTCCAAAATGTAAACAAATGAGGAAACTGAAAAAGAGTAACGCTGACCAGGTTAAAGCAGTTACTGAAGATGAATGAATGAGGTACATGTCCAACCTGTACATGTCTTTTTCCTTCAACTTCATATCTGATGGTCTGTATTAAAATAAAAACCAACCACAACTTATTCCCAATGCACACCTCTACTCTGAATAATCTGTTTTGGAGATCAAGCAGGAAGAATATACACATACCTCTCTTTCCATTCATCATGTCATGTCCAGGGCTTTGAACCGGTTCAAGGAACGAAAACGAAAACCGGGAACTTTTTCTATTTCACATGGAACAGAAATGAAACCAGAAACTTTATTATTTTTTATGTTCCGGAACAGAAACGCTTATTAAAAATAATGGTAACCGGTTAATACCGGTTTTTATTTCGTTCCTCAAAGTTTCCGTAGCCTACAAATAAAAAAGCCATTCTTCTCCTGCGCAAGTTTCTATGACCCGCTGGGGTTCACTTCCTGTGTGACGTTCGCTGACTGAATGGAGAGAGCGGGAAGGTAGACTACTATCACGTCTCCATTACTGAGCGTCTAAGCAAAGAAGAGCCTGAACGATGCAACCTCCCTATTGGCTGTTTGTAAAAATGTATCAGTTGTTGCCCTTCCCACGGGAATCATCGCGGGCTCGAGAGACGAGACCTGACGAGTTAGTTCGTTGGTAGCAAAACAAAATGTCTGGACACAAATCGGGTTTTCAGAAAAGGAAAGAAAATAAAAGCAGGGTCAAAAATACAAAAAAGGAGGCAGAAAATGCAAAACGAGTTTTAAGGTAGGACAAATGATTACTTTTCTGAGGCAGCCCGCCGTGGCTGCCTGCAGGCTTATTTATTATAGCCCATTTAGTTAAAATAGTTGATATAAAATGTTTATAGTTATAGTTATGTGATGGTTGTCCTGATTTAGACTGGTGTTTTTTTTTTTTTGTTTTTTTTTGGGGGGGGGGTTTGCGCGATGTTGCACCCGCGTCCAGATTAGGGCAGAACCGGCCCTGGCTACATTTCAGGTGTAGTTTGTTTTATGTATGTATGTACTTGCATAGATGTGTACTTGGTCTTCCAATATGGCGCCTGACAAAATCTCGCGGCGCAGTGACGTCATGCGGTAGCCCTCTATAGGGCCTGACTAGCCTTTGGTAACACACTAAACAAATTATCTTTCATTTTTGGCACTTTTTCTGTTTGTGTAGATGGGAAGACATACTGAGAATCCAAATCGCCAACATTTGAAATAATAATTGTTTTGAATTATTTCTTGTCTTATTTAATGAAGGTTGTAATAGAATTAGCCTACATTTGGCTTAAGCTGGATGAGACAGAGACATAACTTTATAGCCATTAGCTGACAGGGAACGTAATTAACCGTTCCGGGAACGAAATTTTTTTGTTCTAACCGGTTCGGGAACGTCTATTTAATGGTGGAACCCAAAACCGGAAACGTTAAAATTCCGTTTCTGTTCGGAACGAACCAATAGGAAAAAAATTCTGGTTCAAAGCCCTGGTCATGTCATCACTTCACTAATCAGACCAGAAAGTGGAAATGAGGTTACAAGTTGACCTCTCTTGCTTCCTCTGTGGCCAGCTTCTGGTCCAATGAGCTTCTTGCAGTGAAAGCTGAAACAAAGAACTTGTTACAGAAGTCAAGCTGATCCATGGGTAGAAAACCAGACATGGGGAGAACATGCAAACTCCACACAGAAAGGCCCCCTTCGGCTGCTGAGCTTGAACCTAGAACCTTCTTGCTGTGAGGCAACAGTGCTAACAGAGTCATTCCATGATGGTCTTTTTTTTTTTTTTCTTTTCCATATATTGATCAGTTCTACTGCAGTATTCTTAGCGCTTACATCAATCCACTGATACTTTGGTGCCGAGTCCACATCCGAACTACACTAAGTAACTTTAAAAACGCACATTAATAAAACTTGCTGAATTCGTGTTGAGTTTATCTCAAGAAGAAAAGAAATATATCACAATGGAAAAATAACTTCGTTCCACCCGAATAAGTTCCAAATCTGTGCTCAAATCAGAATTTAAGGGAGTTGTACTCAATAACGTACAATATGACTCGGGTAGTCAATGACATGGACAGGCTTTCATTTTCAAACAAATTTTGCATACACTGTACACACACAATCTTGCCTATAAATACCCGGGGGAAATGATGGGAAAATTGTCATTATTGAAGATGCCACGCCTAAGCCAAAATCAACGTGAACAGGCCATCGGGATGTTGCGTGCCGGAAGTACACAGACAGAGGTCGCCCGGCACTTCGGTGTTCATCATTCGACCATTTCCCGTTTGAGTCAGCGTTACAGACAGACAGGGAGCACCAGGGATCGTCCACGCCCTGGTCAGCCTCGAGTCACGACGCCAGTTCAGGATCAGCACACCAGGCTAGCTCACCTCCGTGACAGATTCCTGACACCCTCAGTCACTGCTGCTGAGACCCCTGGACGACACAGACCCAGAATCTCCAGCATGACGGTCCGAACATGGACCAACTGTCACTTTGAATTTTTTTATTGTGAATTAATTCTTGAGTTTGACAATAAATGTCCTTTATCGATGTTTCAAGATGTGTGTGCATTACATACAATATCATAAATTTCAAATATATGAATGGATCTAAAGTGATATCGTGTTGAATTCCATTGTGCGTTTTTAAAGTTACTTAGTATATATTTGACCGGTAGACTCTTGCTATTTCATCTGCACAATGTTGAGTTTGCTGTGTACAATAAAAGAGTACTTTTGTGAAATAGTGAATGTGAATGAAACTGTGTCGGCTGAACAAGTGTGCGAACCCTGACTGCATGCTAATCACAAATGCACCAACTGTGCTATTATACAGAGTTTTAAGAACTTGGAAATGCTTGAACATGCGTAGACGGATGGATAGAGTCATGCCTGAAGAAATGTGTATAAATAAGCAGATGGTCATGAACAGATACTGAAGTAACTAACCCTTTGCTCTTGCTTTCTCTGTTTAATGTGTGTGTTCTCTGGTTGCGAACTGAAGCCTCATTCAGTATGGGCTGGCCTGCCTTTATGAACATCTCCCCCAACGTGCAGGAGGAAGGAGCCATGAAGGAGGACACTGGCACCCAGGATACACCTTACACTGAGGTACTGAACAAACCACATTACATTGCGGTACATTAGTAGACGCTCTTATCCAGAGCGACTTGCAACATTTCCAGAGCAGCCTGGGTAGCAGTCGGGATTAGGTGCCTTGCTCCAGGGCACTTCAGCCATTCCTGTTGGTCCAGGGAATTGAACCAGTAACCTTTTGGTCCCAAAGTTGCTTCTCTAGCCATTTAACCATAGCTTTTTCTAAAAAACCAAAAAAACTGTTTTTCAGGAGGACTGCAATTCAATGGTATTTACAGTTATTGATGATTTTTTTGGGTGTGTTTCATAGGACACACTGGTGGAGCAGCTCGAGCTGTGTGTGGATTATCTGTGGAAGTCTGAAAGGCACGAGCTCATAGCGGATATCAATAAGCCCGTCATCGCCGTCTTTGAGAAGAGACGAGATTTCAAGGTGAGTCTTCGACTTCTAGGTGAGTGTCTTACTGAGAATTGAGTCCTTTTAAAATGAACTTGTGTGTTTGTGTGTGTGCGCGCATTTTTGCAGAGGTTGTCAGAACTGTACTACGACATTCACCGCTCGTATCTGAAAGTGAACGAGGTTGTGAACTCAGAGAAGCGGCTGTTTGGTCGATACTACCGTGTGGCTTTCTATGGACAGGTAAGTCACGTGAAGGACAAGGATCAGATTTGCAGCGCTGTTCATGCCTCCAGTCTGAAAAAGGCAAACTCCTTTTGGACAAACGCTGGTTGATTTTACTGAACAGAAACGACGAACCCTTAAATGCATAGCAAATAATCTCATCTCATCTCATCTCATTATCTCTAGCCGCTTTATCCTTCTACAGGGTCGCAGGCAAGCTGGAGCCTATCCCAGCTGACTACGGGCGAAAGGCGGGGTACACCCTGGACAAGTCGCCAGGTCATCACAGGGCTGACACATAGACACAGACAACCATTCACACTCACATTCACACCTACGGTCAATTTAGAGTCACCAGTTAACCTAACCTGCATGTCTTTGGACTGTGGGGGAAACCGGAGCACCCGGAGGAAACCCACGCAGACACGGGGAGAACATGCAAACTCCACACAGAAAGGCCCTCGCCGGCCCCGGGGCTCGAACCCAGGACCTTCTTGCTGTGAGGCGACAGCGCTAACCACTACACCACCGTGCCGCCCATAGCAAATAATAAAAATAATAATGCGCTTGTTATTATTATTAACCTTTATTTAACCAGGAAAGACTCACTGAGATTAAAAATCTCTTTTACAAGAGCGTCCTGGCCAAGACAGGCAGCAGCACAGTTAACAAAACATAGAGGCAGTACATCATCCATACACACAACATTAAATAATTTACAGAATAAATTACACAATAAAAAGAATTGAAAAGTGATCGACAGAAGTTCATGAAAAATAGTATTCCAAAAAAGTCAGGCTACAGGTGGATGTTTCTGTCTGCAGATCATTTAAAAATCACTTTAAATACGTGTAATGGGACCAGTTCCTTAAGTTTCAAGTCAATTTGTAACTGGTTCCAAACAAAAAAATTAAATGCATTTTTCCCTAATTCAGTACGGACCTTTGGAACAGAAAGTTAAAACAGATCCTGCGAACGAAGACTGTAACCGCCCACACTTTTTTGGCAAATATACACTTGAAGATACAGTCGAAGTAGACCTAAAATACACTTATATACAGGCTTGTAGTACTCGAGGCCGACTCGTGCCCTAATTTTAAGGACTCGTGACTTGAGCACTGATGATTCGGACTCGTGCATTAACCGCATTCGGACTCGTAAATTGGAGACGAGGACTCTGATTTTTTCTTTATTTTTTGTAACATGCCATAATAATTTTGCATAAGATATTTATATCTACATTAATTTTTATACTAATTTCGCGCAAGAATGTCACACCTGCGCGCCTTGGCGTGTGCATCATATAGACTCTCCGGACAGCGCGTGCGCCAAGCGGACTCTCGCACGTGCGCCGTAAACAACTCACACTTGCACAGGATTAAGACGCAATCAGCTATATAAAAACTGTGAAAACACACTTACTTTGCGAAGTATTGAGTTGCGTTGCTGACACATTACCAAGCTTTATTTCCTGTTCCCTGATTTCCCGTTTCTCGTCTTTGATTCTGCCGAGTCTACGATAGCCTGTTTGTGTCTCGCTCAACCTATTGCCTGTTTCACCGTTTTACGATTTTGCCTGCCGTTCTGGATTGTTTACCTGTCTTCACTTGTATTCATAAACACACCTTCTGCAATTACATCCATCTCCCAAGCATCTTTGACAGAATACTTCACACTCCCTGATAAAGAGAAGCACATTCACCTGTTCATATGCCATGTTCAGGAACAAACTAATGTTAATGGTGC
This sequence comes from Neoarius graeffei, assembly GCF_027579695.1. Taxonomy (NCBI): domain Eukaryota; kingdom Metazoa; phylum Chordata; class Actinopteri; order Siluriformes; family Ariidae; genus Neoarius; species Neoarius graeffei. The sequence continues at coordinate 14,221,621 of NC_083591.1, read as the reverse complement.
TAAAACAGCCACCGTCAAATGGTGCAGTTGGAGTTTTGTTCTCGGACTCGACTCGAATTTTTTTTTTAAATGACTTGGACTTGAACACTGAGGACTCGAGACTGGACTCGGACTCAAGGTTTAGTGACTCGACTATAATGCTTATATACGTGAACATGCCAATGTTTGAGTCTCCATGTGGACAGGGCAGACCAACCAACATAAGCGTTCAGCAAACAATGATGAGTCAAAGCTTTGAAATTTGTGATAAACCTTAGTGCTCTATGGTAAACTGTATCGAGAGCATGTAAACTCTGAGAGGATGCATGCATATACAGTAGATCACATCCCCATAATCCAACCCAGACATAAAAGTGGCAGCAACACGCCTCTTTCTGACCTCAAAGGAAAGGCAGGACTTGATTCTGAAACAAAACCCGAATTTTAATTTTAGTCTTTTTACCAACTGCTGAATATGATACGCAGAGGAAAGAGTCTCATCACTCCAAATACCGAGATATTTGTATTGGGATACAGATTATTTGATCTGAGAACCCTGTAAAGTGATGATTTGTGGCAGGTTTTGAGATGCTGATTTTGCATGTTTGCATGAAATTCATGTAATGATGTAGTTTTCAACCATGCTCCTTCAAATATCTGTAACTTATTCTCTTTTGTTGATTCAGTTCATTCCTATAACACAAGGTCATCAACCTTTTAAAAATCTCTATTTTCAATATTCAAGAACAGACATCCAAAAACATTTTTTCTCGCATTGGTGTTCGCATACAGAACAGAGTACCTGACCATATTAGAACACAATCTAAAAATAATTTTTGCAGATATATTGGGCAACTTCACTTAAGTTGCATAACCAAGTCAGGATACGAAGTTGACCTTGGTAACCTGTTTTAGTTCTTAATAATAGAAATATTTTAAAAGTAGACAGCCTTTCGATTTCATAAAATCGGTGAAATTTAGCTCCCTCTGAAATTTGGTCATTGTGATATACAGTGGGGAAAACAAGTATTTGATCCCTTGCTGATTTTGTTGGTTTACCCACTAAGAAAGACTTGATCAGTCTGTAATTTTAATGGTAGGTGTATTCTAACATGTGGAGACAGAATATCAAAAAGAAAATCCAGAAAATAACTTTTAAATATCTATATTAATTTATTTGTATTTTATTGAGAAAAAGAAGTATTTGATCCCCTAGTAACCATCAAGGGTTCTTGTTAATACAGACAAGTTAGACTCTCCAAATTACCTTGTCACCTAAATTGAAGACACCTGATATCACTAATGACTTGTATAAAAGCCACCTGGCCACAGAATCAATCAGTTTGTCAGACTCCAAACTCTCCAACATGGGAAAGACTAAAGAGCTTTCTGTGGATTTAAGGGAGAAGATTGTAGACCTGCATAAGATCGGTATGGGTTACAAAACCATTAGCAAGAAGCTGGGCGTTAAGGTGACAACTGTTGGTGCAATTGTGCGCAAGTACAAGACTCACAACATGATCATCAATCGACCTAGGTCTGGGGCTCCAAACAAGATCTCACCTCGTGGGGTTTCCAGGATCATGAGAACGGTGAGAAATAGACCTAATACAACACGGGCAGAGTTAGTGGATGATCTTAAAGCAGCTGGGATCACAGTCACCAAGCAAACAGTTGGTAACACTTTACACCGCAATGGTCTAACATCTTGCAGTGCTCGCAAAGTACCCCTGCTTAAGAAAGCACATGTGCAGGCCCGCCTGAACTTTGCCAATGAACATCTGAATGACTTGGAGAGTGACTGGGAGAAGGTGTTATGGTCAGATGAGACCAAAATTGAGCTCTTTGGCATCAATTCAACCCGTCGTGTCTGGAGGGAGAGACATGCTGCTTATGACCCCAAGAACACCATCCCCACTGTCAAGCATGGAGGTGGTAACATTATGCTTTGGGGGTGTTTTTCTGCACAGGGCTACTTCACCGTATCAATGGGAGGATGGACGGAGCCATGTACCGTAAAATCCTAAGTGAAAACCTCCTTCCCTCTGCCAGGAAGCTTAAAATGGGTCGTGGATGGGTCTTCCAGCAGGATAATGACCCAAAGCATACAGCCAAGGCAACCAAGGAATGGCTGAAGAAGAAACATATCAAGGTCATGGAGTGGCCCAGCCAGTCTCCGGACCTGAATCCTATAGAAAATCTATGGAGAGAGCTGAAGCTCAGAGTTGCCAAGCGACAACCACGGAATCTTGATGATTTAGAGGTCATTTGCAAAGAAGAGTGGACTAAAATTCCTCCTAATATGTGCAGAAACCTGGTCATCAACTACAAAAAACGTCTGACCTCTGTGCTTGCTAATAAGGGGTTTGCCACAAAGTACTAAGTCCTTTTGGCAAGAGGGTTCAAATACTTATTTTCCTCAATAAAATGCAAATAAATTAATACAAATTCTTTAAAGTCGATTTCTTGATTTTCTTTGTGATATTCTGTCTCAGCATGTTAGACTACACCTACCATTAATATTACAGACTGATCGAGTCTTTATTAGTGGCCAAACCAACAAAATCAGCAAGGGATCAAATACTTGTTTTCCCCACTGTATGTATATGGGAAGTTATTTAATTTGAAGAGATTCCCTAGTAAATAATGTGCATGAAACCGCTCGCTTCATGCAGTCAAGCAGACAGAGGAAGTCCATGTGCGCGCGCGCACGCTTACCTGAGTCATCATCGTCTTCTTCTTCATCTTTTGGGTTTTACAGCGGTTAGCATCCACAGTGTTGCATTACTACCATCTACAGGTTTACCTTTGACCGTGCACTGACAGTTACATCATCTCGTCGCTAAACGAACAGCTGATCACACCGAGGTGCTCTCTGACCACTGATATTTATTAGTTTGGTCCTGTGTTTCCTTTCCTTCACAACATAATCTTTTCTTCTCGCTTTCCATTACTGTAGTCGGTCTTTCACGTTTCATTCGCACACTCACGTCGGCCATTTTTCTCTCCTGTTTCAAATTTGTATCCCACAATGCCTTGCACAAACGGGGAAAGCCCACCACATCATGCATGATGATGCATCTTGTATTGGGTCATGGTGAAGCAGGAAAATATAGCAGAGAATTTAGGGCCACGTGGCCCTAAATTCATTAATTGTTCTATTTAAAAAATAAAATAAAATAAAATTAGAAGTCTGTAATTCAAATTCAGTAGCTTTTGGTCCACTAAACAAAAATAATTGGGTGTCGGGAAAAATTGTTTTTCTGACCTAAACGTGAAAAATCTGAAAGGCAGTCTAGGGTTTTAAATCTTTGTCTTATACATATTTATAGATCTAGATTTTGTCAAAATCTATATCTTGTTGGAAAATCTGTCTTGTACAATAAAATCTGTTTTGTTTTGTAAAAAAATGTATTTTTAAAGAAACGCAAAGAGAGAGTTTGTCTTCTTGTAAAGGAAAAAAAAGGAAAAATCAGTCTTGTAAAAATTTCTTCTTGAAGCTTTGTTTTAGATATTATATTTAGACATTTGTATTTACAAACCGGCCTAGACTAGCTATTTAGCTATATGCGGGTGCGTAATTTATTGTACTTATTTAGCTAAAACTTGAATGTACTTCATAGTAGAGGACCTGGGTTGGATATGTGTGCACATAATTTAGGAGAGGATAACTTAACTGTTATAGGCTAATTTGAACCCAAGGAACAATTTGGGATGTGTGCCAAAATCGCTATCGGGGGTGAACAGGCCGAAAATTACCAATCCAAGATGGCTGCCGGTAGCCATGTTGAAAATATCAGTTTTTGAACCACTCACCACAGAAGTATGTGCAATACCTCATTTTATGGGTTTTTGGGAATGGGGAATCCATTAGTGACATCATTTTCATGATTGAAGGAAAAGGGAACAAGCTATGGTCAAGGGCAAGTTAAAAAAAACACCAAAAATTGGCCAAAATTGTAGCTTCACAGAAAACATGAGAAAAACAGAATAACCCTACGTCAAACATGAAATCATGGAATTGGGAGACCTATGCACATAATTTAGGAGAGTATAAGAAGACAAGCATTTGATTAATATCAAGAAATTGTATTTTCAATCATACTATTATGATCAATGGAATGTTAACTTAAAGTGAAAAATCCAAAGCAAAACTTATTACTTTAGTAGGCAGCAATATATTGAGAGCCTAAATGTTTAACAGCCAACAATACGACTTTTAACATCACATTATTACTGTTTATGTGTCACATAAACCAGGGTCAGGAACATGAAGAGTAACACAATACTGTAATCCCGTAATACCGGCGGCCATCTTGGACTGGTAATTTTCAGGCTGTTTGCCCCCAATAGCGATTTTGGCACACATCCCAAGTTATTCCTTGGGTTCAAACTAGCCTATAACAGTTGAGTTATCCTCTCCTAAATTATGTGCACACATATCCAACCCAGGTCCTAGACTATCAACTTGAACATGTGAAAACAAAAAGAGTTTAGTTTTATCTGCATTTAAGACAAGTTTTAAATCATAAAAGATTATTTTGAACAGCATTGAAAGCTAGCTGGATTTGAACAAGAGCCTGGGATGGTGTGGATGCGGAACTGTACAGTATAGTACCGTGTCATCTGCATAAAAGTGAAAATTTGCATTGGAAACATTTTGATTAATATTATTGATGTAGAGAATGAATAGGAGTGGTCCCAGGACCGACCCCTGTGGCACGCCTTCGGTTATCATGAGAGAATCGGATGTAAAACCTTCCGTCTGTACGCACTCAGTCCGATCAGAGAGATAGTTATGGTATCTTAACTGCATCATTGTATATTCTTCATTGTCGGTTTTGAGGATGATCTCATAGGATCATCTCTCACACTGTTTTCTATAAATCCTTCATTTGCTCTCTTCTTCCTTTCGGTTTTCTGTGTCAGGCAGTGGTAAGTTTGCTTTGTTTCGTTCACTTTCTGACATTTTCTTCCCGTTTCCTGCTCTAAACAACATAACCGTACCTCTTTCTCCTACGCAGCTAATATTTGAACATGTTTTTTGACATGCATACATATTTATGTATGGTATGTAACACCTTATTGTGTGATATTCCTCCCATAAGTCACCCTTATGTCTATGCCTAACTCTGAGTATGTGGAATATGGAGGTATAATGACATTTTTTTTAGACCAAAGAAAGGTTAAACAGAGGTATTTAAGTGTTTGGATGGTGTAATCCATGCCGTTTCAATCATTACAGCCGAACTAATAGCGATTAACTTTTGGGTCATGTGAGAGACGAGTGCTTTTATGCTTTCATCAACGTAATCTCATGTTCCAGCCATGGCAACGAAGCATAATGCAAGATAGCCAGTTATTAACATTGCTGCCACATGAGGACAGTGTTTGCCAAGGTTTAAAAAAAAAGATCTTTTGACTAACAGTGGCCTGTCTAATAGGGATTCTTCGAAGAAGAGGAGAGTAAGGAGTTTATCTACAAAGAGCCGAAGCTCACAGGCCTTTCGGAGATTTCTCAGAGGCTCCTCAAACTCTACTCTGACAAGTTTGGAGCGGATAACGTTAAAATGATCCAGGACTCCAACAAGGTGTCGTCTTCTGCTTCTCCCCTCACTTATGTTTATTTTTGTATCTCTGAACTCTTCTTAAAATTAACGGTTGCTTCTAAAACACTGTCTTTAATGCCATTGTCTTTAATGTCTGGGTCCAGGTGAACCCCAAAGACCTGGATCCTAAATTCGCCTACATTCAGGTCACATATGTGGTGCCATACTTTGATGAGAAGGAGCAACAGGAAAAGAAGACCGATTTCGAGAGGAATCACAACATCAATCGCTTCGTCTTCGAGACACCCTTTACTCTTTCAGGCAAGAAGCATGGCGACGTGGAGGAACAGTGCAAGAGGCGCACCATCCTGACCAGTGAGTTGGACGACATTTCATCACTATATCCACTGTTTTTATATGAAAATAGACGCTACTGAAATTGCATTACAGTAAAGCAGCTATTTGTAAGATTTAGAGCTTTGTGCCGAAAACAGACAAGTCTTCCCCTTCCACCTAACTGATCCCACCATTCTGTTGAAACTGTTTGTCCCTTATGGGTATCTTATTAAGAGAAAGGGTCAGACGTGAGTAGGTCTGTTCTGGCTGGGGAAGAAAAATGTAAAAAGAAGTCTGAAACGTAGACAATTTTCTGATCCATTGTATGGCATAGAAGCAAAAAAAAAAAGGTATATTTAAATAATACTGGCTGGCTTTGAGTGGTATATCAGGTATATTCCTTTCAGCTAGCAAGATACTGAACAAGTTGAAGACGAGAAAAAAGCCAGCCAATATTATTATTATTATTATTATTATTATAGATACACACTCTCTTTTCCAGTTTTTCGATGTCCGTTGGTATGTTTTTCTCTTGTAATCAGAGGGGAACCATCAGGGCCTTTTAGTCCTTCAGAGAAGGCCCAAACATATCAGCATTTCAAATGTTATATTTAATTGCTTTCAGTCTATCATAATTTCATTATAATTATTCTCTTCTTATTTGGCCTCATTGTCTATCAAATTTGCTTCAGAAATGAAAGGGTTACTGTCCAGAAAACATTAAAATCCAATGAGATTTGTTTTGTTTGTTGTCTCTAAGCAGAGAAGAGTTTAGAGCTGGCTCACTCATTGGTTAGGACTTCATTGCTGGGACAGAAGGCCATGGCAGTGTATGTTTATGTAGGAAGTGACCGATGAATCAACCAATCAGATTTTGATTTATAGTGGGAGGGACCAAAAATGTATCACCCTTGGCCTCTTGAAGGTCATTGCAAGCTTAACCGTGAGTCGGTGCCATCAGCGCAGCAGTGAAGTCACCTTCCAGCTGGTGCCGCGTTCATCAGTAGTGTTAGCGAATGCTAATAAAGCAGTCAAGTCAATGCTTTCGACAGCACAGGCTAACGACCGAGAAACTAATGCCGCTTTTCCACTACCAACGCGGCTGAGTTGGGCTGAGCCGTGCGGTGCTGAGTTGGGCTGAGTCGAGCTGAGCGGGGCTGTTGGAGTTGCATTTCGACTACAACCGTGCTGAACCGTGCTGGCTGGAAGTGGGTGGACACATTGGGTGGAGTTAGCGAAAGTGGGTGGACGTCACGTGATGTCGTTAGACGGCGCAAACAGTGACATCAGTGACCTTTTAAGCGGTAGTCTCACGACCCGGATAGTAAACAAACATGGAGGACATGGAGTCGTTAGTGTTGCTGGTTTTGGTGCTGTGGCTTGTTGTCACCGACAACGCCAACAGATACTGGCAAGAGCGTATAGATGAGGCGAGGCGCATAAGGCTTCAGAAATTCTCGTAATTCTCCTTCTTCCGGGTTTACGGTGTTTACAGATCCCAGTGTGCTCGCGGGGCGTGTGTGGGCATGTGAGGACACTCCTCCTCACCAATCAGTGCACAGGGGAGTGTCTCCTCACGCCCCCAGCCCCACTCGGCTCGGTTTGGCTCGCTTCAGCCCTACTCCAAAACCGTGCGAGTTTTGGGTGCTGAGTAGGGCTGAAGCGAGCTGAGTCGTGCTGTTCTGAGGTAGTCGAAACGCGAGCCGTGTCGGGCTGAAGTGAGCTGAAGTGAGCTGAAAAAGGGTAGTGGAAAAGGGCCATAAGATTTCTGTCTCCAGACTCTTCTTCCACGTACGCTCGCTACAGTATTTTTCACTCAGACTTAAGTATTCATTTCCCTGAGTAATTTACTTAGTCACTTTTAAAATCAACATCAGCAACTACACACAACGGCGCAACCTAGCAGCCTGCCGCTAATCCCTTGCAAAATCCTTTGCCCTGTTGCTTTTTTGGTGTGTCTGGCTAAGTTTTGGCCGAAATGAAGTCCCAGCTCTAATAGTAACGGTTTGGCACCGCTTGTAAATACGTGTGAAGAATATCTAATGAAGTTTTGGTAGCCTTTCAGGTGTTCAACGCATCTTTCTCTTTCCCGGTGAACAAATAAATGTTTGTGCATGCACAGCAGAAAACTTTCTGATTGAATATTCGCATCAGCTCTGATGTGCGATGTCATGTTGTCTTGATAACCATGCAATATCGTAAACCATATTCAACGCTCATTCTCCACTGGGCAGAGTGACGTAATACACAAAGGATAAGCGATATGCTAACAATATTGCATGCTATCAAACTGAATGAAACCTGCTAGAAGGGAATAGAACACGTTTTTATTCCATCGAAAAAGTGTCCTGTACGTATAATAATATGTATTATTTATTTTCTCCACTTCTAAAAAAATTCCGAAATTATTTTTACATTGCTAATTAATGGATGATTGTTCATTGGTGAATAGCGAGCTCCATGTTCCCGTACCTGAAGAAGCGGATCCAGGTGGTGAAGCAGCATAGCACAGAGATGAACCCCATCGAGGTGGCCATCGATGAGATGAGCCGCAAAGTGTCTGAACTCAACCAGCTCTGCAAGATGGACGAGGTGGACATGATCCGGCTGCAGCTCAAGCTTCAGGGCAGTGTCAGTGTGAAGGTACACACAAGCATCTACACGCGCACACATACACACACATGAGGATGCATCTTGAAGATACAACTGCAGCAGAAGATTTTTACGTCATACCTTACTTACTTCAGCACCTTGTTCTTACCAAAACAATATAGCAATGGGGTGAGTATATTTTACACCAAAGGATTATATCAGAAAGATTATAGTCGCAAAGTATGCTTGTGCCTGCCCTAATTCCTTCCTGAAATGAATAATAAACACCAATCAGAAATGAGATTTTAACAGTGTTGTGTTACAAGTCTTTTTAACTTTTTCTGCAGGTAAACGCAGGACCAATGGCTTACGCTCGAGCATTTTTGGAGGAGAAAAATGCAAAGAAATATCCAGACAACCAGGTCAAGTTGCTCAAAGAGATCTTCAGGTACCATTGAATATTTACAACAAACTTTGACGCTGCTCTCCACGCTACTGATGTTTAGTATTTGATGCTTGAACTTGATGTTTAGGGGCTGAAGACACCAAGTGATGAAGCGTTTCAGGTGGTATTTTGCCCCTTTCTTCCTGCAAACAGGTCTTAAGGTGTGCAACAGTACGGCGGCATCATGGTCATATTTTTCATTTCAAAAGTCACCACACATTCTCTGTCGGGAACAGTGGGGACAGGCACCCTCTTCTTCCACAGCCATGCCTTTGTAATGTGTGCAGAATGTAGTTTCAACAGAATTGTCTTGTTGAAATATCCCTGGAAAAGATGTCGTCTTGAAGAAGGCAGCATATGTTGCTCCAAAATCTGTGTACTTTTCTGCATTAATGCTCCATCACAGAAGTGTAAGTGACCTTTGCCAAGGGCACTGACACAACCCCATAGCATGACAGACCCTGGCTTTTGGACTTGTTTCAGGTAACAGCTACTACCAGGTCCTCGGCCCATCTTTGCTCCTTAAAGCCTAAAGGCCAATCTATGCTGACAACCCAGTCCTCACAGATGGCATCTGCGAAGCCCCCCCCTTCGCAGACGCTCTGCGCGCACCTCCCAAAAATTGTGACCACCGCAGACAGCGTCGCAGACAAGAGGGCTCTGATTGGTCCACTCTACATCCGCTGTACATGCACTTCCGCTTCCCTACTTTCCCGGTTTGTTTTGTTTTCACGACCGCCATTTTTAAAAACACGAGCGAAGATGGAGCAGCACGAAGAGCGGTTGATCGAGGAAGTGAGGAAGTACGTACATCTATACGACTCCAGTTCTAGTCATTATAAGTAACCGGAGGATAAACACTCCACTAACCACACCCACCAGCTACTCCTAGCGATTTCGCGACTTCACGCCCCCTTGCGTTGTGGCGGTGAATAACATCGCGCACGCCTATTACTCCCCGCTCAACGATAAATTACAACTGTCTGCGAAAAGCTATCTGCGAAAGCCTTGTCACAAGAGCATGCAGAGGCCCTTATGATTAGTGTCCGAAATCACTCACTACTACCTACTCACTATCTAGGGAATTCTATTTAAAGGACGATATAGTGAGCTCATCTGTAAAATGTAAAAACACTTTTGGACACTAGTCCGTCGCGCCGGTATTTACGTCACACAATTAAAACGTGCCAGATCAGTCAACTGGTGGGTTTTCAAAATAATACATACATGCATGTGTTTTTGTGATAAATCCATATTATACTAAGCGTATTTCCCACATTAATCAATACAAAGTACCTGCATCTTTCAGTTCTTTTTAAATCAAGGCTGAATACTTTCTTTCTTCTTTGCCGCTGCCTTTTCTCATCTCATCTCATTATCTCTAGCCGCTTTATCCTGTTCTACAGGGTCGCAGGCAAGCTGGAGCCTATCCCAGCTGACTACGGGCGGAAGGCGGGGTACACCCTGGACAAGTCGCCAGGTCATCACAGGGCTGACACATAGACACAGACAACCATTCACACTCACATTCACACCTACGGTCAATTTAGAGTCACCAGTTAACCTAACCTGCATGTCTTTGGACTGTGGGGGAAACCGGAGCACCCGGAGGAAACCCACGCGGACACGGGGAGAACATGCAAACTCCGCACAGAAAGGCCCTCGCCGGCCACGGGGCTCGAACCCGGACCTTCTTGCTGTGAGGCGACAGCGCTAACCACTACACCACCGTGCCGCCGCCGCTGCCTTTTATTAAATCAAATTTGAGGCTTTTGTTTAAATCCTCGCTCCGCACTGTAACTTTTATTCTTGTATTTTCTCTGTCTTATTATTATTATCGGTCTCTGCCATTTTAGCTTTTTTCTATTCTACTTGAATGCAAAGTTTTCTATTGTACTTGAATGTCCGTTTTTAATGTTTCTTCTTCTGCCTGTTCACCCCAACATGCTTTTTTTTTTCTTTCAGCATGACGGTATATACAGTATTGCTTGGTTAGTGCCCATCGGTTGTCCACTACTTTTCCCAGTGCATTGTGGAATACTATGAATCCACTATATAGGGCGTAATAATTCTCACTATACATTCGGACTGCACTACAAAATGGCAAATACTGATACTGATACTGATTTTGTCCCAAATCATGATTACAATCACCCGTTGACATCAACTGTTTCAAATCACATCATTATTGAATTGTTTTACCTCATTACAAGCCCTAAATTGCCCCCGACTCTTTTTGGAATGTGTTATAGGACTGAAATGCAGGAATGGATGTACAGTACATTAACAAATGACATGAAGTTGACCAGAGAACGCATGAAGTATCTTAGGTTCATACTGTCTGCAGTGACATACATGCCAAAGTAAATTTAGAAGTCACGGCTTTCTTTTTTATTTGCATTTTTCCATATCATCCCACCTTCTCCTGATTTGGGGTTGTAATTAACCAAGGTGTTTGAGATGAAGATCGTCATGGATTAGAAATGCTGTCTACAAAAAGAAGCAACCATTCTTAGCTGATTGATTGGATTGTCTTTGGTGCAGGAGGGAGTTTATGTAATTTTGAATTATTGTGCGATTCCTTCTCTTGTACATCTTTCACACCTTTTAGTCCATTTGCCGAGTCTGAATCTGAATGAAATTGATACATTTGTTTGCTGTTTGGTTTGATTTCATTGGTTGAGAGGTGTGTAGGGCTGAAAATGTACTCGTAAATCTCTTTCAGCCAACTGGTCAGAAATTACACCAATGGAAACAAGCTTTTGCCAAGTGCGTGGAAAAAAATGCTTTGATAATTATATAAATAATATTTAACAAGTTGGTGAGGATATTCAGGATACGTGACATTTTTGCAGTTCTACAGCTCTGGCTTAGTTTGAACAAAAAAAAAAAAGAAAACTCTTAATCTTTTTTTTTTTTGGTTCACAACTGTAATTGCTATTTTCTCACCTACCCAAACAAACCGCACAGACAGGGCAAAGGTGATTCCATTCAAACAGACTAAACACTGCATTCTAAGACCCTTTTATATGTTTATAGAGGATTTCGACATGACGTCACAGGTGACGTGACGCCCCGGTGTCCGCCATTTTGAAGGTCAAGCTAGCTAATGTCAACAACAGTAGCTAGTATGTTACTGTAGCAATGTTTACGTTCAGTCATTTGGATGACTGTTAAAACCTTTCAGTCTCAAGTTTTTCCTTTACTGGATTTACTAGTTTACTGAGCTAGCACGCTCGGGCAGGCTGGGAGCGAGCGCACTAGCTCGGGCAGGCTGGCGCGCTCGCTCCCAGCCTGCCCAAGTGCGCTAGCTCAGTAAACTAGTAAATACAGTAAAGGAAAAACTTATAACGGGCCATGTCTCAACAGACTAAGAAGTTATTTCAATGACATTTAATAACATTTTGTTTATCCTGAGGACCGAAAGTAAATGAAAATGTGAACAAATCTTAGCTGTCAGTGAACAATCCTGGTGGAAGCAGGTAAACGTCGTTCTCCAAGCCTGCTAACCTCAATTTTTGCAAATTCCTCTCCCTCTGCTCGCCCTGTAAATGCCCTACGTCGCTGGATAGTGAAGGTGTTTTCTGCATCTCGCTCCTTTTTCTTTTATGTTTTTTCCCTGGTATTTCCCACACGCCTGACTGCAGGTCAGGAAGATCACCCGCGCTGCAAAGCCAGAAAAAGATAGCCTGGTAACGTGTACGGATCACGTACACCAGCATCATTGATTTTCTGGTGATATCGCTTCTTACTCGCGTCATCTAGGCCGGATAAAATACTCGACAATGAGACCGTCAAAATGGCGCCGGCTACTTGTTGACATGGCAACGGTCACGTGGGTCGAAAACCTCTATACCTGTTAAGGATAGTATTTCAGGACTGTGCTACAACATTATTTAAATCACTTCCAGCCAGGCTTGTAGTACTCAAGTCCAGGACTCGGACTCAAGTCCGACTCGTGTCCTAATTTTAAGGACTCGTGACTCGACTTGGACTTGAGCACTGATGATTCGGACTTGTGCATTAACTGCATTTGAACTCATAAATTGGAGACGAGGACTCTGATTTTTATGCCTCTGCCACCGTAAGGTGCAGGAGGCATTATGTTTTTGGGTTGTCCGTGTGTGCGTCCGTCCCAAAACCTTGTGAATGCGATATCTCAAAGGCTAATGAAAGGAATTTCACCAAACTTTCACCATTTGTGCGCTTTGGGACAAACATGAACTGATTAGATTTTGAGATCAAAAGGTCTAAGGTCAAGGTCACTGTGAGGTCAAATGTCTGTCTGAAAACCTTGTGAACACAATATCTCCAAGGCAGATGAAAGGAATTTCACCAAACTTTCACCATTTGTGCACTTGGGGACACAGATAAACTGATTAGATTTTGAGGTCAAAAGGTCTAAGGTCAAGGTCACTGTGAGGTCAGATGTCTGTCCGAAAACCTTGTGAACACAGTATCTCCAAGGCTACTACAAGTAATTTCACCAGGTCAAGATTACTGTGAGGTCAAATGTCCATCCCCAAATCACAACTTAATGAGGCGTGTAGTCTACCAGGTGGAGGCATCCCCATCGACGCCGTTGGCGTCGAGTTCTATCTAGTTTCTTTATTTTTTTGTAACGTGCCATAATAATTTGACATAAGATATTTATATCTACATTAATTTTTGTACTAATTTCATGCAAGAGTGTCACACCTGCGTGCCTCTTGCGCACGCACCGTAAATGACTCACACCTGCACAGGATTAAGGCCCAACCAGCACGCCTATTTAAGAACTGTGAAAACACACTTACTTTGCGAAGTATTGAGTTGCATTGCTGACACATTACCAAGCCTTATTTCCTTGTTTGGTTTCCTGATCCCTGATTTCCTCTTTTCTCGTCTTTGATTCTGCCAAGTCTACGATAGCCTGTTTGTGTTTCGCTCGACCTATTGCCTGTTTCACCGTTTTACGATTTTGCCTGCCGTTCTGGATTGTTTATCTGTCTTCATTTGTATTAATAAATGCACCTTCTGCACTTACATCCGTCTCCCAACCATCTCTGACAGAATACTTCACACTCCCTGATAAAGAGAAGCACATTCACCTGTTCATACGTCATGTTCAGGAACAAACTAATGTTAATGGTGCTAAAACAGCCACCGTCAAATGGTGCAGTTGGAGTCTTGTTCTCGGACTCGACTCAAATTTTTTTTTTTTAATGACTTGGACTTGACTCAGACTTGAACACTGGGGACTCGAGACTGGACTTGGACTCGAGGTTTAGCGACTACAACACTGCTTATATACAGGGATCCCAGACGTCCGCTATTTAGCGGAATTCCGCTATTTTTCTAGCCAAAGTGGTGGTGTTTTTTTTTTTTTTTAAATCTCTTGTATATCTGTTAAAAATATGTTTGTTTAAGTAAAATGACCAGCAGAATACGTTCTGATTTGGTTTGCTTGTTTAGCGATGTTTTTGTCAGCTTCGTTTGTTCTCGTTGACATTCGGGAACACTCGGAAGTTAAATTGATGTAAATACCGCGAGACTGTACGCGATAGAACGAGAAAACAATATGGCTGCACCCATTTGCTAGAAAATGTGTTTTAACTCCATTCGTGCTTTTGTTTCTAATGCATTGAACTTAATTCAATATGCAGGGCTGTGAAATTTCCACGGACTCTGTCGCGAAAAATATCTTCACAAAACGTCTATTTTTGCATTAAAAATCATTGGGGGGGGGGGGGGGGGGGTCTAGTCGGTTTTAATTGCCTTGCACGAGACCGGCGGCTCAATACAGTCGAACTCGCGGAGTTTTATGCCAGCTGAGCATGGAACACGTCTTGACTGCGACTCAGGAGCAGTGTTGCCAGATTGGGCGGTTTCAAGTGCATTTTGGTGGGTTTTGAACATATTTTGGGCTGGAAAACGTCAGTAGTATCTGGCAACACTGCTCAGGAGTGCATGACAGAGCTAAAAATAGCTATTGCGTGACCTGGCACCACGTACGTGAATTTTGTACTTACAGGGTGCAAGATCAGACATAGTTAAGATGCCATCAAAAAGGAAAGCTAAGGAGGTGTTTGAGAGAGATGCAAAGAGGGCTAGAAAAGAACACACAGACAGACTGAAGGAAAAGATGAAAAAGAACAAGTTTGCAAAACTGAAAGAGATGGTGTTAAAGAAAAGAAAATTAAAAGACTTTCATTAGATGCTGTTTGACAGACTATGAACATTTTGTAAATAGCTTTAATAGAGGAATGCAAATACTATAGAACTAATAACTAATAGCCTTACTGAAAGATGAATTGAAAGAAATAGCTGGGAGTGATGCAAAGAGGACTAGAAGGAGCCAGAAGTAAAAGAAAAGATGTAAATAATATATTAGATAAGAAACATTAGTTTTTTTAAACTTTTGCTCTGTAGACAAGAGACATTGTGACAGACTCTTGGAAAAAGCCAGGACATAATACAAGAATTAAGTGTAATTTGGAAGACAACAGGTATCTCTCACTTAAATATTGAGCATGATTTTTCACAAAGTCATTTTGAAAGGCCCATCAAAGTTTTCTTTTATTAACATTTCTTTAAATTGTTATTTACACATTTTTTTTACTTTTATTTTGATTAAGAGATAAAATACATAGGCACTTATTAGATATTTCAAGGTATTTTACATGGATCTTTCATTTTAAAAGAGAAAACTGTTGATAGGTATTTTATATGGCAAAATGAAGACCAAGACTAGTCAAATATTTACTTGTTGAGATCAATTTTTTACTTGCAGGAAATGCTCAGAATACACCATATAACACCTAAAATGGCTTGGTGTCTGTGGCCCTGCAGGCCCCAGAACCCCAGCTTATGCTGGGGGGCTGTGCCCCTCAGACCCCCCTTTTCCTCGGATTTCTTATTTACAATTTCACAGCCCTGAATATGTCGTGGAAAAAAGATATCGTCCATAAAAGAGATAGCGGAACAGTGTCCGGGTTAGAAGAAGTATATTCTTCAAAGCTACATTTTCATCTAATTTTTATAAAGAACAATTTTTTTTTTGCCACTTATGTCATTGATTACAAAATATGGCATCAAATAGATACACATTATTGTTAAATTCTGTTGCTTTTCTATGTTAAATCTATGTAAAAAATGTGTTCTATAGCATCTTTAAATGTTAAAATCTCAACAGCTTCAGGGGGCTTCACCCCCTGTACCCCCAGCAGGGGCGCTGCCCCTGCACCCCGCAAAGGGCTTGCAGCCCCCTTGACCCCTGCTGATAGTTTCTTACATTCCTCTATTTTTTTCAATTACTGCTGGGATCCCTGTATATATGAGAACATGCCATTGTTTGAGTCTCTGTGTGGACAGGGCAGACCAACCAGTCTGTGTCCTCTTGCAGGCAGTTTGCGGACGCATGTGGTCAGGCTCTGGACGTGAATGAGCGGCTGATAAAGGAAGACCAGTTGGAGTACCAGGAGGAAATGAGAGCTCACTACAGAGACATGCTGAACGAGCTCTCGGCCATTATGAACGAACAGGTCTGTGATCTTTCTTAGAAGCCGCTTATTCATTCAGGAGTTCACTTAGCTGATTATGCTAGTCTCTGTTTACTTGGCAGTATGGTGAAGTGTACACAAAACACATTATTGTGTCTGCTTTTTGTGCTTATTTATATGTTTTGTCTCTTTGGCATGTAAAGATCCCACATGGAAGACACTCGGTTATAGAACGACCCAACGCCTTCTGAACTGCCCCTGAGTGTCCAGGAAGATGATTTTTTTTTTTACCCCAGGAACCTCGTCAGTGTTACTCTCAGTATGAGCCTTGTGGACGCTGAGAGGAAATGAATGAACTGAAAAATAGAATCAGAAGAAATGTTCAGAAACGTGTAAAAGGTTACAGTCCTGTGGATGATACAGACCAGGCAGCTGCTCTGTTTTGGTTGTGAAGGACACAGTACGACTTTTTTCCTGTACTTCCTGTACTACAACACGTACATGCGCGCACACACAGACACACTCCTCTTATATACACTCAAATTCACATATGCCTTCTCTCCTAGACCCTGTTCCTCTAGAAAACAGTGACCTTAATTACCTTGAGGTGTGTTCAACTACACAAGACTTTCTTACAATCTTATTCGAGGGCTTTTACCGAATCACTGAATCACATTGTGAACATTTACTCGATAGACTATCGGCTGTTTTAGGATTTTAAGGCTATCATTATCCTCATGTTCCAGTGTTTCCCGGATAGTCTTGTCGAACACACCTCTAGTTTGTGTATGAATGTAGACATGCCTAAAATAGCAGCGTTGTATCCTAACATTCACAAATCTCGCAACTCTCACATTTTGGAAACAGAAATGTACTGTTTTATAACTTTTTATGACTGAAAATGTGTTATTATGTCATGTACTGTTTGAAATTTGTATATAAGAATTATTAATATTTAAAATGTTTTGTTTTATATATAAATATATAAAAAACTATATATGATCTTTTTGTTGTTTTGATAAATTAAAGAAAAGTGAAAGAATTTGGTTTTTATCTTTGTTGGAATAAATTATTGCGTTTACTGAGAAACTGTAAACCTCAAAACGAAATGATAAAGTTTTTATATATTCTTAAAATTATGGAAAAATTATGCTTTAGCAAACATTTGGATAGTTTAGATAACATTTGGATACGAGGCAACAAAGCTTTTCTCCCCTTATCAAAAAGAAGTATACTTCAAGTTCATTTTATTAAGTATACTTAAGTAAAGTTTTGTGTACCAAGTATACTGATATCAATGTTCTTACTATATACTTGTAAGTAAACTAATCTAATACTTCTTGGGACTAAACTGGCCCACTTTTAGTTTATAAAAATATACTTTAAGTCTAAGAGAAGTAAACTTTGAGTATACAACTAGTATTTTTTATTTTGTACTTCAAGTATACCACAAGTAAACTTGTATACTAATAGTTTACTAGTTCTATACTTGTAGTCCACTCTTTAGTTAACAAAAGCATACTTAACTGGAAATATACTATGAGTTTACTTGTTTTATACTTCTAGTCCACTTTTTAGTTTATAAAAGTATACTTGATAGCATATTGGAAATATACTATTAGTTACTGGCTATATACATCTAGTCCACTTTTTAGTTTTGAAGTATGCCGCAATTACTCTTCTAGGTATGCTATTAGTTTTCTAGCCCTAACCCTTACCTCATGCACACTACTAGTAGACAATTTAAAGGAGATATGCAGAACCTGTATTTTTAAATACATTTCTAAGTGGATAGTATCTCCATCCTTGACTCTTGTATGCTGCATACATAGGAATTTTAAAAAATATATTTTTGGGAGTTAAAAATCGACCACAAAGTTGGCATTCGAACTGCCCCGCCAAGCCAGCCAGCCCTGAGTGAGTGACGTCACAGTGGTAACCGGTTTTAAGGCCGAGGCCTTTGACAGCTATAGACCAAAGCCAGACTCGGCAGGCGAAAGTGGTTGCAATGGCCTCTTCAATAGACCAAAGCCAGACTCGGCAGGCGAGAGTGGTTGCAATGGCCTCTTCATTCGGATTTATTAGAGATTCTTTGGATTCCTCAGATAGTAATACATCTGACTGTGACAGTCCTGAAATTGGTGTGTGTGTACATGCTACTGCTATACACGTAGAACCGTATCAGTTCGAACCATCGGAAAGTGAATCCAATAGTAACACGTCGGCCATGGAGGCCCCCACTTTATGAAATAAAGCCAAAGAACAAAGCCGTCTAGAGAATCGGATGGAATTGAACTGACAGTCTCATGTGACTCTCATTAAAAGACTCTCATAGCCATTATAACTTATGCAATATACATGGACATGCATGCATTTTCACTGATAAAACGTAAAAGGCTAATTAAATAATCAGAACTGAGACAATCACTCTGAAGCAAATCAAATAATCTTATACCGGTAACTTAAATACACAATACAAGTTACATGCATTAATCTAAATGCAGGTAAACAACGAGTGTTGTTGTTGTGATGTAACCAAATGAGAGTCGCATCTTACCCGTCTGTGTTCTCGCTTCTTGAAGGCCGATCTTGTGGCCGATTGTTTTGAAACAATCTGACTTTCAGTTCTTCGTTCATTCACTTCTTCCACATAAGGGCAAGATATTGCTACTGAGGCAAATATATCCAGTGGAGAAATCAGATGACTGGTCCACTCATTCTCCATTTTCTCCATACTGAGTACTCCGCCATTACTGCTCGGCTCACACTCCGGGAGAACTGGTGCAACTGAACTTACTTTCCTTTTCTTGTAGTTTTCTTTTCCTTTAATTGTTGGTACTGCACCTGCTTTCAATACGGGCTTATAGACAACGCTCCTCAACAGATCAGAGGTTTCGTACGAGTCATCAGTAAAATGTGCCCATGAATTTCTCGCAAAATGTGCCCAAAAAGCAACACATCTACGTGGCATGGAGATAAATTAGCTCAAAATGGAGGATCAAAGTTGCAGTCAGCTCTGTGTTTTAGTATAGTGAAAATGGCGATGATGATAGCCTTCCTGCGGTGACGTCACAGATGTCAAGGTCATTCATTCAGACCGCTACCTATATGAATCATTTTAATCATAAAAATTGCTATATTAGATTTATTGTTAACACTTAAAACTATTCCTATACCATTCTTGAGGTCTCATGGCATTTATAAACAAAAAGTGAGGCCATGGTTCTGCGTATCTCCTTTAAGTGTTTTGTACCTTAAGTTACAATGAAGTTGTAAAGGTAAGAATTCACAAAATAACAACAGATACTCAGGATTAAGAACATTCATTTTCTTTAAAAATCTAAATTTACTACAGGGCAAGTACACTTAAACATAAGGCACAAATATTTTAATACTTTATTAAACTTTTGATCAAGGTACACTACCGTTCAAAAGTTTGGGGTCACTTTGAAATTTCCTTATTTTTGAAAGAAAAGCACTGTTCTTTTCAATGAAGATCACTTTAAACTAATCAGAAATCCACTCTATACATTGCTAAGGTGGTAAATGACTATTCTAGCTGCAAATGTCTGGTTTTTGGTGCAATATCTCCATAGGTGTATAGAGGCCCATTTCCAGCAACTCTCACTCCAGTGTTCTAATGGTACAATGTGTTTGCTCATTGCCTCAGAAGGCTAATGGATGATTAGAAAACCCTTGTACAATCATGTTAGCACAGCTGAAAACAGTTTAGCTCTTTAGAGAAGCTATAAAACTGACCTTCCTTTGAGCAGATTGAGTTTCTGGAGCATCACATTTGTGGGGCCGATTAAATGCTCAGAATGGCCAGAAAAATGTCTTGACTATATTTTCTATTCATTTTACAACTTATGGTAGTAAATAAAAGTGTGACTTTTCATGGAAAACACAAAATTGTCTGGCTGACCCCAAACTTGAACGGTAGTGTATACTTAAAAGTGTAAGTATAAGCTTAATATACTTAGACTTTTCAATATACTTTTCAGTATAAGCCAAGTATACTTATGTATAACTTTAAGTATATCTCTGATAAGTAAATAAAAAGTTAACTGAAAGCATACTGTCTTATTTTTAGTTTAAAAGAAGTATACTAGAAGCACACTGAAATAAATTTCTTTTTTGTAAGGGCCAGTCTACATCGGTCAGGTACATTGGCTTTATAGTACACGTGTTTTTAATTGTACAGAAGGTTTCGATTAATTTTCTAAAATTTGCTATAGTGCCAGCTGAAAGGTAAATTTCTTCACACATTTATATCAGTATAAAAACTAACTCAAATGGACTTGAGGAGAGTCAATCGGGGCATTGCTAGACATAAAGCTCTACTGGGGCACTGGAATCTGGCAACATAAATATCATGATAATGGGATAGCCTACTGTATGTCTTAGCAATAGTTTGTAAAAATATATCTCATCTCATCTCATTATCTCTAGCCACTTTATCCTGTTCTACATGTACCGAAATAACTACGGAATGTAAGCTACATTAGAATATCAGTCCAAAGTTGGAGACAAATTTTTACTGTAATTTGCTATTGCTGTAATTTCAAAACCGGATGACTTGAGAAAGGCAAAAGGCCCAGATGAATACTTTATACCATTCGAAATGGTAGGGACTGCTGTTTATTTTGATGTATGGTTTGTCGTG
The DNA here is from genome assembly GCF_027579695.1 of Neoarius graeffei. Classification (NCBI taxonomy): domain Eukaryota; kingdom Metazoa; phylum Chordata; class Actinopteri; order Siluriformes; family Ariidae; genus Neoarius; species Neoarius graeffei. The sequence continues at coordinate 14,200,573 of NC_083591.1, read as the reverse complement.
TAAACTCAGGAGTTAGTGAGGTATTGCACCGACAAGAAAGGGTGTAGAGAGGGATGTAGTATGCAGAATATGATTAAATTTGATGTGAATTAACTGATGTTAATTTTATCGCAAACCATTTATCACAGCAACTAGTGGGTAGCACCGTTGGGAAGCTTGTGTGGTTTCACGTGACATATGTATGTTGTGTATTCTGACAGCAATTTGATAGAGACGAATGGGTGTGATTTGGACGCATCAGTTGTATATGGTTATTCCACAGTGCCAAAGACATCACTGTTTCTGAAATGTGATCAGGAAATTTTACTGGGGCACAGCAGATATATACTGGGGCACGTGCCCCAGTAAAATGGGTCTGGCGACGCCGATGGAAGCAATAGTTTTATTGAAAATCTAAGGAAGACATTATGAAGAGTTTTTTTGAAGGGAGGTTTATTTAACATTTACGGATGGAGTCTCCAGTGTTTTTTTTTCCTGCTTGTTCGCTTGTTTGTTTGTCTGTTTCAAATGTAACTCAAAAAGTGGTGAACACATTTTGATGAAATTTTGAGAAAAGATTGATTGTGGGCCAAGGAACAATTTTAGATTTTGATGCAAATCAAGATATATGTATGTGGAATCAGGATTGTTTTTGTCTGTTCCCAACGTAACTCAAAAAGTAGTGAATGGATTTGGATGAAATTTGGTGGACAGCTTTAGTATTATCCTAGGTTCAAGTGATCTGATTTTGATGTTGATAATATGCGGCTTGGTGGAGGTATAGACTCTACTGAGAGTCCTAGATTTTGTGATCTTGAGATCACAACTTATTTTTCTTATGATCTCAAAATAACAAAAGTTATTTTCCAAAATGGGGTGGCACGGTGGTGTAGTGGTTAGCGCTGTCGCCTCACAGCAAGAAGGTCCTGGGTTCGAACCCCGGGTCCGGCGAGGGCCTTTCTGTGTGGAGTTTGCATGTTCTCCCCGTGTCCGCGTGGGTTTCCTCCGGGTGCTCCGGTTTCCCCCACAGTCCAAAGACATGCAGGTTAGGTTAACTGGTGACTCTAAATTGACCGTAGGTGTGAATGAGAGTGTGAATGGTTGTCTGTGTCTATGTGTCAGCCCTGTGATGACCTGGCGACTTGTCCAGGGTGTACCCCGCCTTTCGCCCGTAGTCAGCTGGGATAGGCTCCGGCTTGCCTGCTGGGATAGGCTCCGGCTTGCCTGCGACCCTGTAGAAGGATAAAGCGGCTAGAGATAATGAGATGAGATGAGATTTTCCAAAATCATAACAGTAGCATACCAGCATTACATTTTTGTGGCCAGTGGCACAGTCATATATTGGTCAAGTCAAGTTAATTTGTATAGCGCTTTTAACAATAGACATTGTCACAAAGCAGTTTTATGGAAAATTAAAGACTTTAAACATGAGCTAATTTTATCCCTAATTTATCCCCAATGAGCAAGCCTATGGCAACAGTGGTGAGGGAAAAATTCCCTCAGACAACATGAGGAAGAAACCTTGAAAGGAACTAGACTCAAAAGGGAACCCATCCTCATTTGGGTAATAACAGATAGCGTGATTATAAATAAGTTTCTTCTATAACAGTGTCCTATCGAGTCACAAAGTATAACTGTGTAACTAGGAAATTCATTGCAGTTTTAACATGAAGTCTGTTTTGTTGACATTATAAACTATCAATTGATGGAAACTTGAGTGCAAAACTGTTCATGACAACTGCAGTCCTAAAGTTAGCAAGTTAATTGTAGTCCTCAGCCATAGATGCATTACTGTAAGAGTCCAGAGCCATCTTCCAAGTGAGACTTAGTTGCCGGAGTCCCTGCTTGTACTCAGTGCAATATGTATACTGTTCCTACTTATTCAGGTGACATTGAGCATACTTAACAATCTGTGTTTTCTCTCTCTCACCCCCCCCCCAAATCTGTCCCTCTGAGTTACATGTCGGTCCTGGGATCAAGATGCTGACCTCTTCTACTCCTCAGACCTGCCTGATCCATCCTGGTTGGAATCTCATCGCATCGCTCCTGTGGAGGGCGGCCCCATGTGGACAGTTGGGGGTCACGCCATGAGGACACTCTGGACTCTTGCAGTGGTGCTTTTGTGTCTGGGGACTGCAGATGACTTGCTGACTTTAGGGCTGCAGTTGATTTGCTGACTTTAGGGTTGCAGTTGACTTGCTGACTTTAGGGCTGCAGTTGACTTGCTGACTTTAGGGCTGCAGTTGACTTGCTGACTTTAGGGCTGCAGTTGACTTGCTGACTTTAGGGCTGCAGTTGACTTGCTGACTTTAGGGCTGCAGTTGATTTGCTGACTTTAGGGCTGCAGTTGACTTGCTGACTTTAGGGCTGCAGTTGACTTGCTGACTTTAGGGCTGCAGTTGACTTGCTGACTTTAGGGCTGCAGTTGACTTGCTGACTTTAGGGCTGCAGTTGACTTGCTGACTTTAGGGCTGCAGTTGACTTGCTGACTTTCGGGCTGCAGTTGACTTGCTGACTTTCGGGCTGCAGTTGACTTGCTGACTTTCGGGCTGCAGTTGTTGTGAGCGGTTTTGCGCTCGGGTTTCCGTCGGTGGGGGGTTTATGGCATCAACGAAGCTGACTTTGTTAGGACTGTTAATGTTGTACTCATGTTGTCTGTTGTTGCCCAAATGAGGATGGGTTCCCTTTTGAGTCTGGTTCCTCTCAAGGTTTCCTCCTCATGTTGTCTGAGGGAATTTTTCCTTGCCACCGTCACCACAGGCTTGCTTATTGGGGATAGATTAGGGATAAAATTAGCTCATATTTTAAGTCGTTCAAATTCTGTAAAGCTGCTTTGTGACAATGTTTATTGTTAAAAGCGCTATACAAATAAACTTGACTTACGACTGTCCATATGGAGCCGTCCTCCACAGGAGCAATGTTATGGGACTCCAACCAGATGTAGGGCATCAGGATGGATCAGGCAGGTCCGGAGAGCAGAAAAGGTCAGCACCACTGGTGTCTCAGGATCGACATATTGGTGTTTTGTCAATTCTGTGAACTGCAAACCATTTAGGTGGTATCTTTCAAACATCGTTCAATAATCATGGAGATGTTCAGGTCCCTCAAGTGTTCCAGCAATGTAACTGACCACCTGTTCAGGATCACCATAAAGTCCATGATGGTACTGTATAGTTGCAGATTTATGAGTCACCTTCTCAAGTGATGGACACAAAGTTGGAAATGGTCTAGCACTGACAAACCCTCTTGTCAGTCTCTGATCCAAGAGGTGTAGTATTCCTAATCATATATTTCAACTTCAAGTCATCTACAAAACAACTTATGTTATCTGAAGAAAACAACTTTTGTTATCACAAGAAAACTAGATTGGGAGATCAAGGTAACGGTACAGATGTCCTTGTTTCGTAGACATTCTACAACATTGAGTGTAACTTAAAAAATGAACATTGTTTAATTAAAAAAAATATGGTACTTTTTGCAAATAGTTGTCATATAAGAGGAAAAAAACATTTCAGGACATGCTATTATAAATGTCAGGCCACATCACACCTTTCTATCACTGATTATTTTCCTATAACAGCATTCCATCCCGTATTCCTTACTTCATTTAAAGGTAGACTGCCTTTAAGATTTCTCAAGTGTAGGTCATTTAAAGGATAACAGAGATCCCAGTAAATGATTTAGTTATTGTTGCCGGGGATCTCAGTTGTCATGCTGGAAGAGAGAGGGGTGGCTACGAGGAAGTTATAGGCAATTTTAGATGTGGCGAATGAAACCAAGAAGGGGATGATATGTTGGAATTCTGCCAACAACTAAACCTTCAAATAGTAAATACATGGTTCAAGAAGAAAGAGGAGCACCGAATAACATACAAAAGTGGTGAAAACTGTACTCAAATAGATTTTATTTTACTGAGGAGAAATAGTGAAATAAGAGCAAAGGACTGCAAAGTAATACCTGGGGAAGAATGTGTAACACAACACAGAATTCTTTGTGCAGATGTTGTGTTAAAAGATATGAGAAGGCCAAAGGCAGCGAGAAGAGAGAGGAAAATAAAAAGCTGGCAATTAACTAGAGGAACTATTTAATAACCAAGAAGAAAGAAGGTGGGAAACTTTTAGTGATGCCTGCATAGAAATGGCCAGACAAGTTTGCAGGGCGACATCAGGAAGGAGACAAAAAGAAAGAAACGTGGTGGTGTGAAGAGGTTCAAGAGGCAATAGTAGAAAAGAAACGAGTTTTTAGAATATGGAAGAGACAAAGTACAGAAGATAGTAAGAGACTGTATAAGGAGGAAAAAGAGAATTGTTAAACGAGAAATTAGAAGAGCAAAGGTCAAGGCATGGCAAGAATGGTCAGAGGACATAGAATCTGCAGAAGGAAGAAGGAAGATGTTCAAAGTAGCAAAACAGATGAAAAGGGACTGTAAGGACGTCAACGGAGCTATATTTCTGAAGGACAAGAATGGTAATGTAGTAGTTAACAAGAAAGAAATAATGGGAGTATGGACGAGGTTCTATGAAGGACTTCTGAATGAAGAAAATCAAGATTGAGGAATGAAGATTGAGGAAGCAGATAAAGTAGAGGGACCAATTGATGATAACGCCAGTGGAGGTATGTAAAGCCTTCAGGAGCATGAAAAATGGAAGAGCAGCAGGACCAACAGGACTCATTTGCAATCTTATAAAGGCTGCAGGAGTGATGGGAGTACAGGAGCTCACAAAGCTCTTCCAAAAGCTTTTACAAGGTGAGGAGGCACCAGAGGAATGGTGAAGCAGCTTTACCATACTGATTTATAAAGATAAAGGGGATGCTCTTAGCTGTACGGTAATAACTACAGAGGAGTTCGCCTTCTAGAACATCCGGTGAAGGTTTGGGAGAAGGTTCTCAAAAACAGATTGAGGAAAGTTTCAAAGATTAGTGATTGCCAGTTTGGGTTCCAGGCTGGGAGATCAACAACCGATGCAATATTTATCATTAGACAGTTAAAAGAAAAGTATAAAAAAAGAAAAAGAAAACTTTATCACATCTTCATGGACCTTGAAAAGGCCTTTGACCAGGTGCCTAGGGATGGAATTGTCTGGGCTTTAAGAAGACAACTTGTACTTGAGGATATGATACAGGCAATAATGGCACTCTACACAAACTCTAGGTCAAAAGTCAAGTCTAAGGCTGGACTCTCTGAGGAGTTTGATATCAGAGTGGGAGTCCACCAAGGCTCCCCTCTCTCTCCACTTCTCTTCATAATCGTCATGGAGGAAGTAACAAAGGAAGGATGCAGTGATGAATTCTGGGAACTCTTGTATGCTGATGATGTGGTGTTAACAGCAGAGACAGAAGAAGAAGTAATAGGAATGTTTAATGACTGGAGAAGAAAGATGGAAAGGCGAAGTATGAAGGTAAACTTAGAAAAGACAAAGATGATGATATTGGGAAAGGAAGAGGTTGAGATCAGGGATCAAGGTAGATATCCATGCAGTGTTTGTGGAATGGGAGTAGGCACCAACTCTATACTATGTACAGAATGCAAGAAGTGGTGCCACATGAGATGTTCTGGACTAAGGAGAGTAAATCAAGTAGGCGAAAACTTTGTCTGCTCTGCCTGTACAAGAAAAGGAGAAAGAAGAGAACAAGGTGCTGAGATAAGGAGATGTGACAGAATAAGGGTTGAAGATGGTACTATCGAAGAAGTTGAAAGCTTCTGTTACCTAGGCAACACTATTGACTGCGGTCAAGGTGCAGAGAGAGCAGTTCGAACCAGAATATCAGCTGCTTGGTCAAAATGGAGACAGATCTCTAGTCTTTTGATGAATCAAGGAATTCCCCTAAAAAGTAGAGTGTAAACATACTGTGCATGAATTATGTAGGCCCATACTTCTATACGGAGCAGAAACATGGCCAATGACTAGGAACCTTGAAAACATGGCGAAGAGATGTGATTGCTGGATGCTCCGATATATGGCAAATATACATTGGGAAGAAGAAATATCAAGTGAGGAAGTGATAGAGAGATGTCAAGTGGAAAGCATACGGAATTTAACGAGAAGACAATGTTTGAGATGGTTCGGGCATATTAAAAGAAAAGAAGAGAGTAGTGTGGTACGGAGAGCAGCAGAAGCTGTAATTGATGGAAGACGCCCCCGAGGAAGGCCCCTGAAAACATGGAAGAAGTGTATAGAGGAAGATCTGAGGGAACTTAACCTCAAAGAAGAGATGGTCTACCGGTATAACAGACTGAGATGGAGAACGCTCATAGCTCGTCCAACCCCATGAAATATGGACGTTAAATGAAGAAGAAGGAGGTCATAAACAGAATTTTCCCCAACACCCAATTATTTTTGTTTAGTGGACCGAAAGCTACTGAATTCAAATCACAGACTTCCAATTTTATTCTTTTATTTATTTATTTTATTTTTTACAGTAGAACAATTAATGAATTTAGGGCCATGTGGCCCTAAATTCTCTGCTATTTTTTCCTGCTTCACCATGACCCAATTCAAGATCATGCATCATGTGGTGGGCTTTCCCTGTTCGTGCAAGGAATTGTGGGATGCACATTTGAAACAATAGAGAAAAATGGAGGACGTGAGTGCGTGAATGAAACGTGAAAGACCGACTAGAGTAACGGAAAGTGAGAAGAAAAGACGTTATGTTATATACGAAGGAAAGGAAATGCAGGACCAAACTAATAAATATCAGTGGTCAGCGAGCACCTCGGTGTGATCAGCTGTTCATTTAGCGACAGAATGATGGAACTATCAGTGCACGGTCAAAGGTAAACCTGTAGATGGCGGTAATGCAACACTGGATGCCAGCTGCTGTAAAAACCAAAAGAAGAAGATGGTAAACCTGCGCATGGGCACACGGACTTCTTCTGTCCACTTGACTGAGCGAAGCAAGGGATTTCATGCACATTATTTTCTAGGGAATCCCCTCAAATTAAATAACTTCCCAGCCACAGAATGGCCAGCTATTTTGTGAGATATTACAGAAATAATCATATCTCACAATGACCAAATTTCAGAGGGAACTAAATTTCACCGATTTTATGAAATCGAAAGGCCGTCTAGTTTTAAAGGCCTGAGGTTTTAACAAATGTCCAGCTTTTATCCTTTATCCACAAAGCATTGTATGTTTGCAGAATGTGACTTGGTCTTAATTTAAATAGAAAATGTTCTTACTCAAAAATGTACTATTTTTTATTTACTAAGACTTGCATAAGTTCTACCTCTTCTAATGCGGCTTGCTGTAGGTTTACAGACCCAGGTTTTCCTGGTGCTGTAACTGATCTAGGATCAAACCTGCAATTTACATCTGTATTACTGAGGACAAGCTCAACCAATTTTCCATCTCAATGTTGCAATCGAGACGCTTCACCTGCAGCTATTATCCAGCCGTGCGCTGTTAATTTCCTCCGCCTTTTCCAGAGACGGCGTAATTATAGATAATTGCTGGGCTTTTCAGTCGCCTGGTGAAAAAGACGTGTATGAAGTGATGATCACAATCTGCCCGCACAATATCTGTCACGGCTTCAGAAAATGAGGTGACAAAAGCCTTTTATATCCTGCTACTGCAAAAACAATATTAATTTATCTTTACATCCTTGAGGTAGTTGAATCATAGAGTCTGTGATTGTTGTTTTTTTTTTTTTTTTGATTGAGTGTGAGAACACGGTTGTTGTCTTATTATATATTACAATATAGCTGTTGTGATGAGGTTGTAATTAGTGGAAAACGTGTCTTTACTTCGCACAAAACACACTCATCTGATTTCTGATCTTATATTGTTTATTTATTTGGTGACAGTCATGCTGTAAAAATGCTGACCACTTTTCTGTCCTAGAATATTTCTTGAGTTACTTGAGAACTGTGCAATAATAATAAGCACAGTTAAGGTGCTTTCATGGTGAAGTTTTTTTTTTTTTAAGGAAATTAAGCATCTTGTCCAATTATATACAGTTCTTATACACGTTTTAAATCTCACTTCTTTAACAAGACAAAACGATCACAAGATGTATTTATATATAGCTGTTTTGTAGATGTTCAGTAAAATGCATGGAAGTGTTTAATGGATAAAAAAATGTAACGTTCTTTATTTAAGAGCAGATTGTAACTGCTGGAAAATTGCTGTGGTATAAGAAGAATAAAACATTGTTGTTGTGGCATTACAATTTAGGAAATTAATTAACTTTAGGGTTTTGACTGTGATTCCACTTTCCATCAAACAGCATCATGCCACTTTGTTGTTGATTATGTTCCTGAATTGGCACATTATTGTGTTTTATTCCTTACATTCCTATGCAGTAAATGTTCTGAAAAAATATGTGAAGTGAAGATGCTTTAAAAATCTGTCCTTTTAGATAAACTGTGATGCAGTTTTATAAAGAAATCAGCAGGCAAGTTGGTTCCAAGCACCTTGGAGAACTTTGACTTCTGATCTCATTTACAAAATGGAAAATGATTTGGAAATTAAAAAAGAAGCAAGAGATAAAATGTATTTGAAAATAGATGGACATCATATGGGCAGCACGGTGGTGTAGTGGTTAGCACTGTCACCTCACAGCAAGAAGGTTCTGGGTTCGAGCCCCGTGACCAACAGGGGCCTTTCTGTGCGGAGTTTGCATGTTCTCCCCGTGTCTGCGTGGGTTTCCTCCGGGTGCTCCGGTTTCCCCCACAGTCCAAAGACATGCAGGTTAGGTTAACTGGTGACTCTAAATTGACCGTAGGTGTGAATGTGAGTGTGAATGGTTGTCTGTATCTATGTGTCAGCCCTGTGATGATTTGCCGACTTGTCCAGGGTGTACCCTGTCTCTCGGCCATAGTCAGCTGAGATAGGTTCCAACTTGCCTGTGACCCTGCACAGGATAAGCAGTTATGGATAATGGATGGACGTACACCATCTATTACAATACATTTTAACGTGTAATCTGTTGCAGCGTTCATTATATTTTCAGCCTAAATCCTTTTCTCCGTGCACTTCTTTTCTAAGACCAAAATGATATTGAAGGGCCTCAGAAAGAATGATCCAAAACCATCAGCTTTTATTCTATCCATATTCACTGGATATAAGCAATCGCACGCTCTGATTGGCTACTCTACTACAGTACCATGCTATCAGCTCATATACCGTGAGTAGAGAAAAACAAAATGGCGGAGCGTGTTGCTGAACCAACAGAGGATGAAATAAAAACGCTACTCGAAAACAGAACCCCAAAAAATACAAAAAAAAGCAACAAAATATGGAATGAAAGTATTTGATGGCAATAATGTCCATCCATTATCTCTAGCCGCTTTATCCTGTTCTACAGGGTCGCAGGCAAGCTGGAGCCTATCCCAGCTGACTATGGGCGAGAGGCGGGGTACACCCTGGACAAGTCGCCAGGTCATCACAGGGCTGACACATAGACACAGACAACCATTCACACTCACATTCACACCTACGGTCAATTTAGAGTCACCAGTTAACCTAACCTGCATGTCTTTGGACTGTGGGGGAAACCGGAGCACCCGGAGGAAACCCACGCGGACACGGGGAGAACATGCAAACTCCGCACAGAAAGGCCCCCGTAGGCCACTGGGCTCAAACCCGGACCTTCTTGCTGTGAGGTGACCGTGCTAACCACTACACCAACCAGGTAAGAACATATCTTTTTTTTATTTTTCAGGAATTTTTATTATAGCATTTTTTACAAATTGCTACCGTCATTTCACCGGTTTGTTTACATTCTAATCAGAAATGATTTTGTCGGAAATTTTGTATAGTTTTTATTTATCGAATTTGCAAAAAATAAAAATAAAAATGCTCCGTTTCTCAAAATCCAGTGAATGAGGATAGAATAAAACAATTATTCCACTCAATCTCATCGTACATGGCTTATAGCCAACTCAGCACTACACGCCTCGTCGGCTACTAGCTCATGTACGACTTGCTTTCATGGAATAACTGTTAAATATACAACTAATTTAAGCTTTGAATCACCATCAAGCGTTAACCAGCACATTGTTAAGCATTCAACAATCTGAGCCTCTATTATATTTGACGTAGCTTTTTAAATTGAAACTGCATTTGCCTTTCTGGCCTTTTGACTTGACATCTCATTTCTATTCATCAAATCACCTCAAGAGGCATCGCTCCATTTAAATGTTGACTTCAAAGCAGAGTCCATCAAAGAGGTCAACTGAGCTTTGATCATGATGCCCCTCTGACGCTGTGGAGGCTATGATGAGGCCACGGTGTTTACCGTAGGATTACTACCACTGTATTTCCACAGCTAATACATTAACCAGTTATGCATTAAGATTTTTAATGAGGCGGCACGGTGGTGTAGTGGTTAGCTTTGTCGCCTCACAGCAAGAAGGTCCGGGTTCGAGCCCCGTGGCCGGCGAGGGCCTTTCTGTGTGGAGTTTGCATGTTCTCCCCGTGTCCACGTGGGTTTCCTCCGGGTGCTCCAGTTTCCCCCACAGTCCAAAGACATGCAGGTTAGGTTAACTGGTGACTCTAAATTGACCGTAGGTGTGAATGTGAGTGTGAATGGTTGTCTGTGTCTATGTGTCAGCCCTGTGATGACCTGGCGACTTGTCCAGGGTGTACCCCGCCTTTCGCCCGTTGTCAGCTGGGATAGGCTCCAGCTTGCCTGCGACCCTGTAGAACAGGATAAAGCGGCTAGAGATAATGAGATGAGATGATAGATTTTTAATGAAGCGCTGGTGGTTCCCTGCAGCTCAAGAGGTTACACTGTGGTTAAACTGTCAGTCAGGAGTGAGGAGAAGCCATTTTTCTTTCACAGATGGCAACAAAGAGGGAATGGTTTTGATGCAAGTATATGAAGATCTCATCATACACTACCGTTCAAAAGTTTGGGGTCACCCAGACAATTCTGTGTTTTCCATGAAAAGTCACACTTTTATTTCCCACCATAAGTTGTAAAATGAATAGAAAATATAGTCAAGACATTTTTCTGGCCATTTTGAGCATTTAATCGACCCCACAAATGTGATGCTCCAGAAACTCAATCTGCTCAAAGGAAGGTCAGTTTTATAGCTTCTCTAAAGAGCTAAACTGTTTCCAGCTGTGCTAACATGATTGTACAAGGGTTTTCTAATCATCCATTAGCCTTCTGAGGCAATGAGCAAACACATTGTACCATTAGAACACTGGAGTGATAGTTGCTGGAAATGGGCCTCTATACACCTATGGAGATATTGCACCAAAAACCAGACATTTGCAGCTAGAATAGTCATTTACCACATTAGCAATGTATAGAGTGGATTTCTGATTAGTTTAAAGTGATCTTCATTGAAAAGAACAGTGCTTTTCTTTCAAAAATAAGGACATTTCAAAGTGACCCCAAACTTTTGAACGGTAGTGTATAATGGAAATGTGATTCAAATTGTCTGTTATAAAAGAGTAGGTCGATTAGATACAACTTTTTCAGCATTTGTTTGGCAGTTTGTGCATTTTAAAAAAACCTTCCATTGATTTTCGTTTCATTATTTTACATTAATGGCATTTAGCAGACGCACTTACCTAGAGCGGTGGTACGGTGGTGTAGTGGTTAGCACTGTTGCCTCAGAGCAAAAAGGTTCTGGGTTCAAGCCCAGTGGCTGACGGGAGCCTTTCTGTGTGGAGTTTGCATGGGTTTCCTCTGGGTGACTGTAGGTGTGAGAATGAATGGTTGTTTGTCTCTATGTGTGAGCCCTGCAATGACCTGCTGACTTGTCCAGGGTGTACCCTGCCTCTCACCCTGGGATAGGCTCCAGCTTGCCTGTGACCCTGCACAGGATAAGTGGCTACAGATAATGGATGGATCTTATCCATACAACACACCTGGAGCAGCAGGGTGGCCATTCCTGCTGGTCCAGGGAATCAAACCAGCAACCTTTTGGTCCCAAAGCTGCTTCTCTAGCCATTAGGCCACGACTCCCCCCCCATTTTCAGAACTTGCATCATTCAGAAAATTAGCACATTTTGCTCCTGAAACCTACAGGACCTGCATGTTTTTGGACACTGCGAAGCTGGAGAACGTGCGAAAGCTCATGATCAACCCAGGGACCACTGCTCTGGCCACGAAGTCAAGCCCTTTCTCTGTATAACCATGTATTACATAATCATTGTTATTATCACCAGGATATCATGCTATGATATCCTTTCCATCAAATTATAATACTAGAGCTTTCACTCTTGATTATATAAGAATAATCCTGCTGTAACAACATTACCATAACCATGGAAAATCTGTATTTGTATTAAATAATCTCATGTATACTGAAAATACCATATTTGACTTTGTTGAAAAAAAAAAGTCCATTATTTTCATCTAGGAAGGAAGATGATGACAAGTGGACATGATATGGAGCCTTTTGAGATATTGATTTCCATTTCAAAGGTTGAGAAGCTCAGAACAAAGTCAGTGCCAAGGTTTAATAAGAATACAACAGTGGACACACACACACACACACACACACCACTCAGTCTCTAGTTTGTAAGCAATAAAAAAATAAAAATTTTTAAAAATAAAATGGTGCACATTGTTAAAGGAAAATTATGAAATAATCAGTGACTTACTGCCCTGTAATTAATTATTGTCTGTTGATAGAATTTCCTCAAGTGTTTAATTCCTTTTATACCTCAGCAATTTGCTACAGTGCCTTGCAAAAGTATTCATCCCCCTTGGTGTTTGTCCTGTTTTGTTGCATTACAAGCTGGAATTAAAATGGATTTTTGGAGGGTTAGCACCATTTGATTTACACAACATGCCTACCGCTTTAAAGGTGCACATTGTTTTTTTTTTTTTTATTGTGACACAAACAATAATTAAGATAAAAAAAAACAGAAATCTGGAGTGTGCATAAGTATTCACCCCTTTCATATGAAACCCCTAAATAAGAGCTGTTCCAACCAAATCACTTCATAAGTCACATAATTAGCTGATTAAGATCCACCTGTGTACAATCAAAGTGTCACATGATCTGTCACATGATGTCTGTATAAATCAACCTGTTCTGGAAGGACCCTGACTCTGCAACACTACTAAACAAGCAACATGAGAACCAAGGAGCCTCCAAGCAGGTCAGAGACAAAGTTGTGGAGAAGTACAGATCAGGGTTGGGTTATAAAAAAAAATCCCAAATTTTGGATATCCCAGGGAGCACCATTAAATCCATTATAGCAAAATGGAAAGAATATGTCACCACTACAAACCTGATAAGAGGAGGCCGCCCACCAAAACTCACAGACCGGGCAAGGAGGGCATTAATCAGAGATGCAACAAAAACACCAAAAATAACACTGAAGGGGCTGCAAAGATCCACAGCGGAGATGGGAGTATCTGCCCATAGGACCACTTTAAGCCATACACTTCACAGAGTGGGGCTTTATGGAAGAGTGGCCAGAAAAAAGTCATTGCTTAAAAAAATCACATTTGGAGTTTTTGCAGCTGTAATTGTAGCTAAAGGTGGCTCTATAAAGAATTGCCTTTTTTTTGGGGGGGGGTGAATACCTATGCACACTCCAGATTTGTGTTTTTTCATCTTAATTATTATTTGTGTCACAGTAAAAAGAACGATGTGCACCTTTAAAGTGGTCGGCATGTTGTGTAAATCAAATGGTGCTAACCCTCCAAAAATCCATTTTAATTCCAGCTTGTAATGCGACAAAACAGGACAAACACCAAGGGGGATGAATACTTTTGCAAGGCACTGTAGCAAATTGCTGAGGTATAAAAGGAATTAAACACTTGAAGAAATTCTATCAGTGGACAGTAATCAATTTCGGGGCGGTAAGTCACTGATTATTTCATAATTTTCCTTTAACAATGTGCACCATTTTATTTATTTTTATTTTATTTTCACTGTAACTATCATTTTTAATTTATCAATAAATGACATACAGTACTTTTAAAATAGTCCACCTGACTCTGTTTATCCTGTTTTATAAATCCATAAAGGTCCATTTAAAAATATTTTTCATTTCCTGTTGCAACTTTCACTTATAGATTCTAAAATCTGAGTGTAGCATTTCAAAAAAATTCTACACTAATCATATTACTGCTGGAGGAGAAGGAATCCATAGCAAGAAGACGTAGTCATGGCCTAGAAGGTCTCATATTAAATGACACGTGAGCTGAATATTAAATTAATTAGTGATATTTCAGTTCGACACACTGATTTTTGTTTTGGTGACAACTTCCTTATAGATATTACCGCACCTTTTTCCAGGACACGGAGGGAGCAGCAGACCCATCTCACGAGCTCCTCTCTCGACACACACACACAGAGCTCTGTGAGATACAGATCTGCTCCTTTAGCAGGAACTCTGAGCAGAAGGTGACTTAATGAAAGTGGCATTTTCACTTCTCCAGCACTGTTTATTATGAATTAATTAGTAAAAGCATCATTAGTAACACTGCATGCATCATCATCTGTCACAATCTACCCACTTTCTCCTTCTCTTCCCTACGCTTCTATTCTTCCCCCTTCTTCTTCTGTTCCTTCTGCTCTTCCTTCTTCATCTCTATCTTCCCCCTTCTCTTCTTCATTTGTCTTCTTCTTCATCGACTTCTTTCCTTTATTACTATTTCCATCTCTCTCTCTCTCTCTCTCTCAAAACTAATAAGACAAAAAAAGCGGCTTCTTGTGAAACCTAGAGTCAGATAGCACAAAGCCTTCAAATAAATGATTAACATTTTCCTCTGATCTGATTCCATATGCCTAGATATCTGCTTCGAGACAATATTGCTTCCCTGCCGCCTTTCTTTTATTCAGTGAAATCACTCCGTCAATCATTTGGTTGCAATATAACACAATGCTTCAGATTACAGATTACACTGAGGTGCATCTGGCAAACATGCAAAACACTCCAAAGAGCCAAGTAGCTGTTGCAGATTTGTGCAATTGATACCTTTGCCCTCAGGCTGAAATCTTATAGAGTCGCATCTCTAAACTCTTTTTCCATTCCGGTGGTATAATTACTGGCTATGGACTAGCCGTGGAGCAGAGTGCCTTTTCACTAATTCATGCCGTGGTGTATGCGACAGGACGGCCCACTGAAGCAGGTTAAGTGCCTCTGTGATCACTAACACAGCGCTTTATATCTAAGTAGGTTAATCCTGACAAACTGGTGTGACTGTACTTATACAATAGGTTACAACAGAAAGGGTTTAAAGCTTTCTCTGGAAGCTTTGTAGTGCATCAAGGTCAAACCTATTGATCTGAGCTTTGTGTTCATTTGCAGTTTACTCTGGTTTAATGTTCGGTGAAGACGCACAAGGATTTCATAATCTTTACATACAACATTCACCTTGATTATGATTTCTATAAATGCCAATCCAGCCACACACACACACACAGAGACATGTATGCTCTTCTAACATAGACAGCAAGATCAATGTTAGGCTGATAGAGTTTCTCTCTCCCACAGACAGAGTCATGCATGATTCATAGTCGGTGAGGAAAACACAGGAGAATCAGGTGTCTCTTGTTGCCAGCGCATCTTTCAACATGATTCAAAACAATGGCAATAATGCTGCTACTTTATTTCGTTCATCAGAAAATGAACTACCTCTTGAATACTAATCTGCACATCAGGCTGTCTCTGATGCTCTCAGAACCCATTACACTCAAGAGGTACAGTGTCTTGCAAAAGTATTCATCCCCCTTTGTTTTTGTCCTGTTTTATCGCATTACAAGCTGGAATTAAAATGAATCTTCGGACAGTTTAACACCATTTGACTTACACAACATGCCTACCACTTTAAAGGTGCAAATTGTTGTTATATTGTGACACAAACAATAATTAAGATAAAAAACCAGAAATCTGGAGTGTGCACTGGTAGTTAGTTGATTAAGATCCACCTGTGTGCAATCAAAGTGTCACATGATCCGTCACATGACATCTGTATAAAATCAACCTGTTCTGGAAGGACCGTGACTCTGCAACACGACTAAGCAAGCAACATGAAAACCAAGGAGCCTCCAAACAGGTCAGAGACAAAGTTGTGGAGAAGTACAGATCAGGGTTGGGTTATAAAAAATATCCCAAACTTTGAATATCCCAGGGAGCACCATTAAATCCATTATAGCAAAATGGAAAGAATATGTCACCACTACAAACCTGACAAGAGAAGGCCGCCCACCAAAACTCACAGACTGGGCAAGGAGGGCATTAATCAGAGATGCAACAAAAACACCAAAGATAACACTGAAGAAGCTGCAAAGATCTATAGTGGAGATGAGAGTATCCGTCCATAAGTCCACTTTAAGCTGTACACTCCACAGACTGGGGCTTTATGGAAGAGTGGCCAGAAAAAAGCCATTGCTTAAAGAAAACACGTTTGGAGTTTGCTCAGCAGCATATGGCAGACTCCCCAAACACATGGAAGAAGATTCTTTGGTTAAATGAGACTAAAATTGATCTTTTTGGCCATCATAGGAAAGGCCATGTGTGGCACAAACCCAACATCCTGAGAACACCATTCCTACAGTGAAGCATGGTGGTGGCAGCATCATGCTGTGGGGATATTTTTCATCTGCAGGGACAGGAAAGCTGGTCAGGACTGAAAGAAAGATGGATGGCACTAAATACAGGGCAATTCTGGAGGAAAACCTGTTTGAGTCAGCCAGAGGTTTGAGACTGGGATGAAGGTTCACATTCCAGCAGGACAATGACCCTAAACATACTGCTAAAGCTACACTGGAGTGGTTTAAAGGGAAATATTTAAATGTCTTGGAATGGCCTAATCAAAGCCCAGACCTCAATCTAATTGAGAATCTGTGGCATAACTTGAAGATTGCTGTACACCAATGCAACCCATCTAACTTGAAGGAGTTGGAGCAGTTCTGCCTTGAGGAATGGGCAAAAATCCCAGTGGCTAGATGTGCTAAGCTAATAGAGACATACCCCAAGAGACTTCAAGTTCAAGTCAACTATATTATCAATAGTGCCATATGTGTATGGAATCAATTTTCTGCCAAAATCTTCATACAATACTTTTTAAATATCAAACAAAAATGACAAATCAAAATACAAAAAAAAGTAAATTTTTTTAGACTGGCAAACAAATTATTCGTGTAATCGTGCAAAATATCAGTCTATTACTCTTCAGAAACCTTTTATTTTTGTTCCGCGTCTTTCTCAGTTTTGTTTGACATAATTTATTTTGGTTGCGATTCCAGCTTTCTCGTTTGCACTCCCTGACTTTTTGCTTGCAGTTTTGGCACAAACTTCACGTGTGGGTGGGCTGTCCAGGAATGCATTCCCATTGGCTAACTTGTTTGACTGACAGCTACGCTCAGCGATTCCCTACTGGGATTTTGGCGGACTGTTTGACGAGTGACCGATCCACTGACGGTAAACAAGGATCGAGTGGACTTCAGTGGCGACTATGATATTGAATTAATTCAACAAAGTGTAAGTACGGGACAAATGTGTTGTATGTGTTGCAGTAGTACACATTATGCAGGTGTTTCGTGGCAAGTCAAATGTTAGACTTAGCTCCACTACCCAATATAATCGCTGTCTTGCTAACGTTAAACACGCCTGCATAATGTGTACTAATGCAACACACAACACATTTGTCCCGTACTCGTCAAACAGTCCACCAAAATCCGAGTAGGAAATGGCCGCAACAGCCTCCGGGGAATCGCTGAGCGTAGCTGTCAGTCAAACACAAGTTACCCAATGGGAATGCATTCCTGGACAGCCCACCCACACGTGAAGTTTGTGCCAAAACTGCAAGCAAAAAGTCAGGGAGCCCAAACGAGAAAGCTGGAATCGCAACCAAAATAAATTACGTCAAACAAAACTGAGAAAGACGCGGAACAAAAATAAAAGGTTTCTGAAGAGTAATAGACTGATATTTTGCACGATTACACGAATAATTTGTTTGCCAGTCTGAAAAAATTTACTTTTTTTGTATTTTGATTTGTCGTTTTTGTTTGATATTTCAAAAGTATTGTATGAACATTTTGGCACAAAATTGATTCCATATATGGGCAGGACATACAGAGAATTGAAATTGTGTTTCCCTCTTATCCGTGGTGCAAACAGTAATAAACATGAAATATAAAATATAGGTAAAAGATATAAACTTTAAAAAAAAAAGGGGTATATACACACACAAACTAAAGCTATCTAAGAAAAGACAGTGGCAATCCAGAAAGTATAAATATGGCAAATGTGGCAGTGTGAACAGAATTAACGGTATAAATTTTAAATGTGACGAATGACGATATAAACAGAATGAACAATGTAAACGGGAACGGCAGTCTGACAGTATAGTATGGCAAAATAGCATGATATAAACAGAATTATCAGTATAAATATGACATGGCAGTATTTCTATTTTTTCATCTTAATTATTGTTTGTGTAAATCAAATGGTGCTAACTCCCCAAAAATCCATTTAAATTCCAGCCTGTAATGCAACAAAACAGGACAAACACCAGACTTGCAGCTGTAATTGCGGCAAAAGGTGGCTCTACAAAGTATTGACTTTGGGTGTGTGACTACCTATGCACAGTCCAGATTTCTGTTTTTTCATCTTAATTATTGTTTGTGTAAATCAAATGGTGCTAACTCCCCAAAAATCCATTTTAATTCCAGCTTGTAAGGCAACAAAACAGGACAAACACCATCTCATCTCATCTCATTATCTCTAGCCGCTTTATCCTTCTACAGGGTCGCAGGCAAGCTGGAGCCTATCCCAGCTGACTACGGGCGAGAGGCAGGGTACACCCTGGACAAGTCGCCAGGTCATCACAGGGCTGACACATAGACACAGACAACCATTCACACTCACATTCACACCTACGGTCAATTTAGAGTCACCAGTTAACCTAACCTGCATGTCTTTGGACTGTGGGGGAAACCGGAGCACCCGGAGGAAACCCACGCAGACACGGGGAGAACATGCAAACTCCACACAGAAAGGCCCTCGCCGGCCCCGGGGCTCGAACCCAGGACCTTCTTGCTGTGAGGCGACAGCGCTAACCACTACACCACCGTGCCGCCCGGACAAACACCAAGGGAGATGAATACTTTTGCAAGACACATATATAAAAATGTATTGATAATACAACCCCGATTCCAAAAAAGTTGGGACAAAGTACAAATTGTAAATAAAAACGGAATACAATGATGTGGAAGTTTCAAAATTCCATATTTTATTCAGAATAGAACATAGATGACATATCAAATGTTTAAACTGAGAAAATGTATCATTTAAAGAGAAAAATTAGGTGATTTTAAATTTCATGACAACAACACATCTCAAAAAAGTTGGGACAAGGCCATGTTTACCACTGTGAGACATCCCCTTTTCTCTTTACAACAGTCTGTAAACGTCTGGGGACTGAGGAGACAAGTTGCTCAAGTGTAGGGATAGGAATGTTAACCCATTTCTTGTCTAATGTAGGATTCTAGTTGCTCAACTGTCTTAGGTCTTTTTTGTCGTATTTTCCATTTTATGATGCGCCAAATGTTTTCTATGGGTGAAAGATCTGGACTGCAGGCTGGCCAGTTCAGTACCCGGACCCTTCTTCTACGCAGCCATGATGCTGTAATTGATGCAGTATGTGGTTTGGCATTGTCATGTTGGAAAATGCAAGGTCTTCCCTGAAAGAGACATCGTCTGGATGGGAGCATATGTTGCTCTAGAACCTGGATATACCTTTCAGCATTGATGGTGTCTTTCCAGATGTGTAAGCTGCCCATGCCACACGCACTAATGCAACCCCATACCATCAGAGATGCAGGCTTCTGAACTGAGCGCTGATAACAACTTGGGTCGTCCTTCTCCTCTTTAGTCCGAATGACACGGCGTCCCTGATTTCCATAAAGAACTTCAAATTTTGATTCGTCTGACCACAGAACAGTTTTCCACTTTGCCACAGTCCATTTTAAATGAGCCTTGGCCCAGAGAAGACGTCTGCGCTTCTGGATCATGTTTAGATATGGCTTCTTCTTTGAACTATAGAGTTTTAGCTGGCAACGGCAGATGGCATGGTGAATTGTGTTCACAGATAATGTTCTCTGGAAATATTCCTGAGCCCATTTTGTGATTTCCAATACAGAAGCATGCCTGTATGTGATGCAGTGCCGTCTAAGGGCCTGAAGATCACGGGCACCCAGTATGGTTTTCCGGCCTTGACCCTTACGCACAGAGATTCTTCCAGATTCTCTGAATCTTTTGATGATATTATGCACTGTAGATGATGATATGTTCAAACTCTTTGCAATTTACACTGTCGAACTCCTTTCTGATATTGCTCCACTATTTGTCAGCGCAGAATTAGGGGGATTGGTGATCCTCTTCCCATCTTTACTTCTGAGAGCCGCTGCCACTCCAAGATGCTCTTTTTATACCCAGTCATGTTAATGACCTATTGCCAATTGACCTAATGAGTTGCAATTTGGTCCTCCAGCTGTTCCTTTTTTGTACCTTTAACTTTTCCAGCCTCTTATTGCCCCTGTCCCAACTTTTTTGAGATGTGTTGCTGTCATAAAATTTCAAATGAGCCAATATTTGGCATAAAATTTCAAAATGTCTCACTTTCGACATTTGGTATGTTGTCTATGTTCTATTGTGAATACAATATCAGTTTTTGAGATTTGTAAATTATTGCATTCCGTTTTTATTTACAATTTGTACTTTGTCCCAACTTTTTTGGAATCGGGGTTGTATAAATTGAATGGCTTCTAATAAGCAAAAGACATGTAACATATGTAATACTGTATGTACAGATTGTTCATCATTTTCTTAACAATATATTTCAAATTAGAGTGCATGCAGCAATGTGCTTTACCATTTTTGACCCGAGATTTGCCTGTGCATCATTTAAAATGGAAAGCGCACAAGAAAGTATTGAAGTAACCCCTGTGTCAAGCTCTTCTTTGGCCCATTGTGTTTGTTGTCCCAGTTTATTTGATGTTTGTGTATCAAATGCCATAATCCTTTTTAATTCACTTTCTTGTCACCACAAACAGCACATTTAACCTGCGTTTCATGCTCCTACTCTTGCCAATTCATATTCAACCAATTTGTTGGAACAAAGTAAGGGTGCTAATTGCAGGCCTTCTTTGATTACACTTTTGTGTGATATTTGCAAATGATTTGTGTGTGTTCTGTCCTCGCAATCTATTTTATATTAGTGTTAATAACATGGCAGACTGAATGGATACATTGTAAAAAATTATTTGTTGTTTTAACTTAAAGTGAGTGCCCAGGCTGCCTTAAAATTTTGAGTTCATTGAAATTCACGTAGTAAGTTAAATTGTTGTGAACTTACTATATTTATTTCAGTGAACTCAAAATTTTAAGGCAGCCCTTGCACTAACTTTTTTTAAGTTAAAACAACAAATTTTTTACAGTGTATGTTGCCATGTTGTGCTGTAGATATGTTTCATACATGTCAACCTATACGGAATGTCCGTATTTTATACGGATTTGATTCAATAAACGTAGTATACGGGCGTACAAATAAAGTTATACGGATTCTTTAAAAAAACTTCAATATTTATTTAGAGCTATAATCAATTCCCACAATGATAAAAGAGCGCATAACATTTACAAACGTACTGTACACCACAGAAAGCACTACCAGCCAGTAAACAGTCTTATGAAATCGCACGTTATATTGTGGTAGCGAGACTTCGTTCCACTTTTGATCATGCGCACACCGCATTGCGAGAATCCCGCCAACCGGGAAGTTACATTTTGTTTGAAACGCATATTTCCACCTGAGCAACTTTCAATAGCGACTGAAAAGATTCTGAATGGGCACTCCGGCAAGATCAACACAGACACTTGCTGTGACATGCAGCCTCGTGAGGTATTGGTGCAGACTGCTAAAAAAAGCTGTTATGGAGTACAATTCAGAACATTAGAGTGACACTTTGTGTTTTTGTCGAACATTGGAGCTTTGTATTCATTCTGAAGGTTTATTGTTATTAATATTGAATAAAAAGTAACTTGGATATATCATTGTTAATTATCATTCAAATTTTAGGTCAATTATTTTAATTTGCATCTTATATGGATTTTATAAGAGAAATACGGATTTTGGAGGTTGGTTATACAGGTTTGATTGACCAAAGGTTGACATGTACGGTATGATGTTTTGAGTGTTGGATATCCAGGATTGGGTTATCATTCTAAGTGAAGCCTCATTAGGGAGGAAGCCATGGCCTAAAGTTTACCAAAGCAGATTTGGGACCAAAAGGTTGATGGTTCAATTCCCTGAACTAGCAGAAATGGCTGAAGTGCCCTTGAGCAAGGCACCTAACCCTTAACTGTTCCCCAGGCTGTCCTGGGTATGTTGTATGTCGGTCTGGATAAGAGCGTCTGCGAAATGCTGTTAATGTAATAATGCAGTTAACATTTATAAACATCCAGCTACATAAAATTCCTTGGTTACAGGGTCTGGCAAGTACAACTACAATGCATCTACAGTGCAACTCCAACTGACTGAATGACAAAAAGTTGTGAAAACCCGTAACATTGTCTATGGACCCTTTTCACGTGACATCACGACAAACACGGCCGCCATTTTGGACATGTACTACCAGTAGTTTACCACAGCCAACATTGAGGAACGGCAGCAAAGAAAGTTTTTACTTTCAGCAAGACTTCCATCATGCCACTATATTGTTGTGCACCTGGATGTAGTAACCATCAACAAACAAGGCAAGGTTTATCATTTTATCAGATCCCGACGGAGAAGATGGATAGCGGCCATTAACAGATTGGCAGCCCTCGGCATACCAACGCTTGTGTAGTGACCACTTTGTTGGAGGTAAGACGAATAAAATTAGCCAGAAAAGGCATTACATTGCTGTTACCATTCTGTGGCGGTGAGTGTGTAACCAAATAGGTTAAAATAACCCATTGTAACCTCTTTGTTCTTCTGTAGTAGCTATTGTTGACTAGCTAATGTCAACAACATAGTAGCTGGTATGTTAATGTAGCAATGTTTACGTTCAGTCATTTGGATGACTGTTAAAACCTTTCAGTCTCAAGTTTTTCCTTTACTGTATTTACTAGTTTACTGTAATTATGATCCAGCAGCTATTTACACCGGATCCAGTGTAAATAGCTGCCGGAGCCAACGTCCGAGGTTCCGGAGCGCGGTCCGGCTTGCTCCCCCTCAAATTAAGCAGCGAGCTCCGGCTTGCTCCCGGAGTGCTCCGGCCGAGGTTCCGGAGCGCGCTCCGGCTTGCTCCCCCTCAAATTAAGCAGCGCGCTCCGGCTTGCTCCGGAGCAAGCCGGAGCGCGCTGCTTAATTTGAGGGGGAGCAAGCCAGAGCGTGCTGCTTAATTTGAGGGGGAGCAAGCCGGAGCGCGCTCCGGAACCTCGGCCGGAGCACTCCTGGAGCAAGCCGGAGCACGCTCCGGAACCTCGGACGTTGGCGTGTATGTGTATGGCGATGGGTTTTTAACGACATAGGTATACAGATCATGTGGGCCGAAGTCAGGTAAAGATGAGGGCTTCGTGTACTTCCGTACGTCAGTGAACAATCCTGGTGGAAGCAGGTAAACGTCGTCCTCTAAGCCTGCTAACCTCAATTTTTGCAAATACCTCTCCCTCTGCTCGTCCTGTAAATGCCCTACGTCGCTGGATAGTGAAGGTGTTTTCTGCATCTCGCTCCTTTTTCTTTTATGTTTTTCGTTTGTCGCCTTCCTCGCATTCAAACTGATTCGAGCCGAAGTCCACTACATGTCCAAAATGGTGGTCTCGTTTACGAAGGTCACGTGACTGAAAAGGGTCTATAAGCTGCCGCCAGGTCAATAATTTACATTACCGCCTGTGATTGGATACAACAAAGGATCTGCTTGGAAAGCAGCACTGGTTCAGGTTAAAAAAACAAAACCTGGAGTCACTGAATTATAGCCGGGTTCTTCACACATTCAACAGTTCTGTTACATATGGAGACCATATACTTTTTTAATCATCAAGGGGAAACTTGGGAATCTTTAAAATATAATCAAACCTTTCCCGAATAAATTAACTGGTCTTGCAGATTAGACATTTAACAGTTATTCCACAAAATCAAGTTGTACATGAGCTGGTAGTTGACGAGGTGCATAGCACCAAGTTGGCTATAAGCCATGTATGATGAGATTGAGTGGAATAACTGTTTTATTCTATCTACAGTCACTGGATTTTGAGAAACAGAGCATTTTTATTTTTTTGCAAATTCCATAAATTAAACTTTATACAAAACGTCCAACAAAATCATTTCTGCTTCGGTGGATTTCTTAAAAACCTATCGATGGCTGCATGAACTGACTTTAGTGTTGCTTTATTGTAGAAAGTGACATCTTGCTGTCGTGCCGAGCTACAGAATAGCTTTCGAAATTTATTTAACTCTTCCTTGGACATTTCAGTTCTGTAATTTTCAAACTTCTTTGAGTTTGAGTTTGAACCAGTCAAAAAAAATTCAAGAAATTTTAATGCTTAAAGATGAAGAATGTAAACGAACCAGTGAAATGACAGTAGCAATTTGTAAAAAGTGCTATAATAATAATTCTTGAAAAGTAAAATATATGTTCTTGCCATCAAATACTTTCATTCCATATTTTATTGTTTTGGGGGTTTTTTTTGGGGGGAGGGGTTGTTTTCAAGTACAATTTTTACTTCATCCTTGTTTGGTTCAGCAACACGCGTCACCATTTTGTTTTTCCTCTACTTACAGTATATGAGCTGATAGCCTAGTAGTAGAGTAACCAATCAGAGTGCACAATTGCTCATATCCAATGAATGTGGATATAATAAATTGTATTAGTTTGCTTTTTTTTATTTGCTGTTATTCATTGAAATCAGTTGCTGGGAAAATGGGGATCACACTTTGCTTAAATGACAGAAGGTCAGCTAGTAATGCAACACTGCACAGACTAGTAACCTAAAACCCGCAGACTAATAACAGATGTCAGGGATTTCTGCCAGTAGAAAATACCTAAGGCTTGCTAACATGTAGTGCTGTGCAAACTTAGTTATAGCTTTTTATTTTATGACTCCTATATTGGGGTGGTACAATGGTTTAGTAGTTAGCACCGTCACCTAACAGCAAGAAAGCTCTGGGTTCGAACCTCGTGGCTGACTGGGGCCTTTCTGCGTGGAGTTTGCATGTTCTCTCCATGCTTGCGCGGGTTTCCTCTCACAGTCCAAAGACATGCAGATTATATCAACTGGCTACCCTAAATTGTCTGTGTGAATGGTTGTTCGTCTCTGTATTAGCTCTGTGACAGATTGGTGACCTGCCCAGAGTGTACCCCATCTCAAAACCTTCATGCCCAAAGACTGCTGGGATTGGCTCCAGCTTCACACGCAACCCTGATGGAAAAGCGGTATAGGTAATGGAATGGAAGGATAGACGTGTACATTATCGAGTCAGTGTGAAAATATTTTACAGTTTTCCAGCACAAAATTAAATGTTACACAAAAACAAAACAGTTTGTATCTGAGTGGCATGTTACATAAGAGAGCACTTTTCAGATTAAAAAAGAAAACATAATGAAGGCTACTGGGTTTTGCTGCAAATTAAAAAGCAAGTGTGACAGTCAAAGTGTCCAGAAGAACTGTGGCTGGTTTTGTAAGATGCTCAGTGAAACCTACAGCTCATTTCCTTATGGGTTGTTTTACAATCAGGGTACAAAGTTTGTGTCACAGGGGTCCAAAATTCAAATTGATTCAAACTGGTTCTTGTACCAGTTTTTAAGTGAAGGACAAATTAAAGAACAGATAGGCATGTGTAATAGTTTGTATTATAACAATATTAAGTGTAGCTTTAAGCAGGGCTGAGAGAAAGAAATGAAGCGATTCTCGGAGAGGACTTTTTTTTTTTTTGACAATTCAGAATCCACTACTTCCATAGTGCTTTTAAATACAAGGCTGCAAGCTTTGTGTTAGTTGTCTCTAATATTTATGTCCCAATATCTTGACCACATTTTAGGATGAAAATAATCATTTTAGATATGTTATTTTATATTGAAAAATTAGCTGTCTCAGAGAAGACATTTTTTTGACACAATTACATACGAATTTGATCAAAATAGTCTGAAAACTTACTGGCATTCAACATTAAAACTTAACTATGTTTCCAATGATATGGAACCAAATATTTGTTTTATGGTATAAAGAATGATTTAAGTGCATCCCTTTTGGAGCTACCTGTGGTCAAAAAAGCACTTTTTCTAAATGACACGAGTAATTTTGCTAAATATGACATATTGCCATACATTCACCAAAAATAACGTTATCACCAAATTTTTTTTTGCATGGTAAATAGAGCTATCACAGGGCTACAATAAACAACCAAGTTTATTTAGTCAAGCCTTTTGATATTGAAGATAAGTGTTAAATGTGATTTTTAGCTTGCGTACCCTGATTGTAAAACAACCCTTATAAAACTGCACACACTGCACCTGAGACTGCTTTTTTTTTTTTTTAAAGCAAAGACTCATCACACTAAATATGGACTTTGTTTCATTTATTATGGTTTCCTGCTTTTTATAGGATTTTTTTAAATGTTTGAAATTTCATTATTTTTGAAAGCATCTTTACATTAATTGCTTCTTGCTTTACGCTGACAGACCCGATGAATATTTTAGGGCCCTGAGAACTGCGCATCGGTTACAGCCCTGGGTTTATCACCACGTTTTATCTGTGCATGATGAAACTTTCATGCGTTTTCCTCTTCTGATGTGCAGGAAACAGCAGCGAAATGAAACTCCACGCACCCTCCTGTTCATCCCCACGTGCTTTAGGCGACAATTTCACATCCCTGCGGTGTTTCTCAAAACAAACAAAAAAGCACCGAAACTTTATACAGACAATGAATAAAACATGGACCCGAGTCCCAGAAGGCCGATCACCTGAAGCCTGTGAGCTGTACATGCGGTGAAAGGCGACATAATCTCTCCGGTACAAGATCACGGCCGAGATTTGAACCGACAAAACGAGAGGGACCACAGTAAGGGACGAGTGAAATGGATGCGGCGGTATGGTGAAAAGGAAGCAAAATAAAAAAAAAACAGCTGGTTTATGGCAGAGCCCGAGCGCGTCATGGAGAGCGGCAGTAGCCTCGCGTGTGTCATCCAGCAACTTCAGGATGAAATCAGGAAGCTGGCGATGGAGAACAAGGAGCTGCGTGGGCAACTCAGTCTGCCGCTCACTGACACATCACCTACTGACTCTGAACAGAGAGACGGAACCCCAGAGAACCACACGAACCTGAGACGGAATGTTTCGGCACCAGTGCTGGAGGGCCAGTACAAAGGTAAAATTTTACAATGCACAGTTAGAGAGTCCCGAAAGGTGATATTTTTAAAATCTATATGCACAAGTTATTATCTTGTGTGTGCAATATAAATATCTTTCACGCACACAGTGCCTTGCAAAAGTATTCATCCCCCTCGGTGTTTGTCCTGTTTTGTCGCATTACAAGCTGGAATTAAAATGGATTTTTGGAGGGTTAGCACCATTTGATTTACAGAACACGCCAACCACTTTAAAGGTGCACATTTTTTTTTTAGTGTGTCACAAATAATAATTAAGATGAAAAAACAGAAATCTGGAGTGTGCATAAGTATCCCCCCCCCCAAAAAAAAGTCAATACTTTGTAGAGCCACCTTTTGCTACAATTACAGCTGCAAGTCTCTTGGGGTATGTCTCTATTAGCTTAGCACATCTAGCCGCTGGGATTTTTGCCCATTGCTCAAGACAAAACTGCCCCAACTCCTTCAAGTTAGATGGGTTGCGTTGGTGTACAGCAATCTTCAAGTTATGCCATAGATTCTCAGTTGGATTGAGATCTGGGCTTTGACTAGGCCATTCCAATATATTTAAATGTTTTCCTTTAAACCACTCCAATGTAGCTTTAGCAGTATGTTTAGGATCATTGTCCTGCTAGACCATGAACCTTCATCCCAGTCTCAAACCTCTAGCTGACTCAAACAAGTTTTCCTCCAGAATTGCCCTGTATTTAGTGCTATCCATTTTCCTTCAGTACTGACCAGCTTTCCTGTCCCTGCAGATGAAAAATATCCCCACAGCATGATGCTGCCACCACCATGCTTCGTTGTAGGGATGGTGTTCTCAGGATGTTCGGTTTGCGCCACACATGGCCTTTCCCATGATGGCCAAAAAGTTCAATTTTAGTCTCATTTGACCAGAGAATCTTCCTTTATGTGTTTGGGGAGTCTACCACATGCTGCTAGGCAAACTCCAAATGTGATTTTTTAAGCAATGACTTTTTTCTGGCCACTCTTCTGTAAAGCCCCACTCTGTGAAGTGTATGGCTTAAAGTGGTCCTATGGACAGATACTCCCATCTCTGTTGTGGATCTTTGTAGCACCTTCAGCGTTATCATTGGTGTCTTTGTTGCATCTCTGATTTAATGCCCTCCTTGCCTGGTCTGTGAGTTTTGGTGAGTGGCCTCCTCTTGTCAGGTTTGTAGTGGTGTAGTGGTTCTTTCCATTTTGCTATAATGGATTTAATGGTGCTCCGTGGGATATTTTTTATAACCCAACCCTGATCTGTACTTCTTCACAACTTTGTCTCTGACCTGTTTAGAGGCTCCTTGGTTTTCATGTTATTTTCTTAGTAGTGTTGCAGAGTCAGGGTCCTTCCAGAACAGGTTGATTTATACAGACATCATGTGACAGATCATGCAACACTTTGATTGCACACAGGTGGATCTTAATCAACTAATTATGTGACTTATGAAGTAAATTGGTTGGACCAGCTCTTATTTAGGGGTTTCATACGAAAGGGGGTGAATACTTATGCACACTCCAGATTTCTGGGTGTGGTTTTTTTCATCTTAGTTATTGTTTGTGTCACAATAAAAAAAAAACAATGTGGACCATTAAAGTGGTTGGCATGTTGTGTAAATCAAATGGTGCTAACCCCCCAAAAATCCATTTTAATTTCAGCTTGCAGTGCAACAAAACAGGACAAACACCAAGGGGGATGAATACTTTTGCAAGGCACTGTGTATATATCACCTTTTAGGATGGAGCTCCTTTTGGTGAGCAGTTACTCTGGATGGATGTTGTCTCTTGCATAATTATTGACACCCTTCATGAAAATGAGCATAAAATCTTTCTAGAAAACACTTATTTTAAAATAATCTGCACTTGTATTAAGGGTTAGAGACACTTGGTTCATTTCTCCATGCAAACTCCTTTATTTTCTTTTTTTTTGTACATGTGGACAAACTCTTCAGTTCATACCACAGATTTTCAGTATTTGAAGCGCCATCTATGACTATACGTCCTTAACCTCCTGGCAGAGGCAACCAGATTCTGGGCTGAAATATCCTGGGACCTGGTGCAGTGATCACTTAAATTACCTAAACATTATATGATAATATAGGGGCGGCACAATAGTGCAGTGGTTTGCACTGTTGCCTCATAGCAAGAAGGTTCTGGGTTTGAGTTTGCATGTTCACCTTGTGCCTGTGTGGGGTTCTGTTGAGTGCTCCAGTTTCCTCCCACAGTCCAAAGACATGCAGGTTAAGGTCAACTGGCTACTTTAAATTGCCCATAGGTGTGAATGTGAGTGTGAATGGATGTTTATCTCCATGGTAGCCCTGCAATAAATTGGTGATCTGCTCAAGGTGTACCCCATATCTTACCCAGAGTCAGCTGGTGTTGGCTCCAGGTTCCCCCATGACCTTGATGGATAAGCAACACAGATAATGGATGGACAATAATATAGCTACTCTCTCTGTCCACTTTATTATGCAGTTATTTAACCAGCCAATCATGTTGCAGCAGCACAATGCATAAAATCATGCAGATACAGGTCAAGAGCTTCAGTTAATGTTCACATCAAACATCAGAATGGACAGAATGAACATCTATGACTTTAACCATGGCATGGTTGTTTGGTAACCAATGGGCCGGTTGGAGTATTTCAGAAACTTTCAGAAGCTCTGCAGGCTCTAGAGTTTACACAGAATGGTGCAAAAAAACATCTTTTGCGCAGAGGATCTGCAGGCTGAAACTCCTTATTGATGAATGAGATCAGCAGAGAGTGTCGAGATTGGTCTGAGCTGACAGGAAGTCTATAGTAACTCAAATAAGCGCTCTTTTTACAACCATGGTGAACAGAAAAACATCTCAGAATGCGCAACACGTCAAAGCATGAGGTGGATGGGCTACAC
Source organism: Neoarius graeffei (assembly GCF_027579695.1). NCBI lineage: Eukaryota > Metazoa > Chordata > Actinopteri > Siluriformes > Ariidae > Neoarius > Neoarius graeffei. The sequence continues at coordinate 14,170,431 of NC_083591.1, read as the reverse complement.
CAGCAGAAGACCACATCAGGTTCTACCAGTGTTGAGGTCAAGTCACTAAACCTCAAGTCCAAGTCCAGTCTCGAGTCCCCAGTGTTCAAGTCTGAGTCAAGTCCAAGTCATTAAAGAAAATTTCGAGTCAAACCTGAGTTGAATCCACTATTGATCCGAGTCAAGTCCAAGAATAAGACTCCAACTGCACCATTTGACGGTGGCTGTTGCTGCCTTTATATGAAACCGTCCCTGCTACTGTGTTAGACTAACGTTACTGCTTGACTGCCCCATTTTAATTAATAGGCTACAGATAAAAAGCTTTTTCATTGCTCAGCAAGCCCCACCCACTATCAACAGGGCAAATAACATGAGAGAGGGTTAATGCTAGCTAGTTCATCGGTCAGCTAACAAACCCCGCTATCAACAGAACAATGAACATAGCATGTCACTTCTCTGGATGGAGTCTTGCCAAATGACGACTGAAGTTCGAGGTTGTCCCCGTCATCTCCTCGATAGTTCTTCTACATATGGAACACATAGCAGTGCATTTTTCCCCACTGCACAAGAAGTCTGTATAAGCAAAGCGGACAATCCTGGGGCATTCTCTCCAGGCATTTTAGCGCCATTAACGTTAGTTTGTTCCTGAACATGACATATGAACAGGTGAATGTGCATTCTCTTGCACAGAATTAGTATACAAATTAATGTAGATATAAATATCTTATGCCAAATTATTATGGCACGTTACAAAAAAATAAAGAAAAAAAATCCGAGTCCTCATCTCCAATTTACGAGTCCTAATGCAGTTAATGCATGAGTCCAAGTCATCAGTGCTCAAGTCCAAGTCAAGTCACGAGTCCTTAAAATTAGGGCACAAGTCAGACCCACGTCCGAGTCCTGGACTCGAGTACTACAAGCCTGGGTTCTACTCCTGTCAGCCAAGAGCAAGAATCTGAGACACAGAATCATGGACATAGACTCACCAAAACTGAACAGCTGAAGAGTGGAAAAAGGCCAGGTGATAGTCAAGTCAAGTCAACTTTATTGTCAAATATGCTATACATGCTCGACATACAGCACAGATGAAATTTCAGTCCTCTCTGACCCACGGTGCAAAGAGGCAATGCAATAAATAAAAATAGAATAATTGAAATAAGAATAATTGAAATAAACAATACAAACAGTATAAACACTTGATAAGAACCAGACATAGAATAAACAAGACATAGACTAAATAAACAATAAGACATAGGGGCAGACAGTGCAAACAAGCAATGCAATAAATAGAAAATAGAATAATTGAGAATAAACAATACAAACAGTATAAACACTCTAGATAAGAACTAGACATAGACTAAATAAACTAGACATAGACTAAATAAAACAATACAAACAGTATAAACACTCTAGATAAAAGAACTAGACATAGACCAAATAAACAATACAAACAGTATAAACACTCTAGATAAAAGAACTAGACATAGACCAAATAAACAATACAAACAGTATAAACACTCTAGATAAGAAACTCTAGATCAGCAGTTTCTGAAATACTTAAACCAGCCCATCTGGTTCAAATAACCATGCTATGGTTAAAGTCACAGATACCACACTTTTTCCCCATTCTGATATTTGATGTGGACACTAACTGAAGCGCTTGACCTGTATCTGCATGATTGTGCTGCTGCCACACCCAGGTGATTGGATAACTGTAAATGAACAGATGGTATGTGTCAGCCCTGTGATGACCTGGCGACTTGTCCAGGGTGTACCCCGCCTTGCGCCCGTAGTCAGCTGGGATAGGCTCCAGCTTGCCTGCGACCCTGTAGAACAGGATAAAGCGGCGAGAGATAATGAGATGAGATGAGAATGAACAGATGTGCAGGTGTTCCTGATCTTAGTAAGACCTTGGTATACAACCAGAGGCTGAAGCAACCAAGTTTTAGGCGCAAATATCCTGGTACGTAGTAGTAGTTATGTAGTTTCGTATAGTGTCACACCTCCAGATGAGCATCTCTAAGCCAGTTGTTAAAGGTGTCACCTCCTTCATGTATAGTAGCGTAACCCCCTGGCGCTGCTGTTACTGGGCAATGCAACACTAGGTGGTCAGTGTCTTGGGATTCCTTGTAGGGCATATAGGGGACTCTATGTAGCCCCAATGATGCAAACTGGCGGCTGTTCTGGCATGTCTTGTTTTAAGCCTGTTTGCTTGAGTCCACTGTCTTCTAATTTGTTTGAGGAAGCCAGGTAGTGGATTGGTGGGGTCCTCTATTAGTTCCCCACCTCTGGAAACATTTTGGTTCCATTCCTCTCTCCAGGAAATTTTGACGTTGAAGTTTTCCTTCTTGGTCTTATAGAAGGGTTTCTGGTACGTAGTAGAATTCAGTGGATGCTGTTAGTGTCTTGTTTGGTTTCAGCATGACAGTGAAGATGGTGCTTCAGCACTCTGATATTAGTCTCCATTTGGCCTAAGAGCATCCACTGAATTCTATGTACCAGTGGATGCAGTTAGGCCAAATGGAGGCTAATATCAGAGCGCTGAAGCACCATCATTCACTGTCATGCTGAAACCAAACAAGACATTGATTTCATTTGTTGGATGGCCTCTACAGAAGGTTAAGTCCTGAAAAAAGTAAATGCTTAACACAGGCAGATACTTCTGATTGCATGAGACTATATGGCACTTTACCATCTTTGTGAAGTCATAGAAGAGAGATGGACTGTACATCATCAGATGGTTTCATGCAGCTAACGATCATGGATCAAGCATGTAAAAATTGTAACTGCACTGTATATGATTATGTAAACCCATGATTCGTCTTGCCCAGAAGCACTACTGTCTGAGGTGTGCTGCATGCTGAAATTTAACCAACACCTTCTATCCAATCAGAATAGGTTGTATTCAGTCAGATGACTTTTGCTTGCAAGTTTACTTCCGGTGAATGAAGTAGTGGTCAGACAAACAAATTTGGCTGCTGTTATGTGAAGAGCTAGTGAAACCATCTCCGACTATTTTCGCAGTTTAGAGGCCAATGCTCTTTGAAGATACCTTCAGAAAGTTGCTCTTTGTAACGGGATAAATCTTTATACGTTAACAAATAAGGATTTTTCCTATGAGTTGGAAAGTGATCCATCCGTTGAGTTCCCCGACATCTCAAACTACCTGGTGCTGCAGACATGTTCTACATGGACAAACAGATGAAAACCTGGAAGAGCATGAAGGTGTACAACTTTTTATATGTGGCTGGGTTAAAGACCTAGGGATTAAGACACTACAAGATAAATCCTGTATCGTTTCTGCCCAGGTCGTTAGGAATTTTTGGGCTTTTTGTACGCGTCTTTGCGACGTTTTTTGGGATGCTACAGGTTTTAGTATCGGGTGTACCACAGCCGCTCGAGTCTCAATCCTCCCTACTTTTCTCTTCCAGGTACAGTGGTGCTTGAAAGTTTGTGAACCCTTTAGAATTTTCTATATTTCTGCATAAATATGACCTAAAACATCATCAGATTTTCACACAAGTCCTAAAAGTAGATAAAGAGAACCCAGTTAAACAAATGAGACAAAAATATTGTACTTGGTCATTTATTTATTGAGGAAAATGATCCAATATTACATATCTGTGAGTGGCAAAAGTATGTGAATCTTTGCTTTCAGTATCTGGTGTGACCCCCTTGTGCAGCAATAACTGCAACTAAATGTTTCCGGTAACTATTGATCAGTCCTGCACACTGGCTTGGAGGAATTTTAGCCCATTCCTCTGTACAGAACAGCTTCAACTCTGGGATGTTGGTGGGTTTCCTCACATAAATTGCTTGCTTCAGGTCCTTCCACAACATTTCGATTGGATTAAGGTCAGGACTTTGACTTGGCCATTCCAAAACATTAACTTTATTCTTCTTTAACCATTCTTTGGTAGAATGACTTGTGTGCTTAGGGTCGTTGCCTTGCTGCATGACCCACCTTCTCTTGAGATTCAGTTCATGGACAGATGTCCTGACATTTTCCTTTAGAATTCGCTGGTATAATTCAGAATTCATTGTTCCATCAATGATGGCAAGCCGTCCTGGCCCAGATGCAACAAAACAGACCCAAACCATGATACTACCACCACCATGTTTCACAGATGGGATAAGGTTCTTATGCTGGAATGCAGTGTTTTCCTTTCTCCAAACATAGCACTCCTCATTTAAACCAAACAGTTCTATTTTGGTCTTATCCGTCCACAAAATATTTTTCCAATAGCCTTCTGGCTTGTCCACATGATCTTTAGCAAACTGCAGACGAGCAGCAATGTTCTTTTTGGAGAGCAGTGGCTTTCTCCTCGCAACCCTGCCATGCACACCATTGTTGTTCAGTGTTCTCCTGTTGGTGGACTCATGAACATTAACATTAGCCAATGTGAGAGAGGCCTTCAGTTGCTTAGAAGCTACCCTAGGGTCCTTTGTGACCTCACCGACTATTACATGCCTTGCCCTTGGAGTGATCTTTGTTGGTCGGCCACTCCTGGGGAGGGTAACAATGGTCTTGAATTTCCTCCATTTGTACACAATCAGTCTGACTGTGGATTGGTGGAGTCCAAACTCTTTAGAGATGGTTTTGTAACCTTTTCCAGCCTGATGAGCATCAACAGCTCTTTTTCTGAGGTCCTCAGAAATCTCCTTTGTTCGTGTCAAGATACACTTCCACAAACATGTTTTGTGAAGATCAGACTTTGATAGATCCCTGTTCTTTAAATAAAACAAGGTGCCCACTCACACCTGATTGTCATCCCATTGATTGAAAACACCTGACTCTAATTTCACCTTCAAATTAACTGGTAATCCTAGAGGTTCACATACTTTTGCCACTCACAAATATGTAATATTGGATCGTTTTCCTCAATAAATAAATGACCAAGTACAATATTTTTGTCTCATTTGTTTAACTGGGTTCTCTTTATCTACTTCTAGGACTTGTGTGAAAATCTGATAATGTTTTAGGTCATATTTGTGCAGAAATATAGAAAATTCTAAGGGGTTCACAAACTTTCAAGCACCACTGTAAATCATTCACAAAGATCGACAGAAACTCCTTTTAAAGGCCTGGGCATTGGTGAAACAGGATGGAGAAGTTATCATGGCTCACTATAACTGCATGGCTGGGGAAGCAGTTTCGTGCTGTTAACTTGTGAGCTCTGCTTTTGTGTTTATGTAGATCGTCTCAATTATCTTACTTATCGAGTTCAGTGTAAGAGACCAATCTACATCATCATCCTTGTAAAGATTACTAGGACGTCCTGATCAGTAATGTGAAAGCATACACGTTAGTTTACAATATGGTGATCACGATCAAACAGTAAACAAAAACACGTCTGAGGACTTAAGCGTCTCCTGAACTTCAAAACATCATAAAATAATGGAAAATGGTGAGAAAAGTGATTTGCGAATCCAAACAAATCAGAGGAATTTATAAGCCTTTCCCAAAGTGATCACTGCAAACTCAAGCGTTCTTTGACTCTGCTCCCTTCCATCGTAGCGAAAGGTTCAAGAGCCACCTTTCTTGTCATCTTTTGGTAAAATCCTTTACTCTTTCACCCTTTATCACGTCACGGGGAACCCGGAAGAAACTTTTTATCAGTTTCACGGTTTGTTTGATTCAAACAGCGCAAAACAACGCAAACGTAGGGCATTTTAACGATTAGCAAAACACCCCAGCGATAGTAACGCTTTGTGAACAGTGAGCTTAGCTGACCACCACTTCTTGTCTTGCATATCTAATGAGGTGGATGTGACATCGGACACAACCCACCTATAGAGTATTCTACAGCACTAAGGTACAAAAATAATTCATTGACCTCTGATGAAGGTAATGCAAAAGTAATACTGTATAATATAATCATTATTTCTACATATAACAACTATGTAATATTATCTAACCTTTAATGAATAAATGCTGTTTATATGGCTTAAAACATCTTGCAAAATGCCATCCTGTTCTCCTACAGAAAACATGATCATGACCGTCCGGAGGTATTCCATATCCTCAAATGCAATTCATGTGCCCTGTAAGAGCATGAACTCACATAAACCTCAGAGCCACAGCAACTGGGCCAGATTGAAAGGAGGAGAACGTGGGCTCGGCCATATGGCTACAGAGGACAGAGAGAAAACTGACAACAAACCAGCAAACCAGCACAAACTTCAGCATTGCGTCAACAAAGTCAGGTGTGACAGATGGTTACTTCATAAACTGTAGCTACATGTTATTTTTAAAACTAGGATAGAATAGCACGCCATTTATTAAAAAATGGAAATTTCATACTAAACTTTACTTTAACCCTGTACATCCACCCCTTCCCCATGGTGTTGAACTGTTTTTAAATGGTCCACATTTGCATACTGAAACTTGATTGGCTGATACTGTATATTGAATGATGCAATAACACCACGGTGACTGGGCTTCTTTTTGATCACATGCCAGTTTAGTGTTCTTGCATCACTCAGTATCACAATTTATTCTATCCACATTCATTCAATCGCGTGCTCTGATTGGCTACTCTACTACTAGAATATCAGCTCATATACCATGAGTAGAGAAAAACAAAATGGCGGAGCATGTTGCTGAACCAACCAAGGATGAAATAAAAACTCTACTCGGAAACTTGTTTGTTTTATCTGTAACCGCTTATCCCACACGAGATCATGGCTACTCGGAAACAAAACCCAATTGATAAAAGAATATAACCCCCCCCCCAATATCTCCTGTTCCACACTGCAGCCCAGTCAGTAATGAACCTTTAAGTTGGTTTGCCAACCACCAAAAAACCCTAAAGAAGAAGAAGAAGAAAACCCCCCAAAATACAAAAAAGAGCAACAAAAGTGTATTTGATGGTAAGAACGGAATTTTTTTTTTAGATTTTCAAGAACTATTATTATAGCGGCGGCACGGTGGTGTAGTGGCTAGCACTGTTGCCTCACAGCAAGAAGGTCCTGGGTTCGAGCCCAGTGGCCAACGAGGGACTTTCTGTGTGGAGTTTGTATGTTCTCCCCGTGTCCGCGTGGGTTTCCTCCGGGTGCTCCGGTTTCCCCCCACAGTCCAAAGGCATGCAGGTTAGGCTAATTGGTGGCTCTAAATTGACTGTAGGTGTGAATATGCTTGGAGAGGAGATGGATGCCACCAAGCAATCCAAGCCCAGAAAAAAGACATGAGAGATGAGTGACTATGTCAGCATCTCTCATGCCTCCCTACGACCACAATGCGGTTATGGGAATGAACAGAACAGATTATTATAGCATTTTTCACAGATTGCTCCTAGCATTTCGCTGGTTTGTTTGCATTCTAAGCAGAAATCATTTGTCAGATGTTTTGTATATACTTTTTATTAATCAAATTTGCAAAAAAATAAAAAAGGCTCTGTTTCTCAAAAGCCAGTGAATGTGGATAGAATAAAACAAATATTAGACTCAGTCTCGTTGTACATGGCTTATAGCCAATTCGGTGCTATGTGCCTCGTCAGCTATTAGCTCATATATGACTCGATTTCGTAGAATATCTGTTAAATATACAAATTTAACAAGAGTTCATCAAGTGAAGGAAGTGGAATGTGTGAGGTTTAAGCATGTCTAAGTTTTATATATTCAGTATAAGCCCATCTGTGCCTGTTTTCTTGTTTATTGACCTTTCTTGTGGAACCATCCTATCAACTAATTTATTAGCTAATAAAAAACATTTTTGAAAACAAAGTTTTTGGGTTCAAGTGTACAGTTTCGTTAATGTTTCAGAGCCAAAGAAAAGACGGTCACATTCCTGCTGCCTGTGGATGACATCTACACCAACCGGCCCTTTATGGCAGACCACCTGAGTGACACAAGTTCATGCGATCTCCAGGTGATATCAGAAACAGATTCGTGAGACAGGAACAAAAAAAGGACAAACGATACGACTCACATTTAATCCAGAAGAGCTTCATCACCCTACGCTGCTGCATTTTTCAGGTCACAGCGACGTTTGATTTCTACACTTGACCTCCTCCAAACTGAGTCCAGTTACAGATTTGGTTTCACAAATTCATTCTACGCATGGCTTCTCACCGCATGGCTGATCAGATGTCACGTCCCAATCAAGTCACATGGCTTCTGCATATGACGCTATTTCCTTAAACATAAAGTATACTTCATGTGGTATGGAAGTTGTGATTGTACCTGGTCTGGTGCGGTTACATAGAGAGTGAAGAGACATTCAGCACTGAGACTATAGGACTTAATGGTAATCATGGTTTAATTGGCTTAAAAATATATTACAAATGATGACTGGATTTTTAGCACTGACTGAGTTTACAGTTGTAAAACATCCCACATTCTGAAGCTAGTGTTTTGTGGCGATCATAAATCTGGGACTGAGTGTAACATCAGAATGGATTACAGTATATTACATTTTATTCTATCCACATTTACTGGATATGAGCAATCACGCACTTTGATTGGCTACTCTATTACTAGGCTAACAGCTCATATACCGTGAGTAGAGAAAAACAAAATGGCGGTGCGTGTTGCTGAACCAACTGAGGACAAAATAAAAACTCTACTCAAAAACAAAACCCCAAAAAATACAAAAAAGCAACAAAATATGGAATAAAATTATTTGATAGTAACAACATATCTTTTTTTTTATTTTTCAAGAATTATCACATTTTTCACAAATTGCTACTGTCATTTCACCGATTTGTTTACATTCAAAGCAGAAATGATTTTGTCGGGCGTTTTGTATAAAGTTTTTATTTATCGAATTTGCAAAAAATAATAAAAAAAATGCTCTGTTTCTCAAAATCCAGTGAATGTGGATAGAATAAAACAGTTATTCCACTCAATCTCGTCATACATTGCTTATAGCCAACTCGGCTCTACGTGCCTTGTTGGCTATCAGCTCATATATGACTCAATTTCGTGGAATAACTGTTAAATATTATCTGGACATGAGTGTTTTACTGGGAAATACGCCACTCATTTTTCATACGAGCTACATCCGGGACATGGAGAACCAAAACTGTGACATAAGTCTCTATATGTCACTTGTGAGGAAATCGATGAATTGTTTTGATAAATTTGGGTACATTTTGTTTGTGAATGTGTCTATACAATAAAAAGAAAATCACATGTTGGATTGAAGATATGAAATTTATCTTCTTGTGTTGAAAAACTTGCATTTTTCATATGAAATACATCACAGATCTGAGTGACATATTTAAATAATATTGGCTGGCGTTGAGTGGTATATCAGATATATTCCATTCAGTTAGCATGATACTGAATGAGTCAAAGACGAGTATGACATCTCATCTCATCTCATTATCTCTAGCCGCTTTATCCTTCTACAGGGTCGCAGGCAAGCTGGAGCCTATCCCAGCTGACTACGGGCGAAAGGCGGGGTACACCCTGGACAAGTCGCCAGGTCATCACAGGGCTGACACATAGACACAGACAACCATTCACACTCACATTCACACCTACGGTCAATTTAGAGTCACCAGTTAACCTAACCTGCATGTCTTTGGACTGTGGGGGAAACCGGAGCACCCGGAGGAAACCCACGCGGACACGGGGAGAACATGCAAACTCCACACAGAAAGGCCCTCGCCGGCCCCGGGGCTCGAACCCAGGACCTTCTTGCTGTGAGGCGACAGCGCTAACCACTACACCACCGTGCCGCCACGAGTATGACATATGATGAAAAAAAGCCAGCCAATATTATTATACGTACACGTTCCTTTCGGGTGTTCAACGTGTCTTTCTCTTTCAAAATTCTCTCAAAATCTTCCATATTTAACAAAGCAAACCTGGCGGCCATGCTTGTTTGCAAATTGTCACAGTCACTCACTAGCACAGAAGTTTTACATGTAATACGTATCTTATGGCATTTTTAATTCACTGCTACAGTTTACTGCGGGTGCTGCCGGTGAACAAAGAAATGCTTCTGCGCATGCACAGCAGAAAACTCTCTCATTGGATATTCACATCAGCTCCAACGTGTGGCGTCATGTTGTCTTGACAACCATGCGATATCGTAAACCATATTCAACGCTCATTCTCCATCGGGTAGAGTAACGTAATACACGTAGCATAAGTGATATGCTAACAAATACTGCATGCTATCAAATCAAATGAATGAAACCTGCTAGAAGGGAATAGAGCATGTTTTTATTCCATCAAAAAAGTGTCCTGTATGTTTAATAACTCCTGCTATTTCACTCTGATGATGTCACTCCCAGTGTTTTCCTGTTGACTGGATGTGCGTTGTCAAAATGGGGAACGATTTCAAAATTAAAATTCTTTTGAATAACCTGTGTATTTTTTTGTGTGAATGTGTCTATATAATACAAAGAACGTTACACGGTGGCGCAAAAATATGAAGAAGTTTACCTTCTTGTGCTGGAAATATTTTCAGTCATTTGCTTCGCTCACTTGTGAATATGTTCACCGCTTCATATCTTCGCACAACCATGTGATATCCTCAATAAATACTTCCATCTGGGGTTCAAGTTTAAGTTACGACACTGTGTATCGCCATGACACAGTGTGTAACATCAGGTGTATTTGAGAAAATGAAGAATTAAAAAAAAAAAAGTGACCATTTGAGGTAAAAGAAGGTTTACTCTATATACTGTAGTTTGTGTAAATTCTCTAAATTAATTTCTCTAATTTCAGAGAAATATTTTAAAAATTACAATCTTTCTGAAGTAGCTGCTCTTCCTTCTGTTTTTACAAATGTAATCAGAGTTGCCTGGAATCAAATTGTAAATTGAACTGTATTTGAGGCGTCCATGTACAGTTTTAGTGTGCCTGCATACAATGTTCTACTGGAGATAAAAATAAATAAATAAATAAATAGTGGCGGCACGGTGGTGTAGTGGTTAGCGCTGGCGCCTCACAGCAAGAAGGTCCGGGTTCGAGCCCCGTGGCCGGCGAGGGCCTTTCTGTGCGGAGTTTGCATGTTCTCCCCGTGTCCGCGTGGGTTTCCTCCGGGTGCTCCGGTTTCCCCCACAGTCCAAAGACATGCAGGTTAGGTTAACTGGTGACTCTAAATTGACCGTAGGTGTGAATGGTTGTCTGTGTCTATGTGTCAGCCCTGTGATGACCTGGCGACTTGTCCAGGGTGTACCCCGCCTTTCGCCCGTAGTCAGCTGGGATAGGCTCCAGCTTGCCTGCGACCCTGTAGAACAGGATAAAGCGGCTAGAGATAATGAGATGAGATAAATAAATAGTATTAAATTATAAATAAATAAATGAACAAATAAACTTAAATACTTTAAGGTGGTCATATTTATTACATTTCTAAACAATTGTTCTCGATCATTATTATAAATGAAATAAAAGAAAACTATAAAAACATGAAATCCTCCTCACACACTATAAATTGCCTCAGATTTTAGAACTCTTAAACAGCAAATTTACATCTTTTAATACCAAGACTTCATACAGTGCCTTACAAAAGTATTACCCCCCCGGCATGTTTCAGGTTTTGTTGCCTCGCAACCTGGAATTAAAATGGATTTTTGAGGGTTTGCATCATTTCATTTACAGAACATGCCTACAACTTTGAAGATGTGAATTTTTTTTTTATCATGAAGCAAACAACAAATCGGACAAAATAACAGAAAACTTCAACGTGCATAACTATTCACCCCCCTAATGTCAGTACTTTGTAGAGCCACCTTTTGCGGCAATTATAGCTGCAAGTCGCTTTTGATAATTCTCTATGAGCTTGCCACATCTAGCCACTGGGATTTTTGCCCATTCCTCAAGGCAAAACTGCTCCAACTCCTTCAAGTTGGATGGGTTCCACTGGTGAACAGCAATCTTCAAGTCTGACCACAGATTCTCAACTGGATTGAGGTCTGGCCTTTGACTAGGCCATTCCAACACATTTAAATGTTTCCCCTTAAACCACTCGAGTGTTGCTTTAGCAGTATGCTTAGGGTCATTGTCCTGCTGGAAGGTGAACCTCCGTCCCAGTCTCAAATCACTGGCAGACTGAAACAGGTTTTGCTCAAGAATATCCCTGTATTTAGCACCATCCATCTTTCCCTTGATTCTGACCAGTTTCCCAGTCCCTGCTGCTGAGAAACATCCCCACAGCATGATGCTGCTACCACCATGTTTCACTGTGGGGATGGTGTTCTTGGGGTGATGTGTTGGGTTTGCGCCGGACGTAACGTTTTCCTTTGTGGCCGAAAAGTTCAATTTTAGTCTCATCTGACCAGAGCACCTTCCTCCATACATTTGGGGAGTCTCCCACATGACTTTTGGCAAACTCAAAACATTCTTTCCTTCCTATTTTTATCTTTAAATAATGGCTTTTTTGTGGCCACTCTTCCATAAAGCCCAGCTCTGTGGAGTGTACAGCTTATTGTGATCCTACGGACAGATACTCCAGTCTCTGCTGTGGAACTCTGCAGCTCCTTCAGGGTTACCTTTGGTCTTTGTGCTGCCTCTCTGATTAATGCCCTCCTTGCCTGGTCCGCGAGTTGTGGTGGGCAGCCCTCTCTTGGCAGGTTTGCTGTGGTACCATGTTCTTTCCATTTGATGATGATGGATTTGATGGTGGTCTGGGGGATCGTCAAAGATTTGGATATTTTTTTATAACCCAACCCTGACTTGTACTTCTCAACAACTTTGTCCCTGAATCGTTTGGAGTGCTCCTTAGTCTTCATGGTGTTGTTTGGTTAGTGGTGCTTCTTGCTTAGTGGTGCTGCAGCCTCTGGGGCCTTTCAGAAAAGGTGTATATATACACACACACACACACTGACCGATCATGTGACAGTTAGATTGCACACAGGTGGACTTTATTTCACTAATTATGTGACTTCTGAAGGTAATTGGTTGTACCAGAACTTTAGGAGCTTCATAGCAAAGGGGGTGAATACATATATACACGCCAATTTTCAGTTTTTTATTTAAAAATTTTTTAAATATTTTTTTCTCATTTCACTTCACCAACTTAGACTATTTTGTGCAGATCCATTACATAAAATTCAGATTAAACAAAACAACATTTAAATTACAGGTGTAATTAAAAAAAAAAAAACAAGGGGGTGAATACTTTTGCAAGGCACTATACATACCACTACACACAGAAGCATCATTCAGACAGGACCAAAGCTAATACTGACTAACTCTACCTGGGCTCACTGTTCATTTTAGGTCACGACACAGAACCTGCTGTAAATGTGCTTTTTATTTGGAGCAGGTGGAGGAGGTTCGGCTCCGTCAGGACCTCGGCGTACAGCACCCTCATTCACCACAAATAACTCGTCTTCAGACCTGCTTCCAGTGTGAAGACTTCTGTAATTTGAGTTACCTGTTTTTGAATATAAATGCACAAATACACTGTCAGAAATAGGGGTATAGCAGGAGTCCGTTTCTGTCCCCCAAAGTACAGTCGATACTAATATACCCCCTAGGGGTCATTATTGGACCTCAAGGTAACCGTGTGTACCTCTTTAAAGCCAAAAAGGTACATATATGTTCCCAAGCAGTACATAAAGGTTACAAATAAGTACCTTAGAGGGTCCTGCCCCAGCAACAGGCCATTGTACCCCTAAAGGTACCATAATGTACTTTATTTTCTGTGTGTGTACATATGATAAATTTACATTATTTCTTTCCACATAATCCAAGCCTAATAATAAACAGATTAAAAAGTTATTGAACATAAATATGCTGTTTGGTAATTGTTGATAAGCTTTCTGTACAGTGGATATAAAAAGTTTACACACCCCTGTTAAAATCATAGGTTTTTCTGATGTAAAAAAAAATGATACCACAATAAATAATTTCAAAACTTTTCCCACCTTTAATGTGACCTATAACCTGTACAATTCAATTGAAAAACAAGCAAACCTGTTAGGGGGAAAACATAAAAAATAAGCTGGTTGCATAAGTGTGCACACACTTAAACTAATACTTTGTTGAAACACCTTTTGATTTAATTACAGCATTCAGTCTTTTTGCGTTCACACCTGCCATCAATTAAAATGACTCTGATTAACCCCAAATACAGTTCAGCTGTCCTAGTAGGATTTTCCTGACATTTACTCCGTTGCATCCTCCAGCAAAAGCCATGGATCACAGAGAGCTTACAAAGCATCAAAGGGATCTCATTGTTGAAAGGTATCAGTCAGGAGAAGGGAACAAAAAAATTTTCCACGGCATTAGATATACCATGGAGCACAGTGAAGACAGTCATCAAGAAGTGGAGAAAATATGGGACAACAGTGACATTAGCGAGAACTGGACGTCCCTCCAAAATTGATGAAAAGACAAGACGAAAACTGGTCAGAGAGGCTGCCAAGAGGCCTACAGCAACACTGAAGGAGCTGCAGGAATTTCTGGCAAGTACTGGTTGTGTATTACATGTGACAACAATCTCCTATATTCTCCATATGTCTGGATTATTGGGTAGGGTTGCAAGACAGAAGGCTTTTCTTACAGAGAAAAAGCATCCAGGCCTGGCTAAATTTAGCAAAAAAGTGCATCCTCTCCCAAAAGCATGTGGGGAAAATGTGTTGTCTGATGAAACCAAGATTGAACTTTTTGGCCACAATTCCAAAAGGTATATCTGGCGCAAAAACAACACTGCGCATCACCAAAAGAACACCACACCCATGGTGAAGCATGGTGGTGGCAGCATCATGTTTTTGGGTTGTTTTTCTTCAGCTGGAACAGGGTCTTTAGTCAAGGTGGGAGGAATTACGAACAGTTCTAAATACCAGCCAATTTTGGCCCAAAATCTTCAGGTGTCTACTAGGAAGCTGAAGATGAAGAGAAATTTCATCTTTCAGCACGACAATGACCCCAAACATACATCGAAATCAACAAAAGAATGGCTTCATCAGAAGAAAATTAAAGTTTTGGAATGGTCCAGCCAGAGCCCAGACCTAAATCCAACTGAAAATCTGTGAGGTGACCTGAAAAGGGCTGTGCACAGGAGATGCCCTCACAATCTGACAGATTTGGAGCACTTTTGCAAGGACGAGTGGGCAAATATTGCCAAGTCTAGATGTGGCAGGCTGACAGACTCCGACCCAAAAAGACTGAATACTGTAATTAAATCAAAAGGTGCTTCAACAAAGTATTAGTTTAAGGGTGCGCACACTTACACAACCAGCTTATTGTACGTTTTTATTTTTAATGTTTTTCCCCCTCACAGATTTGTTTGTTTTTCAATTGAATTGTAAAGGTGGGAAAAGTTTTGAAATTATTTGTTGTGGTCTCATTTTTTTACATCAGAAAAACCTATCATTTTAATGGGGTGTGTACGCTTTTTATATCCACTGTAAGTGTATTTTATATTTATGCAAGGAGTCTTTGTCACTTTGTAACGAATCTTCAGAACAGACAGTGCTTTTAAGGTGACAAGCTGTGTCTTGTCAAGAAAAAGAAAAAACATGGCTAGTAAGGGATCAATTGTTTACAGCTGCTGGAACACAAGTGATTACAGGAGCTAACGTGTCTCATTTTACAGCATTAAATGTAACTTAAAACAGATTTTAAAAAAAGAATGCGGTGTCGTTCTTTAATTAATAAAACAAATCGACATATTGTGTTGTATTAGAAGAATAAAATATATCAGGACAGTTTAAGGGTAGTAACTCTGCTTCCCGTGACATTACACCACCTTGCTGTTGATTATTTTCCTACAACAGCATGTCCCACAGTGTTTATTCCTTACATACAATTTATTTACCACGGAGATGTTTTAAGTAATACATATATGGTTGTGGCCAGAAGTTTGCATACAGTGACATGAATGTCATCTTGGATATGAATGTCATGACAATATTTGGGCTTTAAATAATTTCTTTGAACTGTTCTTTTTCTGTGGCAGAATGATTGTACAGCATACATCTTTAATAAAAAAAAAAACCACTAGAATTTGGTGCACAAGTTTTAATTTTCTTTGGGTTTTCTGAAATCAACACAGGGTCAAAATTATACATCCAGGGTCAAAAATATACAGTACATACAACACACCTAATATTTGGGTAAAATGTCTCTTTGCAAGATTCACCTAGACCAAATATTTTTGTTTACCATGAACAAGCTTCTGGCAGAATTCTGGTTGGATATTTCACGACTCTTCATGGTAGAATTGATAGAGTTCAATTATTTGTTTTTTCTTGGCATGGACTCGACTTATAAGCACAGTCCATATATTTTCAATAGGGTTGAAGTCAGGACTTGTTTTAAGCTTAATGTTAGCCTGCTTTATCCTCCACAATCAGCTCTGATGTGTGTTTGGGTTCATTGTCCTGTTGTAACTCCAACTCGTGTTCAAGTTTCTGATGGTTTATGCTGAAGAATTCTGAGGTAGTCCTTCTCCTTCATTATTCCATCCACTTTGTGCAATGAACCAGTTCCACTGGCAGCAAAACAGCCCCAGAGCATGATGATCCTACCACCACCACCAGCTGGTACAGTGTCCCTCTGTACATGGTGGTCATTGTGGCTAAACAACTCAATGTTTGTCTCATCTGACCATACAACTTTCCTCCAGAAGGCATTTTCTTTGTCTGTGTGATCAGCTTCAAACTTTAGTTAAGCTTGAAGGTGTCAGTTTTGGAGCAGGGGGTTATTTCTTGGATAGCAGCATCTTAGGCCCTGTCCACACGGCAACGGATTCAGGTGACTCCGATACAATTGCTTATCGTTTAGGCCTGGCGTCCACACGGCACCGGCGTTTTGGGTGCCCAAAACGCAATCTTTTTGAGAACGGGTTCCAGAGTGGAAAGATCTGGCAACGTTGCCGTTGTGAAGTCGTCTGGATGAGTAAAACGGATTTGTTTACGATGACGTCACAACCACATGACTGAGTGCTTCACGCCGGGTAGAAGTGTAACGAATATCACCAGGAAAAAGCCTTACAGAGCACTAGTGAGAGTGAAACACGAGCTTGGATATTATTATTATTATTATGTTCAGTGTTAGTTCACAGTAGTAATGCAAGAAGCAGAATAGTGACAGTAATAGTGAAGCAAAAACATGCAATTGTACAAACACTGCAGCTCTACAGCAAAATATTCATTTATGAAATGGTCTGATTCTTAACACCAGTAGTGCCAATGATCTTCTCATTGTGATGCGAGTTGTCAACAAATCCTATAACTTGGTTCATGAAACGCGCTTACAAAATATTTTCACTGTGAATATTTATTGTGTAATGGTGCAAAGTGAGAGAGAGAGAGAGAGAGAGAGAGAGTCAATCCCGCCAGCAAAAATAGAGAAAAAAAGAGCAATCTCACCTCTTCAGATGTGGGTTTAAGTCCTACAATACATTCCTCAAAAAGGGCGTAGAGGAGCAAATTAATCATTATTTAATTAGCATTCAATTTATTCCGGACCATTAAAGACACCGCCTTCCGTGTAGAATCATAGGTCATCCTCGCCGCCATTTTGGAGAGGTCAAAGCGGAGAATAAAGATTAGCTGCGTTTAACTGTACCAACAGGTTTGCCATCCAAACGAGATCACATGAGATTACCTTTCACAGGTGAGACTGGAAAAATACTTTTCATTGTATTTGGTCATTATAATGTAATTTTACAAACAGATTTTCCTGACTTTGTGGCTAATATGCATCCTTACTTCTTCTATTGTTCTGGTGTCTCCGAAGGGACCGTCTTACAGCGCCCCTAGAGGTGTGGCATGTGTATTGCATCGTTTTCAGCAAGCGTTGCGTTGCCATATGGACCTGATATTTACTGATTGTTGCCCATTTGGACGCGATATATTTTTAAATAACATCTCGTTGCCGTTGTCGTGTGGATGTAGACTTAGTCCATGGTGATCTGAATTGTAGACAGTGATCCATCAGCTTCCAGTTCATGGCAGGGCTGTACCATGGTGGTTCCCAGGTTGTTCCTGACCATCCAAACCAATTTCCTTTCAGCTGAGGGTGACAGTTTGGGTTTTCTTGAAGCAAAGTGACTACACCTCACATTAACTTGGATACAATTGTTTGAACTGATCTTGGAATTTGCAGTTGTTTAGAAATGGCTCCAAGAGACATTCTGGAGTTGTATACATCTGCGATCCTCTTTCTCAGATCTGCACTGAGCTCCTTGGACTTTCCTATTGTATTGTGTGTTGGTAAATCCAATGAGTGCTGTAAACAAATCCTTTTTATGAAGGCACAGAGAAGCTACCAGCTGTAGTCAATCATGATCACTAATAGGAAGTTAAGAGACCTCGGCCTTGGCAAGATGAGAGACATTTTGGAAGTTTCAGCACCTCTGAATTAATAATCTAAGTGAGCGTATGTACATTTTTGACCATGGATGTATAATTTTGACCCTGTGTTGATTTCAGAAAACCCAAAGAAAATTAAAACTTGTGCACCAAATTCTAGTGTTTTTTTTATTAAAGATGTATGCTGTACAATCATTCTGCCACAGAAAAAGAACAGTTCAAAGAAATTACTGAAAGCCCAAATATTGTCATGACATTCATATCCAAGATGACATTCAAGTCACTGTATGTAAACTTCTGACTACAACTGTATTTCCAGACAAATATTTTGCCAAAGCTAATTTAAAAAAAAAAGGATGAATATCATAAATAAAATACATGCCAATAATAAAAAGGATGTTCTCACATAAGGAAGTAAATTATATTACCTGTCAGGCATTTAGTGCTGGTCAGTGTTTCCGGAAACAGAGATGGAGGCTTGTTGTCACTTAGATTGTCACTGTATTTCATTGCCACAGTGTGGTGTCTTTCCTTGTTCTGAAAAGCTTTTTGAAAAAGAAAAGAAAAATTCAAATATAATGTAATTTCATGATGATGATAGATCAATAGCTGATGGGAGATAAGGAAAAACAAAGCAGGCTTCACGAGGCTTCACTAAAATAGGCTTGTGTCAGTAAAGAATGTGATGTACGAGAATATGAATGTTTTGCTAAGATCAGATTAAGAAGAAATATACTTTTTGGAGAATAAAGATTTACTTATTGAGAATTTTATTTAACAACATACAGTAGTGTGCAAAAGTCTCAGGCACCCTGTGTTTTTTTTTTTTCCATACAAACTTTGTTATAGATTTCTATTTTATGACTTCAAGTCAGTACAAAAACATTTTAGAGTTCCAAACGTTCGTTTTCCAGCACAAAATTAAATGTTACAGAAAACAAATGTATCTGAGCAGCATATTTAACAGCTATTCCACGAAATCGAGTCATGCATGAGCTGATAGCTATAAGCCATGTACAACGAGATTGAGTGGAATAACTATTTTATTCTATCCACATTCACTGGATTTTGAGAAATGGATCATTTTTATTTTTTGCAAATTCGATAAATAAAAACTTTATACAAAACGTCCGACAAAATAATTTCCGCTTAGAATGTAAACAAACCAGCAAAATGACAGGAGCAATTTGTGAAAAATTGTATAATGCTAATAATTCTTGAAAAACAAAATACGTTCTTACCATCAAATACTTTCATTCCATATTTTGTTGCTTTTTTTTGGGGGGGGGGGTTGTTTTCGAGTAGAGTTTTTATTTCGTCCTTGGTTGGTTCAGCAACACGCTCCGCCATTTTATTTTTCTCTATTCATGGTATATGAGCTGATATCCTAGTAGTAGAGTAATCAATCAGAGCATGCAATTGCTTATATCCAGTGAATGTGGATAAAATAACCCATAAAAGAGAGCATTTTTCATATTAAAAAAGAAAACATAATGAAGGCTGCTGGGTTTTGGTGCAAAATGAAGAAGCAAGTGTGACAGTTAAAGTGTCCAGAAGAACTGTGGCTGGTTCTGCAAGATGCTCAGTAAAACCTACAGCTCATTTCCTTATAAAACTGCACTCACTGTACTTAAGACTACTGGGTTTTTTTTTTTTAAAGCAAAGGGTCATCTCGCACCAAATACTGACTTTTTTTCCTTGATTATGGCTTACTGTTGTTTATAGTATTTTTTAATAATGTTGAAACATTTCAGGCGGCACGGTGGTGTAGTGGTTATGTTAGTGGTTAGGTTAACTGGTGACTCTAAATTGACCATAGGTGTGAGTGTGAATGGTTGTCTGTGTCTATGTGTCAGCCCTGTGATGACCTGGCGACTTGTCCAGGGTGTACCCCGCCTTTCGCCCGTAGTCAGCTGGGATAGGCTCCAGCTTGCCTGCGACCCTGTAGAAGGATAAAGCGGCTAGAGATAATGAGATGAGATGAGATGAAACATTTCATTTCATTATTTTAAGCCATTTTTTGTCTACAGCATTTCTTTACATGTGCATAAGACTTTTGCACAATACTGTATATTAAAGAAAAAGGTTGAGAATAATCTAAAATGAAAACTAAATACACACATTAACCAATTCTTGCAAATAAGAACATCCTCGCAATTATGGATGTTAATTGTTAGTAGACAAGATAGCAATTTGCCTTTTTCTGATGTGTGTTAGGGCGGCATGGTGGTGTAGTGGTTAGTGCTGTCGCTTCACAGTAAGAAGGTCCGGGTTTGAGCCCCGTGGCCGGCGAGGGCCTTTCTGTGTGGAATTTGCATGTTCTCCCCGTGTCCGCGTGGGTTTCCTCCGGGTGCTCCGGTTTTCCCCACAGTCCAAAGACATGCAGGTTAGGTTAACTCATCTCATCTCATTATCTCTAGCCGCTTTATCCTGTTCCACAGGGTCGCAGGCAAGCTGGAGCCTATCCCAGCTGACTACGGGCGAAAGGCGGGGTACACCCTGGACAAGTCGCCAGGTCATCACAGGGCTGACACATAGACACAGACAACCATTCACACTCACATTCACACCTACGGTCAATTTAGAGTCACCAGTTAACCTAACCTGCATGTCTTTGGACTGTGGGGGAAACCGGAGCACCCGGAGGAAACCCACGCGGACACGGGGAGAACATGCAAACTCCGCACAGAAAGGCCCTCGCCGGCCACGGGGCTTGAACCCGGACCTTCTTGCTGTGAGGCGACAGCGCTAACCACTACACCACCGTGCCGCCGGTTAGGTTAACTGGTGACTCTAAATTGACCGTAGGTGTGAATGTGAGTGTGAATGGTTGTCTGTGTCTATGTGTCAGCCCTGTGATGACCTGGCGACAGTTCAGAAAAAGGCTAGTGTGAACACTACTTAAAAATCTCCCCTTATTTTTTACTGACAAAAGAAAGCATAGTCCTGCCCACTTGGTCTCAGTTGTATCACAATGCCAAGGTACTCAAGATTAAAATCGTCAGAAATTGTAATTAAACAAATCCATGTCTTTGCACCATTTCTACTTCAGTAACTTGTCTTTCCTGCTGATTTTAATTCAATTCAATTCAAGGAATTTTATTTTTCCATTAGGAACTTCATATGGGAAAAGCACCAGTGCGTATCCACTTCATCTATATACACACACTTCAACCATTCATAAGTCTAATGGATGTAGGCACAAAACTTGAAATGGCTCTCTTAGTTCTGAAGGTGAGTGATCTGTATCTCTGACCTGAAGGTCTCATCTCATCTCATTATCTCTAGCCGCTTTATCCTTCTACAGGGTCGCAGGCAAGCTGGAGCCTATCCCAGCTGACTATGGGCGAAAGGCGGGGTACACCCTGGACAAGTCGCCAGGTCATCACAGGGCTGACACATAGACACAGACAACCATTCACACTCACATTCACACCTACGCTCAATTTAGAGTCACCAGTTAACCTAACCTGCATGTCTTTGGACTGTGGGGGAAACCGGAGCACCCGGAGGAAACCCACGTGGACACGGGGAGAACATGCAAACTCCACACAGAAAGGTCCTCGCTGGCCCTGGGGCTCGAACCCAGGACCTTCTTGCTGTGAGGCGACAGCGCTAACCACTACACCACCGTGCCGCCCCTGACCTGAAGGTAAAAGACAGTATTCTTGGGTTTCACCTGACGTCACATCTGCCTCATTAGTTATTCAAAACTTTAGCTGGTAGTCTATTAAAGCTCTGTTGACAAAGCATTTGTATGGAGAAGGTGCATTTGCTAACATGAAAAATGCCTTACGCTTGCATTGTTTTAGGTTGTTCGAATCGATCAAACTGTGAAACTGATGAAAATTTTCTTCAGGGTTCCCCTTGAACTCATAAAAAAGGGTGAATGAACACAGGATTTCACAAAAAGATGTTGAGAAAGGTGGCTTTTGAACCTCTCACTGAAAATGGAAGGGAGCTGAGTCGAAGCATGCTCGAGTTTACAGTGATCACTTGGTGAAAGGTTTGTATCTCCCTCTCAGCTATGTCCTTAGTGTTTTCCAAGTACATTTCTTGCTATGTCGTTATTTTACAGTACTTTTTTGTCACGAAGCGCCAAAGACCCCAGCTGTTTCTTTGTTTACTCCTTTCTCCTCACAAAGTCCATATGCATGAAGGCCGTGACAAAATTCTTCCCCAGCCGTACAGTTACAGTGCGCCATGATCACTTCTCCATCTTGTTTAACTAAGATCCAGGTCTTCAAAGGGGTTTCTGATGATCTTTGTGAATGATTTATCTGAGAGATAAGAGCCAACACAAGTGAGAATCAAGCCAACTGTTGTTTGTTTACACTTCAACTTGCAGCACTTCGTTGTAAAGACACGAACGAAAAGTTTTAAAAAAATACTTACATGGGCAAAAACAATACAGGATTCATTCGGCAGCAACTTGATACCGAGGTCCTTTATCCAGCCACGTACAAAAAAATTTGTAAGCCTCCATACTCTTCCACGCTTTCATCTGTTTTACAGTGTAGAAAGACGTCTGCAACACCAGATAGTTCGAGATGTTGGGAAACTCGACTGAAGGGTAGTTTTCAAGATCGTATGACAAATCCTTCTTTTGCAGACTGCAGGGGTCAATTCCGTTGCACATAGCAATCTCCTGAATATATCTAAAGCGAGCAGTGGCTTCTAGATTACGAGCATACTCTGGCAAGTTATCACTAGTTGTTTGCACTACGGCAGCCGTTTTGGTTTGCTAGACCACCAGCAGTTTTACTGGAAGTGAAATCGCTAAGAAAAGTCACGTGACTGAAACCCAAGAATTGACTGTCCATTGTGTATGTAGTGTCCAAGGCTATTTGTGTTCCTTTTAATTTAGTCCTTCTATTATAGATGCTGATAAGTGGTTCCTGCTCCAATCCAATTATTTTACTGCTCAATGTTATGATTTTGTTTAGTGGGTTGTGATGAATGTTAGATAGTGACCCAAACCTGGCTGAAATATTAAAAGTAATTACAGATTCAATAAAACATTTGTAAAAAGCCATCAGGACTGACTGGTGAACCTGAAGTCTGCAGAGTTTCCTCAAGAAAAAAGAGGCGCTGCTGACACTTAGAAAATATGTTTTCAGTGCTTGGTTGAAAGGTAAGTCTGTGATCAATTATTGTCCCAAGGTATCTATATGACTCAACCCTATTTATTTGCTGGTTGTTGACCAGCAAATAAAAGTCAACAACCAGTTCCTTTGTCTTGGTAATGTTGAGGTTTATTCACAATGTCTGTTTCTTAAACTGAAAAATCCATAACAAACTTTTCCAGTGTCTCCTGTTTTGGCCGTGGTTAGGAGTCAAAAATCATAAATCTGAAGGCTAAACTACCAAATGTTGGCACCTCTGAGAAGCGTAACATTGTTAATAATCTTTGTTCACAGAATCAGTTTGAATTTAGCCGGTTAACTTGCTGTCCTTGATGTAAGTAACGATATTAGCATACTAAGGGTGCGTAGGGTGACTACTCTTCACGGCTCTGGTCACCTAATTCCTGTATAACTACCTACACGTGGTGCACCTGTATTAGACAAAACGTTATACCAGGGACCGAGTGAGGGATGGTATATTCCCTTTGGGTAGGTGGAGCTCATTAGCCTTGGTCGGCAGTTCACCTAGGGGAAGGAAAACCCTGATTCCAAACCTCCGCTGCCTTGCGGCTATACCTGGTTCGGGAAAGGCTTCAGGAGACAACCTCGAGGAAAATTATCGGGTCAGTCCCAGTTTGGGTCAGCCCACTGACCGTTGTATACTTGACCGCCCCGGAGGCTGATGACGCGATAGATATGCATCTCCTACAAGTTCACTATTACGCCAATGCCTTTGGGGGACGTGAGTACGGAAGAGGGCAGCCTACTCACCCACGGGCAGGGGTTAGCAGCCCCTGACTGTGTTTTCTCTACCCACTACAGACCTTATTCAAATGACTATAGACATCAACCTGCGACCCACACTAAGGCAGCAGAAACGCATCAATGACGAGTCACTGGCAAAGCCGCAAGGACCCAATGGCTCCGAAAAGCCCAAACGTGCCCGCAGAAATTTCATGAAGCAGATCAAACTAGCATCTTGGAATGTAAGAACGTTGTCAGATGCTACTACATCCAATCGCCAAGCTCCCGAGCGCAGATCTGCCCTGGTATCAGCCAAGCTTGAACGCCTCAATATACTGTAGATATTGCTTGTCTGAGTGAATGCCGTATTCCAGAAGAAGGGGAATTCATCGATGGCTCCTACACTTTCGTACACTCTGGTAGAAGCCGTGACGAGGGTAAGCAAGAAGGCGTTGCAATAGCAGTGAAGAACCAACTACACCCGCTCCTGGTCAGCTGGAAAGGGATCAATTCGCACATAATGTGGGTGCGCATCAAGCTAGATAAGACCTGTCACGCAACTATCATCAGTGTCTATGCCCCAACATTCAAGAGACCCTTCGAGGAAAGGACCCACTTCTACGATCAACTTACTGACATTCTCTCGGGGGTTCCCAGAAACGACTGACTTTTTCTTCTTGGAGATTTCAACGCAAGGGTTGGGTGCAACCACGTGACTTGGCCAAATGTTATCGGCCCTCATGGCCTCGGTCAGGAAAACGATCAGGGGATTATACTGCTCGAACTTTGCGCCCAGTTTGGTCTTACCATCTCCAACACTCTATTCTCCCACCCTGACATTCATAAAGGCACATGGATGCACCCAAGATCCAAGCGCTTGCATACGATCGACTATATTATTATTCGCCAACACTTCAGGTCGGACCTTGTTGACTCCCGCGTCCACCGCAGTGCAGACTGCTGGACTGACCACAGACTTGTTTGCGCGCGACTACAACTACGCTTCCATGCAACGTCTTGCAAAAAGAGATCCGGTCTGCACCGCCTCAACGCTGCTCGTCTGAAATTGCCCGAGTTCAGCAACCAACTACAACAGAGGCTTGCTGAACATAGATTGGACCTTAAACTGAAAAAGAGAACTTTAGATCAACACTGCAAAACCCTCCTAGAGGCTCTCTATGCCTCTGCTAGTGAGACAGTTGGCTTTACTAAAAGGAATCATCGGGACTGGTTCGATGAGAACATCTTCATCACCAACCTTCTCAAGCAAAAACAGGCAGCTTTCCAACAGGTTCTCCAAAATGACACTCCTGCATCCTGCCAATGCTACAGAAGAGCAAGAAATTCCTGCCAACGGGAGCTGCGCCCCCTGCAAAATCAGTGGTGGCTGGATCGAGCTCGCGAAATTGAGACCTTTGCTGACAGGCACGATTCTAAAGGTTTCTTTAAGGCAGTGAAACTGATCTCCCAAAGACGCTCGTCTGGTCTTACCCCTATCAACGACTCTGAGGGCAACAGACTTACTGAAAAGGATGCCATACTGGTACGCTGGCAAGAATATTTCTCCACTCTCCTTAACCACCAGGACACAGCAAATCTGTCAGTCCTAGATGACATTCAGCAGGAGGAGGTGCAAACCGAGCTTGCTGAGCCACCTACTATGGCAGAAATGGAGAAGGCTTTAAAACAACTATCAAATGACAAAGCCCCTGGTCCAGACGGCATTCCCTGTGAAGTCCTCAAGACCGGCGGGCGTCCTCTACTATCTCAACTGCACGAGCTACTTCTGTGTATTTGGCAAGAAGAAAGGGTGCCACAGGAGTTCAAAGACGGTACCATCATCACTCTGTTTAAGAAGAACTGTCACTTCATTTGTGGTAATTACAGAGGGATCACTCTACTTTCCATCGTAGGAAAACTCTACGCCAAACTCATCCTTAACCGGATATGGCCCCATGTCGAACAGTACTACCCAGAGGCACAATGCAGTTTCAGAGCTGGAAGATCCACCAATGACATGATGTTCGCTATGAGACAACTCATCGAAAAATGCCACAAGCAACATCAGGAACTTCATGTCCTATTTGTAGACCTTGTTAAGGCCTTTGATTCTGTCAATAGATTGCTTATGTGGAAACTCCTGCTCAAGATTGGGATTCCATCAAAAATCGTTAACATCATTACAAGCTTCCATGAGGGTATGCAAGCTAAGGTGTCTGTGTCAGGAGAGCTTACCGGGGAATTTGGAGTCTCATCCGGCCTCCGTCAAGGTTGTGTTTTGGCACCTGCCCTATTCATCCTTTTCTTCTCATACATGCTGAGGAAGGCCCACCAGTCAATGTTCGACTTTGGCATCAACATCCGCCATAAACAAGACGGCAAGCTGTTCAACCTGCGTAGACTAAAGACCAAGTCTGCCACAGTATCGCATCTAAGTGATTTCCTATATGCCGACGATGCTGCACTCGTTACCAGCAACCACAGATCTCTGCAAGAGGGTGTAAATGTACTCAACGAGACTTGCAAAGACTTCGGGCTCACAATTAGAAAGCCAAAAACCGAAGTCATGCATGTGAACTGTGAAGACCCACCTACAACTATGATTGATGATTCCACTCTGAAGATAGCACAGAAATTTACCTACTTCGGCGGCGATCTAACAGACACTGGTAATCTGGAGCCCGAGATTAAAAAGAGAATCAACAGAGCAGCCGGCTCCTTTCGCTGCCTCTCAGCACGTTGCTTCGATAGGAAAGGACTATCAATTACCACCAAACTAGTAGTCTATAAGGCCATAATCTTACCAACACTTCTTTATGGCAGCGAGACCTGGACTACACTAGCCCGGCATATGCACTTGTTGGAGTGCTTCCACCAACGCTCACTGTGCCGAATCCTTAGGATCCGATGGTGGCAACATATCACAAATGCAGAAGTGCTAAAGAGAGCCTGTTGCAACTCCATCGAGGCAACCATAAGATCAAACTGACTGCGATGGCTGGGCCATGTCTGCAGGATGGACAGCATCAGAATTCCAAAGCAGCTCTTGTTTGGGGAGCTAGCCCATGGAAAGCGTTCTCGGGGCAGACCCAAAAAGTGATGGAAAGACTGCGTGAAGGAAGACCTCGACATTTGTAGCTTCCCAGAGGATTGGTACGATCTCTCTGCTGACAGCGACATCTGGCGGCAGTGGTTGCATCATGGCAAAACTGTGATCGATGTGAGACTTAAAGAACGAGCGTCAGCATGACATGCCCGCCGCAGGAATAAACAGTCCTGAATATGGCCTCCTATTGTCGCTAGCGACAAGGATGATGATGATGATGATACTAAGGTGAATTTTTTTTTAAACAGATTAATCAAATGAACGGAAGTCCAACATACCTCGAGATGGTCTAAAAGAACGGAGCTCAGTGCTGCAGTCTTCATTGGACTGAACAGACTCTTGTCCTGAGCCAGCTTCCCTCATCTGGCGGCCTATGATCTCGTTCTCTGTAGCTCTGAGGTTTTTTAGAAGAAAATATGTTCGCATCCTGCCTTTCCCTTTCACCTCAATCTCTCCACGTTCCTCTAGCTGGAACTCCTTGTCCTGAAGAGCACTGGAACAAAGTCAGGAGTTCAAAAGATTAAAGAATGATTGCAATAAATTGTATGAGTGTTGAGGAATATATCTGGTAATTAATGGATCATTTCCAACAGTTCTAACTTGACGAAAGCTGTGTGGTACCAATTATCAAGGACCATTGCAACTTATTACAACTGAAAAGCTTCATATAAATGAGGACGTCTAGCTATTATTATTATTAGACAGAAACCAGAAACTCACTGATATACACTGGGGCTGAGGTGGATTTTGTTGGGCAAGCCATGACTCTCCATACGAGAAGCCGTATTTACAGCGTCTCCAAACAGGCAGTAGCGTGGCATCTTCTCTCCAACAACACCCGCTAGCACTGGACCACTATGCAAGCCTACCCGAATCTGAAGTCACAAAGAGACAAGACAGATCCAGGAACCCAACTTCTTAGAACCCGATCATACTCTTCACTCATTTCAGTACAACAGTAGCAAAGGTCAGATAGAAGAATTTGAGTCTAATCAATAATCATTGCTAAAACACACAATCTTTGCAACACATAATAAACTCCATTTGATTTATTCTTAATTTGGCTAGCTTCAAAACCATTAAATGAACTGTCTGGGAAATATGATAGTAGTTTAGGAAAGAAATATTTACTGCTTGTACTCTCACCTGAATAGGGCCTCCTGTAACAGGGTTGGTAACCTCTTTGGCAGCAATGATCATACCTAGGGCAAAGTTAGCCACTCGCTCAGCATGACTGGATACTGGGATTGGGATGCCACCCACCACCATGTAGGCATCACCTATTGTTTCAACCTACAGGATCAACATCAAGAGTTAAATCAGTAAGTTTATGTCTAAGTTCATTTGTTACAGTATATCAAAACTTACAGTATACGGGTCATTCTACAATTCGGGGTACATTTCATGTCTCTGAGAGAAACCTTTTGTTATTTTCCACAAAATAAATCTTTACTGAATCAGTTTTGAACAATAATGCAAATTATGGCAAACTTTCACCAATAGCAATGCTTGATGTACATCAAGCATTGCTATTGGTGAAAGTTTGCCATAATTTGCATTATTGTTTATGGATAAATTTTAGACCCAATTTATCCATAATACATTCACTAAATGGCTCCCCCCTCCCCCCACATTATTGGCCTTCTTCGACTCCTGATTCATACATTCAACTTGAATAAACATGAAGTGACTCAGTCTAACAATCTGTTTTTTGGGGCTTATTCTATTAACTATTAGAAAATCAGTTGCATAGAAAGTCTATTTTCTGTAAAATTTCAGTAATAAAAAATTATATTTTTGATCCATCCCAATGTTCTTGTCAACTCTGTTATAAAACCATATAAAATCCACAAAAACTTTTAATAATACACATGACACCAGAAAGGCAGTGAGGTATGTTATGTTTGTTCTCTCATTAATTTGAACAAAATGTTGAGGATACACCAACAGTGCATTAATTATTCATCTAATTTGTTGTTGTGACATTGGAGTGAATCTCTCACTCAATTTTTAAAAACAATAATATGATTAAAATCCATAAAATTCTGTTTTTATACATGCCATGTGGTAGCTAGTTTGAGGTTAGCGTGTGGAGTTAAGACACAAAATGGTGGAAAATGTCAACTCTGTTATCACCAATTCTGTTAATGTTAATTTGATATGCCCAGTTTAACGATAACAGAGCTGACAATTACTCACAGAGTCAACACTTGAAATGTACCTGCAATTACAGAATAGACCATATACATACAGTAGATTTTAACTAGCAAAAATACATACAATAGATTCACACATACATAGCTCCAGTTTATATTTATACTTTCGGGTAATATATTGGTGTAAAACCTCTCACATACTGTATATTCAACGGCATATCAATAATATGCCACTGTAACATATAGTAATGTAACATGTAACAATCTCTGGCAGTCCTGAGTGGTAAATTTTAAGTGGTAAAAGTTCTTTCAAGAGTGTTCAGTTTACCTTGTAAACATTGTGAACAGTGGTGAGACGGTCAAATTTCAAATACATGGAGTTGAGCATGTTGACGATCTGTATGGGCTCACACTGAGAACAAATGTTGGTGAAGGTTACCACATCACTGAAGAGGATGGTGCACTCCTTAAACTCACCTGAAGAACAGAAACAAAATAAAACTATTAAGATGCCCACTCGGCACGGTGATGTAGTGGTTAGTGCTGTCGCCTCACAGCAAGAAGGTCCGGGTTCGAGCCCCGTGGCCGACGAGGGCCTTTCTGTGTGGAGTTTGCACGTTCTCCCCGTGTCCACGTGGGTTTCCTCTGGGTGCTCCGGTTTCCCCCACAGTCCAAAGACATGCAGGTTAGGTTAACTGGTGACTCTAAATTGACCGTAGGTGTGAATGTGAGTGTGAATGGTTGTCTGTGTCTATGTGTCAGCCCTGTGATGACCTGGTGACTTGTCCAGGGTGTACCCCGCCTCTCACCCATAGTCAGCTGGGATAGGCTCCAACTTGCCTGCAACCCTGTAGAACAGGATAAAGTGGCTAGAAATAATGAGATGAGATGAGAAGATGCCCACTGTGATTTAGAATAGCTACAGGCATTCAGATAAACCTAGAAATAAACACTTCTGACCATTTTTACAGTGTTGTAGTCAAAACCACCTAAACCGAGACCAAGTCATGACCAAGACCAGAGTGTATTGAGACTGAGACAAGACCAAGACATTCAGGGTTTGAGATCAAGTCAAAACCAAGACTAAGGCAGGGCGAGACTGAGTCAAGACCAGGACCAGACCACTGGGTGTGAAGGGGCGACGTCCATTAACAGGAAGAAAATTTTCAAATTAGCAATGAGTTATGTTATTGGTTGCATTTGAAGCAGAAGGTTTTACATCCAATCACAGTAAATGTTTACCTGCTATACCTCAAGTGCCCTTGACTGTTTGGTTATTTGAACCAATTTGTGTGTGTGTGTGTGTGTATATTATATATATATGAGTGTTTAGTCTACGTCTAGTTCATATCTAGAGTGTTTATACTGTTTATATTGTCTGAGTGTTTAGTCTGTGTGTAGTTCTTATCTAGTGTTTGCACTGTTTATATTGTCTGAATGTTTAGTCTACGTCTTGTTCTTATCTAGTGTTTATACTGTTTATATTGTTTGTCTGAGTGTTTAGTCTATGTCTAGTTCCTATCTAGAGTGTTTATACTGTTTATATTGTTTGTTTTTTTCAATTATTCTATTTTTATTTATTGCATTGCCTGTTTGCACCGTGGGTCAGAGAGGACTGATATTTCATCTGTGCTGTATGTCGAGCATGTATAGCATATTTGACAATAAAGTTGACTTGACTTGACTAAAGATGTTCACAAACAAATCAGACAATGCATAAGCAATTTAGTAAAATCCCTACAGTTGTGGTTTTGAAATAAAAACCCGAGTCTCTATGTCCGAGAAAAGACCGAGTAAAAATGCGGTCGATCCCAAGATGAGATCGAGACCTTCAAAAAGAGGTCTTGAGACCAAGATCAGTCTCAAGTACTACAACAGTACATTTTTACTCTGCAACGATTTCTTAGAAAGTTTTTGAATACTGTTCTTCTCAGAAATGTAGTGCCTGCAGAATCATGAT
This sequence comes from Neoarius graeffei, assembly GCF_027579695.1. NCBI lineage: Eukaryota > Metazoa > Chordata > Actinopteri > Siluriformes > Ariidae > Neoarius > Neoarius graeffei. Next base: position 14,139,136 of record NC_083591.1, on the reverse strand, counting down.
GCAACAATACAATACAAATCCCTATATAAAGTAATGTTTGGTGTGCCACAAGGCTCTGCTCAAGGACCACTGTTTGTTTTCTTCTTTACTCATCAGTGATTGTGCATTCTGTAAAAAAATAAAAATAAAAAATCCTCAACTTTTCCCATCCCTCTTGTCCACCTTTTTTCATTTACCTGCCTCCACTCTTTTGCCCTCCTTCAGTTGATTCGCTACATGCTTGGGAAGCATGGCATACAAAAGGTTCTCAGTCTTCTCTTTCTCTTGCTCAAGATGCTGAGAAAGCTGGCGCAGCTGTTCCTTCTTGCGCTCCAGCTGGCTGGAGAGCTCCATCTCGGCCAGCCGCTGCTGGTTGAGCAAAATGAGGTGTCGTGTGGCGTCATGTGGAGCAATATCAGATAAGTACATGCGCCTCTCCTCCAACTCCTGCAAGTTGCGCAGTAAGGGGGATGCCTGGTACAACATGCAGTGCAGAGGAGCCATCCACAACATCTGACCTGGGAAAAGAGAAATGAAGAGCAAAGAGGTTTCAGTTAATGACGGTTGGCTTAGTTTAAACTTTTGCATTGTGCAAATCCCAGTTTAGAACTTTGTCCAGACCGAAAATGGAAAATTAATATGACTTTATTGTTACAGTCTCTCCAGCTCTCTGGTATTTCGGTCGAAACTAAGCAGGCAAACGCACCACAGATATACAACAGCTTTTAAAAGATAGTAGGAATGCGACTGTAATCTGCAATGAGAGGCAAAACATAACTAGGTAAAAATGCCAATGTCATTGCAAGGATCCAAATACAGGGAGACAGAGTTAAATATGGATGATCCATATCATCCATATGATCAAGAACTAGAACGAATGTGGAATTAAAGAAATCACGGCTCAGCTACTACACACCATGTGACACTACAAAGAAACAGTAGGATACACACACACACACACACATACACACAACTATTCAAGGATTACCACAGAACAGGTGAAAACAATCAGGGAACAAACCAACCAGTGAACGGGGTGGAGATAGGATTAAAATAACAGCAAAGACACATGGCATTTTAAACAATAGCACATGGAGAACCCGTAACAAAACAAATAACATGAAAAGCAGTGTACCATTTTGTCATTGGGGAACCCTGGGGGAATTCATAACAGGGACTGAGATGAAATCAGTTCGAGACAGAAATCCTACTTTCTAGACCAAAATCAATTTTGGTCAAAGTACGATACATTTTAAGCAAATAGAGCTCAGGATTTAATTGTCAGTTTTGGACAAGAAGATTCTTGTCAGGTCAGGAAAATAGAAGCTGGCGCCAGACACATACATACCATGTTACAATTTCTAGAGCTACATTTCTCCTTTAGACTACACCAAGGTCCATTAAATATTTATGGAAAGTACAGATACTGTGTGAATAAAATACAGAGTGTACTCATCCCTCAGTTCCTACCTCTGAGCTCAAGCATGGGCATCTCTTTCCAGTACTCAGGCATCATGTCTCGCTGGGTCTGCAGGACAAAATGGCTGTTGATGAACTTGCGAATGCTGGCGATGGTAAAGGTGACCTCAGGATGCAGAATGGTAAAATACTGATCCAGTCGGATCCCTGTGGTTTGCAATCCAGGGACGATCTTTTGGACTGTCACACCTGCCTGCTTTACCCTCAACTAGATAGATGGAGGAACTGATCATTTAAGAAGTTCTAGATAGTTTTTCTTAAAAAGGTAATGCATTGCTTAATGGAGCTGCTTAACATCCATACAGTATATTATAATTTGATCATAGTGGCTCACTTGTTCATCAAACACAATATGAAATGGAAAGGCATTGCAGAATGTCTTCAGGTCTATGCACAGTTCCTCTGGGTACATTGGCTCAAATCCCCTTAAAAGTTTACCTGAGATTGCAACAATCAAAAACAAGAAAAGAACATTGAAAACAGGAGAAATGGTTGATTTTAAATTATTGTTACATTTCAGCTGCACAGATGATAAATGTGTATGTTTCATGATTAAAAAAAAAACTTTTATAGCCATATGGAAAACTCTCATGGGCTTCCCACTGGAATCCATGCATTATCATTTGGAGTTCCTGGGTCACCATGGAACTTTTCCATGTAAAAACAAGAAGTTCTCATGGTTCCCCCATGACATGAGGTGTACTCATGGGGAAATCATAGTGTATATATATATATATATATATATATATATATATATATATATATATATATATTGCTGTGAGGCGACAGCGCTAACCACTACACCACCGTGCCGCCCATATATATTAGTGCTGTCAAAAATGTCGCGTTATTAACGCGTTAACTTGACTCAATTTTAACGGCGATAATTTTTTTATCGCGAGATTAACGCTCTGTGACATGATGTAGGTTTTTCATAAGCTTTTGAAACTGCCAGGAACTTGGAACAGAGACTTTGCTTAGAAAACAGATAGCAGCTAGACTGTAATGCCACGCCCCGCCCCGCACAGCCAGAGTCCTCTGCCCTCCTCCCCCAAAGAACCAGCGCGGGCAGGGCGCGCTAGTAGAGATGGGATTTATGGCTCTTTGATGGGATCCGCATCTTTGTGATCCGTTCTTTGAAAAGAGCCGTTCAAAAGACTGGCTCATTTGGCTCTTTTTAAATATTTATTCAGTTTTAAGAAGACAGCGTCTAAAGAAGCCAGATCCCTCTGAACTGTAAACTCAATGCTATCCCATAAATCCTTCTTGTAATATGCAAATTTGGCCGCCTCTGATTGGACAGCGCGACGCATCAACAGGCAGAAAGTGTAAAAGTACAAAATGTGTTAAGTGAGCTGAAACAGTAAAGATCAGATTCAATGCAATATTTATCAACGAACAACTTAAACTTAATATAATAGTGTACTTTATATTATAATCAAGCATGACAAGCCTACCGTCACTGTGTAACCTGTCTCTCTGATTAAAGTTGTAGACTAACTCAAACAGTAGATAATTTCACTCATGGTTCTCTTGCTAGCCCCGTGCCGGTGCTCGGCTTAGGTTTTACTTTGCAGTGGCTGTGTCAAGAAGTGTTATGCTTTGCAATAAAAAAAAAAAAATTGGTACAAAGCAAGCCCATTCACTTTTTTATGCTGATAAGAGAATTACAATGGTCTTTTATGTGACAAAAATGTGCGATTAAATTGCGATTAATCGCGAGTTAACTATGACTGTCGCGACATTAATCGCGATTAAATATTTTAATCACTTGACAGCACTAATTATATATATATATATATATATATACATACATACACACACACACACACACGGGCGGCACGGTGGTGTAGTGGTTAGCGCTGTCGCCTCACAGCAAGAAGGTCCGGGTTCGAGCCCCGTGGCCGGCGAGGGCCTTTCTGTGCGGAGTTTGCATGTTCTCCCCGTGTCAGTGTGGGTTTCCTCCGGGTGCTCCGGTTTCCCCCACAGTCCAAAGACATGCAGGTTAGGTTAACTGGTGGCTCTAAATTGACCGTAGGTGTGAATGTGAGTGTGAATGGTTGTCTGTGTCTATGTGTCAGCCCTGTAATGACCTGGCGACTTGTCCAGGGTGTACCCTGCCTTTCGCCCGTAGTCAGCTGGGATAGGCTCCAGCTTGCCTGCGACCCTGTAGAACAGGATAAAGCGGCTAGAGATAATGAGATGAGATAAGATATTATAAAGACAACAAAAAGTTTCTATTTACAATTAGCCTGTCAGTGAGGGCACCTTAAGCCCAAAATGTCTTTGGGGTGTTCATGAAGAACACGTCTTACCTCCATAAAAATTCCTATTAAACCCAAAAGATGCTGTAGGATGTCCATAAATGTCCCATGATCACAAATTAAGATCTGAAATTCTATTATAAGGTCAATAAGTTACACTGAATGTTCTGCACACAGCAGTACTAATGTAAATTTTACATTACTGACTGACCAATAAAATGTTCTAAATGTACTATGTTTTGAGATAACAATGTGCGATCCAATAGTGCCAAACTACAACGGCCTTTGAGTTCAATAGCCGCAGGAAATTCTCTATGGAATTACAAGATTTTCCAAATGGAATTCCATAATAATTTTCGAAAAGGGTATTGATTACAAGTCAATGTATTTGTTTTTATTTACAACTCCAATTCAATAAATTTGGGACACTGTGTAAAATGTAAATAAAAACAGAATATGATGATTTGCAAATCATGGAAATCATATATTTTATTGAAAATAGTACAAAGACAATGTATCACATGTTGAAACTGAGAAATGTTATTGCTTTTTGAAAAATATATGCTTATTTTGAATTTGATGTCAGCAACATGTTTCAGAAAAGTTGGGACAGGGGCATGTTTACCACTGTGTTGCATCACCTCTACTTTTAACAACACTCTGTAAACGTTTGGGAACTCATCTCATCTCGTTATCTCTAGCCGCGTTATCCTGTTCTACAGGGTCGCAGGCGAAAGGCAGGGTACACCCTGGACAAGTCGCCAGGTCATCACAGGGCTGACACATGGACACAGACAACCATTCACACTCACATTCACACCTACGGTCAATTTAGAGTCACCAGTTAACCTAACCTGCATGTCTTTGGACTGTGGGGGAAACCGGCGCACCCGGAGGAAACCCACGCAGACACGGGGAGAACATGCAAACTCCACACAGAAAGGCCCTCGTCGGCCACGGGGCTCGAACCCAGACCTTCTTGCTGTGAGGCGACAGCGCTAACCACTACACCACCGTGCCGCCCCAATTGCTGTAGTTTTGAAAGAGAAATGTTGTCCCATTCTTGTCTGAGATACAATTTCAGTTGCTCAACAATTCCAGGTCTCTTTTTCCATATTTTGCGCTTCATAATGTGCCAAATGTTTTAAATGGGAGACAGGTCTAGACTGCAGGCAGGCCAGTTTAGCACCTGGACTCTTTTACTTCGGAGCCGTGCACAGTTTTAATATGTGCAGAAAGTAGTTTGGCATTGTCTTGCTGAAAGAAGGAAGGCCTTCCCTGAAAAAGATTTTGTCTGGATGGCAGCATATTGTTCTGAAACGTGTAAATATCATTCAGCATTAATGATGACTTCCCAGATGTACAAGCTACCCATGTCATGTGCACTAATGCACCCTCATACCATCACAGATGCTGGCTTTTGAACTGTGCACTGATAACAAGCCAGATAGTCCCTTTCCTCTTTAGCCAGGAGGACGTGGTGTCCATGATTTCTAAGATTTCTCCAGATTCTCTGAATCTTTTAATGATATTATGTACCATAGATGATGTGATCCCCAAATTCTTTGCAATTTTACATTGAGGAACGTTATTCTTAAACTGTTTGCCCATGCAGTCTTTCACAGAGCGGTGAACCCCTCCCCATCATTACTTCTGAGAGACTCCGCCTCTTTGGGATGCTCTTTTTTTTTTTATACCCAATCATGTTACTGACCTGTTGCCAGTTAACCAAATTAGGTGGGTTTTTTTTAGCATAACTTTTTCAGTCTTTTGTTGCCCCTTCCCAACTTTTTTTGAAATGTATTGCTGGCATCAAATTCAAAATGAGCAAACATTTTTCAAAAAACAAACTTTCTCAGTTTCTACATTTGATATGTTGTCTTTGTACTATTTTCAATGAAATATAGGGTTTCCAAGATTTGCAAATCATCATATTGTGTTTTTATTAACCTTTTACACAGTGTCCCAAATTTATGGAATTGGGGTTGTATACAGAATACTATAAAAATGAATTGCTAAATTAAAATACGATATTTATTTGCCTATTACCTTTTCCCAGCCGCACTAAGCTTCTGACTGTCTCCCAGTGGTTCCTACATGTACCATATATGAGATTCTTGCTCCCTCTTAATCGTGCTTCTTCCTGGAAAGAAATCCGTGAAAAAAAATAATTATAAATAGATTATATAGTGACTTTCAGGACAACAATATTAATTATCCCACCAAAATTATAGTAACTCCTGGAAAAAATTGCATTCATGGATTTTTTTTCAGCTACAACAACTACTTTTTTTTTTTCCTCAATAAGGATACATTTACCTGCTTGTTTATATGCACAGTGTTTGTTCTACACCCTGGGGCATGATCGCGCTGTGATGGTGATGGATTTTTACTACGTAGCTTTTCAGAAAAAGCAGGATTGTTGCTTATAAGAAAAACAACATGCTCTTTCTTTCCTGTCCTTTCCACCTCCTCCATCTGATTCACAATCTTCATGTCTATTTGACTGTTAAAGAAGTCTTTTGCTACTGCTCCAATGATACCTAAAATCATAATGGAAGACAGTGGAATAACTCATTTGCTTATGTGCCTACTGCCTGTATATGTACAACCATGATTCAACATGATACTGCTAAGTACAGAATGGAAATACGGTACATCACATGGGTTCCTGAGATGGATTGACACCATTTGGAATGGATAAAAACTTTTTTTTTAATTCAGTGCTGACAAACTATAATACATTTTTAAGAGTTAAAATTTACAAGTGGTAAATGGCACTCTGATAAAATCAGCCCCATATCAATTCCTGAGTGTTTGAAAATGCAGCTTAAACAGCCTTTTGTCTCACCTGGGACAATGTGACAGAGCCCACTGCGGTCAGAGTAATAGTGCAAGAGCATTGTGCCATTGCAATTCTTTTCTACTCGGAATGATGGCGCATTCATTTCCTGCAAAAGGATGTTTTTGTATGTATCAACATGCAGTCATGGATCATCCATAGGTTCAGGTGACGCAGAGCCTCGGCATATACGGTACAGTGGATATAGAAAGTGTACACACCCCGTTAAAATGACAGGTTTTTCTGATGTAAAAAAATGAGACCATGATAAATAATTTCAAAACTTTCCCCACCTTTAATGTGACCTATAACCTGTACAATTCAATTCAAAAACAAACAAATCTGTGAGGTGGGAAAAACATTAAAAAAAACATACAATAAGTTGGTTGCGTAAGTGTGCACACCCTTAAACTAAAACTTTGTTGAAGCACCTTTTGATTTAATTACAGCATTCAGTCGTTTTGGGTCGGAGTCTATCAGCCTGCCACATCTAGACTTGGCAATATTTGCCCACTCTTCCTCGCAAAAGTGCTCCAAATCTGTCAGATTGTGAGGGCATCTCTTGTTCACAGCCCTCTTCAGGTCACCCCACAGATTTTCAATTGGATTTAGGTCTGGGCTCTGGCTGGGCCATTCCAAAACTTTAATTTACCTGAAGGTTTTGGGCCAAAATTGGCTGGTATTTAGAACTGTTCATAATTCCCTCCACCTTGACTAAAGCCCCTGATCGAGCTGAAAAAAAAAAAACAACAACCCAAAAACATGATGCTGCCACCACTATGCTTCACACCATGGGTATGGTGTTCTTTTGGTGATGCGGTGTTGTTTTTGCACCAAACATACCTTTTGGAATTGTGGCCAAAATGTTCAACCTTGGTTTCATCAGACCATAACACATTTTCCCACATGCTTTTGGGAGAGTTGATGCACTTTTTTGCAAAATTTAGCCAGGCCTTGATGTTTTTTCTTTGTAAGAAAAGGCTTCCGTCTTGAGACCCTACCCCATAGTCCAGACATACGGAGAATATGGGAGATTGTCGTCACATATAGTACACAACCAGTACTTGTCAGAAATTCCTGCAGCTCCTTCAGTGTTGCTGTAGGCCTCTTGGCAGCCTCCCTGACCAGTTTTCATCTTATCATTTCATCAATTTTGGAGGGACGTCCAGTTCTCGGTAATGTCACTGTTGTCCCATATTTTCTCCACTTCTTGATGACTGTCTTCACTGTGCTCCATGGTATACCTAATGCCGTGGGAAATTTTTTGTACCCTTCTCCAAACTGATACCTTTCAACAATGAGAACCCTTTGATGCTTCGTAAGCTCTCTGTGATCCATGGCTTTTGCTGGAGGATGCAACAGAGTAAATGTCAGGAAAATCCTACTAGGACAGCTGAACTTTATTTGGGGTTAATCAGAGTCATTTTAATTGATGGCAGGTGTGAACGCAAAAAGACTGAATGCTGTAATTAAATCAAAAGGTGTTTCAACAAAGTATTAGTTTAAGTGTGTGCACACTTATGCAACCAGCTTATTGTACTTCTTTTTTATTGGAAACTTTGCTGAAACCTGGCAACCCGGGTGAATGAAATTAATGCTTAATGATGATAAAGCAGGGAAACACGCTTAACAGCACTCAAATACAAGACTGTATGCTGGATAACTATATTTTGTTGACTGTTGATATGCATTTGATGTCATTACTCACATTACCAATATTCTACATTATTATACATATGGGCCACTTTGTCCATGGAATAAAAACATGTATTCTATTCCCTTCTAGTGGGTTTATTGATGGCATGCAATATTGTTATCATATCACTTATCCTCCATGCATTACATCACTCTCTCCAATGGAGAGTGTGCAATATTGTTATAATATCGCACGTTGTCATGATAACATGACATCACACATCGGAGCTTATGCAAAGATCCAATGACAAAACTTTTCTGCTGCACATGCGCACAAGCATTTCTTTGTCGTCTGGGAGAGAGAGAAGATGAGGCTAATCCAGCACTAGGTTTAAGCACTAAATAAATAAACTGAAAACTGAAACTGAAGACGCATTGAACACCCGAAAGGCTACCAAAACTGCATTATATATTCTTCATGCATATTTACAAAAGAAAAACATACCAATGGACATAAAAAAACTGGAAAAGAGACACATCAGAGATGTAAAACTTCCGTGCTAGTGAGTGACTGACAGTTTGTACACAAACATGGCCGCAAGGTTTGTTTCATTAAAAGCAGAAGATTTAGAGATAATTTTGAAAGAGAAAGATGCACTGAACACCTGAAAGGCTCCCAAAACTTCACTCAGAGCATTTTTTAACATAGTTACTGGGAGACCAAATGGTCTCCCAGTCAATGCCAAACCAGCTTCACTGGGAGACCAAATTTTAAACCAAGTTATGTCTTATCATTTGGTTCAATCAATTGCAATTAATTAACCAAGTAGCATGTCAGTATACATTTAACAAGGAAAACGAAGATCAATGTTATAAGATATACACACAAGATCATGTTGGTTAAGAAAAACAAAACTAAAATTTGGTTACTGAGATGGCTGATGTCAGAATCCGATGTCATTACTGTGTAACTTTGAGTGTCTTTTTGACATAACATTTGTGCTTGGTAATTGCTCTTGATAGCTGTGTAGTCACTGTAGTGTGTTTGTCTGTATGGGGATTGGTGAACCATTTTGCATCACAGAATATGCCGCAGTGGTGCAGCCGCATGGACTCTGGGGCCTGTGATTGTATTGCCCAGACCAGTTGGTCTCCTAGTGGAAAATCCTTAAAAAATGCTCTGACTTCACTGGATATTTTTCACATATTTACAAGAGAAAAGCATACCAATGGACATCAAAAAACTGGAAAAGAGAGCAATAGCAGAAATACTGTCAAAGTTCTACTTGGAGGTGGGGAAAAGTGACGGAGACTTTTACAAGAGGACTTCACTCGTGGACTTCACTCAGCAAAGCCCTTTTGTTTTGAACGACTGCAAAGTAACAATTAACTACGACCAAAAGTAACTTTGAACTTAAACTGTCAACCTATATATCGCTTGTATATAAGCTGGGTTGTTGTTGTTCAGGCTTTTTGGACTTGTACCATTTTTATTGTTAGAACTTTGACTTCGTACATGGACATTGGATTGATAGAACATTGAATTACAGTTGATCAGATCCAGCATTCAATATTGGCAAGTTACCCCCCTGTTCTTAACTTTTTGTAAAATCTATAATTGTTCCATCAAATGTGTATGTATGTATGTATGTATGTATGTATGTATGTATGTATTATTATTATAATACAGTGGTGCTTGAAAGTTTGTGAACCCTTTAGAATTTTCTATGTTTCTGCATAAATATGACCTAAAACATCATCAGATTTTCACACAAGTCCTAAAAGTAGATAAAGAGAACCCAGTTAAACAAATGAGACAAAAATATTATACTTGGTCATTTATTTATTGAGGAAGATTATCCAATATTACATATCTGTGAGTGGCAAAAGTATGTGAACCTTTGCTTTCAGTATCTGGTGTGACCCCCTTGTGCAGCAATAACTGCAACTAAAAGTTTCCGGTAACTGTTGATCAGTCCTGGACACCGGCTTGAAGGAATTTTAGCCCATTTCCTCCGTACAGAACAGCTTCAACGCTGGGATGTTGGTGGGTTTCCTCACATGAACTGCTCGCTTCAGGTCCTTCCACAACATTTCGACTGGATTAAGGTCAGGACTTTGACTTGGCCATTCCAAAACATTAACTTTATTCTTCTTTAACCATTCGTTGGTAGAACGACTTGTGTGCTTAGGGTCGTTGTCTTGCTGCATGACCCACCTTCTCTTGAGATTCAGTTCATGGACAGATGTCCTGACATTTTCCTTTAGAATTCCTGGTATAATTCAGAATTCATTGTTCCATGAACGATGGCAAGCCGTCCTGGCCCCGATGCAGCAAAACAGGCCCAAACCATGATACTACCACCACCATGTTTCACAGATAGGATAAGGTTCTTATGCTGGAATGCAGTGTTTTCCTTTCTCCAAACATAGCACTCCTTATTTAAACCAAACAGTTCTATTTTGGTCTTATCCATCCACAAAATATTTTTCCAATAGCCTTCTGGCTTGTCCACGTGATCTTTAGCAAACTGCAGATGAGCAGCAATGTTCTTTTTGGAGAGCAGTGGCTTTCTCCTTGCAACCCTGCCATGCACACCATTGTTGTTCAGTGTTCTCCTGTTGGTGGACTCATGAACATTAACATTAGCCAATGTGAGAGAGGCCTTCAGTTGCTTAGAAGCTACCCTAGGGTCCTTTGTGACCTCACCGACTATTACATGCCTTGCCCTTGGAGTGATCTTTGTTGGTCGGCCACTCCTGGGGAGGGTAACAATGGTCTTGAATTTCCTCCATTTGTACACAATCTGTCTGACTGTGGATTGGTGGAGTCCAAACTCTTTAGAGATGGTTTTGTAACCTTTTCCAGCCTGATGAGCATCAACAGCTCTTTTTCTGAGGTCCTCAGAAATCTCCTTTGTTCGTGTCATGATACACTTCCACAAACATGTGTTGTGAAGATCAGACTTTGATAGATCCCTGTTCTTTAAATAAAACAAGGTGCCCACTCACACCTGATTGTCATCCCATTGATTGAAAACACCTGACTCTAATTTCACCTTCAAATTAACTGGTAATCCTAGAGGTTCACATACTTTTGCCACTCACAGATATGTAATATTGGATCATTTTCCTCAATAAATAAATGACCAAGTATAATATTTTTGTCTCATTTGTTTAACTGGGTTCTCTTTATCTACTTTTAGGACTTGTGTGGAAATCTGATGACATTTTAGGTCATATTTATGCAGAAATATAGAAAATTCTAAAGGGTTCACAAACTTTCAAGCACCACTGTATTGGCTGGCTTTTTTCGTGGTATATCAGATATATTCCATTCAGCTAGCATGATACTGAATGAGTCAAAGACTGATATACCATGAAAAAAGCCAGCCAATATTTCATTATTCATCCTCCTTTCATTAAAATTCCCCTCTAGGACTCAGTGCTCACCTACCTTATACGAGAGCGAGAGGTAGCCATGCAAGGCATCCAGATTTTCTATAAACTCAAAGAGGTTTCCTCCCAGTGTGCGCAGCATGTGGTCATATCCTGATCTTTTACAGAACTCAAAGAAGTACTCTCCAAACTGCTTCAACACGGCACTCGCTTCTACATCTTCAAAATAACAAAGGTAAACAGAAAAGTTTAACCTCAACAGATTTCTTATACAATAAATTAAACTGGAAAGAAAGAACTGTAGAACTGTTGTACATATGAATATTAATTACCCTCGCCAACTTTGTTGGAAGAGGTTATGTTTTCACCTCAGTTTGTCTGTTCCCAACGTAACTCAAAAAGTAGTGAACAGATTTGGATGAAATTTGGTGGAAAGGTGAGCCATGGGCCAAGGAACATCTGATTTGATTTTGATGCAAATCCAGATATGTATGTGGATCCAGATTTTTTTTTTTTACTTTTCCCAACATAACTCAAAGTAGTGAACGGATTTTGATGAAATTTTGTGCACAGCTTTAGTATTATCCTAGGCTCAAATGATGTGATTTGGATGTTGATATGTGGCTTGGGAGTGGTCTGCACTCTACCAAATGCCCTTCTAGTTTAACACTGTATAAGTTAATACAAAACTGGGTGTTTAATTGCGGGATGTTGGGGTTTAGGTTCAGGATAACTCAGAGTTGTAGATAACATTTTACATGAAGGTTCAAATCAAAAATCAAAGTCCTTCCCGTGCCACCAAGACACCTCAGGCAGCACCAATCTCCGTTTCAGTAGCCCTTGGCCTCTTGCCTATTACAGTGGCGGGCCAGTCCTCTGGTAAACACGAGAGTTTGATTCCCCACTTGTATCTGTATTGCAACATGTCTCACCAGATGGCAGTAGGTAACATTTTTATGATGGTCTTTGGTATGACCCAACCATGAGTAGAACTCACAATCTCCCAGTCAAAATGTAGACACACTAAGCACTAGGCCAGCTCATGGTCTGAGTAGGTGCAAGGTTACCTTACATTAAAGCTAGATGGCCTTTCGAGTTCATAAAATTGGTGAAATTTAGTTCCTTCTGAAATTTGGTCATTGTGATACATGTTTTTTTTCTGCAATCTCTCAAAAAACAGGCCATTCTGTGGCTGGGAAGTTATTTAATTTAAGGAGATTCCCTTGCAAATAATGTGCATGAAATCTCCCACTTCACACAGTCACGCAGACAGAGGAAGTCCGTGTGCTCATGCAGGTTTACAAGCTTCTTCTTCTTTTCCTTCTTCTTTTGGGTTTTACAGCAGCTGGCATACACAGTGTTGCATTACTGCCATCTACAGGTTTACCTTTGACCGTGCACTGACAGTTCCATCATTCTGTCACTAAACGAACAGCTGATCACACCGAGGTGCTCGCTGACCGCTGATATTTATTAGTTTGGTCCTGCATTTCCTTTCCTTCACAACATAACATCTTTTCTTCTCACTTTCTGTTACTGTAGTCGGTCTTCCATGTTTCATTCGCGGCCTCCATTTTCCTCTCCTGTTTCAAATTTGTATCCCACAATGCCTTGCACAAACTGGGAAAGCCCACCACGTGATGTATGATGTAGTATCTTGAATTGGGTCATGGTGAAGCAGGAAAAAATAGCTGAGAATTTCAGGCCACGTGGCCCTAAATTCATTAATCGTTCTATTTTTAAAAAACTAATAAAATTGGAAGTCTGTGATTCGGATTCAGTAGCTTTTGGTCCACTAAACAAAAATAATTGGGTGTCAGGGAACATTCTTTTTGAAAAATCTACACCTACACTTGAAAAATCTGAAAGGCAGTCTACCTTTAAAGTGCATATTCTGGACCAATTTCGGTTTTTTTTATATGAAAGTATGTCCCTTTACACACTCATCCAGAAGGGTAATTTTGCACAAGGCCATCTGTCTACAGCAGAAAAAAATAAAATAACAAAACACATCTGGAAAAATCCCAAGGGAATCTGGAGCCAGATTCGTTACGTTATCTGCGGAAGCGCCAGCAGGCTGCACGAGCTTTGCACGGTTTCAGTGCACAGTCTGTGTAGACCAAGCGCTCCCATTTCTCTCTCATTGCCCGGTCTTTTGGGAAACGATGAGTACTAATCCCATCAAGATTGGTGTTGCCGCACCCTCCTACAATACATCTGTTAACCATTTTAATAATTACGTGATAACGTTGAAGAAATTTGCAGAAAACCACCAGGTCGTTTTCTCATAAACAAACCAGCGCTGACATAGGATTCAGAAGGAGGCGTCCCGCACGTGACGTCACGAAAATCAACGTTTCCCGGGAAATCCAAATGCCAAGTTTTTTCAGAGGAGGACGAATTTGCCTCAAATGGCTTGATTTCAACTGAATTTTTCTGGTATTGCGCAAGGTAAAAAAAATTGCACAAAATGCAAAATGTGACAGATATTTGACCAAAGTTTAATATAAAATAGGAGAATTACATTGATCTTGCTCCTGAATTTACCTGTGATATGCACTTTAAGGTTACCTTAATATTTTTAATGCATTTGGTAACATGAGCAAACCATGTCCCCCCCCCCATGTCACAAGTAGTAATAATAATAATAATAATAATAATAAAGTAACTAGTAATTTAACACGTATTAAGTGACACTTGTTTAGAAGTTGACTAAATAGACCTTCACTGACTAATGGTTATTCAATCCATGACTAAAAATTTGTCCACACAAATTCTCAAAAGGCAGGACAGTCGTGCAGCAGTTACTGCTGCCACCTCACAGTTCCAAGGTCTCCAGTTCACTCCTAAGCTCTGGTTATTGTCTACGTGGAGTTTGTTCTCGTAGTGTCCAACTAGGTTTCCTCCAAATTCTCTGGTTTCCTCTCACCAAACAAAAACAGGCTATGCTAAATTGGTGTGAACGTGTGTGTGCTGTGTGCATGGTGCCCTGAGATGGAGTAGTGTCCCTTGCTGAATCCAAATCCACTGCAACCCAGACCAGGATAAAGCAGTTAATGAATGAATGAAGCACTAACTAAAATGAACTGATGAATTAATTGACTATATCAAATATTTAATTGCTTTTAAAATGTTCCTAACCTACTTACCTGTAGGTATAAAGATTGGAACTTGCTATTCAGTGTTACGTCTACATTTTCCCAGTTAACAACCATAAACATGTTCATTAAGGTGCTGTTCATGCTGGATAATGCAGGTATTCATTATTAAGGCTATTTGTTCATTAGAAAAAAATGAATTCATACAGTGTTAGTTACTTTGCTAAAATTTCTTATTATTTCAGTTGCTTACAGTGCATTATATTAATGTGATAACTAATGTCAATACAGGGAAGCTAAATGTAAAGCCTTGAGTTCTGTACAGTAGTAAAGTGGAACAAAGTCTATAAATAATCAAACAAAACTCAAACAATTACGAACCAATGTAAATTCTCTTTTATTGAAAAAAAACATTGAAAAAATATGCTTTTCAAACTGCTAATACTTGTATCAGTTTCGAATTTAAAATATGATTTGCGTGATGTTCCTTATTTCTTGTATGCAAACATAGAAAAGACTTTCAATACGTAAATTGTGCATGAATAATTACTCAAACTTCCACTGGAGAAAAAAAAAAGAGTTGATTCCCAATTACTTAGCATATCAGATCACGTGACACCATTCCACAATTATTGACACCTTTGTCCACAGTTATCGACACCGTTCCACAATTATCGACATCCAGATGTTTATATAATAATAATAATAATAATAGGCGGCACGGTGGTGTAGTGGTTAGCGCTGTCGCCTCACAGCAAGAAGGTCCGGGTTCGAGCCCCATGGCCGGCGAGGGCCTTTCTGTGCGGAGTTTGCATGTTCTCCCCGTGTCCGCGTGGGTTTCCTCCGGGTGCTCCGGTTTCCCCCACAGTCCAAAGACATGCAGGTTAGGTTAACTGGTGACTCTAAATTAACCGTAGGTGTGAATGTGAGTGTGAATGGTTGTCTGTGTCTATGTGTCAGCCCTGTGATGACCTGGCGACTTGTCCAGGGTGTACCCCGCCTTTCGCCCGTAGTCAGCTGGGATAGGCTCCAGCTTGCCTGTGACCCTGTAGAACAGGATAAAGCGGCTAGAGATAATGAGATGAGAAGATGGAGTTGCGCCAACTCTTAGTGTCGAGCTGCCAGTTTGCAAACCATAAGTAAACTACAAGCTATGTAAATATTATATGTATACACACACCGATCAGCCATGACATTATGACCACTGACAGGTGAAGTGAATAGCATTGATTATCTCATTACAATGTCACCTGTGGGCAGCATGGTGGTGTATTGGTTAGCGCTGTTGCCTCACAGCAAGAAGGTCTGGGTTCAAGCCCCGTGGCCGGCGAGGGCCTTTCTGATTGGAGTTTGCATGTTCTCCCTGTGTCCGCGTGGGTTTCCTCCGGGTGCTCCGGTTTCCCCCACAGTCCAAAGACATGCAGGTTAGGTTAACTGGTGACTCTAAATTGACCGTAGGTGTGAATGTGAGTGTGAATGGTTGTCTGTGTCTATGTGTCAGCCCTGTGATGACCTGGCGACTTGTCCAGGGTGTACCCCGCCTTTCGCCCGTAGTCAGTTGGGATAGGCTCCAGCTTGCCTGCGACCCTGTAGAACAGGATAAAGCGGCTAGAGATAATGAGATGAGATAATAATAATAATAATAATAATAATAATAATATTATAATAATGTGTTATTAAGTTAACAAGACAGTTTTTATTTCAAATTTGTTTTCCATAGACTTATATTTAGTACAAAATATCTTTTATATAAGTATATTGATGTCGGTGCTTACGTACAGTGGCATGCAAAAGTTTGGGCACCCTTACTGAAAATGTCTGTTACTGTGAATAGTTAAGTGAGCAGAAGATGAACTGGTCACCAGAAGGCATAAACGTAAAGATGACACATTTCTTTTCAGTGTTTTCTGCAAGATTTCTGTATTATTTTTGTTTTGTACAATTGGAGAGTGAAAAAAGAAAAGGAACACCATGAGAAAGTTTGGTCACTGTACATTTGAGTTCTCAGGTAATTTTTACCAAGGTTCCAGACCTTAATTAGCTTATTGAGCTGTGGCTTGTTCAAATTCTTCATTAGGAAAGGTCAGATGATGCAGATTTCAAAGCTGTATAAATTCTCTGACTCCTCAAACTTGTCCCTAAAATCAACAGTCATGGGCTCCTCTAAGCAACTCCCTTGCATTCTGAATAATAAAATAATTGATGCTCACAAAGCAGGAGAAGGCTACAAGAACGTAGCAAAGTGTTTTCAGGTAGCTGTTTCCTCAGATCGTAATGTTATTAAGAAATGGCAGTTAACAGAAACAGTGGAGATCAAGGTGAAGTCTGGAAGATGAAGAAAACTTTCTGAAAGAACTACTCGTTGGATTGCTAGAAAGGCAAATAAAAACCCCTGTTTGACTGCAAAAGACCTTCAGAAAGATTTAGCAGACCCTGGAGTGGTGGTGCACTGTTCTACTATGCAGCAACACCTGAACAAATATGACCTTTATGGGAGAGTCATCAGAAGAAAAACGTTCCTGCGTCCTAGCCACAAAGTTTGCAAATGAACATCTACGGTAAATAAGCCTGATGCATTTTGGAAACAAGTCCTGTGGACGGATGAGATCAAAATAGAACTTTTTGGCCACAATGTACAAAGGTATGTTTGGAGAAAAAAGGGTGCCAAATTCCAGGAAAAGAACACCTCTCCAACTCTGAAGCATGTGTGTGGATCGATCATGCTTTGGGGTTGTGTTGCAGCCAGTGGCACAGGGCACATTTCATTGGTCGAGGGAAGCATGGATTCGAATAAATACCAGCAAATTCTGGAAGCAAACATCACACCATCTGTGAAAAAGTTGAAGTTAAAAAGAGGACGGGTCCTACAATAAGACGATGATCCAAAACACACCTCAAAATCTACAATGGAATACCTCCAGAGGCACAAGCTGAAGGTTTTGCCCTGGCCCTCACAGTCCCCTGACCTAAACATCATTGAAAATCTGTGGATAGATCTCAAAAGAGCAGTGCATGCAAGACAGCCCAAGAAACTTGTAGAACTGGAAGCCTTTTGCAAGGACGAATGTGTGAAAATCCCCCAGGTAAGAATTGAAAGATTATTAGCCAGCTACAAAAAGTGTTTACAAGCTGTGATACTTGCCAAAGGGGGTGTTACTAAGTACTAACCATGCAGGGTGCCCAAACTTTTGCTTCGGGCCCTTTTCCTTTTTTGTCATTTTGAAAATGTAAAAGAAGAAAACAAAAAATTGTTTTTGCTTAAAATATAAAGGGAATGAGTCATCTTTTTTATGCCTTTTGGAGATCATTTCATCTTCAACTTGCTTAACTGTTCACAGTAACAGCAATTTTGACCAGGGGTGCCCAAACTTTTGCATACCACTGTAAATGAGGAAGTTATTCTAATGTTTGTAAACAAATGAACTGATGATGTTTAACCTGTGTCAGAAAATCTTTTTGTTCCACTTTCTACCCACTTTCTAAGTGTTTTCGTAGATCACATTTTGTTAATCATTCATTGTTGTTTGTATTAATTTCGAGTTTTGTAGTTTACCAATAAATATCAACAGGCAATTGACATTGTAACCGCATGAAAATCCAGGTCAAAGATCGCATACCATTCCTCAAACCAAAATATAAAATGTCTACTGATATTGTAAGATGTGGTAGATATTTACAACAAACTGCAAAAAAAAAAAAATTCTGAATGGAATAGAAAAATCTGAATATTTCAAGCATGTAATTTTTTATATGCTAGGAATTTAATTCTGGTCTAATTCTATTTATTGCAATAGGATTCCAAATACTCAATAAAAATTCCATTCTGTTAGGGATCAGAAAAAAAAATTATCATAGCACTTTTATTTTTTTAAAGCACTTCATCTACTTCAACAATGTTACACAAAGATCGATCCATAACAGTTGTAAATGTCACTTAATCCCACAGGGTGTCGATAATGGTGGACACCGGTGAAAGTG
Organism: Neoarius graeffei; assembly: GCF_027579695.1. NCBI lineage: Eukaryota > Metazoa > Chordata > Actinopteri > Siluriformes > Ariidae > Neoarius > Neoarius graeffei. The sequence goes on along the minus strand of NC_083591.1, from coordinate 14,120,462 downwards.
ATCACTATTATCGACACCTCACGCGACTTCTCAAACGTGTGTTTAGATACCAAATGGTGACTGTCAAATGAAAGTGTAAGAAACAAAGTAGGTTTCGACAAGGAGATCATGAAATATCGGTGAATTTGATAAGTAAAAATATGTCCATGCTTACCTGCGATGATAACGCCTGGGTTTTCCTCAAATTGCTGATCACGCTAAATAATTCCATCTCAGGTAACGAGCTGTGTCATCAGACGACAAGATCAAAGGGCGATGGGGGTCTTCTGGTTGATTAATTAACCAATAATAACTATTGTAACTGAAACTCACCTTCGTAAAATTGTTTTTATTGGTAAATCTGAAAAGGTGTAGATAATTATGGACTGTCGATAAATGTAGCCGCCGCTGTACTACGTCCTGCAGCGTCCTTTGTATTTACTGTGTCATGTGAATTTATTGTCTCTTACACTATCACACACGTTCCTTTATCCCCCTGTATTTTTTTTCTGCACCAGTGTTTTGTGAGAATATTTCTCACAATGTACTGTATATACCATACGTATAAGGACAGAATGACAAAAAAAAAAAAAATTACCAAGAAGCTTGCATGCCTCTGCCACAAGTCGCATGGTGATGTCATCTTTGTACACCTCATATGTCATGAAGGTGTCTTGGACGCCTGCTTCATCCCTACAAAATCAGCATTTATTCTTCAAATTATGAAACATAAAGAAATCATTCATGAACAAAATGTAATTTTTACAGATGTTCCATTTATAACAAACATCAAACATACTTGGACAGCCAAAACATCCAGATGACATAAATATGGTCAAATAGTGTACCGGTATGTTTAGGTATTAATAGAGAAAAAAATAATCAAAATTATATCAGTTCAAAAGTTTGCATGTATTTTAATCAATAATGTTTTCCAATAACTTCTACAGTGTCTTGCAAAAGTATTCATCCCCCTTGGTGTTTGTCCTGTTTTGTCGCTTTAAAAGCTGGAATTAAAATGGATTTTGGAGGGTTAGCACCATTTGATTTACATGCCTACCACTTTAAAGGTGCAAATTGTCATTTTATTGTGACACAAACAATAATTAAGATGAAAAAACAGAAATCTGGAGTGTGCACAGGTATACACCCCCCAAAGTCAATACTTTGTAGAGCCACCTTTTGCTGCAATTACAGCTGCAAGTCTCTTGGGGTATGTCTCTATTAGCTTAGCACACCTAGCCACTGGGATTTTTGCCCATTCCTCAAGACAAAACTGCTCCAACTCCTTCAAGTTAGATGGGATGTGTTGGTGTACAGCAATCTTCAAGTTATGCCACAGATTCTTATTTGGATTGAGGTCTGGGTTTTGATTAGGCCATTCCAAGACATTCAAACGTTTCCCTTTAAACCACTCTAGTTTAGCTTCAGCAGTATTTTTAGGGTCATTGTCCTGCTGGACCGTGAACCTTCATCCCAGTCTCAAACATCTGGCTGACTCAAACAGGTTTTCCTCCAGAATTGCCCTGTATTTAGTGCCATCCATCTTTCCTTCAGTCCTACCAGCTTTCCTGTCCCTGCAGATGAAAAACATCCCCACAGCATGATGCTGCCACCACCATGTTTCACTGTAGGAATGGTGTTCTCAGGGTGTTGGGGTTGCGCCACACATGGCGTTTCCCATGATGGCCAAAAAGTTCAATTTTTGTCTCATTTGACCAGAGAATCTTCTTCCATGTGTTTGGGGAGTCTGCCACATGCTGTTGGGCAAACTCCAAACGTGTTTTCTTAAGCAATGACTTTTTTCCGGCCACTCTTCCATAAAGCCCCGCTCTGTGGAGTGTACGGCTTAAAGTGGTCCTATGGACAGATACTCCCATCTCCGCTGTGGATCTTTGTAGCACCTTCAGTGTTATTTTTGGTGTCACTGTTGCATCTCTGATTAACTTGTTTGCCCGGTCTGTGAGTTTTGGTGAGTGGCCTTCTCTTGTCAGGTTTGTAGTGGTGCCATATTCTTTCCATTTTGCTATAATGGATTTAATGGTGCTCCCTGGGATATTTTTTATAACCCAACCCTGATCTATACTTCTCCACAACGTTGTCTCTGACCTGTTTGGAGGCTCCTTGGTTCTCATGTTGCTTGTTTAGTAGTGTTGCAGAGTCAGGGTCCTTCCAGAACAGGTTGATTTATACAGACATCATGTGACAGATCATGTGACACTTTGCTTGCACACAGGTGGATCTTAATCAACTAATTATGTGACTTATGAAGTGAATTGGTTGGACCAGCTCTTATTCCGGGGTTTCATACGAAAGGGGGTGAATACCTATGCACACTCCAGATTTCTGTTTTTTCATCTTAATTATTGTTTGTGTCACAATAAAAAACAATTTTCACCTTTAAAATGGTAGGCATGTTGTGTAAATCAAATGGTACCAACCCTGCAAAAATCCATTTTAATTTCAGTTTGCAATGCAACAAAACAGGACAAGCACCAAGGGGGATGAATACTTTTGCAAGACACTGTATATCCACTCTTTACCTTTAACTCCCTCCAACGTCTGTGTTTATGTCTGTCTCCCTCTCAAGAACTTTTAAATTCTCTCAGTTTTAATATTTGAGTAGATAACAGTCAGCTGTTTCCCTGTAGAAGACCATTTCTGTCAGGCCACAGGTTTGGTATGCATGTTTGTATTTATTTATTTATTTATTTATTTATTTATTTTGGGGGAGTATTTAAGAGTTTATTTATCAAATATACATTACAGCACAGTGAAATTCTTTCTCTGCGTTTAACCCACACATGCACAGAGCAATGGGCAGCTGTGCTACAGCACTCGAGGAGCAGTTGGGGCACTTCAGCTATGTAGAGGACAGGGTAAATGCTGTTCAGTCACTCCCCCCACCCACACATTTTCCTACTGGTGCAGGGAATCGAACTGGCGAACTTTTGGTCCCAACATACTATCTCAAGATTCTCATAATTGTCATTTATTAGCTCAATATTTTGAGTTATCTTAAAATCTCATCTCATCTCATCATCTGTAGCCGCTTTATCCTGTTCTGCAGGGTCGCAGGCAAGCTGGAGCCTATCCCAGCTGACTACGGGCGAAAGGCGGGGTACACCCTGGACAAGTCGCCAGGTCATCACAGGGCTGACACATAGACACAGACAACCATTCACACTCACATTCACACCTACGGTCAATTTAGAGTCACCAGTTAACCTAACCTGCATGTCTTTGGACTGTGGGGGAAACCGGCGCACCCGGAGGAAACCCACGCAGACACGGGGAGAGCATGCAAACTCCACACAGAAAGGCCCTCGTCGGCCACAGGGCTCGAACCCGGACCTTCTTGCTGTGAGGCGGCAGCGCTAACCACTACACCACTGTGCCGCCCCAATTGCTGTAGTTTTGAAAGAGAAATGTTGCCCCATTCTTGTCTGAGATACAATTTCAGTTGCTCAACAGTTCCGGGTCTCTTTTTCCATATTTTGCGCTTCATAATGTGCCAAATGCATGAATGTAGGCTGACAGGTGGATGGTGGTTACTATGCAGCACACAAATCCTTTTAAGTTATCCAAACACACTTTACATTTAGCAGACGCTCTTATCCAGAGTGGATGTACAATGTACCCAGAACAGTCTGAGGAGCAGTTGGGGGTTAGGTGCCTTGCTCAAGGGCACTTCAGCCATTCCTACTGGTCCAGGGAATTGAACCAACAACCTTTTGGTCCCAAAGCTGCTTCTCTAACCATTAGGCTATGGTTTGCCCAACATAATATTGTAGTAGTAACAAGACGATATGTCAAAATATGAATATAATACACCTCAATATTTTGAGAGATAAAGTCAGTATCTCTATCATGCCACAGTATGAAATAGGCCTTATATTCATTTTAGGACACTTGGGACATGTGGGAGGATTTTTTTTTTAACTAAAATTGATTTCATTAACTCACATTACTGTTCAGCTACAGTATAGTCTTGTACTCTTCACTAAAATGAAAAGGTTCATTTGAAGAATGTACTGTGTAGCCTAAATGTGACGTATTCTCAGCATCCAGTTTGGACGCATTTACGTCACTGACTGTGCTCGTTTCCGCCATCTAGTGGACAATATGGATATTTTTTATATTATAAAAGATATTAAAGTCATAACAAACAGTCACCTGAGTTTATTCCATATGTCCTCTCCGAATGTATCGATCACCAGTGACTTCAGACACGTGTTAATAAATCCATACTGTCCATATTAAAGAGAACATTTCGTTAAATATTGCAAAAGTTCATACATCATAAGGACAAATCAAACAAAACAACACGGATATCTACGACTTCTGCAGCCTACACACTTTTTTTATTAGATTTAATGAAGTCTAAAGGTTAGAGAATTAATCATTTAAAGAAAGAAAGAAAATAACTAAAGTTTTGCAGTAGCTATGAGGATTTTTTTTTTTTACCTTATCCAACTACTGGATTTAAGATTAAAATGTAAACAATTTAACTATTCAGACAATTCGGTACATTTTGGATAAGTTCTCCTAAAATCTTACCATTTCACTGCTTTGATTTTCCGTAAGATGTTTTTATACCCAGGAGCGGATCCTTCATTTTCAGCAGTATGTTCCTGCGGAGAGAAAACAACGCGACACAGCGCTCGCGCTTCTCTTCATGCTGTGATGCGCACCCGGTACATGCTGTCATGCGTAATAATTATTAATTAGTCGTTTCAACAGAGGTCATTTTACTAATTAAAGCCCTGTAGGCCTCTGTTATAACTGCAAGGAAAAAAATATGCAGTGGAAGAATTAATATCGAGAATTTATATTCATATATATTATGTTTCCCCCCGGAAATTGCTGAACGGCGCGCGCTCACTGTTGGCTGTCTGCAGCACTTTTGGCTCGCGCGCATCAGAGCAAATCTGCATTGCCATTTAGAGCAAACCGGAAGTGTGGGCTGGGCTGTCTATAATAATAATAAAACGTGATAGTGGGGACAAGCGGCATCTTATTTAATGATTAATAGCATCAGCTATACGAGCTGTCATGAAAATGTCAAGTCAACTTTATTGTCAAATATGCTCGACATACAGCACAGATGAAATATCAAGGCCTCTGCATGCTCTTGCGACAAGGCTTTCGCAGACAGCTTTTCGCAGACAGTTGTAATTAGTGGTGTGTCGTTCACGAACGAACCGTTCTTTTTGAACGAGTCTTCGAAGTGAACGACTAGAACTAGTTCGCGCTGCCTCTCGTTCTCGGTCGTTCGCGAATCAGCAGTCTCTGCTCGCTGGCAGCAGGGCGCTCGCTGAATCTCGGTCGTTGGCGAATCAGCAGGATCTGTTCAGTAGCAGAAGGGCGTCCAACTTGCATTTTGATCTGTGCAGAGCAGCGCCACTTTACTTCTTTAAGGCAGCTGGGCCATAGAAGGTTCACGCTGCACGCTACACGTTCACGTGAAGAACCGGACCCTGGGCCATTAAACTTCATGCTTGGATGTTCACGTGTTGCGTCTGTTCTACTTTGACCGAGTAACCAACAATACGGACTCTTCGGATGACGACGATTGCCTCATTCTGCTTTTACTGAGACAGAGGAAGAGAAAAAGGAACAGAATTTGGAGCCGAGAACACTTCCTTCTGAGAGAAACCCGTGGTGAATTTCACCGAACATTCTATAATCTGCTTGACAATCCCGATGAAGAACTATTTTTCAATTATACCATTCAATTATATTTTTTCTGAAGTTTTCCCCTGAAAGCATAGAGTTATCTCCCTAGACCCGTTCTGATTGGCTGGCGCGGCGGTGACCGCATGCATTGACTGGAATTTCCATCTTCACGCCTAGAAAAAAGTGTGCATGTTCATTTCACGCGTGAAGTGTACAGCGTGCAACGTGAACGCCGTTCTATGGCCCAGAGCAAGTCATGCTACGTTTGTCCACTTTTCTTTACACGCGTGTAGCGTGTAGTGTGCAGCGTGAACCTTCTATGGCCCAGCTGCCTAAGGGCTATCTGAGCCCTATTATCAGAGCGTTGACACATGCCAGGTCTTTAGTTTACAATTTAGAGCTCTCACTCAGCAATACATTTCAGTTCACAGCGAACGAGCTCAGCAGTTCGCGAACGAACGAACGAACAGCCAGCCTGCCTGCTGCCATACTGGGCTGGGCGCATAGCAACTAGTGGTGTGTCGTTCACGAACGAACCGTTCTTTTTGAGCGAGTCTTCGAAGTGAACGACTAGAACAATGAATGATCATGAATGCAGCAGAGAGACATCGCAGGCTACTGTTCGCTGAATACGATGACTTGTAAAGTTGTTTATTCTCTGAAATGAGTGTTGCTGTTAAATAAGCAATTTTTTTTTTTTTTTTTTTTGCTTAATGGGTTTGAGAGAACAACTGCATAGCCGGCAGACCATGGCTCTACTAAAATAAATATAATAAATATAAAAACAGCTTTATTCTCATCTACATTTAATTAACTTTCAGAGCTTTGTTTATGTAGTCTTTTTCAGATAATGCTAGGATAATGTTTTTCTTCCATCTTTTTCTCAAGCACATTGTAATGTATGAAAATCTATTGTGGATGGCACCTCTGCCGCCTCTCGTTCACTCAAGATGAACTAAACTTCGGACGACAGCCACTGTTGTGCCGCTTTGGTGTGACGTCATCAAAATGAACGAACGAATTTCTTTGCTGAACTGACCGACATGAACGAACTGGCGGAAATGAATCGCCATGTCCCACCAATAGTTGTAATTTATCGTTGAGCGGGGAGTAATAGGCGTGCGCGATGTTATTCACCGCCACAACGCAAGGGGGCGCGAAGTCGCAAAATCGCTAGGAGTAGTTGGTGGGTGTGGTTAGTGGAGTGTTTATCCTCCGGTTACTTATAATGACTAGAACTGGAGTCGTATAGACCCTTTTCAGTCACGTGACCTTCGTAAACGCGACCACCATTTTGGACATGTAGCGGACTTCGGCTCGAATTGGTTTGAATGCGAGGAAGGCGACAAACGGAGAACATACAAGAAAAAGGAGCGAGATGCAGAAAACACCTTCGCTATCCAGCGACGTAGGGCATTTACAGGGCGAGCAGAGGGAGAAATAACAACAGTAACAACACATTAGCAACGCCGTACAGAAATAGCGGTTTATGGAACAGACCCTTTCGGTTCTCGCTCATCTAGCTGCTACAATGACTGCTTAGACTGCAACAATAATACCTAACACACATTTAAGTATCCGTCGTAAAGACGTGAAACTCGTCGAGTGACGAGTGTGTTCATTGATAAGCTAACACAATCTAAAAGTAGACATACCATCACACTGCCCTGGCGCTGTGTACAGTTTACCTTCTATGGTTTGTGCACTCACTATTTGCCATTACTTTCTCCAACCGTTGTTAGAGATTACAGGGAACGGCCTGGATTTAAGAGACAAATACATGTTCCTCTTGTTTTGAACACTTAGCCCATGTTTACATTAGACCGTATCAGCGGATCATCAGATTAACGTTTTTAAAAGCGATTAGTGTGCACACAGCAACACCAATACACGATTCGTCTGCACACAGCAACACCAATACACGGATACGCTCGGCTCCGCAGGCATCCTGCGCTCCAAATCACTCCGCCCTGAACAGCGAGTGCCCTCTGGAGGGTGCGCACTCCGGCCCTGCGCAGCTCACACAGCGCGCGAGTGAAGTGCACAAGCCACGATTCGGGACTGAGCCGCTGTGTGTGTGATCCCAGCGCAGATCACTTACCACTCGCAAGTGGAAGGATGGCAAGCCTAAAGACAATCGTTTTTTTGTTGTTGTTGTTACATAGTCAAGAGAGGTGTCGGATCACTGGATCCAGTGTAAATAGCTGCCGGAGCCAACGCCCGAGGTTCCGGAGCACGCTCCGGCTTGCTCCCCCTCAAATTAAGCGCTGTTTGTAGAACACTGCCTCTGATCTGTCCTACAGTCTACCAACAGCAAAGGAACACAACACTAGCTAATACCTACTACAGAAGAACAAAGAGGTTACAATGGGTTATTTTAGCCTATTTGGTTACACACTCGCCGCCACAGAATGTTAACAGCAATGTAATGCCTTTTCTGGCTAATTTTATTCGTCTTACCTCCAACAAAGTGGTCACTACACAAGCGCTGGTATGCCGAGGGCTGCCAATCTGTTACTGGCCGCTATCCATCTTCTCCGTCGGGATCCGATAAAATGATAAACCTTGCCTTGTTTGTTGATGGTTACTACATCCAGGTGCACAACAATATAGTGGCATGATGGAAGTCTTGCTGAAAATAAACACTTTCTTTGCTGCCGTTCCTCAATGCTGGCTGTGGTAAACTACCGGTAGTACATGTCCAAAATGGCGGCCGCGTTTGTCGTGACGTCACGTGAAAAGGGTCCATAGATGTACGTACTTCCTCGATCAACCGCTCTTCGTGCTGCTCCATCTTCACTTGTGTTTTTAAAAATGGCGGTCGTGAAAACAAAACAAACCGGGCTCTGTCTGTGCTAAACAACTGTTGGGAATACCAATTAAAGAGTCCTGGTTTTGGGTGGAAAGTTCATGACATGGGGGAGAAATATGGAATTAAAGACTTTAGCTTTAGTCCTGCACTTGTTTTGAGCAAAGTTCCCCCATGGATGTTGCCAGTCCCAAAAGTTGATCTAGAACTGCTGAAAGAGAAAATGGAACAAACTAATGAATGAGCATTAGCTATGTACTGTGAAAGACATCTTGTATCTAAATATTATGGGTTTGTAAAGATATTTACAGATGGGTCAAAAGATATACAAAATGGTCATTGTGGAATTGGGATTTTTATCCCAAAATTTAACAAAAGTTATGGATATAGATTAAGTAATTTTTTTATCAATATACACAATAGAGTTAACTGCAATAATTACTGCACTGAGATGGATTGAAGAAATCAAACCACTTAGATCTGTTATATGCTCTGACTCACTTGCAGTTTTGCTCAGCCTTGAATCAGGTAATACAGTAAGAGAGGATCTGATAATTGAGACAAGACATTTGCTATTAAATATTAGAAATCTTGGAATATTAGTTCAATTTTGTTGGGTCCCAGCACATGTTGGAATTAAAGGAAATGAAATGGCTGACAAAATTGCCAAGAAAATGCTGGAAAAAGAACATATAGGAATTAATATCTCAATGGGGAAGGGAGAAGCAAAAACTAAACTTAAGTCAGAAATGCTGATCAAATGGCAACATGATTGGAAGGCAGAGCACAATGCCAGGTTCTACCACTCAAATCAGGGAAATGTTTGGGGGAAAAGGGCTACAGGTCTCAACAGAAGGGAAGAGGTTGTGTATAGTAGACTAAGGTTGGGTCACACATGTCTTAATGGTACATTGCAGATAGTAGGGAAGAGTAATGGGTTATGCAGGTACTGCCAAGTTAAAGAGGATGTAGATCATGTTCTATTTAACTGTTACAGATACTCAGAACACAGACGACAGTGGAAAGAAAGAGAGGCAGAAAATGGAATAGTGAATATCCTGAAAGAAGAAGGAATGCAAAGAGATAAAATGAAATCCCTATTTATTTTTCTCAATAATTCAGGTTTAATGAAAAGGATTTAATTTTTTTTCTTTTTTTTTTTTACTTGATCAAATAGCCATAGTCTGCTAAGTCCCTTTACACACTCCTGTACAGTAGGTGGCGGTATGCACCAAAGAGATGTAATCTGCCAATAAACTAAGAAGAAGAAGAAAACAAACCGGGAAAGTAGGGAAGCGGAAGTGCGTGTACAGCGGATGTAGAGTGGACCAATCAGAGCCCTCTTGTCTGCGACGCTGTCTGCGGTGGTCACAATTTTTGGGAGGTGTGCGCAGAGCGTCTGCGAAGGTGGGGGGGCTACGCAGACGCCATCTGCGACACCGTCTGCGAGGACTGCGTTGTCAGCAAAAAGGCAATGCAATAAATAAAAATAGAATAATTGAAAAAAACAAACAGTATAAACACTCTAGATAGGAACTAGACATAGACTAAACACTCAAACAATATAAACAGTATAAATAAACAGTATAAACACTAGATAAGAACAAGACGTAGACTAAACATTCAGACAATATAAACAGTGTAAACACTAGATAAGAACTACACACAGACTAAACACTCAGACAGACAATATAAACACTCCAGATAAGAAATAGACGTAGACTAAACACTCATATATACGAGTGCATCTCAAAAAATTAGAATATTGTGAAAAAGTTCAATATTTTCCATCAGTTATTTAAGAAAGTAAAAATGTTATATATTATAGACTCATTACACATAAACTAAAATGTTTCAAGCATTTTTCTATTTTAATTTTAATCAGTATAGTACAAATACAGTACAAAAACATTTTAAAAAACATCTCAAAAGATTAGAATATTTCATTTCGAGTTTGAGTAAAACAGTATGAACACAGTGTATCTCTCGGTCTAGTTCAATACACACAACCACAATCATGGGGAAGACTGCTGACTTGACTGTTGTCCAGAAGATGATCACTGATGCCCTCCACAAGGAGGGTAAGCCACAAAAGGTCATTGCTGAAAAGGGTGGCTGGAAAAGGTGCACAAGCAACAGGGATGGCTGCAGTCTTGAGAGGATTGTCAAGAAAAGTTGATTCAAGAACTTGGGAGAGCTTCACAAGGAGTGGACTGAGGCTGGTGTCAGTGTATCAAGACCCATCACGAACAGACATCTTCAAGAAAGGGGATACAACTTTCGCATTCCTAATATCAAGCTACTCCTGAGCCAGAGACAATGTCAGAAGTGTCTTATCTGGGCTAAGGAGAGAAAGAAATGGACTGTTGCTCAGTGGTACAAAGTCCTCTTTTCAGATGAAAGTACATTTTGCATTTAATTTGGAAATCACGGTTCTAGAGTCTGGAGGAAGAGTGGAGAGGCACAGAATCCAGGGTGTTTGAAGCCCAGTGTTTCCACAGTCTGTGATGATTTTGGGTGCCATGTCATCTGCTGGTGTTGGTCCACTGTATTTTATCAAGTCCAAAGTCAACACAGCCATCTACCAGGAGATTTTAGAGCACTTCATGCTTCCATCTGCTGATGAGCTTTTTGGAGATGCTGATTTCCTTTTCCAGCAGGACTTAGCACCTACCCACAGTGCCAAAACTACTACCAAATGGTTTGCTGACCATGATATTACTGTGTTTGATTGGCCAGCCAACTTGCCTGACCTGAACCCTATAGAGAATCTATGGGATACTGTCAAGAGGAAGATGAGAAACACCCGACCCAAAAATACAGATATGCTGAAGGCCACTATCAAAGCAACCTGGGCTTCAATAACACCTCAGCAGTGCCACAGACTGATCACCTCCATGCCACACCGCACTGATACAGTAATTCATGGTAAAGGAGCCCCAACCAAGTATTGAGTGTATAAGTGAATATACTTTTCAGAAGCTGGACATTTCTGTATTGTAAATCCTTTTTTTGATTGATCTTAGGGAATATTCTAATAATTTGAGATACTGGATTTCTGATTTTCATGAGCTATAAGCCATAATCATCAAAATTAAAACAAAAAAGGCTTTAAATATTTCATTTTACATGTAATGAATATAGAATATATGAAAGTTTACCTTTTTGAATTAAATTATGAAAAAAAGGAACTTTTTCATGGTATTCTAATTTTTTGAGATGCACTAGTACACACACACACACACACACAAATTGGTTCAAATAACCAAACAGTCAAGGGCACTTGAGGTATAGCAGGTAAACATGAAATAAGCAATATAAACAAACTAGCAGCTGTTAAGATGAGGTAGTGCGGAATAGTGCAAATGAGCGAGGTAAAGTGAGATATGCGGCCCCTGAGTTCAGTGTGTAAATGAACGATGAGGTGTGTGTGTGTGTGTGTGTGTGTGTCAACATGCAGCGAGATTTCTTATTAATCTGCCCTCTATTGTCTTATTTTATCAACATTGTTGGAGATATAGAAAGATTTTTATTGTTGTTGTCCCATGTGTATCATAAAAAAGAATGATATTCCATAGGGGCCATGGTGCAACATGCAAGAAATCATTGTGTGCATGAAACTATATGATACTTGAATGCAAGATTGATGATACTCAACAGAGATTTTATTTATACTTCATCTCATTATCTCTAGCCGCTTTATCCTGTTCTACAGGGTCGCAGGCAAGCTGGAGCCTATCCCAGCTGACTACGGGCGAAAGGCGGGGTACACCCTGGACAAATCGCCAGGTCATCACAGGGCTGACACATAGACACAGACAACCATTCACACTCACATTCACACCTACGGTCAATTTAGAGTCACCAGTTAACCTAACCTGCATGTCTTTGGACTGTGGGGGAAACCGGAGCACCCAGAGGAAACCCACGCGGACACGGGGAGAACATGCAAACTCCGCACAGAAAGGCCCTCGCTGGCCACGGGGCTCGAACCCAGACCTTCTTGCTCTGAGGCGACAGCACTAACCACTACACCACCGTGCTGCCTGTTAATATCACATATGAAAATAAATTAATAACATATTACATCACAGGCATCCTTATCCAGAGCAATGTACAATAATGACACAGTGCTCCTGAGGCAGGAAGGCCCAACAATGGTAGCTTATCAGCATTGGGGCTTGAACCCATGACCTTCATCTCAGAGCATTAACTGTTGAGCCACCACTCTACTCAACAAGCACAGATGAAAATGAATCGTGTACAAAAATCACCTATGAAAGTCAAGCCCTGTGTTAAACAAAATCATCCATCCATTATGTGTAGCTGTTTATCCTGTTCTACAGGGTCGCAGGCAAGCTCGAGCCTATCCCAGCTGACTATGGACGAGAGGCGGGGTACACCCTGGACAAGTCGCCAGGTTATCGCAGGGCTGACACATAGACAAACAACCACTCACACTCACACCTACGGTCAATTTAGAGTCACCAATTAACCTAACCTGCATGTCTTTGGACTCTGGGGGAAACCGGAGCACCCGGAGGAAACCCATGCAGACACGGGGAGAACATGCAAACTCCGCACAGAAAGGCCCTCGCCGGCCACTGGGCTCAAACCCAGAACCTTCTTGCTGTGAGGTGACAATGCTAACCACTACACCACCGTGCCGCCCTAAACAAAATCATGTGAAACTAAATGAATCACATATAAAATTACATATTAAAATAAACTAACTGTGTGAAAAAAAATCCATCCATTATCTATACTGTCTGTCCATCAGGGACACGAGAGAAACTGGAGTCAATCCCAGCTGATATAAAGTGCATATCCTGGACCAAATTCATTTTTTTTAATATGAAAGAATGTCCCTTTACACACTCGTCCAGAAGGGTAATTTTGCACAAGGCCATCTGTCTACAGCAGAAAAAAATAAAATAACAAAACGCGTCTGGAAAAATCCCAAGGGAGTCTGGAGCCAGATTCGTGACGTTGCCTGTGGACGCGCCAGCAGGCTGCGAGAGCTTGGACGGTTTCAGTGCACAGTCTGTGTAGACCAAGTTTAGCAGCTAGCGATTTTGCATTGAAATATGGAATTGTCACCTGAGCTCAATGTGAGAAACAATGAGTACTAATCCCATCAAGACTGGTGTTGCTACACCCTCCTACGATCCATCTGTTAGCTATTTCAATAATTACGTGATAACGTTGAAGAAATTTGCAGAAAACCACCAGGTCGTTTTCTCATAAACAAACCAGCGCTGACGTAGCAGAGGGAGGTGTCCCACACGTGAGGTCACGAAAATCAATGTTTCCTGGGAAATCCAAATGCCAAGTTTTTCAGAGGCGGACCAATTTGCCTCAAATGGCTTGATTTCAACTGAATTTTTCTGATATTGTGCAAGGTAAAAAAATTGCACAAAATGCAAAATGTGACAGATATTTGACCAAAGTTTAATATTAAAAATAGGAGAATTACATTGATCTTGCTCCTGAATTTACCCGTGATATGCACTTTAAGCCCATGTTTACATTAGACCGTATCAGCGGATCATCAGATTAACGTTTTTAAAACGATTAGTGTGCACACAGCAACACCAATACACGATTTGCGTGCACACAGCAACACCAATACACGGATACGCTCGGCTCTGCAGGCATCCTGCGCTCCAAATCACTCCGCCCTGAACAGCGAGTGCCCTCTGGAGGGTGCGCACTCCGGCCCTGCGCAGCTCACAGAGCGCGCGAGTGAAGTGCACAACCACTGATTCGGGACTGAGCCGCTGTGTGTGTGATCCCAGCGCATATCACTTACCACTTGCAAGTGGAAGGATGGCAAGCCTAAAGACAATCATAAGTACACAATGGGCAGTATTTGCATCAGTATTTGCATCAGTATTTTCATACTTTTATACTCTTTAATGAAAGGTGATACAAGGCGGAAGTCCGCGCCGTTTTTCAGCAGTCGCGTCACATGACCAACGCCAGCGAATCAGGAAGGTGGATGTCACAGTGACGTTGTCCAATGACGACGCCAGCTAGAGCTCAGCACAGCGTATCCGCGTATCTCAATGTTTAAACAGCACCGGAGCTGACACGATCTAGATTGAATACGTGGACCCTGGCGGATTCCAATTTCCCAGCGTTTCCAGGCGGTTTAATGTAAACGGACAGTGCATCCGCGAAGAAAACGAGACAGATACGGTCTAATGTAAACTTGGCCTAAGGCGAGAGACAGGGTACAATCAATTGCCAGTTTATTGCAGAGCTAACACAGAGATGAACACCCACTCACATTCACACCTATGGGCAATTTAGAGTAGCCAATTGACCTAATCTGTTCGGGGCCAGTGCTTAGTTTGGAACCGGGTTTTCTGTTTCCACTGACAAAGAACTGGCTCTGGGGCCAGAAAAATCGGTTCCAGGCTAGCACCAACTCTCTGCTGGGCCAGAGGAAAGAACCGCTTACATCAGTGGGGGGGCGGAGTTGTTAAGACTGACAACAATAACAAGACCGCGAAAGATCACCATTTTTAAGCGACGAGAAGCAGCAGCTGTACAAACGCGAAGTCATCCATTATTATTATTGTTGTTGTTGCTGCTGCTTCTTCCACGTTGTTTTTGCTTCAATATTCGCACAAAGGTTGATGCAAACGTAGCGACGTAACTGACGTAAACAGCGACATAAAGACGTATACAACGACGTAACTGACGTATACAGCGACGTAATGACGTGTCTTCTCTTAGCACCGCGAGCGATGGAAAAGCAAACTGGTTCTCGGCTGGCTCGCAAGTTGAACGAGTTGTGAACCAGCACCAGCACTGGCCCCGAACCAGCCCTGGAACTGATTTGGTGGAAAAGGGGTAACAGAAAGGCCCCAATCAGCCATGAGGTTCAAACCCAGAACCTTCTCACTCACACATCAAAACTGTGTGAACTGTGAATTTAAATGTGAAGTTACACTACCCAGACCCCCCCCCCAAAAAAAAAAATGCTGCACACGCTAATATTTCATTGGACCACATTTAGCTTTGATTATAGTGCCATTCATCATGGCGTTGTTTCAACAACTTTAAGCAACATCACAGCATTTATTTCCATCCAAAGTTGTATTATTTTCCACTGAGATCTTGTCTTGACAATGCGAGAGTCGAACTACTCTGTAAAGTCTTCTCCAGCACGTCCCAAAGACTTTCAGTTGGGTTAAGATCAGGATTCTGTGGTGGCCAATTCATGTGTGAAAATGATTCCTCATGCTCCCTGAACCACTCTTTCACAATCTGAGCCCTCATTTTATGCCCATGCCATCAGGAAAGAAAATAATCCATTTGTGATAATCTGATCATTTAGTACATTCAGGTAGTCAGGTAGACGCACCCATCACTCTGGAATAGAGTAAATCTGGACTCATCAAACCAAATGACCTGTTTCCATTGTCCCAGAGTGCAATCTTTAGGCTCCCTAGCAAATTGAAGCCTCTTCTGCTGGTTTTCTTATGACCACACAGTTGTTTAGTCCCACTCCTGTGAGTTCTCGTCATATTGTGAGTGTGGAAATGTTCTTACTTTCACTTTTAAACATAGCCATGAGTTATAGTGTCAATTTAATATGATTCAACTTCACCAAGCATTTAAGTGATCTCTGATCACAGTCAGTCAAGATTTTTTTTCTGACCACATTTCTTCTGGGGGCGGCACGGTGGTGTAGTGGTTAGCACTGTTGCCTCACAGCAAGAAGGTCCGGGTTCGAGCCCCGTGGCCGACAAGGGCCTTTCTGTGCGGAATTTGCATGTTCTCCCCGTGTCTGCGTGGGTTTCCTCCGGGTGCTCCGGTTTCCTCCACAGTCCAAAGACATGCAGGTTAGATTAACTGGTGACTCTAAATTGACCGTAGGTAGTCTGGCTAACGCGACTTCAAAGCTCTGCGAGCATTTGGTCTGGCAAAGATATTAAACCCAACCGTTTCCCAAAGTGCGTGGTTGACCCACCTCCCTGAAATGCCTCAGTTTGCTACTGGTCGAAGCCAGAAAAGGCTGTGACGAAGCTTAAACCAATCACATCACTCTTTCCTCTGATGTATGTGACGCGACGGGGCTAACTGGTAGATTAAACTCTTACCGAAGCCGGTTGGGAGCAAGGCGAAAACGTCCTTCCTTTCAATAAATACCGCCAGGGCTGCTCTTTGCTCCGTTTTCAATGAGAACTCGCTCCATGTTCGTAATGTTTCTAGTGAATGAAGCGCTTCCGGCATAGATTCTGTAAACAATCTATGGCTTCCGGTCGCAGTTCTACTATGTCAGTGCCTTGAACACGCCTCTACCCAGGGCCGTTGGAGATGCTCAAAGTTGATTGGCTCCCGATTTTTCGGGAGCTTGGAAGAGCTGGAGATAGCTTGCCTCGCCAGACTAAGCTCGCAACAGGCCCTCGTGTTGCGTCACACTTAGGATGGGCGGGCCCAGGCTAGACCGTAGGTGTGAATGTGAGTGTGAATGGTTGTCTGTGTCTATGTGTCAGCCCTGTGATGACCTGGCGACTTGTCCAGGGTGTACCCCGCCTTTCGCCCGTAGTCAGCTGGGATAGGCTCCAGCTTGCCTGCGACCCTGTAGAACAGGATAAAAGCGGCTAGAGATAATGAGATGAGACGAGACATTTCTTCTGCGAAGTTGACAGTTCACCACTATCATTCCAGGTTTTGATAATGCATTGGACAGTTTTTAATCTAATCCCAGTAAATTCAGTAATCTCCTTAGTTGTTTTCTTTGCTTGATGGAGGCCAATAATTTAAGTAACATCTTTTCCATGACCACGGGATACATGGTTATTTAAGAAATGAGAATCTACTCACTGCATCAGTTCAGGTTAAAAGAACTGTTGTCACCTGAAACACATGAATCACTGCAGTAATTATCCACTCACAGGCATTAAGTATTTGCTTATTTTAATCCAAATGGCAAAAATGATTCATGTTAAAAAAAAGTATGTGAAAATAATCCTGTGCAAAATGACCTGTGAAAATAAATGAATCTTTTGTAAAAAAAAAAAAATAATAATAATAATTAGTCCGGTGCAAAATTATATGTGAAAATAAACGATTCCTGTGTAAAATCACGTGTAAAAAATTCAATCCTGTGTAAAACCATGTGTGTAAATTAATCATGTGTATAATTCCATGAGAAAATAAATGAATCATGTATAAAATCACGTAAATAAATGAACACTGAGTAAAATCACATGAAAAAAGTGTATAATCACGTGTAAATAAATGAATCTTGTGTAAAATGACAGGATTACATTAGATGTAAAATACATGTGAAAAATTAACACATAAAATTACTTTTATTATATATTGTTAATTAAATGTGAAATTAAATTAATCATGTTTTTTAAATACATGTGAAAATAAATTAATTCTGTGTAAAATATCACATTTGAAAATAAATTAACCATATGTTAAAAAAATGAACAAATATGGATTATCTTTTTTGGTTTATCTTTCCTGCTTTTTGTCTTTTTTTGTCAGTGCTTTTTTATTTCTATTATCTCTGTTGTTGTTGTTGTTGTTGTAATTTTTATATCCCTTTTTTTCTTCTCCTGTCTTTCATTCCTGTAGCCTCTAAGGAAAAAAATGAAAAGGGAAGGAAAAGAAGAAAAAAAGGGGAAAGGAAAAAGAGGTTATGGTGGCTTCTTTGAAGAATCTAAAATATGAAACATATTTTGTTTTTTTAAACACTTTTTGTTTACCACATAATTCCATATCTGTTCCATATGTTATTTCATAGTTTTGATGTCTTCGGTATTGTTCTACAATGTAGAAAATACAAAATAGCCTATGAATGAGTGAGTAGGGGTGTACAAACTTTTGACTGGTACTTCATATACTACAAATCACAGATGCTCTATAAATCACTTAAGCATTTATGATTTATTGCTTAAATATAGTTTGCACTTTAAAAATCTTCCTCTTCCCTTTGTTCAGTACACATATCTTGTATTCACTGTCTTTGTCTGTTGTCTTTTGTTTTGTTACACTGTATAGCCCTTGTGTTTGGTATAATTACAAGAAAGGATTAAAAAGAAGTTTTTAAAAATGACGTGAAGAGTGTGAAACTGCATTAAACATTTCAATTCGTTTAAAAATGATTTTAGTATGCAGATATATGCAAACATAATTAGACACGCCCTAATTTGCATATATAAAGGGACCCTTTTGAAAAGGTTCCAGTGAGATCAGTAGTCCGACTCTTGTGAAATTATCCCACCTGCAGTGTTCATTCACCTTAAATGAAATATTAACATAAAAACAGGTGTCTTAAAAAATAAACATAGATATATTTAAATACACATTTCCTTCACTGTAAATTCACTTCACTTTTTGTTAATTTACTATAATTGTATGTTCATGAAGGTTGAAGTTCAGTTCTCGCGTTAAGTTGCTGAGATCATTACTCTTCCCTACCCGTATTCCAAAAGTAATCCCGCCTCCTACACTGTGATTGGTGAACCCTAAGTGTATCAGCACTAGAATTGGATGTTGTTTTTCATATTTCAAACACTACCCAATGAGCAGCGGGTTAACGCAATACGGGTGTATTCCTGTGAGACCTGTGCGGCCGCCATCATTGGACAGTGAAGCTAGAGTGCAGCCGAAAGCCCTAGTCGGTTGTCAACAAGTCCGAAGTGAAGCGGATTTCTGATTACTAAGAAGGTCAAGCCGAGGCTCATTATAGGCTCTAAGAATTTATCCCCTTGTCCGCTCGAGGAGACGACTTTCATGTGAACGCAGAGAACACCGCGGGGAGAGAGCTAAATATGTCAAATCTGAGCAAAGGCGGCACCAGAAAGGACACCAAGATGAGGATACGCGCTTTTCCTGTGAGTACTGACCGCTTACAGTGAGCGCTGAGCCGCCTGGGCCTTCACTGCCATACCGAGGCTTTAAGGCCTGTCCGCGTTGTTCCACCGCCCCAAAAAAAAAAAAAATAATAATAATAATGTCACAAATGCAAAAGTTAAATCATGTCACAAATACAACAGTGGGTTGAATTTAAATATTAATACTGAGAAATTAATATTTGAGTATCAATTAGTTTACAATTCTTATATTTGGCCTTCACTTGTTTTATGTTGAGATGACAACAAATGATAGCTAACGGCTAAACAAGCTAGCCGGCTAATGCTAGTCGACTAGCTACCGTTAGTTAGCGTTAGTTGTTCGGGATTTTGTCAGGAGGCCAGTTTAAAATTCCTCCACATTAACTTTCCACGTTACATTAACTGTAACTGTTTATTTACACTAAATATATTAAATACACACACACGGGTAATTAGGAAGCAGTGCGAGCTAGCTGAGTAAGTTAGACTTAACGATATTTAGCCAACTGACAGTTAGCTTTGGGTAAAGCAAGGATTTCTTAGCAAGCTTGTTTATTTTCTTTCTGTATTTTCTGAGCCTCATTTTACGAAAATGGGACGTTGTTGCAAATATTAAAAAAAATAATAATAAATGGTGCAAGACGAATTTAATGTCAGGTCATTAGTTCTCTGTCCTCGTTCAACTGTCTGGCCTGAAGCTGAAATATTTCTCATGTTTACAAAAGTTGTTCACTCTTAAACAGCAGTAAGGTTATAACAGCTAGACGACTTTTATTTAAAAAGGTTTAAAACGCATAGATATTGTCCTTTTTTGTGTCGGGTCTGATCATTGATGTCTTTCAGGACATAAGAGTTCTAATAAAATGTTTGATAATTGCAGTTAAACCATTCTTTAAGTGTAATTTAGAGTAGTAGAATAGAATAGACTTTTACTGTCATTGCACAGTGGGGTACAATGAAATTGTGGGCGCTCTACTCAAAACAGAAGAAACCTTTTATTTGTAGAAGAAACAACCTTTATTTGTCACATGCACACTTCAAGCACAGTGAAATTCATCCTCTGCATTTAACCCATCTGAAGCAGTGAATACACGCGCGCACACCCAGAGCAGTGGGCAGCCACACCAGAGCGCCCGGGGAGCAGTCGGGGTTCAGTACCTCACTCAAGGGCACTTCAGCCCAAGGCCGCCCCACGTTAACCTAACTGCATGTCTTTGGACTGTGGGGGAAACCAGAGCACCTGGAGGAAACCCACGCAGACACAGGGAGAACACATAAACTCCGCACAGAAAGGCTCTCGCCGGCCGCTGGGTTCGAATCCAGAACCTTCTTGCTGTGAAGCAACAGTGCTAACCACTACACCACCGTGCCGCCCAAACAGTGTACAGAAACAAATAGAATAAAAATAAATAAAACACATGAAAGGTGCCGTTTTCAGCGTGCAATACAAGTTAAAAAATGTTTCAAAATCTCATCTCGTTATCTGTAGCCGCTTTATCCTGTTCTACAGGGTCGCAGGCAAGCTGGAGCCTATCCCAGCTGACTACGGGCGAAAGGCGGGGTACACCCTGGACAAGTCGCCAGGTCATCACAGGGCTGACACATGGACACAGACAACCATTCACACCTACGGTCAATTTAGAGTCACCTAACCTGCATGTCTTTGGACTGTGGGGGAAACCGGAGCACCCAGAGGAAACCCACGCGGACACGGGGAGAACATGCAAACTCCACACAGAAAGGCCCTCGCCGGCCGCTGGGTTCGAATCCGGAACCTTCTTGCTGTGGAGCAACAGTGCTAACCACTACACCACCGTGCTGCCCAAACAGTGTACAGAAACAAATAGAATAAAAATAAATAAAACACATGAAAGGTGGCGTTTTCAACGTGCAATACGAGTTAAAAATTTTTTCAAAATAAGTTCTTAAAATAGTGCAGTGGTCCTTGAAGTAGGTGAAGGTGTGTGTGTGTGCGCATGTGGTTGTTTATGGTCTGTATGGCCCAGAGGAAGAAACTGTTAGAAAGTCTAGTGGTGTGGGATTTGATTGTCCTGTAGTGTTTCCCAGAAGACAAAAGGCTAAACAGGTGATGGGGTGGATGTGAGGGGTCTGAGATTATTGGGTTGACCCTTCTGAGGCAGTGACACCTTGAGATATCCAATATGCTATATGTTTGAAGGGTTAGAGAAACAGCTTTGGGACCCAAAGGTTGCTGGTTCAATTCCCTGGACCAGCCGGATTGGCTTAAGTGCCCTTGAGCAAGGCACCTAACCCCCGCTCCGGCAAGAGTGGTGGCATACCTTGTGTCTGATTAGCCAGAGAAAAACTCATGATGCGATTATCAGTTTGAGCATTGAACCCAACCAACTGAACTATATGCTTGATATGATTTCTTCACAGTTTACCTTGTTAAACTAGTTTTGCGCTGTAATTACAACAGCGTTCGACAACCCGTTATCATATCGTCTCACTGTGTGAGATGATCCCAATAAAATTTTGACCAAATTTATAACAGATTGTGCTCTTGTTCTACACACCACATTACCTTGAAAGTGAGCTTGAGGTAATTAGGACATCTTTTTGCATTTCATCATAGCTACAAATATGATCGTGGCAGTCCTGTAAGTTTCATGTCATCCTTTTGGCATTGTCGTCTTGGTGGCTTGAAGATGAACGCTGGTTTAGTGATCACGCATTGAGATTGTAATAAAAAATTGACTGATTTTTGCTCGTGTACGTTGCAGAAGAATTCTTTGACCGTGAGTGAGATCGGTTGTCTTCGAGCGTGTAATGTGACGTGCTCACCAGTGGGCAATTTAATGCCATTGCGACCAAAGTTGTGGCAGTGTTAAAGGACATGCATACATACAGGAGGAGACCATGGAATGTCAATGAAATTCTGCGACTTGTAGCGATGACGGGCAAAATATTGTTGGTAATGCAAAGTAGGCAGGTGTTTGAGGTGCTTACCAATCATGTTAGCCACCAATAATATGATGGCAAAGGATTACGTCTAGGATGCTGTTGACTGACAGATGATGCTAACGTTGAGTTCCTCAAACGTTTACTACAAGGAGACAACATCCATGACCGTGGTTCCTATCACTTCAACCATGTCAAAGTGGAACTGCAGCTCATCATTGTGGTCTCACAACCCCGAATTGTACAACTGCGCTTTCTTGCTGCAAGGCAAGTGATACAGCCAGCCATTGTGCTAACTAGACATCTCAACATTTAACTTGCCAGACGGCCTAAAACATGCCTTAAGAAAGCAGAAAAAAAAAATTGGCTTTGATAGATATATCTCTAAACTTTAAATGAGTTTGAAGTGTAGATCTGTCCATGTGCACTAATGTTTATGGTCTTGTGGCAAAATCGCCAACGACTGCTTGTTTCATTTTGGAAACATTTGCGCTGGGAAATGTACAAGACGGACACCTCGGCGACCCCAACCTGGAACGCCCATGAAGTGATGGTGACGAGCGACGCGCTAGATATATGGACGGCCCTTTAGTTATGGCACTCCTCTAAAAACCACCTATAGGGCGCTGGCAAAGGATGACCTGAAACTCATGGAAACATGGGAAATGGTGAAATGTGAATGAAAAAGGCAGAAAAATTTTAAACTCTCCTTGCCTGAAGTTTACTTTAAAGAATGGTTTTGTTTTTTGGTGATCCAACCCCATTTTCTGTATGAAATTGGATCACGCTGAACAAAAGACAAGCTGAATTTTAATTAATTAATTTATTTTTTGGAATCTGCTCTAGGGATGGCGAAAACTAAAAAAAAATCTTGACCGACCACCGAGCCTCATTAGCCGGTTAAAGTCGGTTAACCTATGAGTTTAAACAGGGATGCAAACAGCGCGCCTTTCGGCGGATGCCGCCTTTTTCACGGCTGAATCGTGCAGATCCGATTTTTTTTTTTTTTTTTAGGGGGGCGCGTTGGAGTGTCTGAATAATTTCATCAGAGTAAATTCTGGATTAAAATGACTAAATAAGCAAATGCCGTTACAGTCCATGAAACATAGGAAGTATGAGAAGAAAACAGTAAATCAGAAAGCTGCGCACGTTTTCGCGGAAGCTGCGCAAATGTGCGCAGCTTTCTGATTTACTGTTTTCTTCTCATACTTCCTATGTTTCATGGACTGTAACGGCATTTGCTTATTTAGTCATTTTAATACAGAATTTACTCTGATGAAATTATTCAGACGCTCCAACGCCCCCCCCCCCCCCCCCCCAAAAAAAAAATCGGATCTGCACGATTCAGCCGTGAAAAAGTCGACATCTGCGCCTTTAGTTTGTGTGGAGAGATATGATCTGCAATAACATGCATTGTTGGCTACAGACCGAAACATACTTTCAGAATGCACTGGCCAAGGCAGGACTAAACTCGATGTGCCTTCTAATAATAATTTAAAAAAACAGAATAGTAATTTGTAAGCTAAAAAGTCGAGCCTGATACTTTGAGACTTTTCTTTCGCCGAGTGGCAGCTGTCTTCAACTGGGGCGGCAGGGCGGGAGACATGACTGAATGGGTGTTTCTGATTTGTCAGCTGTCGTCCTTACACCGCATGGCATGCCCCAAGCGTTTACAACACAGAATTCCAGGTTCTCCGTTCAAATCGGCAGCTTCAAAATGATTGATTTTTTTTTTTTTAACCGACAACCAAAAAAAAATTAACCGGTTGACGTTGATTCGGTCAACCATCGGTCAAACGGTCATCGGTTAACATCCCTAATCTGCTCATATAATGTGACGATAATCTTGAACTGCTAAAATTGCATAGTGAGAAACAGGCTTCGGATGTTTAGATCAACTCGGATCATGGGTATTGCCAGCTCTTTAAAAAAAGGAAAAAAAAAGACTGGTTTCACTCATAGGAACCCGTGTAGCTGTTTGGACTGGATTTTTAATTTTCTTTCCTACTTTTTTTTTTTTTCTTTGCTACAAAACAAAAATGAGAAATACCTTATACCACAGTGCTGCAGAATTCTCAAATTCTGACCAATCAATTCTGATTGATTTATTAATTTTCTGTAATAACAGCTCTGACAGTAGATCCCTTTGCAGTTCAAATAACCAGTTTATATTAACCTGCACAGGCACTTGTATGACAGATGAGCTAGACTAAAGCAAACATTTCTGGAAGGACTGGCCTGTGTCAGTGCTTCATAAGTCAACGGTTTTCCTCCACATGAAAGTCTTCAGGACCGAGGACTTTGTGCATTCTGGTTTCTTGGTAACATGACGACTGTTTATGTCTGCTGTAATGAAAAGTCATAACAGGTGCTAACTTGTTTTGTGGATGATGCAAAACATTCAGCATAAGCAGTTAAACAGCATGATATAGTGTTCTTTGCGCAACTTAAAAATGTAATCGTTGTTGTGTAAGAGGAGCAGAACGCTTAATTGGTGCGATTGGAAAAGACTCAACTTCAGGCTGGTAGCCGTAAGTCATTTTGCATCTCGTTGCTGAAAACTACAGCTTCTCACTGATCCCTAATACATATGCCGTAAGTCATCAGTGACTTGAAGGTCAAGACCAGTTGATAAAACAGCTTGAAAGCAGTGCTTCTGCTTAGCTGAAATAACACACTGCAGTATTTCATGAGTCACTCCAGGAGCAACACTAAATCCTGCATTGGTCAATGATTCATTCAGCGCTTGTAATTATTCTTTTACGTTAATGGGAGTATATTTTAATCCGACTGTTTATTTTGGCTTGTAGACTTGAAATCTGATTCAAGCCACAGGTAACATGGCAAAGAAACAGGTGGCCATTTCGGTTAAGATTTTCACAATTTTATGGGGGGGGGTTGACTCAAAACGCCAAGTCTGGTTGACATTAGTAAATTCCACAAACCAGCTCTATGGTGCGGGTGGCCTGGCGAACCTTCATTTTCTTTTAACGGCAGATTCACTTTTGACTTACAATTATGATATTAACAAAATGTATTTAAATAAATGATCTATATTAGTGTGCATATATATTTTGAATATTGGGTATTACACTAGGGATGTCCCGATCAGGTTTTTTTGCCCTCCGATCCGATACCGATCATTTGATTTTGAGTATCTGCCGATACCGAGTCCCGATCCGATACTTCTTATAAGCCATAAAAAAATAAAGACAAGGAAAGAAACGGATCCAGGATGTTCCTCATTTTTTATTTAACACCTTATTTTAACATCCAACAACTCCGTTAGCAAACAGAGCACTTACGTGAGGCAGTTTGAACAATAAATAACAAATTTTTAAAAAATAACCTTAAAATACCTGGCAGGAATGTAAACAAATAAAAAAAATAAAGTGCCACAGTGCCGGTAATTTGCTTTTAAGAACACATCTCACAGTGGTGTACAGTAATTTCAATTAAGGAAATGAACGTTTTTCTTGATGAAAACAAGCATTTCTACCCTTTCAGGTTTGAGCCCGTTTCTTTTGTCATCCAACAGAAAAAAAAATGATCTCATGCTTTGCTTTCCGCTTCGAACTGCTTCCGTGTTCAACTTTGCCGGCAACAGGCAGCCAATAACCAATAGCGTCTCCGCTACAAAGTGATGTCATGCCGCACGCGTTGATGTTGCTGTGTTGAGACAAGAGGTCTGGTCTCACTCTGTGCCAACACATAGCTATTGATGTGTTAAAAATGAGAATATATTATATAGATATATATCCGATCCCTGATCGGGAGGCAATGCCCGATTCCGATCGAGTCTGAAACCATGTGATCGGGCCCGATTTCCGATCACGTGATCGGATCGGGACATCCCTATATTACACCTACTATAATTTTATTATTGGAATGTAAAATCAGTCGAACAGGCCACGCCCACAAGCAACAAGAACAATCCATACACTCGAAGCAAGTGTGGAACGACATCACTGACCTTGCGTCAAGCTTCAGGACTTAACTGTTTCTATTTTCTCAGCAGTTATAGCCTCTAAAGGCTGGATCAGTCTCTTTCATCTGAAAGCAATGCGTTTTTATTTATTTTAAGCATGTTTACATGCTCAACATTTCAGGTTGGAAATTAACGCAATCATTTAAGTAACACTTTTTACACAAGTTTAGTACAACACGTCTTTTATGCGTTATGGTAAAATTAAATAGTTGTTTTTTAAATTGAAATATTTAAAAAGATCCTTTCTCTTTGTCTTGCCTCACTGATTAGGAACGTCTCTCATGTGCGCTTATGTTCTTTTTGTCTTCATCTTCATCCTGTGACCCATTTTTGCACGTACTCCTTAAATATGTCTACTTTTCAAATTTTATATATTTTAGATTCGTCTTTTTTTTTTAAATTCTATTTATATAATTACATTTGTCTTAACTGTTAAAGCAACAGCCACCAAAGCAAATTCCTTGTATGCGAAAACGTTCTTGGCAGTAAACTCTATTCTGATTCCAATTCTCCCGTTCACCTTCTTGCTCAGATGACCATGGACGAGAAGTACGTCAATAACATCTGGGACCTCCTCAAGAACGCCATTCAGGAGATCCAGAGGAAGAACAACAGTGGCCTGAGCTTCGAGGAGCTGTACAGGAACGCCTACACCATGGTGCTGCACAAACATGGCGAGAAGCTGTACACAGGATTGCGCGAAGTTGTCACTGAGCACCTCATCTACAAAGTAAGAAAGCGCAGAGGAGGCACAGTTTGAGCTGCATCAAGTGAGAGATGGTTCAGGCTAGGGGTGGGCGATATGGCAAAAATGTCATATATCACGATTTTTTAACATAAAATCTCGATTTTGATTTTTTTATCACGATCTTCCATCGGAAAAAAAACCAAAAACAGGCATTTTGGGGCTACAAACCTTTCTGAACAGATTTTAATGAATAGTAGCAATTTTGCATGTGCAAACATTGTAAACACACTGATAACACTGATAAAGTGCACTACTGGTTGTGAAGACAACAACACTAAGTAAACATCACTCTGATAAAGTGAACATCCTCACTCTGATAAAGTGCATTCTTAGAATATAAAAAAAGAAAGTAAAATATGAAATGTTGAATAACACACAGTCTTCGGTTATTTTGAAATGATTTAAGTATGAAAACACCAAATAGCTTTTTGAAAATGGTCCAGACTGGTGGTGGGGAGGCTTCTGCATAGCTTTATTGTGGCTGTTTGAATGTTGCTAGCACCAGCCTCTTGTGCTCGAAATGTAGTTTATATTTAAAGAAGCCTTCCCCAAACTTGACAGCCAGAGACCTCTGCCCTCTCCCCAAAGAACCAGCGCGGGCACGGCGTGCCAGCCCCGCGCCTCGGGACGTAATTCGCCACGAGGCGCG
This sequence comes from Neoarius graeffei, assembly GCF_027579695.1. Taxonomy (NCBI): domain Eukaryota; kingdom Metazoa; phylum Chordata; class Actinopteri; order Siluriformes; family Ariidae; genus Neoarius; species Neoarius graeffei. The sequence continues at coordinate 14,092,820 of NC_083591.1, read as the reverse complement.
CCGCGGGGCTCCGCTTAGGTTTCGTTTCTATCCCGAGCTCCAGCCCGACTTTACAGCGCCTCGGGACGAAGAGCCACGGTGCTCGGCTTTAGTTTCGTTTTCCCATCGGCGGCTCCAGCCCCACTTTGGACGCCCGTAGCTCGGGCAGGAGAGGTCCCAGCCTCCCCAAGCTTAGAATGTGTAGATTCCATTTCTGACAATAAATTCCGTTTCAGATGCATAATTCCACGATTTCCGTCCGTTTTCCGCGATCGCGGATTTTCAGTCCCTCTACAGGTTAAGGACGTCTTACGTCTGCCGCGTCGGCGGGAACCAGCATAGAACATCAAGTTATTGTACCCAAAGGGGAAAAAAATTATTGCGCTCATTGGCCAAGGCGATGTATATGATTTCTCCACTTTGGCAGATCGTCTGCGATCTTCTACTCGTTCTTATTCTTAACGATTTTATATCATCAGATCGCACACCCCTAGTTCAGGCTGTTGTGTTCAGCAGGTCTGCAGGTGCTATGGATCAGCCCTATCAGCTTTTTTTTAGATGAAAGCGCTACAAAATGCACATTTGCACCAGCTCATTTCTTTGACCCTAGGGGTTGTGTGGTGAAAAAATGAAGGTTTTTTTTTTTCCCCCCTCCCCTGATAAATTAAAGCAGTTTTGCTATTCATCGGAAAACCATTTTCAGTTAAGATTGTACTATTAGGCATCCATAAAGTTTCCTTTGATGAACATCACCTTTCTTAAACACAGGTACGGGAAGATGTTTTAAATTCGCTGAACAACAACTTCCTGCAAACTTTGAACCAAGCCTGGAACGACCACCAGACAGCCATGGTGATGATCCGAGATATTTTGATGTACATGGTGAGTTGAGTGTTCAGTGTTGGTTGAATGTTGCTCTTGGGTTGTTTTACAATCAGGGTACAAAGTTTGTGTCAGAGGGGTCCAAAATTCAAACTGGTTCTTGTACCAGTTTTTAAGTGAAGGACAAGTTAAAGAACAGATTTCAGGTAATTTTTTGACATATGTGTATGGTAGTTTTGTGTAATCTGCTATAAGATAAAGAAGATTGAGTGTAGCTTTAAGCAGGGCTGGGAGAAACAAATGAAGTGATTCTCGGAGAGGACTTTTTTTTGACAATTCAGAATCCACTACTTCCATAGTGCTTTTAAAGATAAGGCTGTAAGCTTTGTGTTAGTTGTCTCTAATATTTATGTCCCAATATCTTGACCACATTTTAGGATGAAAATCATTTTAGATATGTTATTTTATATTGAAAAATTAGCTGTCTCGGAGAGGACATTTTTTTTGACACAATTACATACGAATTTGATCAAAATAGTCTGAAAACTTACTGGCATTCAATATTAAAACTTAACTGTTTCCAATGATATGGAACCAAATATTTGTTTTATGGTATAAAGAATGATTTAAGTGCATCCCTTTTGGAGCTACCTGTGGTCAAAAAAGCACTTTTTCTAAATGACACGAGTAATTTTGCTAAATATGACACACATTGCCATGATATCAAAAATACATCACCAAAAATAACATTATCACCAATTTTTTTTTTTGCATGGTAAATAGAGCTATCACAGGGCTACAATAAACAACCAAGTTTATTTAGTCAAGCCTTTTGATATTGAAGATAATAAGTGTTAAATGTGGCGGCACGGTGGTGTAGTGGTTAGCGCTGTCGCCTCACAGCAAGAAGGTCCTGGGTTCGAGCCCCGGGGCCGGTGAGGGCCTTTCTGTGTGGAGTTTGCATGTTCTCCCCGTGTCCGCGTGGGTTTCCTCCGGGTGCTCCGGTTTCCCCCACAGTCCAAAGACATGCAGGTTAGGTTAACTGGTGGCTCTAAATTGACCGTAGGTGTGAATGTGAGTGTGAATGGTTGTCTGTGTCTATGTGTCAGCCCTGTGATGACCTGGCGACTTGTCCAGGGTGTACCCCGCCTTTCGCCCATAGTCAGCTGGGATAGGCTCCAGCTTGCCTGCGACCCTGTAGAAGGATAAAGCGGCTAGAGATAATGAGATGAGATGAGAAGTGTTAAATGTGATTTTTAGCTTGCGTACCCTGATTGTAAAACAACCCTCTTTCGTTTTGCTTATACACCGTGATCACGAGGGTTGCTTCTGTTGTGCTCGCAGGATCGTGTGTATGTGCAACAGAACAACGTTGAGAACGTCTACAATCTAGGGCTCATCATATTCCGGGACCAGGTGGTGCGCTACGGGTGCATCCGGGACCACCTCAGGCAGACGCTGCTAGACATGATCGCCCGGGAGAGGAAAGGCGAAGTGGTGGATAGGTAAGATCTCTTCTTGCTATGCAAAACTGCTTTTGTTAATTTGCATACATTGTAGATTTATTTGTTTAAATGTTATGCCTGATGCGAGCTTATTTCCTCTTGATTTATTTAATGTTAATGAACTGCTATCATAGTTATAAATGAGCATTTTGTTGTTATCAGGGGTGCCATACGTAATGCCTGCCAGATGTTGATGATCTTGGGCCTTGAAGGCCGGTCAGTCTATGAGGAGGACTTTGAAGCCCCGTTTTTAGAAATGTCTGCAGAATTTTTCCAGGTTTGTGTTGTTTCGTGTCATGCTTCATTATGAGCGTTCAGGAGTCCTGCTTTTTATATGGCGAGCTCATCAGTCTTTCTTTTCAATGCCATCAGATGGAGAGTCAAAAGTTTTTGGCAGAGAACAGCGCGAGTGTGTATATAAAGAAGGTAGAGGCGCGGATAAACGAAGAGATCGAGCGAGTGATGCACTGTCTGGATAAGTCAACAGAGGAGCCCATCGTGAAGGTGGTGGAGCGAGAGCTCATCTCGAAGCACATGAAGACCATCGTGGAGATGGAGAACTCGGGGCTCGTCCACATGCTGAAGAATGGAAAGACAGAAGGTTCGGTTGTGAGAAACGGATGCTTGTGGCTTTCTGGGATTTTTTTTTGTGTGTTTTTATTTTAACTTGCAAAGATTTTTTTTTTTTTTTTTTTCCCAGGTGTGATTTTTGTAGTGATGAATTCTGTGTGTGTGTGTGCACATGTAGACCTGGCGTGTATGTATAAGCTGTTTAGTCGGGTGCCAAACGGTTTGAAGACTATGTGTGAGTGTATGAGCGCCTACCTGAGGGAGCAAGGCAAGGCTCTGGTGTCTGAAGAGGGAGAAGGCAAGAACCCAGTGGACTACATCCAGGTATCCTCAACCTCCGTAGTCCATGAACGTGGATAGTTGGTCAGAGGAAAACTTTGTCCTCGTGATTTTTCAAATCCTGTGTGCGCTCTTTCTTTCTCTCCCTCCTCTGGTTTAGGGCTTGCTGGACCTGAAGTCTCGCTTTGACCGCTTCCTGCAGGAGTCCTTCAATAATGATCGTTTGTTCAAGCAGACAATTGCAGGCGACTTTGAATACTTCCTTAACCTGAATCCACGGTCACCGGAGTACCTCTCTCTCTTCATCGATGACAAGCTAAAGAAGGGTGTGAAAGGGGTGAGTCACCTGTTCTTTGGCCTTCACTCCTAATTTCATTCTGTTTGCCACCAATAAAGCCTAAACTACTTCCTTATCAGTTTATAGGACCTCATACAGTGACTAATCTATTTTGTGTGTCACGCTTGATTGAATCTGCGAGTTTCTAGGAATGAATCTTCTATCATAACGATATCTGATTACATTGTATCGCCGGTTTTAAGCACCGTGTTTGAAATTCCTGACAGTTTTCAGGATCTGGCTTTGTGAAATGTTTTATTCTTTAGAGTTGCTGTGATGGAGTTGAAACTGATGTGCAAGGCTGGTGTTTCTACGACGGATGTATTGCACTCTTCTGATTACTTGTGCTGCGCTTTTTATAATTTCACTGTTTTGCTGCTTGAATGAAATCGTCACCGCTTGCTTTGGCAAAGTGTTCTGTTTTTATTACAGTCAAAGCACGTGAACACTTTTTTTTCTCTCTAATTTTCATCAAAATTCTCGTCAGACCTTTTCTATCATTCATAGCAAGTAGGAGCATGCGTGAAACTATCCTGAAAAGACATTAATTCTTCGAATCATAACTCTGAACATGGTTATCAAGCAGGTTTTTTTTTTTATTAGTATGTTTACTTTTGATAGCTCTGAAGTATAAAATTATAGGCTTTGAATTTATACACACAGCACGTCTTAATGTTTTCATTATTTATCCATGATCATATTGTTAATGTATCTCTTTCTCTCTCCCTCCCACCCCTTGCAGTTGACGGAGCAAGAGGTGGAGTCGATCCTGGATAAAGCGATGGTGCTGTTCAGGTTCATGCAGGAGAAGGATGTATTCGAGCGCTACTACAAACAACACCTGGCCAGGAGGCTTCTAACCAATAAGAGCGTCTCTGACGACTCGGAAAAGAACATGATCTCAAAATTGAAGGCATGTCCTATTAAGCTAAGCTAACCCTAACCCAGCATTTTGTTTTTATACCTTCGCCACTAGGTTTTGGAGGCATTATGTTTTCAAATTTCTCTCCGAAATCTCAAGAGCGAGTGGTTGAATATTTTTGGAGGCTTGATATGGAATTATTGTACCCAGCAGAGGAACTGATTTTAGATTTAGGAACTGATCCAAACAGAGTCAAGGTCAAATGTCTAATAGTTTTTCTTAAGTAGCTTCCTTTCTGTTTGAAGTATATTTTAAGGGTATTTCAGGCACACCGTTAGTAACAAGATGGACGAGACTTGTCGATGGAGGCGTTGAGTTGTCTACTTGTTTACGTCACTGCTCAGTCTGGTTTTAAAGCTAGACTGCCTTTCAGATTTTTCAAGTGTAGGTCATAAAAAGAATTTTCCCCGACTCCCAATTATATAGATGAAAGTCTTCCGGATTTACCCGAAAATCCGGATATTTGACAAAACTCTTGAAAATCTCCAGTTTCCCGAATGGAGAAATTTATTTTTCGGATTTTTCACGTTCCTAGACGTGGCGTAATACTTCGCATCGTCCTTGCATGGGCGCAGTCCTTAAATAGCCCAAACATGGTTCATTGATTAAAGACAGGTGTTCCTTGTTAATGGCACGTGCACAAGCTAAGGTGCGCAGGACTGACACCGTTCTGCACAAGCGCAACACAATCGCACTTGAAAGCATGTTCAAGCTGCCAGTGTAGCTGCAGTTTTTTTAGTTGCGAATTACAAGTATTTCCTCGTGTTAATAATTCGCCATGTCAAAACAAGCAAAACTTTTCCTCCTTCTTTCGACATGAAGAGAGGTAAGCAATTTATTATACTTTTTTTTTTTTCCATCAAAGTTGCATTTTGTGGCTTTGAAGCTAAGTTTTAGTGCCGTTTCTAGAACACAGCATCAAGAAAACGTGGAAGAAACAGCAATAATGGAAGAGCCGGTTTCTAAGCTGCCTAAAACTAGCAATGGTAATTTTATTTTTTGTTACATAATGTACTCAGGCTGCCAGTCAGTGTGTGACACACACACACACACCCCTGAAAAATCCTAGCTACGCCCCTGATTTACATGAGAAATTTGGTATTCATTGGTGTGTTTAAATTTACTGACAATACGAACTAATGTAAACAATTGGCTTCAACTCGCATAAATATGAATTGGAAATTTTTAGTTCACTTTAGCTTCTGCAAATGCACAACTCTGCTAAAAGATTGATAAACGAGGCTCAACGTCCCCAACATTGAAACTTGAAAGCTTTAGAAACTCTAATAGACCTTTACTTTTTAACAGTACTGTTTTGGGATTTTGCTGAGTTTACCTTCAACTGTCTGATATTTTTCAAAGTAATGAACTGTGTAGCCAGGAAAATCACCGCGTTTTCTAAATGCATTCCTGAAAATTACTCATTAACTAGGGGAATTAAATTTGATATTTTTGACATGTTAATCATTAATGTACATGAAAGAAAAAGGCTTAAAAGTTATAACTTGTTTTAGTGAAAAGTACTAAAATGCACTGGAATGCAGGGGTTTGCGTGTTTGTTATTAATTTTTTAGGGGGTGCCCCCCCCGCCCCCCCCCCCCCCCCCCCAAAATCTTAGTTTGACTTTCAAAAGTTCAGGTTTTTTTTCTTTGCTCCACTTTGATCTCTACAATTATTTTGGTTTAATGGACCGAAAGCTACTGAACTCGAATCACAGACTTCCAATTGTATTCTTTTTTTTTTTTTTTTTTAAACAGAACAATGAATTTAAGGCCACATGGCCGTAAATTCTCCGCTATTTTTTCCTGCTTCACCATGACCCAGTTCAAGATACTACATCATGCATGACGTGGTGGGCTTTCCCTGTTCACATAAGGCATTGTGGGATACAAATTTGAAACGGGAGAGAAAAATGGAGGATGCGAGTGTGCGAATGAAACGTGAACAACCAACTACAGTCACGGAAAGCGAGAAGAAAAGGCGTTATGTTTATATACGAAGGAAAGGAAATGCAGGACCAAACTAATAAACATCCGCACTCGGCGAGCACCTCGGTGTGATCAGCTGTTCGTTTAGCGACAGAATGATGGAACTGTCAGTGCACGGTCAAAGGTAAACCTGTAGGTGGCAGTAATGCAACACTGTGGATGCCAGCTGCCGTAAAACCCAAAAGAAGAAAGTGGTAAACCTGCGCATGCGCGCGCGCACACGGACTTCCTCTGTCTGCTTGACTGCACGAACTGAGCGATTTCACACACATTATTTGCTCAGGAATTCCCTCAGATTAAATAACTTCCCAGCCACAGAATGGCCTGATAATATTTATACTGGTTTACCTCTGTCTGTCTGAAACACCCTTTTTCTCAGCAACCACAAATCATAGCCACTTGGTATCAAACTTCAGCTTGGGGTTCTATGCCGTGTGTACCGTTTTTCAGGTCTGTACCACAACGGCTTCCTGTTTACTGACTGAATGTATTCACGAAACACAGTGTGGATTTTGACGCTATTTCAAGAAGCAGAATGCTATTTCAAAATGACCATTTACCAGGATGCTATTTGAAATCCCCGGGGAGAGACACTGCTCTTTACTTCCTTGTTTCAGGGTTAATTATTTGCTGAAATCAACATTCATAATAAGTGTCCTATTGCTTCGATTGCCTGCATTCTGATATAAGTGAGAGCGCAGGGATACGTAAGTGAGCAGGTGCTCGCAGTTGATTTTGTTTTGTGAGATATTACAGAAATAAACACATCACAGTGGCCCAATTTCAGAGGAAACTAAATTTCACCAATTTTTTTTTTTTTTTTTTTTAAATAAGGCCGTCTAGCTTTAAACTGAATTTTCTTAAATCATGTTTGCAAATTTTAGGCAGTTAGAAAAACATTGTGCTGCGTTTTTAGGGCCTGCTGGTGGTTCGCTCATAATTGATGCATGCAGTACTGACTGTGCCATTCATTTGACCAACAATTTTGTCTGCAGCACAAATTGCCAACAGCGCCTGTATTTCTGAAACATGCCAATTTCTTCTTTAATTCCTCTTTCATCGACATCTTTCTGTTCCTGTTCACAATTCTGATCCTGTTCAGCTGAAGTGTAGCGTCAAGGCATGTTTTGACTCTTTCTTGCATTTCCACTTAAACCCCTCCTAATTAAACACCATTAAATTCTAGTATAAAAGCGCATGTGTGAATAGGGCTTACAATAATCGCTTTAAATATTTGCTGTGACCTGTCTGGCTTTGCGTATTTACAAAAGCAGGGTTTTAGATGATTTGGGTATTAAAGTGTCCTCTTCAAATGTTTAATTTATTGCAGCAGGTAGAGTTGCTGCTTCACAGCTCCCGGGCCCTTGGTTTGATCCGGAGTCCCTCCCTTTTTAAATTGTCGTTTTTGTACTTGCTTAAAAAGTCTTTCCGTCTGTTCTTTACATGGACGTTCGGCTTACAAATGTGTACAACTAATATACGGTGTTTCTTAGCTTTCCTTTTCTGAGGGTTGTTTTTTTTTTTTAAATAAATTTCTGTAATTCTCTTGTAGAATTTTAGTATAGTGCTCTTTGAGCTTTCTGCAGACTATATAATAGAACATTCATTAACGGTATCCTGGAGGACTGGGGGACATCAGTTTCAGTGCCAGACTGTATTAGCTTGATCAAATGAAATTCACGTGGACGGGAGAGACTGCAGGTTCCAATCAGTGTGTGTCTAAATGTGCAGACGGAGTGTGGCTGTCAGTTCACATCCAAACTGGAAGGCATGTTCAGGGACATGAGCATCTCAAATACAACCATGGATGAGTTCCGCCAACACCTACAATCAACAGAGGTAAGAAAGAGTGTTAAAGCACCCATACAGCTCTAATGGGATATCATGTTGGGTGCCAAGAGTTTTATTTGTACCCGATTGCAAGAGCATGCCTGAATAAAGCCAAATAACTACTTTTTGTTTTTTTTTTCCCCACCCAATTAATCTTTCCTAGGTGTCTTTGGGTGGTGTTGACCTCACGGTGAGGGTGTTAACGACAGGTTACTGGCCCACTCAGTCAGCCACGCCCAAGTGCAACATCCCCCCTTCTCCCAGACATGCATTTGAGGTTTTTAGAAGGTACAGTACACGAGTCATTGCCATTTTCCATAAAGTTCCGTGTGTAACTCTAATGTAAGTGCTTTCAGCAGAGTAAATAAAGTAATAGTCTCGCTTCCAACTCTTAAAGTAAAACTAGGGAACGTGTTTTATTTATAACTGACATTCTGTGACTTCTTTTCAGGTTTTATTTAGCCAAGCACAGTGGCCGGCAGCTCACACTGCAGCACCACATGGGCTCGGCAGACCTCAATGCTACTTTCTACGGGCCGATCAAAAAGGTATCAGTGTCAGCTCTAGTAAGTCAAGACCACTTTGTGTAACAGTGAGATTAGGCATGCACTTGGTTCTACTTTGATATTTTAACATGTATTATCTTGGATGCTTTTAAGTCTTGCTCTTGTACCTGTATTTTGTTTGACAGCTTTTTAAACTAGACAGCAGTGGATAGCTCCTGACCTGATGGTTTTGTTCATAGTTTGCCAGATGCTTTCATCACAGTTAAATTTTGCTCGATCATGTAATGCACATGACCTGACCAGAGCAGTGCTTATAATAATAATAATAATAATAATAATTTCAATTTATATAGCGCCTTTCACAAACCCAAGGACGCTTTACAAAAGAGTTACCACCCAAAAAAAAAAAAATATTAGGAAGAATAGTGTGAGGTAGAGAGAAGTTTTCAAGTTGGCTTTGAAGGAAGAGAGTGTGGAACAGTCACGAAGCGATTGTGGTAACGAATTCCAAAGTTTAGGAGCAGCAACACTAAATGATCTGCCACCCATAGATGCCAATTTAAAATGAGGAACAGTCAGAAGTCCACAGACAGAAGATCTAAGGGAGCGGGAGGGACAATACAAATGAATTAACTCACAGAGATAGGAAGGAGCGAAACCATGAAGAGCTTTATAGGTTAACAGCAAGATTTTGTATTTGATCCAGGAGATAACTGGCAACCAATGCAGTTGCTGTAAAACAGCAGTGATGTGAGCAGTGCGCTTGGTGAGTGTGAGGATTCTTGCTGCTGAGTTTTGAATGTACTGCAGGCGATTGAGCAATGTGGCAGGGAGACCATAAAAGAGAGAATCGCAATAGTCAAGACGAGAAAAAATAAATGCATTGACCAACATATTGGCATCAGTTTCCAAAAGAAAAGGGCGGAGACGAGCAATATTGCGGAGGTGAAAGAAAGCATTCTTAGTAATTAGTTTAAGATGGGGTTCAAACGTAAGGGTGGAGTCAAAGATAACTCCAAGGTTTTTTATAACTTGGGAAGGATGAATAGACACACCATCTACGTCAATAGTAAAACTGGAGAAATTCTGAACCTGTCTTTTGGTACCTACTAATAGAACCTCCGTTTTGCCAGCATTAAGTTTAAGGCAGTTCGTATACAGCCATTGCTTAAGGTCAGTGATGCAAGACCTTAGCAGCTGAACAGAGGCTATGGAAGGGGTGATAGTGATGTAGATTTGAATATCATCAGCATAACAATGAAAGTTAAGGCCATGGTTATGAATAATCTGGCCTATAGGAGAAACATATAATATAAAAAGAAGGGGACCAAGGACAGAACCCTGAGGCACACCTTGAGCAACAGTAGCAGTGGATGATTTATGAACACCAAAAGAAATAAACTGTTGCCTGTTTGCTAGATATGACTGAAACCAGGATAAAGCTAAGCCAGTAATACCAAAAGAAGATAGTCTGGAAATGAGTCTCTCATGATGTACGGTGTCAAAGGCGGCTGTGAGGTCCAAGAGAACAAGGACATTGAGATGACCAGCATCAGTTGAGAGCAGGAGGTCTTGAACAACTCTCAGGAGAACAGATTCAGTGCTATGCATATTACGAAAGCCTGACTGAAAGGGTTCATAGAGATAATTTTGAGCAAGGAAAGTATGAAGCTGAGAGGCTACAACTCTCTCCATTACTTTAGCTAAAAAAGGGAGATTTGAAATGGGTCTGTAATTGGACAGTGAAGAAGAATCTAGACCAGGTTTCTTTAGTATTGGTGTAACTGAAGCAATTTTGAGGGAGGTGGGAACAGTGCCTAAAGCAAAACACTGATTAATCAAATGAGCAATATAAGGGGAGATAGCAGATACACAAGATTTTAAGAAGTGTATGTTCTTCAGCTTGCTTTACTATATCAGATACCCCTTCAAGTTTATTGAAAATATGTCTTGACATAAGGTTATTTATCTAGGCTTTTTATCCCCCGCCGAAACGAAGTTTGGCGGGGGATATAGAAACAGGGTCCGGTCACGTTTTCATCTTTTTTTTTTTTTTTAACTACTGAAGATATATTCATGATACTTTGTATACATATCAAGCAACATGTGAACTGGTGCCTTTTTGCTATTTTTAGATTTTTGAAAAAAAAATTTTTTTTCAAATTTTACGTAAATAGATTTAGACTTAGTTTCTAAGAGCAGTGTTCGTTTCCGGAGCATATATCCAAAACTATTCCTGATATGGATTTGAAACTTGGTATACATGTTAACAAGGTGATGTAGATGTGGCTTTTCATACTAAGAAATTTAAATTTTTCATGTTTCCATGGAAACAATTTCAGACTTAGGGGTAGGTTTTGTTTCCGGAGCAGAACTTGAAAACTGTGAGTGGTATGGTCGTGAAAGTTGATTTATGTGTTGATTAAGTCATGTATATGTGCCTTTTTATATTAAGAAATGTGAGAAATTTTAATTTTTAGCTCACCTGGACCAAAGGTCCGGTGGGCTTATGCCATGGGCTGCTGAGGTCAGTGTAAAGAGGTAGGGTTGGTTTCCTGCAGAAGAACTTGAAAAATGTGGCGAATAATATCTTGAAACTTGGTATATAGGGTGGGGGATATAGATGACTGTCTTCTTGTTGATCTAGGCCTTTTTATTTTATTTTTTTTAAATGTGTGATGCTATTGATTGGTTGCACAGAATTTTAACCTCACAAGAATTGCCATTTCATTGAGGCAGAGCTAAACAGTAAAAGTCCAGCTGAGAATGTACCCAATGTAGAGAGCAAACAAATTTTACCTGACTCATTTGGAGAGGGGGGTGGTTTTATAAAATCATTGAAAGTAGAAAGTAAAATGTTACTGGGGGGAGATGGATTACTAAACTTCCTCTAAAGATTGCTGTTTTGGTGTGACACAAATTAGAGACGTATCAGAATGGTTCAGTGTGTTTGGCCGATCCTTTCTAACTGTATGTTGTGACTTGGGTATGATACAACTCGCTTGGTGGGTGAATTATGACAAAATTCATAATACGGGAACATAACTGGATAAGCCAATTTAAGGATAAATGCTGTTCTACTGCATTGTGTTCTCTCTCCTCTTCATCATCATCATCATCCTCATCTTCCCCAGGAGGATGGCTCAGAGGTGGGCGTGGGTGGTGCTCAGGTGACGGGCTCTAACACCAGAAAGCACATCCTCCAAGTGTCCACCTTTCAGATGACCATCCTTATGCTCTTCAACAACAGAGAGAAGTTCACCTTTGAGGTATTTTCTACACACACACACACACACACACACACACACACACACACACACACACACACACACATTAACTTTCTTGTAATGTAAAGTAATACAGTTGGTGGATTTTTGTTTTAAAAGCAATGAATAAATGTTCAGCTCAGTTAATGGCAATGTAAGCAATATTTTGAAAATAAATGAACAAAATTCTCTGTCTTGGGGTGAATCCTTAATATGGCAAGAAATTGCCTTTTTGTTTCAACTAATCTTGACCTAATCATATTTTTTGCTCAAGTTTCAGCAAAAATGTATTGGGAGACTGAACTCGATGAACATGGACACTTGAATGAACTTGGCAGCTTAAATATCCTAAAAATTTCGCTTTGCCTTTTCCTTCTTCTTGCAGGAGATCCAGCAGGAGACGGACATCCCGGAGCGAGAACTGGTGCGAGCGCTGCAGTCTTTAGCCTGTGGGAAGCCCACTCAGCGAGTGCTCACTAAGGAGCCCAAATCTAAGGAGATTGAAAACGGCCATGTATTTACAGTCAACGACCAGTTCACCTCCAAACTGCACAGAGTAAAGATTCAGACAGGTATTGTTACACACAACAACCCTTCTTATATTTTTATATGTTGGTGCTGATGGAACGTTTAGCATTTTTTGTTTTTGTTGTGTGGGTTTTTTTTCTTTTTTTTCCCCTCTTTCCTGACTATAGATCCAGGAACAATGTATAGATCAAGTGTCAAATTTCCCATTTGATCCATTTATCTTCATTTTTATTCCCTGGTCGGGTTACAACAGAAAAGTCTCATCTCATTATCTCTAGCCGCTTTATCCTTCTACAGGGTCGCAGGCAAGCTGGAGCCTATCCCAGCTGACTACGGGCGAAAGGCGGGGTACACCCTGGACAAGTCGCCAGGTCATCACAGGGCTGACACATAGACACAGACAACCGTTCACACTCACATTCACACCTACGGTCAATTTAGAGTCACCAGTTAACCTAACCTGCATGTCTTTGGACTGTGGGGGAAACCGGAGCACCCGGAGGAAACCCACGCGGACACGGGGAGAACATGCAAACTCCACACAGAAAGGCCCTCGCCGGCCCCGGGGCTCGAACCCAGGACCTTCTTGCTGTGAGGCGACAGCGCTAACCACTACACCACCGTGCCGCCCCCAGCAGAAAAGTCTCAAATTTAATTTAAGGAGAATTTTGTGACTTTGTTTGATTAACCAACAGAATTTTTTTTTAAATACGCACAGAGCTGTCAATTTATTAGTTAGCTGATAGTTTGATGTATGTAATAAACTGCTAACTTGGCAGATCTGTACAGTCTGGCTTCAAAAATGTGTTCAGAATGTGCTTAACTCTCAGCAGTTGAGAAACACTGTCTTTTTAAAGTAGTATAGCTACATTATCCATCATTCTCCCTGATGATGTGGATACACAAGGCTCATGGCATGCCATGCTGTATCTATTTGGTTTGCAGTCGCTGCTAAACAAGGTGAATCAGACCCTGAGAGGAAAGAGACACGGCAGAAAGTGGATGACGACAGGAAGCACGAGATCGAAGCAGCCATCGTGCGCATAATGAAGTCCAGGAAGAAGATGCAGCACAATGTGCTTGTAGCAGAGGTATGATTTTAATTTATTAATTAAAATGGCTGCTTTCTGTAATCCACCAGTTGGCACACATTAAAAGGCTCCGTAATCATGACTGCTAAGAGGACAGCTAGTGTGTGTTTTTGTTTAGTTTGTCAGAATTATGATCATTGTTTGTTTTAATTATTAGTTACTGCAAGTTTTTACTAGTACTTGTTGTGGTATAAGAGGACTGAAGCCCATATGAATGGTAACTAAATAAAAGTAACTCTGCTTGTTGTAGAGGTGTATCACGCCACCACACCATCGGTTATTTTCCTATAAGAGCCTGGTGCCAAGTGTTTTATTCCTTACTTAGCCCCTTGTTGTAATGCCACAATTTTTTGAGGTTGGAATAAATTGCTACCATTTCAGCAATTTTAATCTTGCATGTATTTATACTGTATTCAATATACTTTTTGTAGCAGAATGTAAAAGGTGCAGAATGTGACTGTAAAATATATTCATATAGAATAATGGCTGTCTGTTCTGTTCTTTCAGGTCACTCAGCAGTTACGGGCACGATTCCTCCCAAGTCCTGTGGTCATTAAAAAACGCATCGAAGGACTTATTGAGCGGGAATACTTGGCAAGAACGCCAGAAGACCGCAAAGTGTACACTTACGTAGCATAAATGTGGCATGAATTTCAAATGAAACCTGGTGTGGAATGAAAGAGAGCGTGAGAGTGTTATTTTTGGGACTTGATTATGAGCATGAACTGGGAGGTTTTTGTGTTTAGGTTTTTTTTTTTTTTTTTTTTCTTTTCTGTCACTACTGGGGGAAAACTGAGAAGTTAACCTTTAACCTTCTGTACGGACTCATTTTAAAAAGTTCTTAGCGATTCACACAGAAGCCTTCCAAAGCCTCCAGGGAGCTGGATGAGATTCAGCTCGGGCTCGCAGATGAGGTGTCCGTCTCTGTGAGAGAACTGTGTAAGAGTCGGAGCCTATAAACCTGAACCCAGAACAACAGAAGTGCCCAAGTAAATGTAGAATAATGACTTTCCAGCATGGGACGCCTTCCGAAGACCAATCAGGTTACAGTGAAATATGTATACCTTCCCACATTTATTTTTGTTAGTTTAAGCTTTTTTCCATGTTGGTGTAAACGTGTTTGTGGTCTGTGGCACCATGTTGGTTGTACAGGTTTAACCCTTGCCTGCCTGCAGAATATTTTAAAAATGGAGGCTGGGTATCAGAGAGCCATATTAGTTGCTTTGGAGCATGCCTTTTCTGACAAGGGGTGAAATAACTCTCTTTCAAGGTTTCTAAAAGAAATGGATTGGTCGTGTCCTTTGTTTTAACTTTTTTCGTATTTGGCATGGCCAAATGTAAATTTAAATATTAGCTTTTTTTTTGTAGGGTCCTTCTGATGCAGTTCCATTATAGGGGTTGGGTTTTTTTTTTTTTCTTTTTTTTCCTCTCCTGGTTTTTTTTCCGGCAGCAGAAGGAACTTCTAGAGCATTGTGTCTAAACGTGTACAAATTGTAAAATAATTGTTATTGTACTCGCTGAAGTGGACTGTACAGGGCCTTGTTTTCATCATTGTTAAATGTAGAAAAAGGAGTTAAAAAATAAATGGATTTGCTGCTTCGGGTCATCTTTTGCTTTCTAATGATGGTCCTAAGAAATTCCAGTTGAAGCAGTTTAGGCATGCATCTCTGAAATTTCACTATTAAAATTTAAATGGTGCAAATGTTTGTGATCCAATACAATTCTGGATGAAGAAAGGAAAACGTACCTCTATTTTACAGATTGTGTACAAAAAAGGACAAATAGGTTTGGGGTTTTTTTTGGGGGGGGGGGGGGGGGGTGTAAAAGGAAGAATTTAAAGTTTTGCCATAACATCTCCCGGTTATAATGGACATGTTAATAATGTATTAGGCAGTTATTACAACTGATGTCCCAGAAGCTGCTGAGGATATAGAAGAAGCAACTATAAAGGCAACGGGCAACTGTCGTCATTTAGCTTCTTCCACTGCTTAACTTATAGTATTGGACTATTTTTAAAGCTTGTGATAATGTGAGATCTAACATACTAAATTAAAATTATTTTGCCAGAAGGGTATACATTTTTCCATCTTTGTTCAATATTGTCACTGCATTAAATTCTGCAAACATTATGCATTGGGATTTCACTAAATTCATTAATCCATTATTTAATAAAGAATAATTTACAAGATTAAACTCAAATTTGGTTTGGACTAACATTTAATGAATTTATCATGTTTTATATACTGTATACGTGTGTGTGGGTGTTTTTTTTTTTTTTTTAATATATATATATACACGTGTGTATATATACACAACCCCGATTCCAAAAAAGTTGGGACAAAGTACAAATTGTAAATAAAAACGGAATGCAATGATGTGGAAGTTTCAAAATTCCATATTTTATTCAGAATAGAGCATAGATGACATATCAAATATTTAAACTGAGAAAATGTATCATTTAAAGAGGAAAAATTAGGTGATTTTAAATTTCATGACAACACCACATCTCAAAAAAGTTGGGACAAGGCCACGTTTACCACTGTGAGACATCCCCTTTTCTCTTTACAACAGTCTGTCAACGTCTGGGGACTGAGGAGACAAGTTGCTCAAGTTTAGGGATAGGAATGTTAACCCATTCTTGTCTAATGTAGGATTCTAGTTGCTCAACTGTCTTAGGTCTTTTTTGTCGTATCTTCCGTTTTATGATGGCCCAAATGTTTTCTATGGGTGAAAGATCTGGACTGCAGGCTGGCCAGTTCAGTACCCGGACCCTTCTTCTATGCAGCCATGATGCTGTAATTGATGCAGTATGTGGTTTGGCATTGTCATGTTGGAAAATGCAAGGTCTTCCCTGAAAGAGACGCCGTCTGGATGGGAGCATATGTTGCTCTAGAACCTGGATATACCTTTCAGCATTGATGGTGTCTTTCCAGATGTGTAAGCTGCCCATGCCACACGCACTAATGCAACCCCATACCATCAGAGATGCAGGCTTCTGAACTGAGCGCTGATAACAACTTGGGTCGTCCTTCTCTTTAGTTCGAATGACACGGCGTCCCTGATTTCCATAAAGAACTTCAAATTTTGATTCGTCTGACCACAGAACAGTTTTCCACTTTGCCACAGTCCATTTTAAATGAGCCTTGGCCCAGAGAAGACGTCTGCGCTTCTGGATCATGTTTAGATACGGCGTCTTCTTTGACCTATAGAGTTTTAGCTGGCAACGGCAGATGGCATGGTGAATTGTGTTCACACACAGATAATGTTCTCTGGAAATATTCCTGAGCCCATTTTGTGATTTCCAATACAGAAGCATGCCTGTATGTGATGCAGTGCCGTCTAAGGGCCCGAAGATCACGGGCACCCAGTATGGTTTTCCGGCCTTGACCCTTACGCACAGAGATTCTTCCAGATTCTCTGAATCTTTTGATGATATTATACACTGTAGATGATATGTTCAAACTCTTTCCAATTTTACACTGTCAAACTCCTTTCTGATATTGCTCCGCTATTTGTAGGCGCAGAATTAGGGGGATTGGTGATCCTCTTCCCATCTTTACTTCTGCTGTCATGAAATTTAAAATGAGCCAATATTTGGCATGAAATTTCAAAATGTCTCACTTTCAACATTTGATATGTTGTCTATGTTCTATTGTGAATACAATATCAGTTTTAGAGATTTGTAAATTATTGCATTCCGTTTTTATTTACAATTTGTACTTTGTCCCAACTTTTTTGGAATCGGGGTTTTATATATATATATATATAGAGAGAGAGAGAGAGAGAGAGTACCAGTCAAATGTTTAGACACACCTACTCATTCACAGGGTTTTTCTGTATTTTGACTTTTTCTACATTGTAGAACAATACCGAAGACATCAAAGCTATGAAATAACGTATGGAGTTGTGTGGCTTTAAAAAAAAAAAAAAGCTTCGTGTATTAGATTGTTCAAAGTAGCCAGCGTTTACCTTGATGCTTTGCACACTATTGGCATTATCTTAACCAGCTTCATGAGGTAGTCACCTGGAATGCTTTTCAATTAACAGGTGCCTCATCAAAAAGTAATTAGTTCAATTTCTTGCCTTAATGTATTTGAAATTAAATAATAAATACAGTAAATTAGCAACTGTAGTAATCCGTATTATATCAAGAACCGCTCAAGTAAGTAGAGAAACGACAGCCAATGTTACATGAACACACAGAGTGTTTCTGAATTAATAAAAATAAAAACTGTTGATTTAGGTGTGTCCAAATTTTTGATTAGTGGTTGTGTGCGTTTTTCTCACACACACAATCCCCATTTCCAGAAAAGTTTATTCTAAAACGCAATGAAAACAAAAATCTTTGATTTGCTAATTCACATCAACCTTTATTTAACTGACAAAGGTACACAAAAGATTTTCAGTAGTTCTGTTGACCAACTTGATTGTATTTTGTAAATATAAACGAAGGTATAATTTGATACTTGTAACACAAAGTTGGGATAGAGGCATTATTGCTATTGTATTACATCACCTTTGCTTTTAATAACAGTTTTTAATCATATGGAAACTGAGGATATTAATTGTTGCAGTTCTGCAATTGGAGTTTTTGTCCATTCTTGCTTGATACAAGACTTCAGCTGCTCAACAGTCCATGGTTACTATTATATGATTCTCCTCTTCATGATGTGCTATACATTCTCAATTGGAGACAGATCTGGACTGGCAGCAGGCCAGTTAAGCACACGCACTCTGTGTATACAAAGCCATGCTGTTGTAGCCCGTGTAGAAGCAGGCCTGGTTTTGTCCTGCTCAACTAAGCATGGACTTCCCGGGAAGAGACCTCACCTTGATGGCAATATCTCTCTAAAATCCCAATATATGCCTCTGCATCAATGGTACCTTGACGCACATGCACAGAGAACTCGATGTCTGGTTTTCCCAAAAAGAAGCTGAAATGTGGACTCATCTGACCACAGCACATGTTTCCACTGTCTTTCGGTCCATCTGAGATGAGTTTGAGCCCAGAGAACTCCGTGGCGTTTCTGCATAGAATTGGTGAATGGCTTCCTCCTTGCGTAATACAGTTTGAGATTGAATTTCTGGATGCAGCAGTGGACTGTGTTAAGTGACGACAGTTTTCCAAGGTACTCGTGAGCCCATGCGGCTATATTTGTCACAATAGCATGACTGTTTCTCAGGCAGTGCCGCCTTTGGGCTTGAAGTTCTCACACATTCAACAGTGGTTTCTGACCTTGCCCTTTATGCACGGAGGTGTCTCCAAATTCCCTGAATCTTTTCACAATATAATGTACTATAGAAGCCCTGTGATGACCTGGCGACTTGTCCAGGGTGTACCCCGCCTTTCGCCCGTAGTCAGCTGAGATAGGCTCCAGCTTGCCTGCGACCCTGTAGAAGGATAAAGCGGCTAGAGATAATGAGATGAGATGAGATGTACTATAGATTTTGAAAGACCTTTATTTTCTGCAATCTTCCATCCATCCATCCATTATCTGTAACTGCTTATCCTGTACAGGGTTGTGGGCAAGCTGGAGCCTATCCCAGCTGACTATGGGCGAGAGGTCCAGGGTGTACCCCGCAAGTCACCAGATCATCGCAGGGCTGACATATAGAGGCGCACAACCATTCACACTCGCACCTACAGTCAATTTAGAGCCACCAATTAGCCTAACCTGCATGTCTTTGGACTGTGTGGGAAACCGGAGCACCCGGAGGAAACCCATGCAGACACGTGGAGAACATGCAAACTCCACACAGAAAGGCCCTTGCCAGCCACTGGGCTCAAACCCAGAACCTTCTTGCTCTAAGGCGACGGTGCTAACCACTACACCACCATACCACCTTCTCTGCAATCTTGTGTTGAGAAATTTTGTTTTTGAATTGACTAACAGTTCTCTCATGAATTTTGGCATAAAGGAGTGAGCCACGACCCATTCTTGCTTGCAAAGACTAAGCCTTTGGTGCATGCTCCTTTTATACCCAGTCATGTTACCAATTAACCTGCTTATTGTGGAATTTACCAAAATGGTGTTCCTTGAATATCATATAGGTAGTTTATTAGTTTATTTAACAGGGGCCATGTACAGAACAAGTCCCATACCAGAGTTAGCTATACAGCTAATTTTCATCTGTGGTCCCTGGGCAGGGAACTTAAAACAAACAAACAAACAATAAAACAATATAGACAATACGTACATACACTACTATTGCAACTACAACTAAATATACACTAAAAACAGCAACATCATACAAGGACAACACAGCATCACAACATGTAACAATGACACAAGAACAACACACCTACACAGAACACTACCATCGATACACAAATGACAACACATAAGGCAGCACACATCACAAAATAATAAATTAATGATCACATCTTTGATAAGGGCGGCACGGTGGTGTAGTGGTTAGCGTTGTCGCCTCACAATAAGAAGGTCCGGGTTTGAGCCCCGTGGCCAGCGAGGGCCTTTCTGTGTGGAGTTTGCATGTTCTCCCCGTGTCCGCGTGGGTTTCCTCCGGGTGCTCCGGTTTCCCCCACAGTCCAAAGACATGCAGGTTAGGTTAACTGGTGACTCTAAAATTGACCGTAGGTGTGAATGTGAGTGTGAATGGTTGTCTGTGTCTATGTGTCAGCCCTGTGATGACCTGGCGACTTGTCCAGGGTGTACCCCGCCTTTCGCCCGTAGTCAGCTGGGATAGGCTCCAGCTTGCCCGTGACCCTGTAGAACAGGATAAAGCGGCTACAGATAATGAGATGAGATGAGATCTTTGATAAGCCTTCAGCCATATCTTTAAGGATTTTTTAAATTGGCTGAAACTTGTACAATCCCTAATATGAACTGGAATTGAGTTCCATTTTTCTACTGCACTGATAGAGAAAGCTGATCGGCCAAAGGAAGTCTTCCTGAAACTCCCATAACAATCACCTCTCACTGAAGACCTAGAGGCCCTTAATTTACCTCTGCAAAGTGATATGTATTGCTTGAGAGGTGGCGGTGCAAAATCACGGATGAGTTTATACATCAAGCACATATCAGCAAAACAGATAAAACTCTCAAAGGTTAGTAAGTTGTGTTTTGTTATAATGGCACAATGATGGTAATTTCTTGGTTTTTTATCAAGAACTTTTATAGCCTGTTTGTAGAGGGTGGCTAAAGGTTGTAAGATAGTCACCCCTGCCTGGGACCAACTTGTAGAGCAGTAAGATAGATGTGAAAAAATCTCATCTCATCTCATTATCTCTAGCCGCTTTATCCTGTTCTACAGGGTCGCAGGCAAGCTGGAGCCTATCCCAGCTGACTACGGGCGAAAGGCGAGGTACATCCTGGACAAGTCGCCAGGTCATCACAGGGCTGACACATAGACACAGACAACCATTCACACTCACATTCACACCTACGGTCAATTTAGAGTCACCAGTTAACCTAACCTGCATGTCTTTGGACTGTGGGGGAAACCGGAGCACCCGGAGGAAACCCACACGGACATGGGGAGAACATGCAAACTCCACACAGAAAGGCCCTCGCTGGCCACGGGGCTCGAACCCGGACCTTCTTGCTGTGAGGCGACAGCGCTAACCACTACACCACCGTGCCGCCTGTGAAAAAATCATAGAATGTAAAAACAGTTTAGCAGCGGGTAAGGGCAATTGGTGCCTAATACGCCTAAAATTAGCTATATAAACTTCTCAGTCTTATTTTGCCTCTGTCCCAACTTTTTTTTTTGAGTGGATTGCAAGCATCAAATTCTAACTTTGTTTATATTTACAAAATACAGTTAAGTTGGATGGCACGGTGGTGTAGTGGTTAGCACTGTCACCTCACAGCAAGAAGGTCCGGGTTCGAGCCCCGTGGCCAGCGAGGGCCTTTCTGTGTGGAGTTTGCATGTTCTCTCCGTGTCCGCGTGGGTTTCCTCCGGGTGCTCCGGTTTCCCCCACAGTCCAAAGCCATGCAGGTTAGGTTAACTGGTGACTCTAAATTGCCCGTAGGTGTGAATGTGAGTGTGAATGGTTGTCTGTGTCTATGTGTCAGCCCTGTGATGACCTGGCGACTTGTCCAGGGTGTACCCCACCTTTCGCCCGTAGTCAGCTGGGATAGGCTCCAGCTTGCCTGCGACCCTGTAGAACAGGATAAAGCAGCTAGAAATAATGAGAATGAGATGAAATGAGATGACAATAAAGTTGGTCAGTAAAATGATTGACAATCTTTTCTTTGTACTTTTGTCAAATAAATAAATAAAGGTTCATGTGAATTGACAAATGAGGTGTTTGAAAAGCAAAGCTGCTTTGTTGCAGCATCCAAGGGGTGTCTCTGGCGAGATACAATTGTAAGTATCAGGAACAGTTTAAACATTTCTAGCATTGCAGAATTTTATTATTTTTTTTACATTTTTTCAGCATACACGGGTTTCCGCTGAGGTCGAAGCACCAGTAACATGGTGGCAGATTACATCCAAATTGTGTCCTTACTACTCGCTTGCATGCTCATAGTATGTCTGGTAGTAAGTACTTAACTGATGTTAGTGCATGCCAAGTATTTGGATTCAGCCTCTAATCTCTTGTGTTTGAGATCAGTGAAAAACGGCATTGTAATTGCACTAGAAATGTCTCCCTGTGACATTAGCGCAGCACACAACTGGCATCTTCTCACAGGAATAATGAAAATACAACACCAAATAGCAAATCAGCAGCAGAATCAAGTCAAGTCAAGTTTATTCTTATAGTGCTTTTACCAATAGACAGTCACAAAGCAGTTTTACGGAAAATTTAAGACTTTAAACATGAGCTAATTTTATCCCTAATCTATCCCCAATGAGCAAGCCTGTGGCAACGGTGGCAAGGAAAAACTCCCTCAGACGACATGAGGAAGAAACCTCGAGAGGAACCAGACTTAAATGGGAACCCATCCTCATTTGGGTGATAACAGACAATGTGATTATAACATTTTTAACAGTTTTAACATGAAGTCTGTTTTGTTGACTCTTCATTCATGGAAACTTGAGTGCAAAACTGTTCATGACAACTGCAGTCCTAAAGTTAGCAAGTCAACTGTAGTCTTGAGCCATAAAAGCATTACTGTAAGTGTCTAGAGCGTCTTCCAAGTATGACTTTCTACTGTCCATATGGGGCCGTCCTCTACAGGAGCGATGTCAGCATCGGAATCAGTCAGCATATCACAAAAAAATCCTATCTAAACATATATAATATAATATGACTGATGGTAGAGTTTTCCTTTAAAAGGATCCCCCCTCAGGGTCAGGGGGGAGTTGCTACCTGAAGTGGAGGAGTTTAAGGGAGTTGGACAGACGGATCAGGGCAGCATCAGCAGTGATGCAGACGCTAAACTGGTCTGTTGTGGTAAAGAGAGAGCTGAACCAAAAGGCAAAGCTCTCACTTTACTGGTCCATCTATGTTCCCACTCTCACCTATGGGTGGTAAAAGAGAGCAACTGGACTTGCTTGAAGATTCTTGAAGACGTTTCACCTCTCATCTGAAAGGCTTCTTCAGTTCTGTCTGACTAATAGGGAGTATCAGGTATTTATCCTCTCATGGATGAAAAGCAATCCTAAGGTGTCGTTGAGTCATCCTGTTGGTGTGGGTCACTGGGGGCTGGGTATGAACGGCCTAGAGAGTCGTTAGAGTTATCAGTGGGTTGTTGGTTCTCTCTGTCCTCTTGCGAGTCACTGAAAACAGCTGGGTTTTGGTGTGCATTCAGTTGTCTGGGAAGTGTGCCAAGGACTGCATTGTAGGTGGCTGACAAATGGTGTCTAATGGTCATGAGCTGTGGGTAGTGACCGAAAGAATGAGATCGCAGATACAAGCGGTAGAAATGAGTTTTCTTCACAGGGTGGCTGGGCTCTCCCTTAGAGACAGGGTGAGAAGCTTGGTCATTCAAGAGAGACTCAGAGTAAAATCGCTGCTCCTCCACATCGAAAGAAGTCAGTTGAGGTGGTTCAGGCACCTTGTTAGGGATGCCACCTGGACGCCTCTCAAGGGAGGTTTTCTGGGCATGCCCCACCGGCATGGAGAGATTACATCTCTTGGCTGGCCTGGGAACGCTTCGGTATTCCTCCGGAAGAGCTGGTGGAAAGAAAGAAAAAGAAAGCACAACTTTATTCATCACACGCTTGTGAAATTTCCTCTCTGCATTTAACCCATCTGAAGCAGTGAACACACATGTGAGCAATGAGCACACATACATACCCAGAGCAGTGGGCAGCCATGCTAACAGGGAGTTAGGTGCCTCGCTCAAGGGCACCTCAGTCCAAGGCCATCCCATATTAACCTAACCGCATGTCTTTGGACTGTGGGGGAAACCGGAGCACCCGGAGGAAACCCACGCAGACACGGGGAGAACATGCAAACTCCACACAGAAAGGCCCTCTCTGGCCGCTGGGTTCGAACCCAGAACCTTCTTGCTGTGAGGTGACCACTAACCACTACACCACCGTGCCACCCACGGTGGTGGCTGGGGAGAAGGAAGTCTAGGCTGCTCTGCTTAGGCTGCTACCACTGTGACCCGGATCTGGATAAGCGGTAGAAGATGGATGGATGGATGGATCCCCCCTCAGTCAAATGTCCTCAGTCCCATCTGGCGTCTCATCTCATCTCATTATCTCTAGCCGCCTTATCCTGTTCTACAGGGTCGCTGGAGCCTATCCCAGCTGACTACGGGCGAAAGGCGGGGTACACCCTGGACAAGTCGCCAGGTCACCACAGGGCTGACACATAGACACAGACAACCCTTCACACTCACACCTACGGTCAATTTAGAGTCACCAGTTAACCTAACCTGCATGTCTTTGGACTGTGGGGGAAACCGGAGCATCCGGAGGAAACCCACACGGACATGGGGAGAACATGCAAACTCCGCACAGAAAGGCCCTCGCCGGCCACGGGGCTCGAACCCGGACCTTCTTGCTGTGAGGCGACAGCGCTAACCACTAAACCACCGTGCCACCCACAGTGGTGGCTCGGGAGAAGGAAGTCTGGGCTGCTCTGAAGATGGATGGATGGATGGATGGATGGATCCCCCCTCAGTCAAATGTCCTCAGTCCCATCTGGTGTCTTTTGTATTAATCCTATAACAACATGGCAGCCATCTGCTCCAATTTAGATTACATTGTAATTCCCAGATACTCCCCATAGTGCTTCATGCTACATACACTTTTGGACCTGTAGTGTGTTTTGTAAGCTGTTAGCCTGGTTTAGGAGTTTGAGTATTTTATTAATTTTTAATAATTCCAGTAATAAAGTTGGGATTAATGACGCTCCCGGTAGGTGGCGCCAAAATGAGCTGAACTGATGCCTAGTGGACTGCAGGCAGGTCGGCACTGCTGCTCTTATTCCGCAATGGAAAGTTTGAAAGTGTCTCACTCGATGGCAAATTTAGCTGCAAAAGAAATGGTGAAATAATGCTGCGTAAACCTTTTATACTCCACAAGAGCGTGGAGGATGGGAACACGGACTCTGGAGCCGAAACTGCAGGGTGAGTTAGCCTGCAATGCTAACGGGTTTTTTTTTTGTTGATATTGGTCACTTTGGATACGTCTGAAATGGCATACTTAAGTACTAAATAGTGTGTCAAAAAGACCAGCTTGAGCAGATGGGCCCGCTGGATAGATACACGCTATTTAGTGTGCTAGAATGCGCTTTGTTTTTTGGACGCAGCCTTTGTTTGTGGTATCCAAGTGGGCGACTGATAAACACACTGTAACTATGAGAGTCGAGTGAGAGTTCAATTTTACTCGGTTTTGTAATGTTGTGGTGTTTAACTATATACCTATCTAACTAATTAATTAAGTAAACTTTGCGGAAAATGAAATGCTCTTAGCATCCTCCAAAACATCAAGCATCTTTTGGGCCGTGGAAAACGATTTATCTTGCGCTGGAATGATAAATAAACCAAAATCTCTTCACTATGAATTCACTAACTGTTGAGAAAACAGTAAATCGCTGGGGATCTTGAACGCTGCTCAGGAGAAATGAAAACCAGCAGTGACATTAATTTGACTGAAAGTAGAAATGAGTTCAAATACAGTGTTGCTCTTTTTAAACAGTGGAAATGTTGCAGCTAAAAATCCACTGGAGATAATATGTTAAAGTACTTGTACTAAAGTGCACTTAAGCATGAAAAGTAAATATTATTTAGACCAAGGTTGCCTGGGCTGTGTGGAAAAAAACTAACCCCAAAATGCTTGTCTCATCTCATCTCATTATCTCTAGCCGCTTTATCCTGTTCTACAGGGTCACAGGCAAGCTGGAGCCTATCCCAGCTGACTACAGGCGAAAGGCGGGGTACACCCTGGACGAGTCGCCAGGTCATCACAGGGCTGACACGTATGGCCCTTTTCCACTACCCTTTTTCAGCTCACTTCAGCCCGACACGGCTCGCGTTTCGACTATCTCAGAGCAGCACGACTCAGCTTGCTTCAGCCCTGCTTAGCACCCAAAACTCGCACCGTTTTGGAGTGGGGCTGAAGCGAGCCAAACCGAGCTGAGTGGGGCTGGGGCGTGAGCGGACACTCCCCTGTACACTGATTGGTGAGGAGGAGTGTCCTCACATGCCCACACACGCCCCGCGAGCATGCTGGGATCTGTAAACACCGTAAACCCGGAAGAAGAATAATTACGAATTACGAGAATTTCTGAAGCCTTATGCGCCTCGCCTCATCTATACGCTCTTGCCAGTATCTGTTGGCGTTGTCGGTAACAACAAGCCACAGCACCAAGACCAGCAACACTAACGACTCCATGTCCTCCATGTTTATCGTTTACTATCCGGGTCGTGAGACTACCGCTTAAAAGATCACTGATGTCACTGTTTGCGCCGCCTAACGACATCACGTGACGTCCACCCACTTTCGCTAACTCCACCCAATGTGTCCACCCACTTCCAGCCAGCACGGTTCAGCGCGGTTGTAGTCGAAATGCAACTCCAACAGCCCCGCTCAGCTCGACTCAGCCCAACTCAGCACGGCACGGCTCAGCCCTACTCAGCCACGTTGGTAGTGGAAAAGCGGCAATAGACACAGACAACCATTCACATTCACACCTACGGTCAATTTAGAGTCACCAGTTAACCTAACCTGCATGTCTTTGGACTGTGGAGGAAACCGGAGCACCCGGAGGGAACCCACGCTGACACGGGGAGAACATGCAAACTCCGCACAGAAAGGCCCTCACCGGCCACGGGGCTCGAACCCGGACCTTCTTGCTGTGAGGCGGCAGCGCTAACCACTACACCACTGTGCCGCCCCAATTTCTTTCTTTTTTTTTTATATGAAAGTATGTCCCTTTACACACTCATCCAGAAGGGTAATTTTGCACAAGGCCATCTGTCTACAGCAGAAAAAAATAAAATAACAAAACGCGTCTGGAAAAATCCCAAGGGAGTCTGGAGCCAGATTCGTGACGTTGCCTGTGGAAGCGCCAGCAGGCTGCGAGAGCTTGCACGGTTTCAGTGCACAGTCTGTGTAGACCAAGTTTAGCAGCTAGCGATTTTGCATTGAAATATGGAATTGTCACCTGAGCGCAATGTTACTTCATTTTTGGATGAAGAATATAATGAGATGTCAGAATTGGGGCTTCATCTGTTTGGATTTGATGATGATTCAAGTAGTGAAGACGACGGAGACAACACCAGGGATGTAAATTATACGGCCTTCTGTCAGGGGAGACGAACACGGCTGGTTCCTTTGGTGACGCTGACACAGATGGAGACGGTGTTGCTTTGGGCATTCTGACAGATGGAACTGCGTCTTTTTTCAGATCAAGCTGCCTCGCGAAGCCCATTTCCCACTGCAAATAGTTGTCAAAGTCGTCAGGCCTTGTGAAGTGAGCACCGGAAATAATGCTATAGTCTGTAGCCAATTTTTCCAGGTGCCTCGCACGAAGCGCTCCCATTTTTCTCTCATTGTCCGGTCTTTTGGAAACGATGAGTACTAATCCCATAAAGATCGGTGTTGCTACACCCTCCTACGATACATCTGTTAACCATTTTAATAATTATGTGATAACATTGAAGAAATTTGCAGAAAACCACCAGGTCGTTTTCTTATAAACAAACCAGCGCTGACGTAGGATTCAGAGGGAGGCGTCCCGCACACGATGTCACGAAAATCAACGTTTGCCGGGAAATCCAAATGGCAAGTTTTCTCAGAGGAGGACGAATTCGCCTCAAATGGCTTGATTTCAACTGAATTTTTCTGGTATTGCGCAAGGTAAAAAAAATTGCAGAGAATGCAGAATGTTACAGATATTTGACCAAAGTTTAATATAAAATAGGAGAATTACATTGATCTTGCTCCTGAATTTACCTGTGATATGCACTTTAAGGCAGGTTGTTTTGGACTTTTGTGGTAAATACAGACAATAGGATGAAGAAGTGAGGCTGGCGCTAATTTTTGTCCAGCTCAGAGTGTAGACTCGTGCAGTTTATCAGTGCCTGTGGAGGAGAAACTAAAAGAAAGACCATGCGCATTTTCCATCCGTTATCCGTAACTGCTTATCCTGTGCAGGGTCGCAGGCAAGCTGGAGCCTATCCCAGCTGACTACGGGCGAAAGGCGGGGTACACTCTGGACGAGTCGCCAGATCATCGCAGGGCTGACACATAGACACAGACAACCATTCACACTCACATTCACACCTACAGTCACTTTAGAGCCATCATTTAGCCTAAGGGCCTCTGCATGCTCTTGCGACAAGGCTTTCGCAGATAGCTTTTCGCAGACAGTTGTAATTTATCGTTGAGCGGGGAGTAATAGGCGTGCGCGATGTTATTCACCGCCACAACGCAAGGGGGCGCAAAGTCGTGAAATCGCTAGGAGTAGTTGGTGGGTGTGGTTAGTGAAGTGTTTATCCTCCGGTTACTTATAATGACTAGAACTGGAGTCGTATAGATGTACGTACTATCTCACTTCCTCGATCAACCGCTCTTCGTGCTGCTCCATCTTTGCTCGTGTTTTTAAAAATGCCAAACTGGGAAACAAACCAAACTGGGAAAGTGGGGAAGCGGAAGTGCGTGTACAGCGGATGTAGAGTGGACCAATCAGAGCCCTCTTGTCTGCGATGCTGTCTGCGAGGCTTCTGCGGTGGTCACAATTTTTGGGAGGTGTGCGCAGAGCGTCTGCGAAGGGGGGGGCTACGCAGACGCCATCTGCAAGGACTGCGTTGTCAGCATAAATTGGCCTTAATCTGCATGTCTTTGGACTGAAGCCGGAGCACCCGGAAGAAGCCCATGCAGACACGGGGAGAACATGCAAACTCCACACAGAAAGGCCCCTGTCGGCCACTGGGCTCGAACCCAGAACCTTCTTGCTGGCATGCAGATTTTGTCCAAGTGCAATAAAATATCACACTCGAGGTCTTGCTTTTGTATTGAATACCAGCACAGCTGTGATCCGGCCATCGATAATCACGGTCATGCAGCACAGCCTGGAGTGTAATATTACTTTTATACTACAGTTCTATAAATAATTTAATATTGATTAAGTGACATGCAAAATATGACCAAATATTCTGTTTACTTTTGCTTCGCTGGCAGAAGTAGCTCCCAAAGAAGACACACTCACTTTATAGCCCATCAGCTAACTGGCTAGCTAGCTCACATTGATTTGTACAGTACATTCTTGTTAAAAAGCGCCTTTTGTAAAATTGGGGAAGCCATGGCCTAATGGTTAGAGAAACAGCTTTGGGACCAAAAAGTTGCTGGTTCGCTTCCCTGGACCAGCAGGACTGGCGTAAGTGCCCTTGAGCAAGGCACCTAACCCCCCAACCACTCCGGCAAGAGTGGTGGTGTACCTTGTGTCTGATTAGCCAATGAAAAACTGATTATGCAATCATCAGTTCAGGCATTGAACCCGACCAACTGAACTGAACTGAACTGGCATCCTTTTATTCCGTTTCTTTTTCATCTGATGATGAGCTTTTGTATTTAAAAAAAAGTTATATTCCTGAAACATATCGATTGCCATGTAAGCTACTGTAGTAACTAGGAAGTGGAATTTTATGTGAAGCGCACAGACAAGCAAAGTGTATACTATACAGTGAAACGTCCCAGTGCCATTATAGTCAACATCAGCACTCTTGGAACGCTGCTTGACCAATCAAATTGGTGGACCGGAACGAACTGTTGTATAATACAAAATAACAGGCGGTAATTTTTTGCTGTTATTGTTGCTTGAAAACTGTGAACAGTGAAACGGTGAAAATGAAATTGATGAAGGTAAATTGTAAGGACGGACGGCCAATAACAATGATGGACAGCATCGTGGAAGAAGTGAACTCCTTTGTGTATCTTGGAAGTGTGGTAAGTGTCGATGGAGGAACGGACGAGGATGTTAAAACAAGGATTAACAAAGCCAGAATAGTCTTCCACAATCTGGGGAACATCTGGGTGTCAAAGGTGCTATCTAAGATGACTAAGGCTACATCCACACGACAACGGCAACGAGATGTTGTTTAAAAATATATCGCGTCCAAATGGGCAACGATCAGTAAAATATCAGGTCCATATGGCAACGCAACGCTTGCTGAAAACGATGCAATACACATGCCACACCTCTCGGGGCGCTGTAAGACGGTTCCTTCGGAGACACCAGAACAATAGAAGAAGTAAGGACGCATGCGCATAAACTATTATGCGTGAGACTTCATATTAGCCACAAAGTCAGGAAAATCTGTTTGTAAAATTACATTATAATGACCAAATACAATGAAAAGTATTTTTCCAGTCTCACCTGTGAAAGGTAATCCCATGTGATCTCGTTTGGACGGTAAACCTGTTGGTACAGTTAAACGCAGCTAATCTTTATTCTCCGCTTTGACCTATCCAATATGGCGGCAAGGATGACGTATGATTCTACGCGGAAGGCGGCGTCTTTAATGGTCCGGAATAAATTGAATGCTACACGTTGATGGATTAATTTGCTCTTCTACGCCCTTTTTGAGGAATGTATTGTAGGACTTGCACACATCGAGTTTACCACATCTGAAGAGGTGAGATCGCTCCTTTTTTTCCCTATTTTTGCTGGCAGGATTGACTCTGCCCTAAGGGCAGAGTCTCTCTCTCTCACTTTGCACCATTACACAATAAATATTCACAGTGAAAATATTTTGTAAGCGCGTTTCATGAACCAAGTTATAGGATTTGTTGACAACTCGCATCGAGTTCGTTACACTTCTACCCGGCGTGAAGCACTGACAGTCATGTGGTTGTGACGTCATCGTAAACAAATCCGTTCTACTCATCCAGACGACTTCACAACGGCAACGTTGCCAGATCTTTCCACTCTGGAACCCGTTCTCAAAAAGATTGCGTTTTGGGCACCCAAAACGCCGGTGCCGTGTGGACGCCAGGCCTAAACGATAAGCAATTGTATCGGAGTCACCTGAATCCGTTGCCGTGTGGACAGGGCCTAAGTTAAAGATTTTCAAATCGAATGTCAAATCCGTCCTCTTGTATGGAACAGAGACTTTGAGAACTACCAAAGCTATGCTCAGGAAAATCCAGACATTCCTTAATTATTGTCTGAGCAGAATAATGAATGTTAGATGGTCTGATAAAATGAAGAACGAAGAACTATGGAAATTAACCAACAACCAGTAGAGATGCAAATCCAGAAGAAGTGGAGCTGGATAGGACATATGCTCAGGAGGTCACTAAAGAACATCAGTAAGCAAGCTTTAAAATGGAACCCACAAGGAAAAGAGGTCGTCCTAAAAGCATCTGGAGGAGAGGCGTCAAAAGTGAAATGAAAGCCAGGGGCTGTTAATGGTCAACACTAGAGAAAACAGCACAGAATAGAACTAGACAGAAAGCTCTTTTTGGTGACCTATGCTCCTAGGGAGCTAAGGGCTTAAAGCGAGACTGCCTTTCGATTTCATGAAATCTGTGAAATTTAGTTCCGTCTGAAATTTGGTCATGTTTATTTCTGTAATATTTAACAAAATATCAGGCCATTCCATGGCTGGGAAGTTATTTAATTTGAGGGGATTCCTGAGCAAATAATGTGCATGAAATCTCCTGCTTCACACAGTCAAGCAGACAGACGAAGTCCGTGTGCGCATCCGCAGGTTTACCTTTGGCCGTGCACTGACAGTTACGTCATGTTGTCGCTAAACGAACAGCTGATCACACCGAGGTGCTCGCCGACTGCCAATATTTATTAGTTTGGTCCTGCGCTTCCTTTCCTTCGCAACATAACGTCTTTTCTTCTCGCTTTCCGTTAGGCCAAAAAAAAAAAGTGTTTCCGGTAACCCAACCGATCGAGAATTTCCGCGTCGAAATTGCCGACCGTAAAATTTTTATTACAAATTTCCCTCGATATCTTAGTGTAAGTGGCGTTAGTTTGTCATAATTTTTTGTTTCAACGCATTCAAGTTGTGAAAGAAACGATAAAAAGTAAAATGTTTCGCCACTTCTATCAGCCCTCCTGCATAAACATGGAAGCGCACTTGTATACTGAAGGAGGAAGGGAAAACTGAGCCGAGGCGCCATTTTGAATCCTCATTCACGGCTGTAATGCAAATTGCTTCCTCTTCAGTATACAAGTGCACTTCCATGGCAGGGAAAAACACTACATTTTGCCGCCTATGTAGTCCCCTATTTATACAAATAGGAGTCAAATCAGGATTCAGCCATGTTTTTGCTCGGTGTTTTTGCTCGACCCAAGTTCTACAGTAGGCTAGGCCGTCTGCTTTTAATGGAAGTAGCCTAGCCTAGGACGTTATTTTCACGTTATTTATTGATAAGGTGTTTTCACGTTATTACATGAAAATATCATGAAATAACGTGATAATTTCGTATCATGAAATTACGTGATATTATATGATAAATATATTGTAAAAACGTGATAACTTTGTTAACAATATCTTTTCACGTAATTACTTGATTCTAAACCAATTTTTTTTGAGTGTGGCAGCAATACGCTTCCGTAGATCATAACTCGAACTCTCGCGATATATTTTTTTTATTCGTTTAAAGATTTAAAACACTTTTATTTTATTATGATGTGTGGTATAAAGGATTCTGTGCCAAAATACTATTTTGTAAGATGTTTGTGTTAATTTTTTCGAACAAAAAAAAAAATTCAAAAAAAAAAAAAGCCTACCTACCCTAGTTTTGAAATCTACGTAACCGGAAAAAAACACACTTTTTTTTGGCCTTACTGTAGTCGGTCTTTCACGTTTCATTCGCACACTCGCGTCTTCCATTTTTCTCTCCTGTCTCAAATTTGTATCCCACAATGCCTTGCGCGAACGGGGAAAGCCCATCACGTCATGCATGACGTAGTATCTTGAATTGGGTCATGGTGAAGCAGGAAAAAATAGCGGAGAATTTAGGGCCATGTGGCCCTAAATTCATTAATTGTTCTATTTTTTTAAAAACCCTAATAAAATTGGAAGTCTGTGATTCGAATTCAGTAGCTTTCGGTCCACTAAACAAAAATAATTGGGTGTCGGGGAAAATTCTTTTTATGACCTACACTTGAAAAACCTGAAAGGCAGTCTAGCTTTAATAATAATAAATAATGATCAGAAAATTGTTGTTTGAACAAAAGGGTTACAGCTTTTCTGTTAACATGTTTGGGATTCAGAAGAAACATGGCCTTTAGATCAATATGGGCCTAAAATAATGATCAATGACAAATTTAAGTTTATGTAATGGTTTGTCCTACATCCTTATAATTATTGTGATGTAATGAACTGCCCAACTGTAATAGTTTAGTTGTCAAACTATTGATGGATATATACAATTTTAGTCCTCCCTTCTAATGATAACCAACTGTCACTACTTGTGAGGATGAGAACCTGACACTGACACACAACAAGAACTTCTCTGAAAGTAAAAGTAGTCTATGATATTATTGGAGTCACACTACCTTATTTCTACAGAGGCATAATTTGACCTGTTCGTTCAGTTTGTTTCAATCATAACTGCAGCCCACAACCTCTTGGCTCCAATCTCAAGTCGTAATTTTTTTTTTTATTAAAGCCCCGTTCCAAAGGAGGGGGGATATACTGATTTGCCTCTGTCTGTATTTCCGTCTGTCCGAAACACCCTTTTTCTCAGCAACCACAAATCATAGCCACTTGGTTCTTGGTACCAAAGTTCAGCTTGGGGTTCTATACCATGTATACTGTTTTCAGGTCTGTCGCACATCAACTTCCTGTTTACCGACTGAATGTATTTACGAAACATATAGGGTGGATTTACAAAATTTTCATAACACTTTTCTCAGCAACTACAAATCCCAACTGCTTGATATTTGGTACCGAGCTTCAGCTTGGGGTTCTATACCATGTATACCGTTTTCAGGTCTGTCGCACATCGACTTCCTGTTAACCAACTGAATGTACACTACCGTTCAAAAGTTTGGGGTCACTTTGAAATGTCCTTATTTTTGAAAGAAAAGCACTGTTCTTTTCAATGAAGATCACTTTAAACTAATCAGAAATCCACTCTATACATTGCTAATGTGGTAAATGACTATTCTAGCTGCAAATGTCTGGTTTTTGGTGCAATATCTCCATAGGTGTATAGAGGCCCATTTCCAGCAACTCTCACTCCAGTGTTCTAATGGTACAATGTGTTTGCTCATTGCCTCAGAAGGCTAATGGATGATTAGAAAACCCTTGTACAATCATGTTAGCACAGCTGAAAACAGTTGAGCTCTTTAGAGAAGCTATAAAACTGACCTTCCTTTGAGCAGATTGAGTTTCTGGAGCATCACATTTGTGGGGTCGATTAAATGCTCAAAATGGCCAGAAAAATGTCTTGACTATATTTTCTATTCATTTTACAACTTATGGTGGTAAATAAAAGTGTGACTTTTCATGGAAAACACAAAATTGTCTGGGTGACCCCAAACTTTTGAACGGTAGTGTATTTACGAAACATAGCGTGGATTTACAAAATTTTCATAACACTTTTCTCAGCAACTACAAATCCCAACTGCTTGATATTTGGTACCGAGCTTCAGCTTGGGGTTCTATACCATGTATACCATTTTCAGGTCTGTCGCACATCAACTTCCTGTTTACCGATTGAATGTATTTACGAAACATATAGCATGGATTTACAAAATTTTCATAACACTTTTCTCAGCAACTACAAATTACGACTGCTTGATATTTGGTACCGATTTTCAGCTTGGTTCTATACTGTGTGCACCGTTTTCAGGTCTGTTGTATTTGTTGAAGTCAACATTCATAATGAATGTCCTATTCCTTCAATTGCTTGCATTCTGATATATAAGCGAGAGCGAGGGGGGGGATACATAAGTGAGCAGGAGCTCACAGTTGATCTTGTTTGTCCTTTTTAGATCAGACTGCAGCAAAATGTCTTGCAGTAGCAGTAAGTATAATACTCGTACATACTATAACATTGCCTTATATATTACAGATTTTTAAAATCTTTTTCTACTTCTTTCATTTCTGTAATCCTTCCTTTGTTGGCCTCTGCATGTTTCTGCCCCTTGTAATGTGACAGCCTCATGGCAGGCCAGAGTCAGGATCGTGTTTCATACTTTTTGTTCCTTTTTTTTTTTTTTTTTTAATTTTAAAACTCCTCTTAGCACTTTATATAATCCTCCTGTTCTCTGCGTTTACCTCTTTCTGACCTTTGTGATCACTCGGCCTTGTGCCAATACTAGGTTGTGAACCCTTTTTTAAAAAATTTTTATACAGTAACCAGTTTTTATCCATTGAACTCTTTATCCTTTGCTTCCCCACCTAGTTGACCTCATGACTCGTGATCCCTTACCAGTTGCCATGCACCTGCTGGCCAACCCGGGTGACTCTCTCCTCCTCCAGCACACACTGGACCGCCTGCTTGATTGGGTGTGTCCTGGTTTGCGCCTCTTTCACGTGTCCGAACGCGCCTGCCCGGTACGTGAGTACACCCGTGCTCACTTATGTCCACCAACCAGCTACCCATCTCTAGCGGTCACCTTTTTCCTGCACGAGTCCTACGGTGAAGAACGCATCCTCCGGGTCCTTGACTTCCTCCAGCGCCCACCCTGGCAGTACCACCACACTGAGAATGGCCATGCGAGCTCTGATGCCATGCTCCGACCATACCTGCTGCCTGGACGGGACTTCTACAGTCTTGGCCCGGGTATGCCGGTGTGGGCTGTGCGTCCGGTGCATTGTGGAGGTGAAGTGCTGCGCGTGACTCTGCACAGCGGACATGAGAACTTTGATGACGCTGTGAGGCTTTACGAGACAGTGCTGCGCTCGAGAGCTGAGGAGCAGAAAGCTGGGTTTTGCTGGTTTACCTTGCTGAAAGAGAGGACTTTCAGTCTGCAGCTAGCTCTCAAACAGCTGGCGCCTGGCGTGCGTGTGGAGACGTGCCACTCTGCTGTGCTGCAGTTCAAGGTGGGCGAGATAGGCCAGCTTGTGCCCTTGTTGCCCAACCCGTGCTCACCTATTAGCACCACCCGCTGGCAGACGGAAGACCTGGATGGTAGCAAGATCCTCTTTCAGGTAAGTGGCAGGAATTTCCTGGCATATTATATGGCATAATGTGGGGTGTTTTTTTTTTTTTTTTTTTTTTCCCCCCCCCCTCATCATATGTAAAATACAGTACACTCACCTCGAGTGCTAATTTAAAAAAAAAAAAACACACATGGCAAGGTTTAGTTTGTGTGATTCATTATCTGTGCCAGAGTACTCTCATTATACGACTGAATATTGTATTACTGGGCTTCGGCTGTATGAACTGAACCAGCTATAAATATGACTGCCTACATTTCGAGTCCCCAGCTCTTAGTGTGAAGCTCGCCTCGACAAACATTTTCCCTTTCCAACTTGTTTTGGCAAACACCAAATAAAGTTGAACAGACGAGAGCAGAAACCTGATCAGCCTTTCGTCTGAAACGTAAATATGCAGTATTGAGCTGGGATATGTGGTAAAAGGTTTTTCCCGTGGAACTGTGTTGGTTTTTGGTCCTGGGACGAGCTGCCAAAAAGCAATTCTAAGAGGCTGTGGAGGCACAAAAGGCTGGATGCTATGAAACATAATTAACAACCAGGCTAGTCAATCTGCAGGGATAAAGCCCCCATTGCTTCCCTTTGATTTGGTCTCGTGGTCAAAGCATTCCCTGATGGAAAAGAAATGTGTGTGCTGGAAACTAATCTAGACCACCATCGGAACTGAAACTGCACCAAGCTTGAAAAAATGTACAAAAGTACATTTCAAGATGGATCACCACCACAAACCTCAATGACCTGGATGATCGTCTATTAGAGAGTTTTTGCTTCAGGCGTACATGGCCTGATTTACTGAATTAAAGTCGACTTCGAATGCAGTGCTAAGCCTTGTGGCCTAATGTCATTAGGGTCAATGTGATTAATGCGCTTATTAATATTGATATTGAGTCTTAAAGCGAGACGGCCTTTCGATTTCATAAAATCAGTTCCCTCTGAAATTTGGTCGTTTATTTTTGTAATATCTCACAAAATATCAGGCCATTCTGTGGCTGGGAAGTTATTTAATTTGAGAGGATTCCTGAGCAAATAATGTGCATGAAATCGCTCGCTTCGTGCAGTCAAGCAGACAGAGGAAGACTGTGTGCGCATTAGGGATGTTAACCGATGACCGTTTGACCAATAGTTGACCGAATCAGCGTCAACCGGTTAATTTTTTTTTTTGGTTGTCGGTTAAAAAAAAAAAATCAATCGTTTTGAAGCTGCCGATTTTGGAGCGGAGAACCTGGAATTCTGTGTTGTAAACGCTTGGGGCATGCCATGCGTTGTAAGGACGACAGCTGACAAATCAGAAACACCCATTCAGTCATGTGCCGCCCCAGTTGAAGACAGCTGCCACTCGGCGAAAGAAAAGTCTCAGTGTTGGATTACATTTTACTACGATGTTAACTAGGTACGTAACATCAAGGAAATTCTTGACTATCAAAGAAACAAGAACACGGCGCATGAATGAAGTCGATGGTGTGATTAGTCTGGTGAATATTAATGTCAACGTAATAATAATACACAAGATCTGAACTAAAACCTGGTTACTCACTGATGTTACTTGGCATCAGACAGTTGCTATATTAGCTTAGCGGCTAATCAGCTCCGCTCCAGCTATCCCATTCCCAATGGCCGTGCACAATTAGCAGCCATGTAACCGTAATATCAGTAACTGGAAAACAATTGCAGTATGAGGTCTCTGTGTCTCACTTCGAAGAAAAGTGCCTAGTCCGTAGCAGTATGCAATATCAACGCACAGCCTCATCTCATCTCATTATCTGTAGCCGCTTTATCCTTCTACAGGGTCGCAGGCAAGCTGGAGCCTATCCCAGCTGACTACGGGCGAAAGGCGGGGTACACCCTGGACAAGTCGCCAGGTCATCACAGGGCTGACACATAGACACAGACAACCATTCACATTCACACCTACGGTCAATTTAGAGTCACCAGTTAACCTAACCTGCATGTCTTTGGACTGTGGGGGAAACCGGAGCACCCGGAGGAAACCCACGCGGACACGGGGAGAACATGCAAACTCCACACAGAAAGGCCCTCGCCGGCCCCGGGGCTCGAACCCAGGACCTTCTTGCTGTGAGGCGACAGCGCTAACCACTACACCACCGCAACGCACAGCCTACTGCAGTTATTAACACTGACTGTATTAGGGCTGTGCGATGTCCCCTTAATTGGCATCGACGATGTTTACAGTGCAAACATCGTGATGGACGATCATATCGTGGGTGGGGGATTTTAATACCACATTATAAAATATTTTATTATTATTATTATTATTATTATAAGTATTAGATACTCATCCGAGGCTTTGGCACGTAAAGAAAAAAAAATTCCATTGCGCTGAGAATTGTGATACTATATCCCATAGCCTACTATCTCTTTAAATTTAGGCTGCCTAATTTTCTATGTTTGATCTTCACGCCACAAAATCTGAGTTGATGGAAGAGATGGTGACAGAGATCGTTCCGTCGCTGTCAGGTGCTACAACACCCGGTCCGTCACATGATGAAGGGGAGGAACCAGGTGACTGCGCCGCGGCAGTGCCTAAGAAAAAGAGAGGGTCTTTGGGCAGCCTTCTTGGGAAGAGAGCAGTAGCCAGAGCATCCACGCTTACTGATGAAGAAAAGTCTGAGGCAGAAATGACCACGTACCTGCAGGAAATTGTCATTGATGGGGGGAGGACCCACTGATGTGGTGGAAAAGGAACGAGAAAAGACTTCCGTTAATGGCAAGATTAGCACGTAAATATTTGTGCATATGCGCCACCAGTACTCCATCAGAACGAGTGTTCAGCACCGCGGGTAGTATAGTTACCCCAATCCGCAGCTCATTAAAACCAGACAAAGTAAACATGCTAGTATTTTTGGCCAGAAACCTGGACATTTAAACATGGTGACCATTGCCTGCACTGTTAACCCATTAGGTTAAATTGCTTCGGACTGCCTGCGTTTTCTTGATTTTGATTTTTATTATTGCTATCATTGTTATTTATTTACTTGTTCTTGTATTAACGCAAGGCGGCACGGTGGTGTAGTGGTTAGTGCTGTCGCCTCACAGCAAGAAGGTCCTGGGTTCGAGCCCCGTGGCCGGCGAGGGCCTTTCTGTGTGGAGTTTGCATGTTCTCCCCGTGTCCGCGTG
The DNA here is from genome assembly GCF_027579695.1 of Neoarius graeffei. NCBI lineage: Eukaryota > Metazoa > Chordata > Actinopteri > Siluriformes > Ariidae > Neoarius > Neoarius graeffei. Next base: position 14,053,560 of record NC_083591.1, on the reverse strand, counting down.
GGTTTCCTCCGGGTGCTCCGGTTTCCCCCACAGTCCAAAGACATGCAGGTTAGGTTAACTGGTGGCTCTAAATTGACCGTAGGTGTGAATGTGAGTGTGAATGGTTGTCTGTGTCTATGTGTCAGCCCTGTGATGACCTGGCGACTTGTCCAGGGTGTACCCCGCCTTTCGCCCGTAGTCAGCTGGGATAGGCTCCAGCTTGCCTGCGACCCTGTAGAAGGATAAAGCGGCTAGAGATAATGAATGAATGTATTAACGCAGGCGCTCTCGTTTTTTTTTATCGCTGTTCTTTGCTAACTGAGTCGACTTCATGAATATTTGGTAGCTTTAATTTCACTGTAAAAAGTTAATGCCCGGCTACGTTAAACTTTGTGAGCGCGTTTCGTGCTGCGCACGTTCCGGTTCTCTTCGTCTTGATCGTTCATCTTTAAATAAATATATGTTTATAAAATTATGTTCATGACTATTTATTTTGTAGCATTTTTACAATAAAAAGTTAATGGCAAAGCCTGGTTAATGCCTAATTCCTAAATTAAATTGTGTAGGCTACCGTTAAGCGCATGCTTGTGCGTTCCTGTTAGACTTGATTTGTTGTTCAGCCTACTGTATCTTTTCACGAATACCAGTTCACAGAATCACCTTCATTCTTCCATTTGGTTTCACATTATGGCTTAGAGTGGACCATTTTGAGTCTGAAAGTAGGCCTGTTTACCAGATTAAAGTTATTTGACTTCTGCCGAAGTCTGCGCTTCACTGCCGTTTGATAAGGTGAAATATTTCCCGACTGTTAATAGTGGCTATTTGTTTGAACAACATGACAAATTTTACATTAAAAGTATAGTGTAGGCTAAAAAATGAAGTCAAAATGTATTATTAGTAGCATACTGTATTTGTGTAACCACATGTTATGTTCACTAGCACGTCCCTGCACCATAGCCTATGTGAACAAGCGGTAATAGGATATTACTTTATAATGATTTATATCTCATCTCATTATCTCTAGCCGCTTTATCCTTCTACAGGGTCGCAGGCAAGCTGGAGCCTATCCCAGCTGACTACGGGCGAGAGGCGGGGTACACCCTGGACAAGTCACCAGGTCATCACAGGGCTGACACATAGACACAGACAACCATTCACACTCACATTCACACCTACGGTCAATTTAGAGTCACCAGTTAACCTAACCTGCATGTCTTTGGACTGTGGGGGAAACCGGAGCACCCGGAGGAAACCCACGCGGACACGGGGAGAACATGCAAACTCCGCACAGAAAGGCCCTCGCCGGCCCCGGGGCTCGAACCCAGGACCTTCTTGCTGTGAGGCGACAGCGCTAACCACTACACCACCGTGCCGCCCCCTAATGATTTATATAATTATGTATTTATATATAATTATGTTATATAAAATATTTATATATTAAACAAAACTAACTAACTAAACTAACAAAAAACTAACTTTTTAGGTTAAATAGGCCCAGATGATATAGTATGCATGTTTATGACAGGAGGGGGCGTGGTATCACGATGGTGGCTCTCCATCGTGATGGATGACCACCATCGTCGATGGACGATGGCATCGTCTATCGGCACGGCCCTAGACTGTATTTGTGAAAAATAAAAAAGTATCAGGCTAGACTTTTTAGCTTACAAATTACTATTCTGTTTTTTTTTTAAATTATTATTAGAAGGCACATGGAGTTTAGTCCTGCCTTGGCCAGTGCATTCTGAAAGTATGTTTCGGTCTGTAGCCAACAATGCATGTTACTGCAGATCATATCTCTCCACACAAACTAAAGGCGCAGATGCCGACTTTTGGAGGGAAGGGGAGAGAATGAAATGACAGCGGTGTCTGGAGGGGGAGTGACAAACGCAGCTTTTATGTCTGTGAGCCAAGTCGGTGACGGCTTCAGAGCAACTTCAATACCATGCAGTAATGGCGTGTTGATATTGGTAACGGCGTTATAACGATTGTAGCTAATTAATTAGATTACCCGGCGTTATAACAGCCTTTATTTTAACGCCGTTATTCCCATCACTGAATGTTATGTACTTCTTCTAGCACTTGACTTTATTTTCAACGCCATCATGGCCAACTGAAACTGTCTCTAAGCCGGAGCCATTTGTCCTCCGCTCCGATACAAACCCCTCGATATCAGTGCCGCGTTTGACTAAATGTTTCGCGCTGTAGAAAAGGTAATGTGAGTGGAGGGCAGCGACTGGGACTGAATGTGCGGATGCTCGCGGTTAGATTTAGAATAGATTCTAATAATTCCAATTCTAGAATTTTAAACTCATAGGTTAACCGACTTTAACCGGCTAATGAGGCTCGGTGGTCGGTCAAGATTTTTTTTAGTTTTCGCCATTGCTAGTGCGCATGCGCAGGTTTACCTTTGACCGTGCACCGACAGTTCCATCATTCTGTCGCTAAACGAACAGCTGATCACACCGAGGTGCTCGCTGAGCGCCGATATTTATTAGTTTGGTCCTGCGTTTTCTTTCCTTCGCAACATAACGTCTTTTCTTCTCGCTTTCCGTTACTGTAGTCGGTCTTTCACGTTTTATTCGCACACTCGCGTCCGCCATTTTCCTTTCCTGTTTCAAATTTGTATCCCATAATACCTTGCATGAACGGGGAAAGCCCACCACGTCGTGCATGACGTAGTATCTCAGTTTGTGTCACGGTGAAGCAAGAAATAATACAACTCCGATTCCAAAAAAGTTGGGACAAAGTACAAATTGTAAATAAAAACGGAATGCAATAATTTACAAATCTCAAAAACTGGTATTGTATTCACAATAGAACATAGACAACATATCAAATGTCGAAAGTGAGACATTTTGAAATTTCATGCCAAATATTGGCTCATTTGAAATTTCATGGCAGCAACACATCTCAAAAAAGTTGGGACAGGGGCAATAAGAGGCTGGAAAAGTTAAAGGTACAAAAAAGGAACAGCTGGAGGACCAAATTGCAACTCATTAGGTCAATTGGCAATAGGTCATTAACATGACTGGGTATAAAAAGAGCATCTTGGAGTGGCAGCAGCTCTCAGAAGTAAAGATGGGAAGAGGATCACCAATCCCCCTAATTCTGCGCCAACAAATAGTGGAGCAATATCAGAAAGGAGTTCGACAGTGTAAAATTGCAAAGAGTTTGAACATATCATCTACAGTGCATAATATCATCAAAAGATTCAGAGAATCTGGAAGAATCTCTGTGCGTAAGGGTCAAGGCCGGAAAACCATACTGGGTGCCCATGATCTTCGGGCCCTTAGACGGCACTGCATCACATACAGGCATGCTTCTGTATTGGAAATCACAAAATGGACTCAGGAATATTTCCAGAGAACATTATCTGTGGATAATGTGGAAGGAATACTTTGAGGATCTCCTCAATCCCACCGTCATGTCTTCCACTGAGGAGACTGAGGCTGATGACTCAGAGGTGGACTCGTCCATTACCCAAGCCGAAGTCACTGAGGTGGTTTGCAAGCTCCTCGGTGGCAAGGCACCGGGGGTGGATGAGATCCGCCCTGAGTATCTCAAGTCTCTGGATGTTGTGGGGCTGTCTTGGTTGACACGCCTCTGCAACATCGCGTGGCGGTCGGGGACAGTGCCTCTGGAGTGGCAGACTGGGGTGGTGGTCCCTCTTTTTAAGAAAGGGGACCGGAGAGTGTGCTCCAATTATAGGGGAATCACACTTCTCAGCCTCCCAGGGAAAGTTTACTCCAGGGTACTGGAGAGGAGAATTCGACCAATAGTCGAACCTCGGATCCAGGAGGAACAATGCGGTTTTCGTCCTGGTCGCGGAACACTGGACCAGCTCTATACCCTTCATAGGGTGCTCGAGGGTTCATGGGAGTTTGCCCAACCAGTCCACATGTGCTTTGTGGATCTGGAGAAGGCATTCGACCGTGTCCCCCGTGGTATTCTGTGGGGGGTGCTTCGGGAGTATGGGGTTCGGGGCTCTTTGCTAAGGGCTGTCCGGTCCCTGTACGAACGGAGCAGGAGTCTGGTTCGCATTGCCGGCAGTAAGTCAGACCTGTTCCCAGTGCATGTTGGACTCCGTCAGGGCTGCCCTTTGTCACCGGTTCTGTTCATAATTTTTATGGACAGAATTTCTAGGCGCAGCCAGGGGCCGGAAGGAATCCTGTTTGGGAACCACAGGATTTCATCTCTGCTTTTTGCGGATGATGTTGTCCTGTTGGCTTCTTCAAACCAGGACCTTCAGCATGCACTGGGGCGGTTTGCAGTCGAGTGTGAAGCGGCTGGGATGAGAATCAGCACCTCCAAGTCCGAGGCCATGGTTCTCGACCGGAAAAGGGTGGCTTGCCCTCTCCAGGTTGGTGGAGAAGTCCTGCCTCAAGTGGAGGAGTTTAAGTATCTCGGGATCTTGTTCACGAGTGAGGGAAGGATGGAGCGTGAGATCGACAGGCGGATCGGTGCAGCCTCCGCAGTGATGCGGTCGCTTTACCGGTCCGTCGTGGTGAAGAAGGAGCTGAGCCAAAAGGCGAAGCTCTCAATTTACCGGTCGATCTACGTTCCGACTCTCGCCTATGGTCATGAGCTTTGGGTAATGACAGAAAGAACAAGATCGCGGATACAAGCGGCTGAAATGAGTTTCCTTCGCAGGGTGGCTGGGCGCTCCCTTAGAGATAGGGTGAGAAGCACAGTCACTCGGGAGGAGCTCGGAGTAGAGCCGCTGCTCCTCCACATTGAGAGGAACCAGCTGAGGTGGCTCGGGCATCTTTTTCGGATGCCTCCTGGACGCCTCCCTGGGGAGGTGTTCCAGGCATGTCCCCCCGGGAGGAGGCCCCGGGGAAGACCCAGGACACGCTGGAGGGACTATGTCTCTCGGCTGGCCTGGGAACGCCTCGGTGTTCTTCCCGAGGAGCTGGCCGAGGTGTCTGGGGAAAGGGAAGTTTGGGCTTCCATGCTTAGACTGCTGCCTCCGCGACCCGGTCCTGGATAAGCGGAAGAAGACGAGACGAGACATTATCTGTGAACACAATTCACCGTGCCATCCGCCGTTGCCAGCTCAAACTCTATAGTTCAAAGAAGAAGCCGTATCTAAACATGATCCAGAAGCGCAGACGTCTTCTCTGGGCCAAGGCTCATTTAAAATGGACTGTGGCAAAGTGGAAAACTGTTCTGTGTTCAGACGAATCAAAATTTGAAGTTCTTTATGGAAATCAGGGACGCCGTGTCATTCGGACTAAAGAGGAGAAGGACGACCCAAGTTGTTATCAGCGCTCAGTTCAGAAGCCTGCATCTCTGATGGTATGGGGTTGCATTAGTGCGTGTAGCATGGGCAGCTTACACATCTGGAAAGACACCATCAATGCTGAAAGGTATATCCAGGTTCTAGAGCAACATATGCTCCCATCCAGACGACGTCTCTTTCAGGGAAGACCTTGCATTTTCCAACATGACAATGCCAAACCACATACTGCATCAATTACAGCATCATGACTGCGTAGAAGAAGGGTCCGGGTACTGAACTGGCCAGCCTGCAGTCCAGATCTTTCACCCATAGAAAACATTTGGCGCATCATAAAATGGAAGATACGACAAAAAAGGCCTAAGACAGTTGAGCAACTAGAATCCTACATTAGACAAGAATGGGTTAACATTCCTATCCCTAAACTTGAGCAACTTGTCTCCTCAGTCCCCAGACGTTTACAGACTGTTGTAAAGAGAAAAGGGGATGTCTCACAGTGGTAAACATGGCCTTGTCCCAACTTTTTTGAGATGTGATGATGTCATGAAATTTAAAATCACCTAATTTTTCTCTTTAAATGATACATTTTCTCAGTTTAAACATTCGATATGTCATCTATGTTCTATTTTGAATAAAATATGGCATTTTGAAACTTCCACATCATTGCATTCTGTTTTTATGTACAAGTTGTACTTTGTCCCAACTTTTTTGGAATTGGGGTTGTAGTAGAGAATTTAGGGCCATGTGGCTCTAAATTCATTTATTGCTCTATTTAAAAATAAAATTGGAAATCTGTGATTCAAATTCAGTAGCTTTCGGTCCACTAAAAACAATAATTGGGTGTCGGGGAAAATTCTTTTTATGACCTACACTTGAAAAACCTGAAAGGCAGTCGAGCTTTAAATAAAATTTGAACAATCTGACCAACACTATGGTGTCATAGTCGCACATTCTTACACTTCATATTCAGCTAAACCACCTTTTAGTTCAGTCGACAACCCTAACATTAATTACATAATTTCAGAAGGTTGTATTTTCCTTTACAGGGTTACAAGCGATTTATTGTTTTACCATATAAATTGCTACACGTCGTCTTACACACACAGCTTTCCTGTATAATCTGTCTAATTTAGGGAAAAAAATGTAACAAAACCTACTTTTGTATTATTACCATGCCCTTGCTAGTTTAATTTTGTTTTCATTTTTCTGGCCCAGAAATAATGATCATCTCAGCTCTATCCCGTCTTCAAACACGAATCACAAGGCATACATAGATTTAAAGGAATGGTGATTGGTCAGGTGGATTTGCGGAGTGAGATCCCAACCTCTTCCCTGTTTGAGTGGCTTGAAATTGCAGATCTGAAGACAGCGATTTCAGGCAGATGCCGAAGATGGTTTGGACACGTGCAACGCAGCAATTCGTGGATTGCCAAGGTGACCAGCCTTAGCGTGGAGGGACGGGTGCCTAGGGGTAGGCCATGGAAAACCTATGCGGAGGTCATCCGGAGTGACCTCCATGAATACAAGCTGGAGGCCTCGGACACATTGGATAAACAGGGGTGGAAAGGAAAAACCAAAATTGCCATGCAACGTCGTACCTGCCTCCTGGTGGAGAAATCAACATAAAACCAGCTAGAGAGAGAGGGGAAGAAAAAAGATTGAGAAATAATTCGCTGCAATTGCGATTCAGCTTGCAGGCAACAGGGGGTGCTAAAAATCGCAAATGGCTTCTTTAATTTTTTTTTTTTTGCTGCGATTACAAACAGGGGCGGCACGGTGGTGTAGTGGTTAGCGCTGTCGCCTCACAGCAAGAAGGTCCGGGTTCTATCCCCGTGGCCGGCGAGGGCCTTTCTGTGCGGAGTTTGCATGTTCTCCCTGTGTCCGCGTGGGTTTCCTCCGGGTGCTCCGGTTTCCCCCACAGTCCAAAGACATGCAGGTTAGGTTAACTGGTGACTCTAAATTGACCGTAGGTGTGAATGTGAGTGTGAATGTTTGTCTGTGTCTATGTGTCAGCCCTGTGATGACCTGGCGACTTGTCCAGGGTGTACCCCGCCTTTCGCCCGTAGTCAGCTGGGATAGGCTCCAGCTTGCCTGCGACCCTGTAGAAGGATAAAGTGGCTAGAGATAATGAGATGAGATGAGATTACAAACAGGTTGATGGGTTTCCCCATAAATGGGACTAACATCACACCAACACAACTGGGACAAATGATTAAAAAAAAAATGTAAATTGTAACCCACGTTTTAATATTCACATCTCTTTTACAGGTTAAAGGTGGAACACAGCCACAGAGGCTCTTCACATCAGCTTTTCCCCTAAACTGCCCTGCTCTTCCTCCGAGATCGCTGTTAAAGTGCCCAGTCCCCATCTCAGCCTCCCCGGGCACCAGGCTGTGCCAGCTTAAAGAGCGTGCTCTGGGTAACACTGCTGGATCGCACAGATTGGCAGGAGGTGCCACAGAGAGCTTTGGTTCCAGCAGTGCTTGTAGTACTCCTCCTGGCAGCTCCTGCTACTCATCCCAGTGCAGCAGTCCTGCCCTTCTGTCCATCAATCCCTTTGAGCCTGTACCATCTGTCACCTCCAGTGCATCTGCAGCTCACCTGATGCAGGAGGAGGACGAAGAGAAGGAGCCAGAGACAAACGTAGATACAGGCTGCGCTGTCGGTATACAGAAGCCGGCTTTGGACACACTAGCAAGAGATCTGAGACGCTGCCTGCCAGAGGTACAGAGGACGTGGCGTGGATCGGAAGGAGAGAGTCTGTCAGATGCCATGGCAGCACGGAGTCTCGAGCAAGAACAAGTGGACGAGTTCTTCATCTGATTGACCGCTCCAAATCGTAAATTAATTAGAGCCGCACCATCTTGATACTGAGTAGCATTAAAGCAGATCCACTTTATGCTGTGAATACGTTTCACTGACTGACCCAACACATGAACTTGGCTTAAAGCAGGTCACCATCACCTCTGTTTGCATAGCAGAACCTCAAAACGACTCAACTGCCTAGAACCAAGGCTGTGAGATCTCTATTATATTAAAAAAAAAAAAAAAACGATACAGTGGGATTACTGCATCCTTAAATATTGTATAATCCTGTTTCAGTTCTTGTCAGCAATTCCAGGGTGACGGAGTCAGGAACTTTTCAGGTCTGGCCAGTTTGGAACGATGCTTTCTTATACTGGGCAGAATTGAAGGCAACGTTGCATGTACCTCAAATTCCGTTTACTGTCCAAGAGCTCCAAACGCTCCTCACTGAGGACTTGATTTACAAATACAGTATTATGATAAAGGTTTGGCAATTGTCCTGATTTAATGTCATCGTTTACATTATGAATTACAGTGTTGACCAGGCAGTATCATAATTTCTTTATATATTTAAAGCTAGACGGCCTTTTGATTTCATAAAATCGGTGAAATTTAGTTCCTTCTGAAATTTAGTCTTTGTGATATGTTTATTTCTGTAATATCTCACAAAATATCGGGCCATTCTGTGGCTGGGAAGTTATTTAATTTGCGAAGATTCCCTGGCAAATAATGTGCATGAAATGGTGCAGGCAGAGGAAGTCCGTGTGCGCATGCGCAGGTTTACCTTTGACCGTGCACTGACAGTTCCATCATTCCGTCACTAAATGAACAGCTGATCACACCGAGGTGCTCGCTGACCGCCGATATTTATTAGTTTGGTCCTGTTTCCTTTCCTTCGCAACATAACATCTTTATTTTTTCACGGCCCGGTTTCCATCAAATCCTGCGCTCTGATTGGCTGGCAAGTGGGTCCGTATCCTACGATACGGACTCCAGTTATGGACCTCTGGCGACTCGCTCGTTCACAACATAGTAGCAATTTTTGTCAACATTTATCTTTTTTTTTTAAAAATAAGATTTATTTATAAGATTTTTATCAAAAAAATTATTTTTTGCCAGCATTTCTCAGGAGAATAGCATTAATTTTACAGCATGGATAGCGATAACGGCAGTCTTCACAGCGAAAGCGAGTTTTACTACCCTGAGGAATAAGAAATAAATGAAAACATTTCAGGAGGAAGCTTAAAAACCTGTAACTGTTGCTAACGCCGAGCAAAAACATGGCTGAATCCTGAATGACTCAATTTTGTATAAATAGGGGACTACATAGGCGGCAAAATGTAGTTTTTTTTTTTTCCTGCCATGGAAGTGCACTTGTATACCGAGGAGGAAGCAATTTGCATTACATCCGTGAATGAGGATTCAAAATGGCGGCTCACCTTGGTTTGGTTTTCCCTTTCGGGCGCTCTCATTTTCTGTTAGAATTTCACGATACGGACCTCCCAGCTGGTAAATAACATAGATTTCTTCTCGCTTTCCGTTACTGTAATCAGTCTTTCACAACACACTCGCGTCTTCCATTTATCTCTTCTGTTTCCTATTTGTATCCCACACTGCCTTGAGCGAACAGGGAAAGCCCACCACGTCATGCATGACGTAGTATCTTGAATTGGGTCACAGTGAAGCAGGAAAAAATAGCGGAGAATTTAGGGCCACATGACCGTAAATTCAATAATTGTTCTATTAAAAAAAACTAATAAAATTAGAAGTGTGTGATTCGAATCTGGTAGCTTTCGGTCCACTAAACAAAAATAATTGGGTGTCGGGGAAAATTCTTTTTATGACCTACACTTAAAATCTGAAAGGCAGTCTAGCTTTAAAGCAAAGTAAGAGCGCAGATCAAGGATATGTATTACACTACCAACTACAAAACATGAGCAAGAATTAAAATACCTATGATAAAATTAAGACAGGATAGTCTGAAGGTTTCGAGTCCAACACGTTTTGGTCAATTCCCTTCTTAAAGTCACCTCTGGAAGCAAAACACCATTTCTAGCATGAGTGAATCAATAGTGAGTGGATACTAGAGAGTATTCAGAATCCCTTTTTTTTTTTTTAAACAGTATTCTTGACAACTAAATGATGTCAGAAAATCGAAACGCTGCTCTCTGAAACACCTACATGGTATAGATAAGTTTAAGGTGTAGGTATATCCACTAAAAGATCACTGCATCTTTATCCACTATATGTTGGTGGTTGTTTTTTTTTTTTTCCAATTTGTAGTTACATTTAATCCTGTGGAACATTCATGAACCTGCTATTGTTAGCTATAGTAGGTATAAACAGGTCATAACCTCACCAGTCTTTACTTATCCATTTTGAAATTAACAAGGCTGAAAAAAAAATTGTCATGTAAACAAGAAACCGTAAAGCAAACCAACCCATGATTCCTTACTTGATATGTGTTTTTTAGTTGAAAAAAGCATACTATTTTAAAAAATCTATTATTATTATTATTATTAACAAGAAACCGTAAAGCAAACCAACCCAGGACACCTTCTAGAAATGTTAAATAAATGATTCCTTACTTGATATGTGTTTCTTAGTTGAAAAATAGCATACTGTTTTAAAAATCTCTTTATTATTAGACTTGGATTATGTGGCGCATCCCTGTGAACTAGCTGTTACAACAAAATGATTACGTATTAGAACAAGCACATTAATATAAATCTGTGATTCGCCTTGTGAACAGAATTATTGCTAATGTATTTAAAATGAGTTGAAAAGCATTTTGTGGATTTGTGAAATATTTGCATTAAAACACCCATGCCAAACCTGATGGACCAACATGTGACTGAATAAACCTGAAGTAACCCATGTTTTATATCGCTGAGTCTGAAATCATGTTTCAAAGGAAACTGTGGATGTCTTTTCATTCTGTCCATCTCTACTCACTCTGACAAGTCTTAAAATCAGGATCGGTGTAAAACAACTCCTGATCCAAGGTCAATGTTAAAGGCAATCAATAAATAACACTTGTATTGATCTAAACTTTGCTGAGCTGGTTTGTTATCTAGGAATCTTATTTTTGCAATAATTAGACTGTCCTGTATGGATCCCAGTACCAAACTGGTATTAAACGCTGGTTCAATGACATATTAATGTATAACATGCAACTTATGATCATTGTTGTCTCTTTCATGTCTATTCTTGTCTCTGAGAATAATACTACATTCATAATAAGACTATTAGATCAGATTACTCGAACCCACAGATCTTAGATTTTAATTATTTCCAAACTAAATCCTCCAACAAACAATCCCTAATCTGGTTTTTGAAAACAACTGCTATTAACATTTCTTGGCACAAATTAAAATAACCTGCAATTCACATAATCTCCGGCAGAGGGTAGTGTTTTACAACTTTCCTCACCAAGCTCCTGGAAGTGATGTCAGCTCTACCAGAATAATTCAATTAAACCATTTCACATTGTTTAGTCACTGAGAAACACTGATCCACTTTTGTATGATAAATTTTCATCAAAGTTAATCTGATCTCATTGCTATTTTGTGACAGCCCATTATATGAGGTTCATTTTAATCCATTTTATTATACTATTTGTGATATGAACTGGGGTGGCACGGTGGTGTAGTGGTTAGCACTGTCGCCTCACAGCAAGAAGGTCCTGGGTTTGATTCCAGCGGCCGGCGAGGGCCTTTCTGTGTGGAGTTTGCATGTTCTCCCCGTGTCCGTGTGGGTTTCCTCCGGGTGCTCCGGTTTCCCCGACAGTCCAAAGACATGCAGGTTAGATTAACTGGTCGCTCTAAATTGACCGTAGGTGTGAATGGTTGTCTGTGTCAGCCCTGCGATAACCTGGCGACTTGTCCAGGGTGTACCCCGCCTCTCGCCCATAGTCAGCTGGGATAGGCTCCAGCTTGCCCGTGACCCTGTAGAACAGGATAAAGCGACTGCAGATAATGGATGGATGATATCAACTGCTTCTGCACATTGCAGTGCTGTGTTCTGCTGATCATTGTATTACAAACACACAATAAACACTCTGAAGGATCCTTAATTTACACAAAAGTGTTCACATTACAAAAAATACATATCGGCCTGTGGCTGGGAGAACAGTCAGGTGTCTTTAAAGTGTATAAGAAGTTATTTGAAAATGACAAGCAGTGTGGTGATTATTCCTGGTGCAATTCCATCTATATATACACACACTCACTGGCCACTTGATTACGAACACCCATCCACCCGCTGTTTAATGCAGTTATCTAATCAATCCCTTGACAGCAGCACAATGCATCAAATTATGAAGATACAAATCAAGAGCTTCAGTTAATGTTCACTTCAAATATCAGAATGGGAAAAATTGTCCTCTCAAAGTGTGATTTTCACTGTGGCATGGGTGTTGGGTTGAGCCAGACGGACTGGTTTGAGTATTTCAGAAACTGCTGATCTCCTGGGGTTTTCACACACAACAGTCTCGAGAGTTTACACAGAATGGTGCAAAAAAACAAAAAACATTGAGTGAGCAACAGTTCTGTGGGTGAAAACAAATGTCTTGTTGAGGTCAGAGGAAAATGACCAGTGGTGGGTTTCCCAAAAACCTCTTAACACTAAAAGCATCTTAACTAGGAGAGAGTGAGTGTGTGTGTGTGTGTTCATTGTGCTGCTTGCTCTATCATTTAATGATGATCTTTGTGCTGCAATGCTTTTGGGAAACTCAGGCCAGATTAGTTCAAGCTACCAGGAAGGATATAGTAACTCATATAATCACTCTTTACAACCGTGGTGAGCAGAAAAGCATCTCAGCATGCAACAGCAGAAGACCACATTGGGTTCCACTCCTGCGAAGAACAGGACTCTTAGAATCAAGAACAAATTACTATTAAAGTGGCCGGTGACAAGTAATATAAATATTAATGTGATCCACTTCTTCAAGAAAGAGATGTATGTGGATGAAAGCCTGCGTATCTATCTGATGTCTGTTCATTTAAAATATAAAAAAAAATTATTTTGCTAATTACAATGTGCTATTTACTAAAACACATTTGCATGTTATAGTAGCATGAAAATTCTTAAATTCAATTCACCTTTTGTAAACTGTAGCCTACCAACACCCAAAATGTCATGTTCTGTACGTTTGTTCTAGACTCATGCAACATGATCATACAATAGTACATACTGTAAGTTGTCCTTCTGCCCCGCCATACAATAGCACTTGTTTAGCACCAGACATAAAAAACAATCACATGTCAGAATAAAAACACCTTTTCAGTTTTCTGTTTTTGAATTGCACGTAGCTCCTCTCCATTCTGTTCAAGAATAATTCACTTCACCATGGAATCTGGTCACAGCACATCATTTGAAGGACTTCCATGGCAGCCAGTCCATGCCAGCCTCTTTGTCCATTGTCCTCTTGCAGTGATGTGTAGTTTCTTTGGATCGAACCTCCAGTACTGCTGTTCACGGAAAAAATAAAGCCTTCCGTCAGCTCTTGTCACAGCGCCATTGGCCCCACGTGGCACTCCCTTCCAATCAGCAAGGTCTCTAGGGTAGTATGGCTCAGAACGCAGTGTCTCCAAGTTTAACACAAAGTAACGTGAGCCTTTAAAGACCACCATGTGGCCCAGAGGAGCATAGAAGAAAGCACAGTCTGGATGTCGTGGCATGCCACACTCACTGCTCTTCCTGGGGAAGCCAAGGTCCAAAACGGTGCCTGAATATCGCCATATGTGCTTGCCTACCAATTAAAGACAAGTTAATGCACATTCTGAGGTTGTATATACATATTCCAGATTATGGATTTAAAGAAAATTTCGAGTCGAATCCAATATTGATCCAAGTCGAGTCTGAGAACAAGACTCCAACCGCACCATTTGACGGTGGCTGTTGCTGCCTTTATGTGAAAGCATCTCTGCTACTGTGTTGGACTAACGTTACTGCTTGACTGCCCCATTTTAGTTAATAGGCTACAGATAAAAAGCTTGTTCATCGCTCAGCAAGCTCCGCCCACTATCAACAGGGCAAATAACATGAGAGAGGGTTAACGCTAGCTAGTTTATCACTCAGCAAGCCCCACCATCAACAGAGCAATGAACATAGCATGTCACTTCCTTCTCTGGGTGAAGTCTTGCCAAATGATGATTGAAGTTCGAGGTTGTCCCCGTCGTCTCCTCGATAGTTCTTCTACATATGGAACACATAGCAGTGCATTTTTCCCCACTGCACGAGAAGTCTAGCAGTAAAGCAGACAATCCTAGGGGCGTTCTCTCCAGGCATTTTAGTGCCATTAACGTTAGTTTGCTCCTGAACAGGACATATGAACTGGTAAATGTGCATTCTCTTGCACGAAATTAGTGTAAAAATTAATGTAGATATAAATATCTCATCTCATTATCTCTAGCCGCTTTATCCTTCTACAGGCAAGCTGGAGCCTATCCCAGCTGACTACGGGCGAAAGGCAGGGTACATCCTGGACAAGTCGCCAGGTCATCACAGGGCTGACACATAGACAACCATTCACACTCACACCTACGGTCAATTTAGAGTCACCAGTTAACCTAACCTGCATGTCTTTGGACTGTGGGGGAAACCGGAGCACCCGGAGGAAACCCACGCGGACACGGGGAGAACATGCAAACTCCACACAGAAAGGCCCTCGCTGGCCCCGGGGCTCGAACCCAGGACCTTCTTGCTGTGAGGCGACAGCGCTAACCACTACACCACCGTGCCGCCAGATATAAATATCTTATACCAAATTATTATGGCATGTTACAAAAAATAAAGAAAAAATCGGAGTCCTTGTCTCCAATTTACGAGTCCGAATGCAGTTAATGCACGAGTCCAAGTCTGAGTCATCAGTGCTCAAGTCCAAGTCAAGTCACGAGTCCTTAAAATTAGGGCACAAGTGAGACTCGAGTACTACAAGCCTGCTTGTTAGTAATGTATTTAATGACATGGACTTCACTGTGGACTTGAGACTGGACTCGGACTCGAGGTTTCATGACTCGACTACAACACTGCTAACAAGGTGAAGTTTATCCATAGATACAGTAGATAATGCAGCTGATCATATTTTTAAAAAAGTCTTTCATAAGAACCCACCACTGAAAAAGTAAAGTTTGCCATCCAGTGGAGAGAAGGCAGCAGCCTCGATGGCGAATGGAAGCTGAGGCCAGCGCTGCTTCAGAGGAACTGGAGCACTTCCATTACCCTCAGATGTCACCGTCCAGAACAAACCACCTTTGAAGACCAGCACTGTGCCGTTTGCATCTTTAAAAAGAGCAAATAAAAAATAAAAAATCATTAACAAAGCGGACTACTGACCAGACATACAGGGGTCCTGGGCACTAGGGGTTCCTCAAAGAACATAAATTTGAAGTCCAGTACTGTGAAAAAGTCTTAGGCACATGGAAAGAAATGCTGTAGACCAAAATAGGTTAAAAAAATTATGAAATTAAATGTTTCAACATTAAAGGGATAGTTCGGGATTTTTGACGTGAATCTGTATGGCATCCCCATCAATAGTGTCGTGCAAACACACTGACTTACCCCTGACAGCATCCTGTGAGTCCAGTTCTTGTCCAGTTTTGGTCCAGACGAAAGTAGTCCGGCAAGTTTGTTGGGGTCACGAAAGTAAAACGTTTTTCGTCTCAAAACAGTATGTGTTCAAAAGAGTGATATATTTGCATCACAAAACCGTTGCCAAATAAAAAGTCAGACCTCGAAATCGCTTGGCACTATTTTCTCTCCCTTCTTATCACTGCGTGCTGCCGCCAGGTGACAGCGAAACGCAGACCCACTAAGCTGGTGGGAGACCAAGGCTGCACTCTATCCACGGCTTACACACGTGATGGCACGGAGGATGTGTATAGTGGCAGCATCTGTCCCCCCAGAGAGGATCTTTTCAAAAGCAGGACAGATTATAACTGAGAGGAGAAATAGAATCAGAATTAACTAGTTAATTGCAGCAATTAAAGGAATAGGTAGGAAAAGGAAGGCGCAAAGACACCGCGCAGCGCCTGAAAACGGGTTTTCAGGCGCTGTGCACCCGTTTTCAGGCGCTGCGCGGTGTCTTTGCGCCTGCAGCGGTGCTTTGCCTGTGCTGTGGCTGAAAATAGTTCCAGATATAAATTGGTCTAGTAAATCCCTTCGTGTTAATTTGCATTGATATGTGTACTCGATGTGAATGTACAAGTCATGAGAAATAATTATAAAAAATCTTGAGTTATTTAATTCACTTTTGCAACGACAATGCTAGCTGGACACGCCGGATTACAGCGACTACGCTAAGCTAAAGCTAACCTGGGCGTTTACAGATCAGGACAATGGCTGGGTTGGCTACAAAACGCTTTGGCTCACTCATCCAACTCTAGGGACTGACTCAATTTCATCTGGGGGTGGCGTATTCCTTTAAATCAAAAATAAAATCTCAGGAGCCGTTTGGGAGCCGAAAGAGCCGGCTCCTTATAGTAAGAAGAGCCAAAAGAGCCGGCTCCCGAAAAAGAGCCGAAATTCCCATCACTAGTAAACAATGAATGAAACAGCCGTGGCTGTCACCTGGCGGCAGCGCGCAGTGATAAGAAGGGAGAGAAAATAGTGCCAAGCGATTTCGAGGTCTGACTTTTTATTTGGCAACGGTTTTGTGATGCAAATATATCACTCTTTTGAACACATACTGTTTTGAGACGAAAAACGTTTTACTTTCGTGACCCCAACAAACTTGCCGGACTACTTTCGTCTGGACCAAAACTGGACAAGAACTGGACTCACAGGATGCTGTCAGGGGTAAGTCAGTGTGTTTGCACGACACTATTGATGGGGATGCCATACAGATTCATGTCAAAAATCCCGAACTATTCTTTTAAAGAATACTATAAACAGTAAGCCATAATAAATGAAACAAAGTCAATATTTGGTGAGAGACCAAATATTCAGGTATTCAGGTACGAGTGCAGTTTTATGCAGAAATGAGCTGTAGGTTTTACTGAGCATCTTTATTTTATTTTTATTTTATTTATTTGCACATGATAAAAGAAAACATAAATGGAACAAAAACAGAAAATGTTGCAGAACCAGCCACAGTTCTTCTGGACACTTTGTCACACTTGCTCCTTAATTTTGCACCAAAACCCAGTAGCCTTCATTATGGTTTCTTTTTTAATCTGAAAAGCGCTCTCTTATGTAATATGCTGCTCAGATACAAACTTTAGTTTTCTGGAACAGTTAGTTTTGTGCTGGAAAACAAACATTTGGAATTCTAAAATGTTTTTGTACTGACTCGATAATGTAGAAGTCATAAAATAGAAATCTATAACAAAGTTTGTATGAAAAAATATAGGGCGCCTAAGACTTTTGCACAGTACTGTCTATGATCAGGCCATTTTAAATTTTTTTATAGACAATTTTTAAGATGATCCACCATTTTACATGATTTTTTTTTCAGTATTTGCTGTATGTAATGGTTTTGCACAATTAAAACAAACTGAAGTGAAATATTTGACTATGACTCAATGTAAATAATTTATTCAGTGTAACCTGTAACCTAAATTATTATACTGAACCAATGTCAAATATTTTGTGTAATCGATTACTTTAATTTTTTTTTTTAAGTTTTGCAAGGTTTAATTTTTTTCAGGGTACTTGTGAAAACAAACAAATGCCCCACATTGGTGAAACAGGTTAGGTTAAATAAATTTCATTCAAGGACGTGTCGATTGTGCTAATAAGGGGTCATAGGTGGTGTAGTGGTTAGCACAATTGCCTCACAGCAAGAAGGTCCTGGGTTCGAACCTGGCGGCCGGCAGGGGCCTTTGTGTGTGGAGTTTGCATGTTCTCCCTGTGTCTGCGTGGGTTTCCTCCAGGTGCTCTGGTTTCCCCCACAATCCAAAGACATGCAGGTTAGGTTAATATGGGACGGTCTTGGGCTGAGGTGCCCTTGAGCGAGGCACCGAACTCCCAACTGCTCTGTTAGCATGGCTGCCCACTGCTCTGGGTATGTGTGTGCGCATGTGTGTGTTCACTGCTTCAGATGGGTTAAATGCAGAGAGGAAATTTCACAAGTGTGCGATGAATAAAGTTGTGCTTTCTTTCTTTCTTTCTTTCTTTCTTTTTCTTTCTTTTCTTTTCTAGGCATAAAGTTTCCTTACACTACCAAGGAGCTGCAGAATGTGAAAAAAGGATTTTGTGTGTATAAATCAAGAGATTCAATTAACATTCACTTCCAACCTCAGAATGGGAAAAATTGTGATCTCAAAGTGTGACTTTCACTGTGGCATGGGTGTTTGTTTGAGCCAGATGGACTGGTTTGAGTATTTCAGAAACTGCTGATCTCCTGGGGTTTTCACACACAACAGTCTCTAGAGTTTACACAGAATGGTGCGAAAAACAAAAAACACTGGGTTGAGTGAGGGACAGTTCTGTTGGTGGAAACAAACGGCTTGTTGATAAGAGAGGTCAGAGGAAAATGGCCAGATTGGGTCGACATGCCAGGAAGGATATAGCAACTCATATAATCACTCTTTACAACTGTGGTGAGCAGAAAAGCATCTCAGCATGCAACAGCAGGACAGAAGACCACATTGGGTTCCACTCCTGCAGCCAAGAACAGGAATCTTAGAATCAAGAACAAGTTCTTATTAAAGTGGCAACATGGCCAGGATCAACGCACAGCTCCATCATTGTGCGTAATTCTAGTGTGGGAAATCGTTTAGAGGTTGGGGCAGGTGGAGATGGTTGGCTTCTCAATAAATCTCTTTTACTTTGTACTTTTCTGCTTATTTGTTTTTGTTACTTGCGAAAATTGGAGATTTTTGCAAGTATGTTGGTTTATATATTTGTTTGTTTGTTTGTTTGTTTGTTTGTTTGTTTGTTTGTTTGTTGGTGCTCTAATGTCGTCATTTCTTGACCAATCCTCACCAAAATGCACAGGACAACTCACTAGGGTCACACAAAGACATCATTAGTTTTTGGTGGGTCAAGGTCAAAAGTCAAGGTCACTAAGGTCAAATTTTGTAAAAACACCTAATTGGCCATAACCTCCGAACTAGTATACATATCGAGATGGGACTGGTAGCCTTGGAAAGCACTTTTGAATTCCTTTCAAATACACCATTGACATTTTACCTGTGATGTCATCTTGAGGTTGAAAAATGAGGTCAAATTTTGTGAGATTTTTGACAAATTTGACCTTGACCTCAAAAAACGTGTTTATCAATTTGATATCAATACTCTGACCATGAATTAGCATTCTGGGCCTAATTCTAAGGTCATTTGTGAAATTTGGGGTCAAAAGGTCAAAGGTCAAGGTCACACTACCGGTTTTTAGTGCCAACATTTCAAGTGCCTATAACTCAGAAGGCTGAACTCAGAATTTGATGAAATTTTTTTTGTTGGTTCTCCATTAAAACCCCTTTTGATTGGTAAAATAAAATCTTGAGCAAACTTGACAATGATGTCACAAAAAATCACGTCATATTCCATCGAATTCCCATTATAATCATTCTGTCTGTCTGTCCGTCTGTCTGTCACACTTTGAGGGGAACTACTTTGTGAACAACATAACTACCAAAGGGAACAATGGTATGGCCTAGTGAGTGGTACCAATGGACTCAGGGAATTTTACAATGTACATTGTAGTTGTGCACCCATATGAGACATTCGACCTTGACCTAGTTTGAATGTCACGGAAAACAGTTAAAATATCATGAAACTCAAGCTGACGTGTACTATTTTGTGAACACCATAATTACCAGAATAAGCAAGGGTACAGCCTAGTGAGTGGTACCAGTGGGCTCGGGGAACATTGTAGTGTGAGAGATTTGACCTTGATCCAATTATGACCTCGTTTGAAGGTCACGAAAATCAACTTGACAGGTACTATTTTGTGAATACCATACTGTCAGAAGGAACGATGGTGAGTGATGGCAATGGACTCAGGAGACATCGTAGTTGTGCTGCAGAACAACCATTACCTGTTTTGATTGCTGCGCGTAACCTGCCCATATCGTTGCCCTGCGCAATGTAACTCCTTGTTTTTCTTTCTTTTTCTGTCGACATTAACATGATTGATCTGTAGAGGTCAATGAGTGTAAAACAATGCTGTTAACACAATAGCTGTTCCAATTAACTTTAAATTTTCAGGAAAGATTCTTTCATGGGACCATAAACTCTGCCATTGATTTTGGGTACTTATCAATCAGAACTGAATGATCTGTGATCTTCGCAAGTATCGTGCTCAACTTTTCATTTGTTTGTCTGTTCCCAACATAACGTGAAAAGTACTGAATGGATTTGGATGAAATTTGGCGGAAAGGTGAGCCATGGGCAAAGGAACAATTGATTAGATTTTGATGCAAATTCAGATATGTATGCAGATCCAGGATTTTTTTTTTGTCTTTTCCCAATGTAACTCAAAAAGTACTCAACGGATTTGGATGAAATTTGGCGGACAGCTTTAGTATTATCCTTGGTTCAAGTGACTTGACTTTGATGTATGTGGCTTCGCAGAGGTCTGCATTCTGCCAAGTGACTTTCTAGTTTTCTTTGTAAATGACCAGAACTGTTCCATTCAATAAAGCACTTTGAGTTTTATTGTTATTGTAAAATTGTCATAGTATCCTTGGGTTACCTTACCCATTGTGATTGCATCAAAAGTGTTCCTGCAATAGTGGGGCTGGCTAAGATCTCCTGTATGCTCTTGAGATAACTCCCAATCTTGCATGGCCCAACTAAGATCCTGGCTTGGTATTTGCACCACTGCACCTCCAGATGGTTTACCTACATACATTTTGTAAAATAAAATAAAAATAATCAAGCCTGGTGGTAAGCAAAGATTAAAGCACTACAAAATATGATTTGGTATAATTCTAAGCAATGGCAATCAAACAATTGAAGCAAATGATACACCTGCCAGTAAAAGTTATTTTCCTAACCATCTTGGCAACTTAGTGGTTGCCTTTAGTCATCTAAAACTGTATACTGTAATGATTTATAGTCTCACTATTTGTTTCACCCAGAACAGGACAGGGTTCCTCTCAAGGTTTCTTCCTCATGGAGTCTTTTTTTCTTGCCATTCTCATTTCTGTTTACTCATCAGGTCTCTAAATCTACATCAGGATTTCTGTAAAAGCTGCTTTGTGAAAATGTCAATGGTTAAGAATGCTATAAAAGTAAAATAGAAATGAACTGAATATGCTAGTTATGTGAAACAAGCATTGTGTTTATGGATGTGGGGAGGAAAATGCCAGAAACACCAACACAAAGTATTACACAAAGCTTCCTCTGATAAGACTCAGGATGACCTCACACGGATTTTGTTTGCAAAAGGCTGAGCAAACATTTGCGCTAACCACAGATAACATCTCCATCCCCAAAGGATAGTTTGGAGGAACAGCTGAAGATATGGAAAGTGGAGCTCCTCAGTAGGAGACTATATGTCTCGTCTTTGGTTCTGGGTAATTGAGCTCAGGATATGTGTGCGGTCTATGGGATATAATTCACTGCCGTTGGTTTTCATTCGCAAAATGGTTGAAAGGTTTGTTAACAAAGTTAAATAGAACAAGATTAAGAGCATTCTTTTACAGAAGGTTTATTGGAATGGATCAGATACATACAAACCCATGTCAAAAGAAAGTATGCCAGTGTTGCAACATCTTATCGAATAACCTGAAAAATGTATATTTATACCATAGAGCTGTTGAATTCTTGATTCTGATTGGTCATATGGCTAATTCACTTCCTCTAATTAATTAGTTCTGATAGTAGGCATATCAGATGCTTGCTGACCATGCTGTGAAAATTGTGCATGCAGACGCTCATCTAAGTTTAACTCTTGAATATTTTCTATCGTGAATACTATCATTAAAAAGCTTATAATTTCTGCTTTCCAAAGAAATGTATCTCGTTAAGATCTGTTCAGTACTTCGGGAGTAACGACAGGTTGAAGTTGGTACAACAGAGTAAACTCTGCTCGCGGGATGTCGGTAAACTGCCTGTGCTTTTTGAGTCATGGGAAAGCAGTCAGGCTCTCTCTCTTCTGATCGGTTTCCAAATGGGTTACTCATGAATATCAATCATAACTTTATAGGGATGTTCTCTCGCTCTCACTGTTTCTGATGAAGTATTCAGCAAAATTTTCCATCTGCTAGTTTTGATGTTATGATTCACAGGAGACTTTGAAGTGAGTTTTCATAGCTTTACCTACTTATTTTTTTTTTCAAATCAAATGGATTCATGTAAATAAAAAATTATTTTAGAATATAAACTACAGAGTTGTTTTGATGAAAAATATTGAGATCTTAGTGGTCGGAATGATATTTTTTTTTAAAACCGGAAGTTAGAAACGCGAGTGTCAATTTCAATTCAATTAATTGGAATTGTTTATTGGATGTGGCTCATACAGTTTTTTCCAGGTTCGCCTTGAAAGCTGTGAATATTAATCGAACTAATCATTTATATTCTTTAATATAAACACTAGTAGGCCCTACTTCTGAGAAGTACAAAAACCTTACAGATCACAAAGAGGGTATTAGAAATAATCTTTTATTATGTTTTAATTTTGATAGAGAATGGTAGATATGAATGACATTCAATGCTTATTTATGCATATTTTATAATTCACATTGATTTCTCCTTCTTTGTGATGTACAAACGAGAGTTAAGAGCAGCTTTATATTGCACAAATAAAGCCATTTGGTGAAACTTTGAAGAAGACAGTATACCAAGTGTAACGTTTTTACCTAATTAGCATAATTAATACTAGTTAAATATTAATTTGCATAATTTGTTTTTATTAATTTTTCAAACTTTGTATTCAGTATACAACCATCGATGTTCCTGCCAATGTCCATGTAAATATCGTGGAAAAATAGAAAAGTTATTAAGAAAAACATTTGATCTTACTGGTTAATGAGGCCCATTTTGGACCATGTGATCCTAATACACAATATTAGGGCAGTTTTCTATAAATTAAGCTGGTTTTTTTTCAATCTTTGATTTGTAATATCTCAAGAACAGATAAACATATTTTAATTCTGTTAAAAGTATGTTCTGCATTCAATTCTGAATTCAGTGAGAGCAGTTTCAAGAATTTTCACCTGATATGCCTACTGATAGTATTTCAAGGTTTATCATTCAAATACATTTTTACTTCTATAGTAACAACAAAGACTTCTATGGAGGATGAGCAACTTAAATGGACTTAAAAGCTTGGCTTATGTATTACTGAAATGGAGAATTTTTCTGTGAAGGGACATTTAATCTTTTTTTGGAAGGAGTCTCCACTGTCAGCTTTTTATAACAGTCAGAGATCAAGTTTTCTGACATGGGAAAGTCTTCAGGGTGGGGAAAATTTGTGGATTCTCAGTAATGAGCTGCATTTGTGTGTGTGTGTGTGTGTGTGTGTGTGTGTGTGTGTGTGTGTTAACTTCAAGAGAAAGTGAGGAAATATATCTTCTATATAACAGGAACTAAACACAACATGAAATGCAACTATAAATGTATAAAAAAGTAGGGTCATATATATATATATATATATATATATATATATATATATATATATATATATATACACACATTCATTCATTGGATATGAGCAATTGCACACTCTGGCTACTCTACTACTAGGCTATCGGCTCATATACTGTGAGGAGAGAAAAACAAAATGGTGGAACATGTTACTGAACCAACCAAAGACAAAATAAAAACTCTACTTGAAAACAAAACCCCAAAACTACAAAAAAAAAGCAACAAAATATGGAATGAAAGTATTTGATGGTAAGAACGGATCTTTTTAAATTTTTTCAAGAATTACTGTTATAGCATTTTTCAGAAATTGCTGCTGTCATTTCGCCGGTTTGTTTATATTCTAAACAGAAATGATTTTGTCGAACGTTTTGGATAAAGTTTTTATTTATCGAATTTGCTAAAAATAAAAATGCTCTGTTTCTCAAAATCCAGTGAATGTGGATAGAATAAAACAGTTATTCCACTCAATCTCGTCGTACATGACTTATAGCCAACTCAGTCCTATGCGCCTCATCGCCTATCAGCTCATGTTCGACTCAATTTTGTTGAAACCTGAGAGTGATAATAGTAATAGTACTAATAGTAACGTCAGACTACATCTGACCACACGTTCACTGATTATTTTCCTATAACAGGATGCCTGGTCATGTTTTATTCCTTGTGTATTATACAGTGCCTTGCAAAAGTATTCATCACCCTTGGTGTTTGTCCTGTTTTGTTGCATTAGTACAAGCTGGAATTAAAATGGATTCTTGGAGGGTTAGCACCGTTTGATTTACACAACATGCCTATCACTTTAAAGGTTTACATTGTTTTTTTTATTGTGACACAGACAATAATTAAGATGAAAAAACACAAATCTGGAGTGTGCATAGGTATTTACACCCTTTCGTATGAAACCCCTAAATAAGAGCTGGTCCAACCAATTCACTTCATAAGTCACATAATTAGTTGATTAAGATCCACCTGTGTGCAATCAAAGTGTCACATGATCTGTCACATGATGTCTGCATAAATCAACCTGTTCTGGAAGGACCCTGACTCTGCAACACTACTAACCAAGCAACATGAAAACCAAGGAGCCTCCAAACAGGTCAGAGACAAAGTTGTGAAGAATTATGGATCAGGGTTGGGTTATAAAAAATATCCCAAACTTTGAATATCCCAGGGAGCACCATTAAATCCATTATAGCAAAATGGAAAGAATATGGCACCACCACAAACTGGACAAGAGAAGGCCGCCCACCAAAACTCACAGACTGGGCAAGGAGGGCATTAATCAGAGATGCAGCAAAGACACCAGCGATAATGCTGAGGGAGCTGCAAAGATCCACAGCGGAGATGGGAGTATCTGTCCACAGGACCACATTAAGCCATACACTCCACAGAGTGGGCTTTATGGAAGAATGGCCAGAAAAAAAGCCATTGCTTAAAGAAAACATGTTTGGAGTTTGCCCAACAGCATGTGCCAGACTCCCCAAACACATAGAAGAAGATTCTCTGGTCAAATGAGACAAAAATTGAACTTTTTGGCCATGATGGGAAATGCCATGTGTGGCGCAAACCCAACACCCTGAGAACACCATTCCTACAGTGAAGCATGGTGGTGGCAGCATCATGCTGTGGGGATGTTTCTCATCTGCAGGGACAGGAAAGCTGGTCAGGACTGAAGGAATTTTCCATATTTAGTGCCATCCGTCTAGATGGCACTTAATACAGGGCAATTCTGGAGGAAAACCTGTTTGAATCAGCCAGAGGTTTGAGACTGGGACGAAGGTTCACGGTCTAGCAGGACAATGACCCTAAACATATTGCTAAAGCTACACTGGAGTGGTTTAAAGGAAAACATTTAAATGTCTTGAAATGGCCTAGTCAAAGCCCAGACCTCAATCCAATTGAGAATCTGTGGCATAACTTGAAGATTGCTGTCCACCAACGCAACCCATTTAACTTGAAGGAATTGGAGCAGTTTTGCCTTGAGGAATGGGCAAAAATCCCAGTGGCTAGATGTGCTAAGCTAATAGAGACATACCCCAACAGACTTGCAGCTGTAATTGTAGCAAAAGGTGGCTCTACAAAGTATTGACTTTTTTTTTGGGGGGGGGGGGTTGAATACTTATGCACACTCCAGATTTGTTTTTTTATCTTAATTATTGTTTGTGTCACAATTAAAAAAAACTATGTAAACCTTTAAACTGGTAGGCATGTTGTGTAAATCAAATGGCGCTAACCCCCCAAAAATCCATTTTAATTCCAGCTTGTAATGCAACGAAACAGGACAAACACCAAGGGGGATGAATACTTTTGCAAGGCACTGTATATTTGGTACTCACGGTAGATGCTTCAGCATAGTACTGAACATGTAACTTGTGATGATGTCGCACTTCATAAAACACTTTTTTTTTTACTTTTCCATGATATTTTGTGTTGATTATACAATATCAGCGTCATTATACTCTGTCCATGAAAGAATGCAGTTCAGAATCTCTATTGCATCCTTCATTTTGTACATTCTGGAGATTTAGTGGGTTTGTGTTTGAGAGATACATCATCATCATCATCATAGTTTCCCACCCGGCGCATTTCCGGCCTTGGGGCGCTTCTGAATGGATGGAGGTAGAAATCTGACATCCATCAGTCGCAGGAGAGCTGCCTTTTCCATCATGGCTTTTCTTGCCTGTTGGGCTTCAACTCCCAGTAGCTTTTCAACATTCGTCTATACTCTCCTAGATGTTCTTACATCAAAGAGTGCCTGTTTTTGCAGGGCATCATTGTCAAGTCAGCAGATATGGCCAATATACTTCAAATGTTGGCGGTAGCAGAACTTGCGGATAGGTAGTGTGTTAGTGATCTCCCGCAGGTGTTGGTTTGAGATTGTAAATCTCCAATCTATCTCTCCTTCAAGCTGGACATCACTCTGTTCTTTTCTGCTTGGGACGTTTTTACGCTGGTATCCACCTTTCACCATTTTCCTTAAGAAACCATGCCACAAAGTCTCAATCTTATCCAGTTCCTTCTCCATTAGAGGCCATGCTTGGATGCTATATAGTAGGCGAGACCGCACATATGTGGTCAGAAATGCCACTCTTGTAGAGTGTATTCTATGGTCTGTTAACATGTGTTTAAAGGTCATAGGCAAAGGTTTTCAATTTATGCACATTAGAAACTTTATATGTTAAAAAACCCTCTGTAATTTTCTTCTGGTCCCAAGAAGTATTGTTAATAAGTAATAATTAAAATAAGTTAGCGCGGATCGCAGCAAATTTCTGCTTGGCGATTTTCGTGAACACTCGGCATGTGACGTCATTCAAGACAAACAAATCGCTTGAGTTGAGTCCACTTTCGTTTACTTGCATTGCCATTCGGCTTGAGTGCAGACGTGCATTCGGGAATTTCCAAAGAAAAACCATGCCTTATTGTTGTGCAGTGAACTGTAACAATGGGACTGGTTCAGGAAGAAGTTTTTACCTTTTTCCGAGAGAGGAGAAGAGGCGGAGAGAGTGGATTGTCTTTTTTCAAAAGAGGAGAAGAGGCAGAGAGAGTGGATTGTGCGTGTGAAGTGAGGGGGTTGGCAGCCGGGTAAATACGCCACTCCGTGCTCCGATCACTTTTTGAAGAATCCCCATCTGTTGGAGAGTTTAGGTGTCAGTGTCGGACAGAGAAGGCTCAAACCTGACACTGTTCCGACAAAATTCGAACACAAAATCAAGCAGTCAAAGAAGAAATGGACCAGCAAAAAGGAGAAGATTGGAGGTAAACTTTTTTACCTTTTTCATTTAAATGCTCGGTAGTTGAAAAAAATCATTGATAGACGAGATGAGATGTCAGGCCTGATATATTGACACCGGGAAATGCCGTGGATGGCAGGCTAATGTGGCCTACCGGCGCACTGTCAAGTAATCGTTATCTATATCCACTAGGGAGGGCAGTTTAATTATTCTTCAAAAGGGCTCTTATTTGGAATTATGACGAAAGTAGGAATTTATCATAACTACCAGGATAAATCATTTGGGCACGAGTCTTGTTGAGGTCCAGGGTCACCGCAATCAGAGTCAGCCGAGTCGCTGTCCGATTCCGAGGCTGCACGGTCAAACCAGTGAGCCACATTCACCGATTGCTTCGCAACGGCCATAGGTTCATACATGTATGGTTTCACCTCTCGATATTCAATTTGGAGAGTTCCTACTTCAAAATCGCGATCGCTTTCAGACATTTTACACAACCTCTCACGACCAAAGTCCGTACACGTGTGCTCGGTTCGCAAGTAAACACAGAACTGCTCCCAGTCTGTTTGGCTTGAATGACGTCATGACGACTGCCCCCTGGCGGTAAAAGTGTGCGTAAGTGAGATGTAAACAAACCTTCGGAACTTACGCAAACCAGTATATTTTAACTGTTTTATTCAATTTTAGGGTGCAAATTAGATACCAGGAAGATTGAATTCGCTTTTTGGGTCGTTCTTCTAGAAAATAAAGTTGATATTCTACATTCCACCTCCGACCCTTGCCTATGACCTTTAAGCTTATTCCATTTCTGGAAGGCAGCTCCAATCCTGGCATACAGGAAACAAGAGGCATCTATTTCATCGTTTGTAATGGTGTAGCCAAGGTATTTGAAACTTCGCACATTCTTTATTTTATTGTTACCGACAGTTATCAGACATTCCTGATTCTTGACTTCATCGTCGACATTGAAGGCCATTGTCTCAGTTTTGCTGTATGACATCTGCAACCCAAACCGTGTGAACGTTTGGTCATAAATTTCATGATGTTCTTCAGTTCCTGGACAGTTAGCAAAAATGACCTCATCATCTGCGTGCAGGAGTTCAGTGATGTGAGTGACACCAGCTGGTGGGGCCTTCTTACAATATTCCCTCGGTGACACTTCATTAGGTATGTAGTACTCTACTCTAAGGCCTGCTTTTGGATGTTTCTTCAGTACTTCATTGCGTGCAATTCGTACCACAAAGTCCAAAAAGTTGAAAATGAGAGGCAACTCCAAGGCTCCTTGGCGGCACCCTGCCAGCATCTCAAAGAATCATGTGCTCCCTTTAATACAGGCCTTTGTGCTGGTGTATAATGCACATAATACGGATACCAGGTGGGGGCACTTGAGTCGGACTTCTAAGCACTTGAATAGAGCATCTCTCAGAATCCAGTCATAAGTGGCTTTTAGGTCTACAAAGGTTACATAAATCAGGGTTTTGGACTTCCGTACATTCTCAATCAACTGGCGTAGAATATATATAGCATCTGATGTTGACCTATTCACTCGGAAGCCAAATTGCGATGACAGCAAGATGTATTCATAAACTTCCCTGATCCTCTCAATGACAATCCCGGATAGCACCTTGGATACTGTCGCAACTATACTCAGCCCTCTATAATTCTCCGCAAGCGACTTGAGCCCCCTCTTATGCAGACATGTTATGCTAGCTATCAGCCATTTGGACAGCACTTGGAGACTTGCCCATATTATTCCAATCAGAAACATGATATAGTTCAGCAGTCCCATCGACATCGAGTATTTTAATTGTTCTGCATATATCTTACCTGTCCCCTGACATTTCCCATCCTTAAGTCTCTCTGATACGATATCAGTTTCTCTATACACTGTCCGTGAGAGTTAAAAGAGATACAGCAGTGTGTGTAGAAAGGGTGTAATTTGGGTTCAATCTGGAGTCTGGATGTTGTTAAGATTGCCAGCTTGTGGATCCAGAAAGAAGAATGAGGCCCAGAGGCGTTGGATACAAGCATGCAGCGAGCTCAAACAGGCAACAAGCATCATGAGGATGAATAAAATAAAATTAGGTTTGAGTCTGAATGGAAAATTCCTCTCCTCCTGTCCTCTTTCCAAATACCATAAGAAATTCAAACCTAATGTTAAAGTGCACTGTTTCATGCCTTGGAGCAGCTCTTCCAGTCAAAATACAGTGTGATGTCACATTTAAAAGAAGTTGCAGGTAAAGATTGCCATTCGAACCTCCCACGTTGTTTCTTGTGTACCTATCACATAAATGCCATATTGCAAAATCTAAAATTCCCATTCAAAAATTTCTAAGCCCAGACATCTCTTAAAATGTATCTTCTTTATCAGTGAGGCATTGCCTAGTATGATCTGATAGTGCCTGCTTTCCCAAAAGCACACACAAACATCTCAGACTGTGTCGTAGGAAAACCTGTTCTTGTCTGAGTGCTTATAGAAAGATAAAGTGTTTCCAGTCTGCTTGACTGCCAGAGACAAGCCTGAAAAATCTGATGCACCAGCAGACTAAAGAAGACAGCTAAGAAGACTGCATTCCTTCCTGAGTGCTTCAGGACTGACAGATGGACAAGCAACACATGTGGAAACCTGTTTCATAAATGCTTACCAAGTTTAAAACAATCATTCGTGTTGCTTCAGTCAACTCATTCATAAATTGGTGTGAACATCTGTGTCTCCTACATGGAGTTGATGCTACATGGAGCAATTGGGTCAAAATCAGTGACAGAAGAATATGGTGGAATAAATTAGTATTAAGTGATGTGAAATTTTTCCAATAATTGCATTCTAATGAACTGTATTTATCATGGCTTGCATTTTTTTGTGTTATTTTTTAAGAACACACGTCCAGGGTTGGTGGCACGGTGGTGCATTGGTTAGCACTATCACACAGTTGCCTCACAGCAAGAAGGTTCTGAGTTCAAACCTCATGGCAACTGGGACCTTTCTGTGTGGAGTTTGCATGTTCTCCCTGTGCCCGTGTAGGTTTCCTCCCACAGTCCAAAGACCTACTGATCAAGTCAACTGGCTACTCTAAATTTTCCACAGATGTGAGTGTGAATCGTTGTAGATACGTTGGCAACCTGCCCAGGGTGTACTCCACCTCTTGTCTGAAGTCAGCTGGGATTAGCTCCAGCTTCCACCACAACCCTCATGGATAAGCAGTATAGATAATGGATGGATAGATGGAGGTCTAAGGTTCCAAGTACAATACTGAGCTCAAGTTAATATCGGAGTTGCGTTTCACATGTCCTCTCCATCTTCATGTGGGTTTCTTCTGGGTTCTCCAGTGTCCTCCAACCTCCCAAAAACATGAATGGTTGGTGGATTAGCGATGAAGAACTGCCCCAGGTGTAATTGGCGCATCCAGGATGTATTCCCACTTCACACCCAGTCAGTGTGGTAGTCAAGTCACTGAACCTTGAGTCCGAGTCCAGTCTCGAGTCCCCAGTCTTCAAGTCTGAGTCAAGTCCAAGTCATTAAAGAAAATTTCAAGTCGAGATTGAGCTGAGTCGAGTCCGAGAACAAGATTCCAACTGCACCATTTGACAGTGGCTGTTGCTGCCTTTATCTGAAACTGTTTCTGCTACTGTGTTGGACTAACGTTACTGCTCGACTGCCCCCATTTTAGTTAATAGGCTACAGATAAAAAGCTTCTTCATTGCTCAGCAAGCCCCACCCACTATCAACAGGGCAAATAACATGAGAGAGGGTTAACACTAGCTAGTTCATCGGTCAGCAAGCAAGCCCCGCTATCAACAGAGCAATGAACATAGCGTGTCACTTCCTTCTCTGGGTGGAGTCTGGCCAAATGGCGATTGAAGTTCGAGGTTGTCCCCGTCGTCTTCTTGATAGTTCTTCTACATATGGAACACACAGCAATGCATTTTTTTCCCACTGCACGAGAAGTCTGTATAAGCAAAGTGGACAGTCCTAGGGGGCTTCTCTCTAGGCATTTTAGCGCTATTAACGTTAGTTTGTTCCTGAACATGACGTATGAACAGGTGAATGTGCATTCTCTTGCACAAAATTAGTATAAAAATTAATGTAGATATAAATATCTTATGCCAAATTATTATGGCACATTACAAAAAATTAAGAAAAAATCTGAGTCCTCATCTCTAATTTACGAATCTGAATGCAGTTAATGCACGAGACCGAGTCCAAGTCTGAGTCATGAGACTTAAAATTAGGGCATGAGTCAGACTCAAGTCCAAGTCCTGGACACAAGTACTGCAAGCCTGCACCTAGTATTTCTGGGATCGGCTCCAGATCCATGTCGATCCTGGTCATGATAAAGGCTTTACAGTGGTGCTTGAAGGTTTGTGAACCCTTTAGAATTTTCTCTATTTCTGCATAAATATGACCTAAAACATCATCAGATTTTCACACAAGTCCTAAAAGTAGATAAAGAGAACTCAGTTAAACAAATGAGACAAAATATTATACTTGATCATTTATTTATTGAGGAAAATTATCGAATATTACATATCTGTGAGTGGCAAAAGTATGTGAACCTCTAGGATTAGCAGTTAATTTGAAGGTGAAATTAGAGTCAGGTGTTTTCAATCAATGGGATCACAATCAGGTGTGAGTGGACACCCTGTTTTATTTAAAGAACAGGGATCTATCAAAGTCTAATCTTCACAACACATGTTTGTGGAAGTGTATCATGGCATGAACAAAGGAGATTTCTGAGGACCTCAGAAAAAGTGCTGTTGATGCTCATCAGGCTGGAAAAGGTTACAAAACCAGCTCTAAAGACTTTGGACTCCACCAGTCCACAGTCAGACAGATTGTGTACAAATGGAGGAAATTCAAGACCATTGTTACCCCCTCCAGGAGTGGTCGACCAACAAAGATCACTCCAAGAGCAAGGCATGTAATAGTCAACAAGGTCACAAAGGACCCCAGGGTAACTTCTAAGCAACTGAAGGCCTCTCTCACATTGGCTGTTGTTAATGTTCATGAGGCCACCATCAGGAGAATGCTGAACAACAATGGTGTGCATGGCAGGGTTGCAAGGAGAAAGCCACTGCTCTCCAAAAAAAACCATTGCTGCCCATCTGCAGTTTGCTAAAGATCACATGGACAAGCCAGAAGGTTATTGGAAAAATGTTTTGTGGACGGATGAGACCAAAATAGAACTTTTTGGTTTAAATGAGACACATTATGTTTGGAGAAAGGAAAACACTGCATTCCAGCATAAGAACCTTATCCCATCTGTGAAACATGCTGGTGGTAGTATCATGGTTTGGGCCTGTTTTGCTGCATCTGGGCCAGGACGGCTTGCCATCATTGATGGAACAATGATTTCTGAATTATACCAGCGAATTCTAAAGGAAAATGTCAGGGCATCTGTCCATGAACTGAATCTCAAGAGAAGGTGTGTCATGCAGCAAGACAACGACCCTAAGCACACAAGTCGTTGTACTAAAGAATAATTAAAGAAGAATAAAGTTAATGTTTTGGAATGGCCAAGTCGAAGTCCTGACCTTAATCCAATCGAAATGTTGTGGAAGGACCTGAAGCAAGCAGTTCATGTAAGGAAACCCACCAACATCCCAGAGTTGAAGCTGTTCTGTTTGGAGGAACGAGGTAAAATTCCTCCAAGCCGGTGTGCAGGACTGATCAACAGTTACCAGAAACATTTTGTTGCAGTTATTGCTGCACAAGGGGGTCACACCAGATACTGAAAGCAAAGGTTCACATACTTTTGCCACTCACAGATAGGTAATATTGGATCATTTTCCTTAATAAATACATGACCAAGTATAATATTTTTGTCTCATTTGTTTAACTGGGTTCTCTTTATCTACTTTTAGGACTTGTGTGAAAATCTGATGATGTTTTCGGTCATATTTATGCAGAAATATAGAAAATTCTAAATGGTTCACAAACTTTCAAGCACCACTGTATGAATGAATTAATGATCAAAATCTTGAATATTTTTCAGTGCCCTGAATGTAAGAAATATTCTCATGTTATGGACTCTCTCCTCAACAGGAAAACTGTGGTTTCTGGAACCATTTACTCTACCACAGATTGCAATTACATCATTGTCGGTACCACATAAGATTTTTTAGCAATTTGTTCCCTTACACACAAGGTAGACTTCAGGCTGCCGTGATTACAATAGCACAGTGATTTGCCATTCTGGTCTGGGCTAAATGGTATGATATATCCTCTTCAGGCGGCACGGTGGTGTAGTGGTTAGCGCTGTCGCCTCACAGCAAGAAGGTCCTGGGTTCGAGCCCCGGGGCCGGCGAGGGCCTTTCTGTGCGGAGTTTGCATGTTCTCCCCGTGTCCGCGTGGGTTTCCTCCGGGTGCTCCGGTTTCCCCCACAGTCCAAAGACATGCAGGTTAGGTTAACTGGTGACTCTAAATTGACCGTAGGTGTGAATGTGAGTGTGAATGGTTGTCTGTGTCTATGTGTCAGCCCTGTGATGACCTGGCGACTTGTCCAGGGTGTACCCCGCCTTTCGCCCGTAGTCAGCTGGGATAGGCTCCAGCTTGCCTGCGACCCTGTAGAAGGATAAAGCGGCTAGAGATAATGAGATGAATGAGATATCCTCTTCATTAATGGGTGTAATATGAGGTACTATGTCAGAAAAAGCTATTTGGTTACCACCTCAATCATTTAGCTGACTTCACTATTGATTGTGCTATCAACCTGTTTGCTGTCCCATAGATTTTTACCATATAATTGTTGCACAGCTGTAATGTCATCCCAGCTAAGCAGAAGACTGCGGCCAAGTTTCTTATAGTATGGTGACATGAGGGCGTGGCGGACTGGTGAGTGCTCTAATCCCAGTGTGTGGCCAATTTCATGAGCAGTGACCAGGAAAAGGTTATGACCTTTATGGCTGCTCAGAGACCAGCGCTCAGCTTTATCAAAGTGAGCCTCACCCCGGCATGGGAAAAAAGCATGCGCTAGTGCACCACCTGAGGGAAAAAAAACACATATGGCAAAACCTGTCAGAGAAGGAAGGTGACATCATCATCATCATCATCATTAACTGCACTGCCATATTATTAGACATAGACCACGTTAGTACATTTTTAATCTAAGTGAGTATAATTGTTGGCTTGCTAATGAATACAATAATATTTAAAATTACACTGGGAAAGTTATAGGCAAAAATCTAGCTAAATCAGTGACAAAAGTAACAATAGGTTGTATTCAGTCATGTGACTTTGCTTGCAAGTTTACTTCTGGTGAATGAAGTGGTGGTCAGGCAAACCAATTCCAGACTGCAGACAGTTGATCTGGATAACGTCATCCAAAAATCCCTGTTCAAAAATTAATATCTCACTCAGTCGACTTGCGCCTGCATGTTACATTCCATCTGTGGACTTTATGCAGTAGCCCACCAGAACCAGAACCAATTTGGCTGCCGTTTTGCAAAGAGCTAGTGAAACCGTTTCCAATTATTTTTGCAGTTTAGAGGCCAATACATGGTCAAGTTACCCTCAGAAAGTTGCTCTTTGTAATGGGATAGATCCTTACACGTTATCAAAGAAGGATTTTTCCTATGAGCTGGAAAATGGTCCATCTGTTGAGTTCCCCAACATCTCAAACTACCTGGTGTTGCAGACGTTATTCTACACAGACAAACAGATGAAAACCTGGAAGAGCATGGAGGTGTACAACATTTTATATGTGGCTGGGTTAAAGACCTGGGTATCTGGACACTACAAGATGAATCCTGTTTCGTTTATTCCCGGGTAAGTAGGAGTTTGTGGGCTTTTTGTATGTGTCTTTGTGATGGTTGCTTGGACACTACAAGTTTTAGCATCGGGTGTAAACAAACTACAGCCACTCGATTCTCAGTCCTCCATGCTCTTTTCTTCCAGGTAAATCATTCACAAAGATCCACAGAAACACATTCCATTCCATTACAGTACATTACAGGCATTTAGCGGACGCTCTTATCCAGAGCAGTTGGGGGTTAGGTCCCTTGTTCAAGGGCACTTCAGCCATTCCTGCTGGTCTGGGGAATCGAACCAGCAACCTTTTGGTCCCAAAGATCCACAGAAACCTCTTTAAAGACCTGGGTATTATGTGTATTATATACTCATTAGTTTACAATATGGCGAACACAATGAAACAGTAAACAAAAACACATCTGAGGACTTAAGTGTCTCCTGAACTTCAAAACATCATGAAATTACAGAAAATGGTGAGAAAAGTCATTTGCGAATCCAAACGAAATAAATCAGAGGAATTTACAAACCTTTCACGAAGTGATCACTACAAACTCGAGTGTTCTTTGACTCAGCTCCCTTCCATCGCAGTGAAAGGTTCAAGAGCCACCTTTCTCATCGTCTTTTGGTAAAATCCTTTACTCTTTCACACTTTTTCACTTCACAGAGAACCCGGAAGAAACTTTTACCAGTTTCACGGTTTGTTTGATTCAAACAGCCCAAAACAATGCAAGCATAGGGCATTTTAACGACTAGCAAAGCGCCTCTGCGATAGTAATGCTTTGTGAACAGTGAGCTTAGCTGACCACCACTTCATGTCTTGCATATCTAATGAGGCGGATGTGACATCAGACCACCTATACATTTAATATGCATTGTACCTGGGCCATCAAATGCATTACTGGTGCCATCGTTGTGCTCTCCTTCGTAGAAAGCCAGACGGATATCTGTCGGACCCTCACTCAATTCATGGAAAACCAATCCTGAAACGTTGCTCCAGAGCTGGAAAGCCGTTTGCACTGCCAGCCGCACAGGACCCTGGGAGAGATGGCGTGGCCAGTTCACTATCTGGTATGTCAGGTGTTGCTTGTACCATTTCCCGCCTACAAAAGAAAGAACACTGGAAGACTCCAAGACCTCATCTTTAATCATTTTACACACATAACAGCTAGCGGTAATTCTAACAATACCTGCAAACACCTCAGTGGCTCCATTATGCAAAAAGAAACCCAAAAACTTCCCAAAGTTCTTATAGTAGAGTTTATGATTTTTTAAAGGGTGTTAAAATGTACATTTTGGATGAGCTGGTTTGTTTTATAATAACACCAGCTGGCTGGCATCAGGCACTGACACGAATATGGACCAACATAACATGCCTTTGCTGCATTCCTGGTGTATTACAAATCCCAGGAGTGACAGGTGGGATTTACAGTTTTTACTGTTTATCTCTGAACAAACTCAGAGCTTAGGGTTTAAGCCAGGTTTACTAGTGAACCTTTAAAGCAGCAGTTTCTAACACATATCAGTAAGTCTCACAAAATCTGTGAACATATATGATGCACCTTAAACTTTATTATTCGTGCTTCATACTAGCAAACATTATTCAATTGAATGAAGGACACCAAACATCGGCGCTAATGGGTGTTACACATAAAACTACTCACTGCGCCAAAACCACAAGAATCCAGACATATCTATTTAAATTCGTGCAAGAATCTGGAGCATATATGGAGATCTTTTAACAATGCCGTGATTGGAAAATACCCAGCATGGATCTCATCATATATATATGGGTTGTACTTTGAAATATCCATGTCTGGATTCTGTGGCATTTTGCACAGTGACTGTGTCTGAACAATCTCTATTTCAACACATGGTCATGTGGTCATACACTGTTAAATTCTTGAATTTGATTGGTCAGAAGGTGCTGATTAATTTTTTAGTATAGAAAAGACTTTGATAATAGTGTTGGTAATAATACGCTATCATTCCTATCAAAGTCAAAGTCTCTCTTGTGCCAGGACGTGGTCTTCCCAGGCAGTCTCCGTCCCAGTACTAACCAGATTGGATGGCACCAATCTCTGTTTCTGTAGCCCTCGGCCTCTTGCCTATTACATAGCTAAGGTTACAGTGGAGGGCCAGTCCTCTGGTAACTGTCAGTTTGACTCCCTACTCACATCTGTATTGCAGCATGTCTCACCAGATACCAGGTGGTAGCATTTTTATGATGGTCTTTGGTATGACCTGACTGCAAGTAGAACTCGTGATCTCCTAGTTGAGAGGCGGGCACAATCACTAGGCCAGCTTGTAGTTTATCAGTTCTATAGTAACAGCTAAATCACAGAGACTTGGATAGGGTCTCTATATAATCTAAGTCTCTCATAATAATCAAATGGAAAATGTTTTTTAATTGTTATTTAACAAAGTAAAAATTCTAATCTTTATTATTGTGAAGCTTCTCATAAAGAGATGGTTATTTAACATTTTTGGAAGGAGCCTCCAGTGTCAGTGCTTTGTGACAATCAGAAGGAATTTTTCGAACATATGAAAGTCTAAGGACAGAGGGTTTTACGTTGTTTTTTTTGTGGTTTTGCAGTAAATAACCATCTTAACTTCAAGAGAAAGTGAAGGAATGATTGTCTATAGCTGTTATAACATTTGTGATAACAGGAATGCAACATTAAATGCACCTATAAATGGATAAAAAGTATGATGTGGGCGGCACGGTGGTGTAGTGGTTAGCACTGTCGCCTCAGAACAAGAAGGTCCTGGGTTTGAGCCCAGTGGCCGACGGGGGTCTTTCTGTGTGGAGTTTGCATGTTCTCCCCGTGTCTGGGTGGGTTTCCTCTGGGTGCTCCGGTTTCCCCCACAGTCCAAAGACATGCAGATTAGGCTAATTGGTGGCTCGAAATTGACTGTAGGCGTGAATGTGAGTGTGAATGGTTGTTTGTCTTTCTGTGTCAGCCCTGCGATAACCTGGCGACTTGTCCAAGGTGTACCCCGCCTCTCGCCCATAGTCAGCTGGGATAGGCTCCAGCTTGCCCGCGACCCTGTACAGGATAAGCGGTTATGGATGAATGTTTTGTTGTATAACAAATTGAAAAAAAAAAACTGTACTCATTGCAGCAATGACAGATTAATATACTGTATACAGTGGTGCTTGAAAGTTTGTGAACCCTTTAGAATTTTCTATATTTCTGCATAAATATGACCTAAAACAACATCAGATTTTCACACAATTCCTAAAAGTAGATAAAGAAAACCAAGTTAAACAAATATTATACTTGGTCATAATATAACGTCTTGGTCAACGTTTATATTTTAACCTGCTTTTTAAATCCTTATTTGGCATTGTTTTTGTGTACAAGAAGTCTCCTTCCTGGGATCTTCTGAACTAAAATACACACCAGCGTCCATTCTCTATGGAATACGCTTGGTTTACACGTGGTTTAAATACGCTATGTAAACCAAGAAGAGCTTCTCGCAGCAAGATCTGTAAACAAGTTGCTTAATATACACCAAGGTTTACGTGACTCAAATGTAATCACATGCTTCCCAGCCAGCAAAACAGCACACTGGTCAGAGGTATAGTTTGTGTCTTTGTAAATAAATTTGGCCCATATCACTGGCTTATTTACATTTTTTAGGCAATATGGTGTTCAAAAACCACTAGAATTAAGATGGGTGACCTTCAACCTGCTATGAAGAGCACTGAGAATTAAATGGAGAGAAATAAATGCAACATAATACATGCATGCTTTGTAAGAGAGTCCCAATTACACTGTTAGAGCTCAGCCACCAGATATAGAAAGTAATTATTTCAAACTGAGTCACTGAGATGTCCCACAAGGGATTTTGTGAAAGTCTAGTCCTTTAAAATGAGCTATGGGAAAATGAAGGTCATAGAACAGAAACAGGAAAATCAAAACCACTGCAAAAATGAGTGAAGCTATAAATGTATTTAAAATGATGTGGAAATGTTTGATTTAAATTTTAATCTTGCCTAGATTATTTTTTGCAAGGATCAGGTTAGTTAAGGGTGAACAACCCTGGTGGAAAAAAAAACAGTCAGTATACTATATAGTTTTCATTTTTAAAAAATTGAGAATTAGCGAAGAATTGATGGGATATGAAATTTGGTTCCTTATTGTTCCTAAAGGAGATTTATTCTGAACCCTCCCTGACAGAGCAACACTATGTTATAGGATTCGCAAAAGTCTTTTAGAGAACCCCAGAGTGACAAACAGAAGGAACCTTACTCTGGGGAAGCCATGGCCTCATGGTTAGAGCTGCAGCTTTAGGACCAAAAGGTTGCTGGTTTGGTTCCTTAGCCCAGCAGGAATAGCTGAAATGCCCTTGAGCAAGGCACCTAATCCACAACTGCTCCCCAGGCTGCTCTGGGTATGTTGTATGTCACTCTGGATAAGACACATGTAGTAGCAACTACTTCATGAATTTTTTTAATGACAAAATTGAGAATATCCGACAAAAAATTCAAACTACTAATTTAAGGTCAGACAATGTAAGTGATCCTGTAGTTAACAATATAACTGTATCAGATCAGCAATTAGAATGTTTTACTCCCCTTAGAGAAATTGAATTACTTTTCATTAATTTCGGCATCAAAAGCCTCAACTTGTGTACTAGATCCCTTACCTACACGTCTATTCAAACAGATAATACCTGAAGTAATTGAACCGCTTCTAAAAATAATAAATTCTTCTCTTACAATTGGCTATGTACCCAAATCCTTTAAACTAGCAGTTATCAAACCCCTGATTTTGATCCCTGTCAGCTGTCCAATTATCGGCCAATATCAAACCTCCCCTTTATCTCCAAGATCCTTGAAAAAGCTGTGGCACAGCAGTTATGCTCAGATTTACATAGGAATAACATCCATGAAATGTATCAGTCAGGATTCAGACCTCATCATAGCACAGAGACAGCTCTGGTTAAAGTAGTAAACGACCTACTGTTGGCGTCTGATCAGGGTTGTGTCTCGCTGCTTGTGTTGCTTGACCTTAGTGCAGCATTTGATACCATTGATCATTGGATAGACTAGAAAATGTTGTGGGAGTTAAGGGAACGGCCCTCTCCTGGCTCAGGTCTTATTTAACTGATCGCTATCAGTATGTTGATGTAAATGGTGATTTTTCTAGACATACTGAGGTAAAGTTTGGTGTTCCACAAGGTTCTGGCTTGGGTCCACTGCTTTTTTCTTTATATATGTTACCTCTGGGTGATGTTATTCATAAACATTGTATTAGTTTCCACTGTTATGCTGATGACACACAGTTGTATGTTTCTGTAAAACCTGATGAGAGACACCAGCTTAATAGAATTGAGGAATGTGTGAAGGAGATTAGACACTGGATGCTTATTAACTTCCTTCTGCTTAACTCTGACAAGACTGAAGTACTTGTACTCGGACCACATGCAGCTAGAAGTAAGTTTTCTGATTACACAGTAACTCTGGATGGCCTTTCTGTTTCTTCACGTGCAGCAGTAAAAGACCTCGGAGTGATTATTGACCCCAGTCTTTCATTCGAAACTCACATTGATAACATCACCCGGATAGCTTTCTTTCATCTCAGAAATATTGCTAAAATAAGAAATTTAATGTCACTACATGACACGGAAAAACTAGTTAATGCTTTTGTTACCTCCAGGTTGGATTATTGTAATGCCTTACTGTCTGGATGTTCCAATAAGTGCATAAACAAGCTCCAGTTAGTTCAAAATGCAGCAGCAAGAGTCCTTACTAGAACTAGAAAATATGACCACATCACCCCTGTCTTATCCACACTGCATTGGCTCCCAATCAAATTTCGTATTGATTATAAAATACTACTATTGACCTTTAAAGCACTGAATGGTCTCGCACCACAATACCTGAGTGAACTTCTGCTCCTCTATGATCCGCCACGCCTACTTAGTTCAAAAGGTGCAGGCTATCTGCTGGTACCTCGTATAGTGAAGGCTACATCAGGGGGCAGAGCCTTTTCTTACAAAGACCCACAGTTATGGAACAGCCTTCCAAGTAATGCTCAGGAATCAGACACAGTCTCAGCATTTAAGTCTAGGCTGAAAACATATCTGTTTAGTCAAGCCTTTTGTTAATGGTGTTTGAGAGGTAAAGGTGTAGATCAGGAGGGTCCTCAGACATAGAGCGTTTTGGTAAACTGGGATGTATGGATGCTGTCAGTTCCCACTTGCTTGCTCACTCGAGTTTGTTGACGGTGTAGTGGCTGGCTGCTTTATGTCCCGGGGCTCCTTCATGCCTGTGTTACCTTCTGGCTCCCCCCTTTTAGTTATGCTGTCATAGTTAGTTGCCGGAGTCCCTGCTTGTACTCAGTGCAATATGTATACTGTTCCTACTTATTCAGGTGACATTGGGCATACCTACAGTAACAACCTGTGTTTTCTCCCCCCCCCCCCAAATCTGTCCCTCTGAGTTACATGTCGGTCCTGGGATCAAGATGCTGACCTCTTCTGTTCCTCGGACCTGCCTGATCCATCCTGGTGCCCTGTGTCTAGTTGGAGTCTCATTGCATCGCTCCTGTGGAGGACGGCCCCATGTGGA
The DNA here is from genome assembly GCF_027579695.1 of Neoarius graeffei. Classification (NCBI taxonomy): domain Eukaryota; kingdom Metazoa; phylum Chordata; class Actinopteri; order Siluriformes; family Ariidae; genus Neoarius; species Neoarius graeffei. Next base: position 14,011,945 of record NC_083591.1, on the reverse strand, counting down.
CAGCTGAAAGTCACACCTGGAGGATGCTCTGGACTCTTACAGTAATGCGTTTATGGCTGAGGACTACAGTTGAGTTGCTAATTTTAGGACTGCAGTTGTCATGAACAGTTTTGCACTCAAGTTTCCATCAATGAAGAGTTTATAACATCAACGAAACTGACTTCATGTTAAAACTGTTAATGTTATAGTCATGCTGTCTGTTGTTGCCCAGATGAGGATGGGTTCCCTTTTGAGTCTGGTTCTTCTCGAGGTTTCTTCCTCATGTCGTCTGAGGGAGTTTTTCCTTGCCACCGTCGCCACAGGCTTGCTCATTGGGGATAGATTAGGGATAAAATTAACTCATGTTTTAAGTTGTTCAAATTCTGTAAAGCTGCTTTGTGACAATGTTTATTGTTAAAAGCGCTATAGAAATAAACTTGAAGCTTGAAGAGTGTCTGCTAAATGCCTGTAATGTAATGTATTTGACATTGACTTTTTTTCTTTAATAAAAAATTTATTCTCAATCGATATGTTTTAAGTCAAAGTCAAGCTGCAAGTCAGGGATTAAATCCAAGTCCAGAACTATGACTATTAAATTGCTGTCATGAAATGGACACTCTGAGATCACTGGGGTGCAAAGCCTGCAGCCAGATGTGCAGGACCAAGCCACAGGAATGCCTGTAAACATCTGGCATGCTGCAAGCAGGTGTATGCATACTAAGTAGAGCAGGAAATGGCACAACACACACACACAATTTGTTTTAATGTGTTTGTGTGAAGTTTTTTTTTAAATAAAATAAATATTTTATTCTTCAGACATTGTAAATGATGAGTACAGGAACCATCATGAGCCCAATGTAGACAGATTTAATATTTAAGCCGAATAAAGGGATCTGATAGAGCAGTTTGACTGAAATTTAACTACAGCACAGAGAGAGAGAGAGAGAGAAACCTGAAACACTCCAGGACTTCCCTCCTGGAAGCAATTACAGATGCTTGTAATGATGGCATGTGTGTGTTATTCTCAGGATGTAAATCTCAAGGTTTCTTCTAAAGTCCGGAGAGGATTTCTCTGCACCTTGATTATTAGGGGACTGGAGCAACATTTCTGTAAAGCTACAGTACCAGTCCAAAGTTTGAACACACCTTCTAATTCCATGTTTTTTCTTTATTTTTATTAATTAAAAGACTCTTCATGTCTTAAAATAATGATGGATGTCATTTCTCTTTACTTAGTTGAGCGGTTCTTGACATAATATGGATTACTACAGTTGTGAAATAGGGCTATTTACTGTATTTTCATTATTTATTGTTTACTGTTTGATCACAAACACATTAGGAAGGCAAGAAACTCGTCCACTAATTAACTTTTGACGAGGCACCTGTTAATTGAAAAGCATTCCAGATTACTACCTCATGAAGCTGGTTAAGATAATGCCAAAAGTGTACAAAACGTCATCAAGATAAACGCTGGATACTTTGAAGAATCTAAAATCTCATCTCATCTCATTATCTCTAGCCGCTTTATCCTTCTACAGGGTCGCAGGCAAGCTGGAGCCTATCCCAGCTGACTACAGGCAAAAGGCGGGGTACACCCTGGACAAGTCGCCAGGTCATCACAGGGCTGACACATAGACAACCATTCACACTCACACCTACAGTCAATTTAGAGTCACCAGTTAACCTAACCTGCATGTCTTTGGACTGTGGGGGAAACCGGAGCACCCAGAGGAAACCCACGCAGACATGGGGAGAACATGCAAACTCCGCACAGAAAGGCCCTCGCCGGCCCCGGGGCTCAAACCTGGACCTTCTTGCTGTGAGGCGACAGCGCTAACCACTACACCACCGTGCCGCCCCAGAATCTAAAATATGAAACATATTTTGTTTTTCACTCTTTTTTTTTGTTTACCACATAATTCCATAAATGTTCCATTTGTTATTTCATCGTTTTGATGTCTTCACTATTGTTGTACAATGTAGAAAATACAAAACAGAAAAAAAACTAACTGCGATATTTTCACATTCTGATTACAAACCGCAATGATCAGGCTGATGTCCACTTTGCTCTGGCATGTAACCATCCAGCAACTTAATCAAAGCCTGACAGTCACTGTGTGAGGAAATCACACTTAGCAAGCTAACATGATGTTTGCAGGAAGAAGCCTCAGGAAGTTTATACAGTAATTCAAACATTTCCATGCAGTTTGGCAGAACTGTATATATGGTTTCTTAAAGAACAGGAGTCAAAGTATGTTATAGGCAGAATTTTTTGGGGGGATGGATGGATGGATGGATAGATAGATAGAACCCCGATTCCAAAAAAGTTGGGACAAAGTACAAATTGTAAATAAAAACGGAATGCAATGATGAAGTTTCAAAATTCCATATTTTATTCAGAATAGAACATAGATGACATATCAACTGTTTAAACTGAGAAAATGTATCATTTAAAGAGAAAAATTAGGTGATTTTAAATTTCATGACAACAACACATCTCAAAAAAGTTGGGACAAGGCCATGTTTACCACTGTGAGACATCCCCTTTTCTCTTTACAACAGTCTGTAAACGTCTGGGGACTGAGGAGACAAGTTGCTTAAGTTTAGGGATAGGAATGTTAACCCATTCTTGTCTAATGTAGGATTCTAGTTGCTCAACTGTCTTAGGCCTTTTTTGTCGTATCTTCTGTTTTATGATGCGCCAAATGTTTTCTATGGGTGAAAGATCTGGACTGCAGGCTGGCCAGTTCAGTACCCGGACCCTTCTTCTACACAGCCATGATGCTGTAATTGATGCAGTATGTGGTTTGGCATTGTCATGTTGGAAAATGCAAGGTCTTCCCTGAAAGAGACGTCGTCTGGATGGGAGCATATGTTGCTCTAGAACCTGGATATACCTTTCAGCATTGATGGTGTCTTTCCAGATGTGTAAGCTGCCCATGCCACACGCACTAATGCAACCCCATACCATCAGAGATGCAGGCTTCTGAACTGAGCGCTGATAACAACTTGGGTCGTCCTTCTCCTCTTTAGTCCGAATGACACGGCGTCCCTGATTTCCATAAAGAACTTCAAATTTTGATTCGTCTGACCACAGAACAGTTTTCCACTTTGCCACAGTCCATTTTAAATGAGCCTTGGCCCAGAGAAGACGTCTGCGCTTCTGGATCATGTTTAGATACGGCTTCTTCTTTGAACTATAGAGTTTTAGCTGGCAACAGCAGATGGCACGGTGAATTGTGTTCACAGATAATGTTCTCTGGAAATATTCCTGAGCCCATTTTGTGATTTCCAATACAGAAGCATGCCTGTATGTGATGCAGTGCCGTCTAAGGGCCCGAAGATCACGGGCACCCAGTATGGTTTTCCGGCCTTGACCCTTACACACAGAGATTCTTCCAGATTCCCTGAATCTTTTGATGATATTATGCACTGTCGATGATGATATGTTCAAACTCTTTGCAATTTTACACTGTCGAACTCCTTTCTGATATTGCTCCACTATTTGTCGGCGCAGAATTAGGGGGATTGGTGATCCTCTTCCCATCTTTACTTCTGAGAGCTGCTGCCACTCCAAGATGCTCTTTTTATACCCAGTCATGTTAATGACCTATTGCCAATTGACCTAATGAGTTGCAATTTGGTCCTCCAGCTGTTCCTTTTTTGCACCTTTAACTTTTCCAGCCTCTTATTGCCCCTGTCCCAACTTTTTTGAGATGTGTTGCTGTTATGAAATTTCAAATGAGCCAATATTTGGCATGAAATTTCAAAACTTCTCACTTTCGACATTTGATACGTTGTCTATGTTCTATTGTGAATACAATATCAGTTTTTGAGATTTGTAAATTATTGCATTCCGTTTTTATTTACAATTTGTACTTTGTCCCAACTTTTTTGGAATCAGGGTTATAGATAGATAGATAGATAGATAGATAGATAGATAGATAGATAGATAGATAGATAGATAGATAGATAGATAGATAGATAGATAGATAGATAGATAGAGTAACAAAATTTCAGCCACAGAGAAATCTGTTTGGGACATATCTCACAACTTCCCTTGTTCTTCCCATGTCACCCCTCTGCTTGCCAACCCACACTGGCTACCTGTTGCAGCTCATACCAAATTTAAGACGTTGGTGCTAGTGTACCAGGCTGTCAAGGGGTTAGGGCCAGCATACCTCCAGAGTCTGATCTGCCCTAACACTCCAGCCTGGCCAACCCTATGCTCTGCTACTACAGGTTGCCTGGCCCCTCCTCCTCTCTGCTCCTGCCCAGCCCACTCAAGACTACTGTCTGTCCTGGTTCCCCGTTGGTGGAATGACCTTTCCATTGAGGTCAGAACTACCAACTCCTTGACCACCTTCAAGTGCAGACTGAAGAGTCACTTCTTCAGACTGCACCGCTCCCCTGCCCACTGTGTAACCTTGTATCGGTCTAGACCAATCCAGGCTGTGTACTGTCTAGCCTGGGGTTAGCCGTTTGAGTTCTCTATTTACTTGTACCTTGTATGGCTTAGTCCTGGGTATGACTTTAAACTGCAACCGGTGGTGAGTCTCAGGTCCAGGAGGACTTGAGTATTGGGGAAAGTCGAGTTACCCTTTAATCACCATTGCTCCCAGGTCTGCTCTGACCCGGAGTGGTAGCACCTGCCTGGGTTCCAGCTATGGGTTAAATACTACATCACCAATAAGGTGCTGGCAGCAGGGCGCTTTTCGATGCAGTGTGGCAGATGAACCCAACAGGGTCAATGGCACACCTCCAGATGGCATGCAGAAGAGCCACTCAAATGGCCAACGGATGGCATCACTCAGCAAGTCAGTTGTCACTGTGGGGCAACTTCCATACCTGTCAGCTCTGTGGCACTTTTGTGTACCACTTGGCATCAGGTCTGGAGGTCCAGAGAGACAACACGATGGGGGCACAACATTGTTTGTCTTACCTTACTGTGCAAGGTGCTTCGTTAGGAGAGGAGAATAGTATGCGAGAGCTCAGGAGGCCAGACGTTCTGTGGTGGCTCGGCCAGGCCGTTCGTGCCACCACTACGGGTGACTCTGTTACTCTGGTGCAGACCTTGTGGCCCATCTGCATTTCTGTGGCTCCTAATGAAGCAGTCATCATCGCTAGCGATGGACAGCCAATGACGACGACAACCTTGTATGGTTGGTTTGTTTCCTTGGCTGTTTGAGTATTGATACTTCAACAGAATATAATGCTAAGTATTGTTGTCGCTTGTTCAGTTGGCACTAGAACTTTCTTGGCTAGAAGTTCAGCACTTCATGTACCTGACTTTTGCACTCGTACATTGCTCTGGATAACAGCATCTGCTGAATACCATATAATGTATTGTAATATCTTGGAACACCACACTCCTCAATTTCAAGGTTCATGAACTAGAATTTTTTTTCATACACTATCATTGGAGTCTAGTTTTGTCTTTTTTTTGCTGCAGAGTCAGACAATTTCTAATACATTTTCCATCATGGCTCGATCTGTTTAACAAGTGTTTGTTAGTCATTCATTATTATGACCTTCTGTTGTGTCCTGGCTCAGTTACTACTATTAGGCTCATCAATGCATGGCTTTTAACGCTACACAATGTTTTCTCTGTCTTTCTAGTCAATTTTAAGCTTATTTTTTGAGTCTGCAGGATGAGAGTTATAAGCAGTACAGTAGACTCCATGTTCAAATGTCACATTCAGAATATATCATCAGAGTGACCACATTCCTCCTTATTTCACTGGCAAACATTCCCAGACAATAAAACCACAATACCTCCAGGCTTTGCTTTACAAACCAAACACGGACAGGCTAACACACACAGACAGAGACACAGACATATGCATGTCCTGGACAAGAATGATGGAATGCTAGCTTTGTAAACATTGAATTCCCACAACATTCTTTGATAATGTAAGGTGTGCATGTCATTTCCTGCTTCCAAGTGCACTTGGGTTCAAGCTGAAAGCAGCTCGTGTTCAGTAACTCATATCACTCATATGCTTGGACAGCAAAGAGACCAGTAACAAAATCACTGCATAACACAACAGTCCTATTAGGAGTTTCACTTCAAGAGTCCCAGAGATTTATTCCATAAGGATGATCCTTATTTGCAAAAGATAAAACGAACATGAAAGTTGAATGAAAGTTAGAGTTTCAGCTTTACATCACAGTTCTCATGGTAACAAAAACAATCTGCCTGTGGTTGCTTTGGTGTCTTTTCTAGTTCTGACTCCGCCCCGTCTTGTCATTGGTCTGTTCCCTGATCGTGTTCACATGGTCATGCTCTTTGTTCCTTCTTGATTATTTGTTTAATATCCTTTACATGGCCTCGGTTACCATGAAGGCTTAACATAGAATTAGTTGCTGGCAATCTGAGCCTCATTTCCGGAGTTCTGAGTTTTGCTCAACTTCCTGGTTTCAGCTCTCGCTTGTTTCCCTCATTTTTGTATCTTGGATGATTCTAGTTTCACTGTCTGCCTGTGTTTTGACCTTTTCTCTAGATTCTGATGATGATTCTTGGATTTGCTTCAATAAAAACAGTTTACGTACTTGTGTCCTACATCTTACTGCATGTTCCAGTTTGTTTTATATATGTTTTAATTGTAGTAAACTGGTCAGAGAGATTATTGTTATATTTTTTCCAGTCAAAAGTTTTGAAAAGGTATGATATCAACATGATTTTTTTTTTCACACCGGCTCAGTTTGTTACTACATGTCTACTGTCTGTCTACTGTCTTTTATCTATAAGTGTAATGGTTTTACCCTGTGAATACATCTGCCTTTAATAAAGCACTCATTAATAGTGAAAAAAAAATTTCTGAATGTGACATAAATGCAAACTGTTATCCCTCCTGCTTTGGATTTTTGTGACTCTCTTTGGCAACTATTCTCCCCGGGTTATTTTTCTGCATTAGGTATTAAGGGATACTGTCCCTATTGTTAAAGACATCCCATAATACTCTTCGAATGCCAGTTTAGTGAAAGACAAATATTTCCTTTTTATAAAGGTATAGTTTCCACTTAGAAACCAAAGGAAATACGGTGGCAGCGGCTGTCCATCGCTAGCAATGATGACTGCTTCATTAGAATGGACAGAAACACAGATGGGCAGTGAGGACAGCACCAGAGCGACAGAGTCACCTGCAGCAGCGGTATGAACGGCTTGGCCGAGCTGCCACGGAATGTCTGGCCTTGTTAGCTCTCACATACTATTTTTCCCTCCTAACGAAGTGCCTTGCACAGTAAGGTAAGACAAACAATGTCGTGCCCCCATCGTACTGTCTCTCTGGACCTCCAGACCTGATGCCAAATGGTGCACAAAAGTGCCACAGACCTGACGGGTATGGAAGTTGCCCCGCAGTGACAACTGACTTGCCGAGTGATGTCATCCATTGGCCATTTGAGTGGCTCTTCCACATGCCATCTGGTGTTGCACCATTGACCCTGCTAGGTTCATCTGCCACACTGCACCGAAAAGTGCCCTGTTGCCAGCGCCTTATTGGTGATGTAGTATTTAACCCATAGCTGGAACCCAAGCAGGTGCTACCACTCTGGGTCAGAGCGAACCTGGGAGCAATGGTGATTAAGGGGTGACTCCACTTTCCCCAATACTCAAGTCCTCCTGGACCTGAGACTCACCATCGGTTGCAGTTTAAAGTCATACCCAGGACTAAAACAACAGAATAGAATCACCAAAGGAAATACAAAACATTACACATTCAACTGTAAGTCATTTGTTCTTGTTATTAAATATTTAAAAATTACAACTCTCTAAAATGTGCTTCTTTGGCCCAAATCTGTACCAAATCAGCTTGTTTGGTTTAAACGGAAAACAGCTAGTTTGCATCAGGAACAACCTGCTGCTGCTGCATTCCTAGTGCATTACAAATCCCCAGAGTGACAGTAGGACATTTTCCCAAGGAAGTTTTTTTAGTGAACACACAAAGAGACGTGTCTAGTTTTCCACTGAAACACTGGATTTCCGTTCCGAAGTGTTCTTTCTTATCATTTCCGTCATACTATACAGTGTCTTTTTAAACAGAATGCTGCCTTTAATGTAGAAGATGCTGATGGGGAAAATGATTAGGAGTTTTAGAAGGTTATAAACCCTAGTTGTGATCATTTACAATGTAGGTAAGCTGTGGTGGAGTGGGTAAAGAGTGTGTGTGTGTGTGTGTGTGTGTATTTGGGCCCCTACAGGTGTAGGAGTGTTGTCCTTCTTGCTGAACGTCTGCACACGGAACACAGGTAGCAATTACTCCTCCCCATGATGTTAGGTCTCAGCTATTACTAAACGGCACACCCTGCCCTGGAAGCATTGCATTTTCTTTGGACTTAAACACACAATATATGTTATAGATACAACCTCATGGCTCTTTGGGTTTGTATAAGGATAATGACACCAAAGCAAAAAAGGATATCAATTAAAAACAAGACCCTGACTGTAACGCTACGTTCGCACCAAAAGCAGCGAGAGCATCAAAATTCTCTCTGGTAGGCTGCCCTACCAATGACACTGATAATTTCCTGGATGCTCTGTGACATAGGTGAAATAGGCAGCTACAAGGTCATTCGGAATGCTTCATCTTGCAAACTTTATTTAAAAGGGCCACAAAGTGAACACATGTCAACCGGTATCTTATACCTTAATAAAAATAATTTTATTAAAAAACAAAATAAACATAACCCCAATTCCAAAAAAAAGTTGAGACACTGTGTAAAACATAAATTAAAACAGAACGTGAAGATTTGCAAATCATGGAAACCCTACATTTCATTGAAAATAGTACAAAGACAACAAATCAAATGTTGAAACTTTTAGAAATTTTATTGGTTTTTGAAAAATATAATGCTCATTTGGAATTTGATGTCAGCAACATGTTTCAGAAAAGTTGGAATGGGCAACAAAAGACTGAAAAAGTTATGCAATGCTTCAAAAAAAAAAAAACTAATTTGGTTAACTGGCAACAGGTCAGTAACATGACTGAGTCCAAAAAGAGCATCCCAGAGAAGCGGAGTCTCTCAGAAGTAAAGATGGGGAGAGGTTCACCACTCTGTGAAAGATTGTGTGGGCAAAGAGTGCAACAATTTAAGAATAACGTTCCTCAATGTAAAACTGGAAAGAATTTGGGGATCACATCATCTATGGTACATAATATCATTAAAAGATTCAGAGAATCTGGAGAAATCTCTGTATGCAAGAGACAAGGCTGAAAACTGACACTGGATGCCTGTGATCTTCAGGCCCTCAGGAGACACTGCATTAAAAACAGACACGTGGCTGTAGTGGAAATCACTGTATGGGCTCAGGAGCACTTCAGAAAACCATCGTCTGTGAAAACAGTTAATTACTGCAGCCACAAATGCAAGTTAAAACCAGATATAAACAATATCCAGAAACACAGCCACCTTCTCTGGGCCCGAGCTCTTTTACAATGGACTGAGGCGAAGTGGAAAACCGTCCAGAGGTCTGGCGAATCAAAAGTAGAAATTCATTTTGGAAATCATGGACACCACATCCTCCAGGCTAAAGAGGAGAGGGCCCATCCAGCTTGTTATCAGTGCACAGTTCAAAAGCCAGCATCTGTGATGGTATGAGGGGGCATTAGTGCACATGACATGGGTAGCTTGTACATCTGGGAAGGCATCATTAATGCTGAATGATATATACACTTTTAGAGCAACATGACTTTAAACTGTAACCGGTGGTGAGTCTCGGGTCCAGGAGGACTTGAGTACTGGGGAAAGTCGAGTTACCCCTTAATCACCATTGCTCCCAAGTCTGCTCTGACCCAGAGTGGTAGCACCTGCCTGGGTTCCAGCTATGGGTTAAATACTACATCACCAATAAGGTGCTGGCAGCAGGGCACTTTTCGGTGCAGTGTGGCAGATGAACCCAACAGGGTCAATGGCACACCACCAAATGGCATGCAGAAGAGCCACTCAAATGGCCAACGGATGACATCACTCGGCAAGTCAGTTGTCACTGTGGGGCAACTTCCATACCTGTCAGGTCTGTGGCACTTTTGTACACCACTTGGCATCAGGTCTGGAGGTCCAGAGAGACAACACGATGGGGGCACAACATCGTTTGTCTTACCTTACTGTGCAAGGCGTTTCATTAGGAGAGGAGAATAGTATGTGAGAGCTCAGGAGGCCAGACATTCTGTGGTGGCTCGGCCGGGCCATTCGTGCTGCCACTGCGGGTGACTCTGTCACTCTGGTGCGGGCCTTGCAGCCCATCTGCGTTTCTGTGCATCCTAATGAAGCAGTCATCATCGTTAGTGATGGACAGCCGATGACAACCCTTAGCTAATGTGAACAACATAGAGTGATGTAGAAACTGAAAACGTATTACTCACAGGTCCAGGTTTTACTCATTATCTCTTTTTTGTATTGGCCTTCATACAAATGGTTTCTGACTGACAACATTTAAGCACTTGTTGAATTTTCTGCACTTTAATGAATTTAAGAGGCAAAACTAAATCCATACTGACCTGGTCGAGTGTAGCGCTTGTTGCGAAGGTGCTGTTGGATTTTCCCTGTAAAAACAGAGTTAACTCGCTGTGCCCAGGCTTCATTACTACCTCTGTCTTTCACCCCACAGCGTGGTGATGCCATCTTCAATAACGTGGTACCATCCAGTCTACCAGTGACGGGCAGATGGGACAACCACTGAAACTGCCTAAATTGGGACAGGATTGAAAATGGTCAATAACATATGCGATCAGTGAACCAGTTTCAGGAAGAAGCAGTTGAGAAACATGCATTGGTAATATTGTACATGCATGAGTAATCAGAAATGTACAATAAATCATTTTATTGAAACTAATTTCCTTGGAAAACTGAAGAGACCACTTGATTACACAACACCATATGAAGTGGAGTTTAATGTAAAAAAAAAAAAAAGACCTCTTGAAAGCTGCATGATCATGACTAATGATGTTAGTTTCAGCATAAGTACAGTGGTGCTTGAAAATTTGTGAACCCTTTAGAATTTTCTATATTTCTGCATAAATATGACCTAAAACAACATCAGATTTTCACACAAGTCCTAAAAGTAGATAAAGAGAACCCAGTTAAACAAATGAGACAAAAATATGATACTTGGTCATTTATTTATTGAGGAAAATGATCCAATGTTACATATCGGTGAGTGGCAAAAGTATGTGGACCTCTAGGATTAGCAGTTCATTTGAAGGTGAAATTAGAGTCAGGTGTTTTCAATCAATGGGATGACAATCAGGTGTGAGTGGGCACCCTGTTTTATTTAAAGAACAGGGGTCTATCAAAGTCTGATCTTCACAACACATGTTTGTGGAAGTGTATCATGGCACGAACAAAGGAGATTTCTAAGGACCTCAAAAAAAGCGTTGTTGATGCTCATCAGGCTGGAAAAGGTTACAAAACCATCTCTAAAGAGTTTGGACTCCACCAATCCACAGTCAGACAGATTGTGTACAAATGGAGGAAATTCAAGACCATTGTTACCCTCCCCAGGAGTGGTCGACCAACAAAGATCACTCCAAGAGCAAGGCATGTAAAAGTCGACGAGGTCACAAAGGACCCCAGGGTAACTTCTAAGCAACTGAAGGCGTCTCTCATATTGGCTAATGTTCATGAGTCCACCATCAGGAGAACACTGAACAACAATGGTGTGCATGGCAGGGTTGCGAGGAGAAAGCCACTGCTCTCCAAAAAGAGCACTGCTGCTCATCTGCAGTTTGCTAAAGATCACGCAGACAAGCCAGAAGGCTGTTGGAAAAATGTTTTGTGGATGGATGAGACCAAAATAGAACTTTTTGGCTTAAATGAGAGGTGTTGTTTGGAGAAAGGAAAAGACTGCATTCCGGCATAAGAACCTTATCCCATCTGTGAAACATGGTGGTGGTAGTATCATGGTTTGGGCCTGTTTTGCTGCATCTGGGCCAGGACAGCTTGTCATCACTGATGGAACAATGAATTCTGAATTATACCAGCAAAAATCTAAAGGAAAATGTCATGATATCTGTCCATGAACTGAATCTCAAGAGAAGGTGGGTCATGCAGCAACACAACGACCCTAAGCACACAAGTCGTTCTACCAAAGAATGGTTAAAGAAGAATAAAGTTAATGTTTTGGAATGGCCAAGTCAGAGTCCTGACCTTAATTCAATTGAAATGTTGTGGAAGGACCTGAAGCGAGCAGGTCATGTGAGGAAACCCACCAACTTCCCAGAGTTGAAGCTGTTCTGTACGGAGGAACGGGCTAAAATTCCTCCAAGCCGGTGTGCAGGACTGATCAACAGTTACCGGAAATGTTTAGTTGCAGTTATTGCTGCACAAGGGGGTCACACCAGATACTGAAAGCAAAGGTTCACATACTTTTGCCACTCACAGATATGTAATATTGGACCATTTTCCTCAATAAATAAATGACCAAGTATAATATTTTTGTCTCATTTGTTTAACTGGGTTCTCTTGATCTACTTTTAGGACTTGTGTGAAAATCTGATGTTTTAGATCATATTTATGCAGAAATATAGAAAATTCTAAAGGGTTCACAAACTTTCAAGCACCAGTCATTAGATTACGTCTTGACAGGCCAAAATAACAAACTTGAAGTGTAAAGTGGAGTGAAATCAAGAGCATATCAGTAGAAGGATGAAAAAATTGAGCAGTTATGACAAACATTCAAAAGTTTTTTTTATGTTCTATATGATCCACATTTTCTGTTACATTTATATTGTAGTATATAATGACTTTAGCATACTGTAACATGTCACAGTCAATATTTTTAAACTCAGATTACCAGAAATTGAAGAATTGTATATGTTTTGGGAAATGGTGTCATTACCTGACAGCTGATGTGACTTTGTCTGCACTGTGTGTGTGATCCTGCTCATGGAGGTAGCCATATTTCTCAAGAAAACCCTGCAAAAATGTACAGTGCACTTTTAAACTCCATGTTCCATTTTTTATGCTAAAATGAATCTTATGTCAAAGATATTTGCAAAGTGTATGTAAAGGTGAGAAAATCTTCTTTTGGCTGCTCTCATTAGAGGTCGCCACAGTGGTTTATCACCTTATATAATGTTACTGCTAGCACCACACACAGTCACCTTGTGGTTAAAAGTTCTTTTTGAAAAACAAAAGATGGTAGCCAGAGCAGCACGGTGGTGTAGTGGTTAGCGCTGTCTCCTCACGGCAAGAAGGTCCAGGTTCGAGCCCCATGGCCGGCGAGGGCCTTTCTGTGTGGAGTTTGCGTGTTGTCCGCGTGGGTTTCCTCCGGGTGCTCCGGTTTCCCCCACAGTCCAAAGACATGCAGGTTAGGTTAACTGGTGACTCTAAATTGACTGTAGGTGTGAATGGTTGTCTGTGTCTGTTTATTTATTTATTTCACTTTGCCAAGTACATAATACACAAAAAAAAATGCAAAAAAATGTTTAAACAAAATAATAAATAACAAAAATATAATAGGCAGGACAGCCACAACAGCAAATGCCAATTACTGTGGCCCCTAACATGAAAAAGACAGTAGACAATTAAAAAAAACCCCGTAAACATTACACAAAATTAAAAACAACAAATTATTGGTCCAGCTAGACCTCGGGCATTATTGCATACTGGGCAAATGGATCGCCATGTCCTTGGCTATGTGTCAGCTCTGTGATGACCTGGCGATTTGTCCAGGGTGTACCCCGCCTTTCGCCCGTAGTCAGCTGGGATAGGCTCCAGCTTGCCTGCGACCCTGTAGAACAGGATAAAGCCTCGTCTCGTCTTCTTCTGCTTATCCGGGACCGGGTCGCGGAGGCAGCAGTCTAAGCATGGAATCCCAAACTTCCCTTTCCCCAGATACCTTGGCCAGCTCCTCGGGAAGAACACCGAGGTGTTCCCAGGCCAGCCAAGAGACATAGTCCCTCCAGCGTGTCCTGGGTCTTCCCCGGGGCCTCCTCCCGGGGGGACATGCCTGGAACACCTCCCCAGGGAGGCGTCCAGGAGGCATCCAAAAAAGATGCCCGAGCCACCTCAGCTGGTTCCTTTCGATGTGGAGGAGCAGCGGCTCTACTCCGAGCTCCTCCCGAGTGACTGTGCTTCTCACCCTATCTCTAAGGGAGTGCCCAGCCACCCTGCGAAGGAAACTCATTTCAGCCGCTTGTATCCGCGATCTTGTTCTTTCTGTCATTACCCAAAGCTCATGACCATAGGTGAGAGTCGGAACGTAGATCGACCGGTAAATTGAGAGCTTCGCCTTTTGGCTCAGCTCCTTCTTCACCACGACGGACCGGTAAAGCGACCGCATCACTGCGGAGGCTGCACCGATCCGCCTGTCGATCTCACGCTCCATCCTTCCCTCACTCGTGAACAAGATCCCGAGATACTTAAACTCCTCCACTTGTTCACCAAAAACCCCCTATGGAGAAAAAATCCAGGACCGTGACGTCGCCCGGTAGGACGCAGCCGGGGCCCCACCCTGGAGCCAGGCCCGGGGTTGGGGCTCGTATGTGAGCACTTGGTGGCCGGGCCTTTGCCCATGGGGCCCGGCCGGGCTCAGCCCGAAGAGGTGACGTGGGCCCGACCTCCTGTGGGTTCACCACCCACAGAGGTAGCAGTAGGGGTTTGGTGCAGTGTGGATTGGGTGGCAGTCGAAGGCAGGGGCCTCGACGACCTGATCCCCGGACACAGCGGCTGGCTGTTGGGACATGGAATGTCACAGGATAAAGCGGCTAGAGATAATGAGATGAGATGAAGATGGTAGCCAGACTCAAATAATTTAATAATAAAACACAACAGCTCATAATTAGCTCATTGGCCAACTAGAAGAGCACTCGGTAGAGTACATACCTCCATCAAGCTACATATTATCAACATCAAAATCAAATCACTTGAACCTAGGATAATACTAAAACTGTCCACCAAATTTCATCCAAATCTGTTCACTACTTTCTGAGTTACACTGGGAACAAACAGAGATGAAAATATAACCTCCTCCAACACAGTTGGCAGAGGTAATGTCTTGTTGGCACAATCATGATGTCCTGCCTTAGACACTTTCTTAGAAAAGTATCATGAGTTTGGCCCTGTAGAGGAAAATCTCGTTTTTAGATTCTTCTTATACTTTTAGTGATCTTTAGAAAGGTAAGCTTCAGAGACACTGTGTAGCACAAAAATATAATTTTTAGAGAACTTGTGCCTCTTAGATTCTTAGAAGGTCAAACACTGTCTCATGTTTATATAAGATGAAGAATGCTGTCTGCAGCCAGGGCTGCTGACAGCTTTGGCTGGGCCCGGGACAAAATGCTCTGAATGGGCCAACCCACACACACACACACACACCTCTCTTATCCCAGTCTCTACTCACTCCAAGCCTTAAATAACAGGTATTCAAAAACCATTCAACCGGTCAACATTTTTACAGTTTTAACATTTTAACATTTCCTTAGTCTGCAACTATTCAGGTGCGAAATGCAATGTGCCGGACTTTTCTTGTGCGTGCGTGCGTACTGTCCAGTGTGAAAAGCAGAGAAGAACACACCGCTCGAGAAACGGCGGGATATGATTGCGGGCTAATGTGAATATTCTTAGCTTCAATCAGATATATGAAACACAATGTTATTAAGCCGTTGTGGTTATGAAATGATTCAATGCCCTGTGCGTTTGATATGGTGTTCAGTGTGACTTGCTCTCCCCTCGTTTGTAACATGAATTGCGTGCCGCGCGTGCCTTGGTTGGGGTTACTTTACGGGGCTGGAAAAAGTTGGCTGTGTCTTACCCAGTGATGGGAATTACGGCGTTAGAAATAAACGGCGATACTTTTTTTAGTAACGAGTAATCTAACTAATTACTTTTTACATCGTTATAATGCCGTTCCTGTTACTTACAATAAAATACTATGCGTTACTTTATTAAAGCTGTTCTCATCTGGCACGCTGCTCGTTCAGCCTTTCTTTCCTCTGCTTTCGTGTGGGGCGGGGAGACACGATACAATGGCACAGTAAGCCAATCAGAGTAGATTTGGACAACATACGCAGGTAGGCCACGCCTACTGCACTACTGCGCGCTCTTTCAATCGGAAGACACAGCGATGGCGAGCGGTCAGCCCAGCACTGCGCTTTCACATTGGAAATACAGCCATTACTTTTCATTACTTGAAATAAAAGGCAAGAGTGTTTACGTGCAATGCACATTATGTCGAGGAACAAAGCGTTTGTCCTCGTCAGTGGCCAGTAGTTAGTAACATAATTTTAATAACTACAAAAATATATTACATTTGATAGATGTCTTATCTGGTGGCACGGTGGTGTAGTGGTTAGCACTGTCGCCTCACAGCAAGAAGGTCCGGGTTCGAGCCCCATGGCCGGCGAGGGCCTTTCTGTGCGGAGTTTGCATGTTCTCCCCGTGTCCGCGTGGGTTTCCTCCGGGTGCTCCGGTTTCCCCCACAGTCCAAAGACATGCAGGTTAGGTTAACTGGTGACTCTAAATTGACCGTAGGTGTGAGTGTGAATGGTTGTCTGTGTCTATGTGTCAGCCCTGTGATGACCTGGCGACTTGTCCAGGGTGTACCCTGCCTTTCGCCCGTAGTCAGCTGGGATAGGCTCCAGCTTGCCTGCGACCCTGTAGAACAGGATAAAGCGGCTAGAGATAATGAGATGAGATGTCTTCTCACATTGTCCCACAAAAATATTAATATAGTGTAGATAACATTACTAATTGGTTCCGTTAAGTGTCCATTTCAGTCATTAAACACATTTAACATTCACTTTTATTATGATTACACTAATTGAATTTGATTTTTTTTGAGGGGGAACAAAATGTAACGGAATAATTACTTTCCCTGGTAATTAGTTACTTTTATGACAAAGTAACTCCGTTACTAACTCAGTTACTTTTTGGGAAAAGTAACTAGTAACTATAACTAATTACTTTTTGAAAGTAGCGTACCCAACACTGGTCTTACCTGGCTCAGCTGCCCCACTGCCTTTGCTAGTACCTGCTGCATCATCCGAATCTTTTTAAAAATATTTATGCAGTAAGCCCCTGAGTCTCTTGGTTTCTTCCTCTCTTTTTCTCTTTTCTTTTCTTTTCTGTGCTCCTGACTTGTGCATGTTGGCAAATGGCACACACGCTGATTGTCGAAGCGCTATGATCGAACGATGTCGTTTTTTTCCCCTTAATCAAAGAGTCAGACCAAACACATTAGGGGTGGTAGGGGGTTCTTGACGCCTTTTTCAAAGACAATAAAGGCAAAAGATCTAGAAATCATTTACTGAATGCAAATATAGCACATTTCTCCCCCAAATCAACACATTTTGAAATGAAATAAAATAATCACAACTTCATGAGAGCCCAGTTCTGGGCCCCCCCATTCCTGGGCCCGGGACAACATACCCGTTTGTCCCCCCCTGTCGGCGGGCCTGGCTGTCTGTTCTATTTTCTAGGTTAGTATAAACATGTGTACATGCCAGGACAGTGTTTAATGATAGAGAGGGTGCCAAGGCTGGACAACCTGAGATTAAGAAGATATCTGTTGTGCTATTGTGCTATTTTGACAAGTACATGACAATGGGTGTGGAAAAGCAGAGTGCTCTTTTCTGGGTGAAATTCTTTCATTCGAGAAAGCCCGCTTGCAAGAGGTATACTTTGAATTCATCTTTTCAATAAATTCATATTTCTGTTTGTTTCTTCCTAACAGCCTGGAGTTTTATTACACTTTTCTACCACAGTCCCCAGGAAGGAATGATATATTAATTTGAGTCTGTATGAATTCACTGAACTAGCATAACACTAACTCACTCAGACTGGGAAGCACACTGGAGCTTTTCCAAGCCCATTCGGCAAGTGGGAGTGTTTTGTGTCTAACAATCCCAATCAAAGCTCAAGTGTGTAATATAAGGGGAAATATAGGATCCCACCAGATCACAGGCTAATCATCCATCCATTATCTGTAGCCACTTATCCTGTGCAGGGTCTCAGGCAAGCTGGAGCCTATCCCAGCTGACTGTGGGTGAGAGGCGGGGTACACCCTGGACAAGTCGCCAGGTCATCACAGGGCTGACCCATAGAAACAAACAACCATTCACACCTACGGTCAATTTAGAGCCACCAGTTAACCTAACCTGCATGTCTTTGGACTGTCGGGGAAACCGGAGCACCCGGACAAAACCCACGCAGACACGGGGAGAACATGCAAACTCCACACAAAAAGGCCCCTGTCAGCCACTGGGCTCAAACCCAGAACCTTCTTGCTGTGAGGCAACAGTGCCAACCACTACACCACCGTGCCGCTCCACAGGCTGACCATCTGCCCCAAAATTAAAACAGTTGTAATCCAGAAATAGCAGACGGAAAAGCATGCACTGCTATCACTCCAGTGTAATAGATCAAATTACACTAAACCAATACGGTTTGTTATATCACGGGTTATTAGGCTATTAAAAAAAAAAAAATCTGTAAACGATATTGTAATACTTCCTGAACCTACTGTAATTGTAGAGAAATGGTATTCTTTGGGAAGTGGGTGAAAACTACTGGAGAACCTGGAGGAAATCCAATTGGACATGGAGGGAAAAAAAATCTTAGTTGTTGACATTAATGACATATTGATACATCTTGACATATGGTTTTAGCCTTAATTCATTTACATATTGATGAATGCCACTGAAAATAGGGCTTGAATAAGATCTTGTTAAATACACTCACCGGCCACTTTATTAGGTATACCCCTACACCTGCTGTTTTATGCAGTTATCTAATCAGCCAATCCCTTGACAGCAGCACAATGCATAACTGTGATCTCTGTGACTTTCACTGTGGCATGGGTGTTGGTTTGAGCCAGATGGATTGGTTTGAGTTACTCAAACCAATCCATCTGAAATATATTTCAGAAACTGCCGATCTCCTGGGGTTTTCACACACAACAGTCTCTGGAGTTTACACAGAATGGTGCAAAAAACAAAAAAACATTGAGTGAGCGACAGTTCTGTGGGTGGAAACAAACGCCTTGTTGATAAGAGAGGTCAGAAGAAAACGGCCAGATTGGTTCCAGCTGACAGGAAGAATACAGAAACTCATAGCAACACTTTACAACCGTGGCGAGCAGAAAAGCATCTCAGCATGCAATAGCAGAAGACCACATTGGGTTCCAGTCCTGCAGCCAAGAACAGGAATCTTAGAATCAAGAACAAGTTCCTATTAAAGTGGCCAGTGAGTGTATATTAACCAGTTTGGAAAAGGGGACAGCATCTTGATTGACAATTTGCAAGAAATGATAGTTTAAGACAAAATGATGATGGTTTGTGAAGTTCGGTGTTATTTAAGATTTTTCCAGGTACATGTTGTACATCTTTTATGGTTAAACACACTTTAAGCCTACAAGGTACAGGAAGTCAATTTTACTATGTAACGTTTTGCCTGCTGAAACACATTTGATCATTGGCTGCAATCATGCAAAGCTTGAGTTTGTGCTTTATACTAACCCTCTGCACATTCTGTTCACATTCAACAATTAGTCTCTTACCTTTCAATGGTTTACTGAAAGGTGAAAGCCTAGTTGTTCTCATCTCATCTCATCTCATCTCATTATCTCTAGCCGCTTTATCCTGTTCTACAGGGTCGCAGGCAAGCTAGAGCCTATCCCAGCTGACTACGGGCGAAAGGCGGGGTACACCCTGGACAAGTCGCCAGGTCATCACAGGGCTGACACATAGACACAGACAACCATTCACACTCACATTCACACCTACGGTCAATTTAGAGTCACCAGTTAACCTAACCTGCATGTCTTTGGACTGTGGGGGAAACCGGAACACCCGGAGGAAACCCACACGGACACGGGGAGAACATGCAAACTCCGCACAGAAAGGCCCTCGCCGGCCACGGGGCTCGAACCCAGGACCTTCTTGCTGTGAGGCGACAGCGCTAACCACTACACCACCGTGCCGCCCTGCCTAGTTGTTCAACTAGGAAAAAAGAACAAGGTTGCCAAACATCCATCTATTATCTAAAGCCACTTATCCTGTACAGGGTTGTGAGCAAGCTGGAGCCTATCCCAGCTGACTACGGGCGAGAGGCGGGGCACACCCTGGACAAATCGGCAGATCATCGCAAGGCTGACACATAGACACAGACAACCATTCACACTCACATTCACACCTACGGTCAATTTAGAGTCACCAGTTAACCTAAACTGCATGTCTTTGGACTGTGGGGGAAACCAGAGCACCCAGACGAAACCCACACAGACACGGAGAGAACATGCAAACTCCGCACAGAAAGACCCCTGTCGGCCACTGTGCTCGATCCCAGAACCTTCTTGCTGTGAGGTGACAGTGCTAACCACTACACCACCATGCCACCTGGTTGCCTAACATACATTCTGGTATCTTCAACACAGATAATTGTCCTACAGACATCTGCTTGCAGACAAAATGTTGCCTATAAACTGTACCATACTCCATACAACTCTCTCCATAGGGTATAAAAATACACTCAGCCAAATCACTGGGGAAAACCCCACACTCAAAACCAGTAATATGTGTAGGAACAATACATTTCTTTCTTTGCTATCACTTATGAGAGAAGCCAAATTTTCTGTTCCATGCCTTAGAGGGATATCTTTCCATGCCAACTCCACATAACCCCAGCTGATTGTGTGCATGAATTTCCAAACACCCCCCCCCCCCCCCCCCCCAACACACACACACAGTAAGTGAGAGTCTAACTCTCTATATCAGAGTATTTATTTATTAAGGTTATTAAGATTAAGGATAGTATAAATGTGACATCTGCATATTTCAAAATTAAATGACCAGAAAACTAAACAAGTAGTTTTTAACAATTCAAACTTACATCTGGATTAGTGTTATTTGAAGACGCTCATCTTTGAAATCACTATAAATAAGCTATTTATCAGAAGACACAATGTGATGTGGCAGCTGGGTAACTTTTTAAAGATGAAATTTTACATTTAAAAGGAAGCCAATTTATGTTTGCCCACAAAACAACAACAACAACCGGGTGGCACGGTGGTGTAGTGGTTAGCGCTGTCGCCTCACAGCAAGAAGGTCCTGGGTTCGAACCCTGGGTCCGGCGAGGGCCTTTCTGTGTGGAGTTTGCATGTTCTCCCCGTGTCCGCGTGGGTTTCCTCCGGGTGCTCCAGTTTCCCCCACAGTCCAAAGACATGCAGGTTAGGTTAACTGGTGACTCTAAATTGACCGTAGGTGTGAATGTGAGTGTGAATGGTTGTCTGTGTCTATGTGTCAGCCCTGTGATGACCTGGCGACTTGTCCAGGGTGTACCCCGCCTTTCGCCCGTAGTCAGCTGGGATAGGCTCCAGCTTGCCTGCGACCCTGTAGAAGGATAAAGCGGCTAGAGATAATGAGATGAGATGAGACAACAACAACCCACTGGTTTTATTAAAGGGGGTGGGTGTAGGCACATAAGAACAATTTAAAAAAGTGCACTGTGCTATTCAAGACCCTACCATGAGCTCAGTTACGGTTTGTCCAGGAGGCATGGAGTAGGTGATAGATAGATAATAAATGAATGAATGAATGAATGAATGGTGATGGTCTCAGTCTTCCCAAAGAACCTATTGACTCATGAACATTCAATTAAAAGGGATAGAAAAGGCTGATGCCAGATTTTTCTAGAAAAATAGGTGGTGTTTGGGAACCATTTCTTTGCATTCCATCTCCAGCACAGTTTGGTGATTTACTTACACAAAAACTATAATGCTCATATTGAACATCCTTTTAATGCACCTGTTTGTAATATACACCTTACAGTGCAACCCAGACACATCATCAGTGATGTAACCTAGGGTCATCGGGTGTTTCTGGTCTTTCAACATCATACACCCTCACCCAAGTGACCCAGCTAGGGGTGATCAGTCCCTGACTTGTGTCTGGGTAACTTGTTTAGTCCATGGCTTGCCCCATTTGAGCCACAGCCATCTGGATGCTTTCTCCGCTGCATCTGTGATGTTCTTGATGGCGTTCTTGTTTTGCAGTCCTCGAATTCCCAACTGCTTCAGGGCTCTGGAAAGTGACTGGCCAGTAAATCCACAGCAGCCGAACTCAATGGGATAGCAGTAGGTTCTCCATCCCCTGCTACGGCATTCGGCTACAAGCTCCTGGTATTTGGCCCTCTTCCTCTCGAAGGCCTCTACCATCCAATCTTCCCAGGGCACAGTCAGTTCCAGCAGGACCACCTGCTTTGATGCTTCGGGCATAAGAACAATATCCGATCTGAGTGTAGTCACTGCAATGGTGTCGGGAAACTCGAGCTGTCTCCCCAGGTCGACCTTGAGTTGCCAGTCATGGACTGTCACCAGGAGCCCCCCTGCTGGATTCTTGTGCTGTTGGGGCTTCTCTCCAGCCTTGACAAAGGCAATAGCATGCTTGGCTGGTTCTTGATGGCTACTCAAAGAGATCCCTGTGCTGATGGCCTCTGCTATTGCCCTCAGCATCTGGTCATGCTGCCAGCGATAACGGCCCTCTCCCAGGGCTTCTGGGCAACTGCTATGTGCTCCAAAGAGCCTCTACTGTAGCACAGAAGGCATGGTGAATTTTCTGCCAGGCCCCAGGAGAGGAGATTGGTTGGGCTGGAGAGGACATTGTAGATGGACTGGATCAGGAATTTGATCTGGTGTGGCTCAGCTTTACCCATCTCTGACCATGAGATCTTCTGGTCCACACCCCTTGCTGTCACATCCCGACCATTCTGCTGGTGCGAGTCTCCTTCACCCCTGCACAGACTTCCTCCTGGATCAGCTAGTGTCTTTCCTTTCCCTGGGCCTTGTTGTATTGTGGTCTTGGGATACTGCCCAGTCTTGCCCGGCCTGATGCTGTCTCCATCAGTACTCTGTGCTGCAGCTGCGCTTCAGCCTGGTTGACTGCCTTCTGAGCTCTCCACTTCCCACACGTCCCCCCTCTATCCCAGCCGAAGAGACTTTGATGTCACTTGAAACCATTAACTTTTCTGATAGGCTGCAGAAGGGGAGTTGAAGCTTGGTCTTCCTTCCATATAGGGTGATGCTACTAAGGCTATGAGGGAGGCCCAATTTTAAATGTTCCCACACTGTACTCCTGACAGGAGCATAGTGTGGGGGTGTTCTTTTTTTTCCCTTATCTCTCCTCATGTTGTGTTTTCTTTTTCTTTTTATTCCTGTCCCGTCTACCCTATGTCAATTGTATGTTGTATATGTACGGACAGGTTGACGGCTAATTTCGCTGGTACATGTGACTAGTGACAATAAAGGGCATCATCACATCACATCATCAATCACTTGTGCAGGAAGTGAGTGATTTTCCTCTCGAAGCTCTCGATGATGGTTAATGGGACATCATAGACTAGCAGTGGCCAGAGGAGCCGTGGCAGGATGCCATGCTGGTAAATCCAGGCTTTGAACTTCCCTGGGAGCCCTGACTTATCCACCACTGCAAGCCAAGTCCCCAGCTCTCGGCCAGTTTCTTGAAGAGCTGCTGTATCCCTCAGTGTGCTGTTGAAGGTCTGTTTGACATATCGAGCTTGATATTCCATGGTAACTATATAGTGATGTAAAATGAAAGCGCTGGTTCACTTCTGTCCAACAGGCACCCAGCAGAGTCACACCATAATAAATGTCATGGTGTCATTTCTGGCGCATGGCATGCGGTGTCAAAGAAAGGAATAAATATGTATTTGTAACTGTGATGCATATCTCATTATTGGTCTCACTGTCACTGATGTGAAATAAACTACACTACACATCTTGATTCATATGCTGTAATATTATTCTATACAGGTTAATTTTGTGCTCTTGGTTTTAGACAATGCGTAAATATCTATATTTAAATAATATTGGCTGGCTTTTTTTTCATGGTCTATCAGATATATTCCATTCAGCTAGTATTGAAGAAGTCGAAGACGAGTTCAATATCATGCTAGCTGAATGAAATATACCTGATAGACCATGAAAAAAAGCCAGCCAATATACACTCTCTTCATATCAACATTCTCGAATGCCAACGTGAGCTTACCTGCGACTTGGTGCTGGTAGTGTGGCAGTCCAGTTACCTTCTAGCCGGTGTAGTGTTAGCACAGTCAAGCCGAATATTTATTATTTTTCCTGTGTAATTTACTTAGTTAAAATCAACATTGACAACTACACACAACAGAGCAACCTGACAGCCAAAATTCTCTCAAAATCTCAAAAGCAAACCTCGCAGCCATGTTTGTTTACAAATTGTCAGAGTCATTCGCTAACATGGAAGTTTTACATCTCCGACATGTCGCTTTTCCAGTTTTTCGATGTCCGTTGGTATGTTTTTCTCTTGCAAATACGCATGAATATATAATTAAGTTTTGGTAGCCTTCTGGGAGTTCAGCACATCTTCAGCTTCAGTTTATTTATTTAGTGCTTAATTATAGCATAGGCTAATTCAGTGCTACTGCTAGGATTAGCTATCTCTTTCCCAGCGGACAAAGAAATTATTCTGCGCATGCACAGCAGCAAAGTTGTGTCATTGGATCTTTGCATGAGCTCTGACATATGTCGTGTTATCTTGACATGCAATATTGTAACAATATTGCATGCTCATTCTCTATTGGGGAGAGTGGCATAATACATGGCGGATAAGCGATATGATATTGCCTGCCGTCAATAAACCCACTAGAAGGGAATAGACTATACGTTTTTATTCCATGGAAAAAGTGTCCTGTATGTATAATATCGATTGCTCTATACAAATAAAAGTGAATTGAAATAAATCAAACACGTTTCACCTCATCACGTTTAGTTGGGCAGAGGGTAATCATTCGCTTGTGCAAGTTCAGACTTTATAAGGCAGCACTTTGCAAGTAAATTGGTTCACAAAAGCAAGCAGTACTTTACAGGTAGCATCACTTAAAGGTAGTTCTACACTGTACTTTTCACCACCCTTACTACTAATTACATGCTTCTTTGCTGGGGTATAACCCACAGACTAATTAAACCTCAAGCTAATTATAGCATACAACATGCAAGTTCTGTGTTTAAGAGTTGAACAAGTTGTCGAGTTAATTAGCTGCACACCAAAATGAACTGGCTTCTGCTTACTTTTTCATATGGGATATGTAGATTATGTAATAAATATAATTAGACTTACATTTCCAATATCTAACAAATTCTACAGAGTAGAAAATCATAAATGAAAAAGTGTCAGTATTTGGTGTGATCAGTCTTTGCATAAAAAATAGTAATCTCCAATACAATTTGTGGAGTTTAATAAGGAAAATAGATGATATATAAGCTTTACAGAACCAGACAATTCTTCTGGAGACTTTGCCACATTTGCTTCTTAATTTTGCAGCAAAACCCAGTAGCTTTCTTTGTGTTTTCTTTATCTGAAAAGTCTCCCTTACCCTGATAAAGATGCACTGCTTTCTTTGACATTCTTTGTATTTCATTTTGTGCTGGAAAACTGCTTGGAAGTCTAAAATAATTTAGTGTGCAAAAAAAAGTGCACCTAAAATTTCTGCACAGTACTATAATTTTATAATTAAAAGGTCTTCTTTACCTAATTTGCACATTTGTTTACTTGGTTCTTATTTCTTAACATCTTAGAATAGACTATTTAGCACCTTAACTCCAAGCTAAGTTCCTTATAGTTGCAATAATTACTTGGCAATAAAGCTTTTTCTGATTAGCCTGTGAAAAAGGTTCAAGCTGGAACCCCTTCTGAATGTGAAAAGTCCTACACAGACCCTAATGGTTCCTTAGAGGGAGAATTGAAGACTTGACACTACAGGCTCTTATTAACTGTTAAAAAAAAAAAAAAAAAGTACACCATGTCCATGTTTCCAGGAGATAAGGAATCTTTTGTGCATCTAATATGAATTCTCTCCCACCTGGAAAGTAACTAGCTTTTTTACCACCACAGGAGCAAGCGATGGAACCATGTAGTATTAGTACTAGATACATGAATAAATAAAATGCTTACACATCCTAAAGAGCTTACCTCCGCTTCTCCAAGATGCAGGGAAGCACTCTTAGCCTCCGATAAAGACAGACACAGAAATAACTCCATTTTCAGAAGAAACACTAAAAGCTGAAAGTCCATGTCAGAGCTCCAGATGAATCCACTAATGCACAGTTGATGCCCTCACTTCAGTATGAAAAAAATGTGCCAATTTGCCCATCTGAAAACATCTTTCTAGTGTTTATTTTACATGCAAGACATGGCCACAGACTCAACTCAGAGCACTAACACAAGTAAGCACTATGTCCCTCTTTATAGCTGTAGGCAGTGAGTGAAGAACCGCCTCCAAAGTGCACCAACAGAATAGCACATTTACTAGCACTAGAAAGGTCTACAAAATCAAGATGTGCAGAATGCAGTGTTTAAGGTTTCTGATAAATGTGCACACAGGTATAAAAGCACAACCCACAGCAGTATTTCCATGCGCTTTTCAGGCTTGTCAATTTTTTCAGCCCAGAAGTTAGCCCCATCCCCAACATTATCCTACTGGATGAGAAAACAGCTGCTCAGGCAGGCATAGGCTTGTGTCTGACTCTCCATTCCCAAATGATTCAAAACTAATCCAAGTTTCCCTCCATTTTCCCCAGAAAGGAGACAAGGATTCCTAGGAATAGCATACAAATCTTCTACAGATCAAAAACAGCAACATTGAAGCATGCAATACCCTGACATGAATTTGCTGTACAACAAATCTGATTTAAAATAAAACAATGGCTACACTGTCCCCAACAGGCAAACCTGTTGATCACAGGCTACCAAAGCTCATCTCACACCAAAAAAACAAAAAAAACCCCACACACTAAGATTAGAATCATGTTTAATATCACTTCCAAAAAGGAAAATCCCCAAGTAAAACAGTTCATTTCAGTCTTTCAAAACAAAACAGAAAAAAATACAAAGACACTTGTTAACTTGTCCGCCACACACCAATCATGAATTCTACCAGGTCAAGAAAATTAAAACAGAAGTAACAAAAATGGCAAAATCACCTCCAGCACCACCCCATTCCCTCCCTCACCCTTCATGATCCCAGTCATCTTAAACCAGAGTCCTTAAACAGTAGATGGACCATGATCCTACTGGACAAAAACAGCCACTGGAAGTAATATACGAGATGCTCTGGCGAAAATGTTATGCCGACTGTGGAAAAAAGTGAACCCATTCTTTACTTAATTCCTAATATTACGTCCCCTCCCTCCTCAGCTTCCCGGGCCAGAACAAAGTCCGCTTTAATCCTTTAGTAGGGCCGGTCTCTTCTTTCCTCTCGGTGCTCCCCTCTACAAGGAACACAGGGTAAAAGGAGTTTAGATAAACACAACTTTTGAAATGTTGGTTAAAAAGTGGTCTTTGGCTACAAGATGTTAACATTTAATTTACTTAAATGCCCAGTGCACCCTTTGCTCAAAGGAATCAAGCATCTCTGCTGTTATAATACAAGGTTAAAACTGAAAATCATACCTTCCTCCCATCTTGTATCCACCACCAAAGCCTCCACGATCACCATAACCACCACGGTCTCCACCTCTGAAACCACCTCTTCCACCTCTGAAGCCGCCACCACCACGGTCACCACCACGGTCACCACCGTAGCCTCCTCTACCACCACGGTCTGAGTGGAAAGGAGCAGGCAAATAACCTCAATACATAAAATGTCAACTTGGACTAATATATGAAGCTGATCAGGAAGAATGTCATTGTAAAGGGGAAAAGCAACACTGCCCCCCAGGAGGCCACAACATTTTGGTCCTTCCCACTAACCTCCAAAACTGTCTCCAGGTTTTGGTGCGCCACATTTGTTGCATTCGTATCTCCGGGCAAAGTTCATATTTCCACAAGAGCTATGGTGAGAAGAGAAGAGATTAGTGAAATCTCCCAACATTTTACCATAAACTTACCAACATGTAAATACACAATTACCCTTGACCTGCAACTAAACAGTAGGTTTAGTTACAGTTGCTTGGCATCTACTATAAAAGCATTTAGCAACCAAAACATCCCCGGCTAGCTTGTTTGTACTGATCGGCAAATTGATGAGCATTTGTGCCATAAATGTTTATTTTGGCGCAGAATGGAGGGGTCAAAAATATGGACAAACCTGCTTTGTTTCTCATAGGTCTCAAATCCCATACAAACACCTTAAGTGTGCTTAGCATGTAAACTAGAAACTAAACCAACGTGAAAAAACAAGCCCTTAGGCATCAAATAAAAAAAAATAGTGCTGTCAAAGTTAATGCGATCTCAATTTAACGCGATTTAAAAAAAAAAAAAAAAAAGTGCCGTTAACACAAATTCTAATTTGGCCCTGCGAGTCACCCGTAGTTCCTGTTGAGGCTTGTCGCGCGCGCTGCTTCAATAAGAGTATGTGTGAGTGATGGAGAAAGGCAGAGACATATAAACATCCTCGCCGCCATATTGGATGTGGCAAAGTGGAGATTCTTCACCCGTCTCTGGTATAGCGTCTAGACAGTAGCCGAGAATAAAGATGCCTCATTCATGTGCTGCGTTTAACTGTACCAACAAGTTTACCGTCCAAACGAGATCACATGGGATTACCTTTCACAGGTGAGACTGGAAAAATACTTTTCAATACTGTTCCTTCAGTCTCCCAGCTCATCTCCACTGGGTAGGTGTAGAGTTATAAGCAGTGAGAATTAGATAACAGTGCCACACTATGATGAACGTCTTTGAACGCATGAATGTTTTTTTTTCTTCTATGGCAAATACTTCTCTTCAAAAGAAACTAATGAGTAAAATAAAACTTATTTTCACAGTGATATGCACTTTATTTTTCATCCCTTGGTTTTCTCATCTAATATGGAAGTTATGGATGTCAGTGGCTGTGACAAGACATGTTATGCTCTGCAATATTTAATAAAAAAAAAAAAAAACATTGGTGCAAAGCAAGCCCATTCACTTTATGCTGATAAGAGAATTACAATGGTTTTTCATGACAAAAATGTGCGATTAATCGCGAGTTAACTATGACAGTCGCGACATTAATTGCTTGACAGCACTAAAAAAAAAAGTTTTAGGAGCATATCAAGATGAAGCCACTAAACACTGCTTATGCAATAAACTAAACCTGGTATGCAACTGCCCCCTAGTGTTCATGCTAGTATTGCACCATGTGGAGGTTTCTGTGCACACACAGCCACCACAGGATACACAGTGCAGCCCTGCAGGCGCATCCTTGAAAATGAAGTACATTAGCCACAAAACACCAAAGGCACGTGGCTTGCCTCTGCATGTAGATATTCAGACACCAAAACAGCTACACAATGAGGAATTCTTACCCCATCTAGGATAGAACCACACCACTCAGAGTATCCTAAGCATCACCCAAATTTTATTCCCTTTACTACACCTTTAATCCATTCACCTGTTGGGACAAAGCCAGTCGCCTCCTTTAACATCAAAATTGGGACCTCCACCAAAGCTTCCTCGACCTCTGAAACCTGAGTGGAACAAGTGTTGCCATTTTTTAAAAATATGTAGTTTATATACATTAAAAAAAAAAAGAAAAACCCTCACACACCATTGGACAAGGTATATTTCTAAACATACCTCCACGCCCTCTCCCTCCTCCTCCTCCTCCTCTCTGGGAAAACTCCGCCCGCCGGGTGGCAAAGGACACCTTAATGGGCTTTCCATTGAACTCCTTGCCTGGAGTTTCACATAACCAGGTTAAAACAAAAATCAGCACAACTGTGGCTCTACAAGCAGGCATCACATATAGAGGTCACATGACCCCCATAGCAACAGTAACCACGCCATGTCAGGAAGCAGCTTGTAGTGCTTCATTCAGATGCCTTGGTCATTACTGATCAGTATGGAAAAGTTTTGCTGCATTTTTGGATGTGCAAATTGTTCTGAACAAAACCGACATCAATTTACCAAAAGTAATTTATCAATGCAGGGAAGGGAAGGGGGGGGGCCCTAGAGATTTCTAAACAGACAGGAAAAATTGCTTAGAGTGCAGCAAGTTTCTCATTCTTGTACAGGGAAGTAAACATGAGGAGCGCCCTGCTGCACTTTGACACTCATGGTCACTTCTGTACAAGAATAAGCACCTCACTGCACTTGGTTTGTGAGCCAATTTTCCCTTCTACGTTTAGAAATCTCTCATCTCTCCCAATGGATTACTTCCAGTAAATTAATGTCTCTTGTTCAAAACAATTTGCACATCCAAAAAAACAAAGCAAAACCTTCCCATAATGATCAACTCGTCTGAATGGAACACAAGCTGCCTCCTCTCATGGCAGCATAGTTACCATTGCTATGGGGTCACGCGACCGTGCAAAGCCCTGATACCATAAACAATCAATTAAACTGACCATCAAACCATTCAATGGCAGCTTTAGCAGAAGGAGGGTCGTCAAATGAGACTGTGGCTTCACCCTTCAATCTACCGGTGGCTTTGTCCGTGTACAGGTTAATCATAGGTTTGCCAGTCTTTTTATTCACCTGAAAAGAGGAAGAAAATTGTTAGAGACAGGCTCCCTTTCAGATTTAAGTGTAGGTCATAAACTCCTCGCCCCCCGACACGCAATTCTTTTTGTTTTGTGGACCGAAAGCTACTGAATTCAAATCAGACTTCTAATTTTATTAGGTTTTAATAGAACAATTAATGAATTTGGGGCCACGTGGCTCCAAATTCTCTGCCATTTTTGCCTGCTTCAACATGACCCAATTCCACTACTACAGCATACATCACGTGGTGGGCTTTCCCTGTTCACACAAGGCATTGTGGGATACGAACTTGAAACAGGAGAGAAAGACAGAGGATGTGAGCGTACAAATGAAACGCAAGATCGACTACAGTAACAAAGCAAGAAGAGACATGTTGCGAGGGAAAGGAAACGCAGGACCAAACTAAAACATCGGCAGTCAGCTAGCACCTCGGTGTGATCAGCTGTTCGTTTAGTGACTGAATGATGTAATGGTCAGTGCACGGTCAAACAAACCTGCACACCAATATCCTCCATCTGCTTGGCTGCATGAAGCAGAGCGATTTCATACACATTTGCTAGGGAATCCACTCAAACTAAAGAATGTCCTAGCCACAGAGTGGCCTGATATTGTGAGATATTACAGAAATAAACAAATGACAATTTCAGAGGGAACTAAATTTCACCGATTTTATGAATCAAAAGGCCGTCTTGCTTTAAGTGGTATGTTTTAGAAAGCTTAAGAACCAAGACAAGTGATGGTCAAACCTGCCTTAATAATTCCAATCTGTTTGAAGAATTCAGCAACTTCCTGAGTTGTGACATCCTCTCCAAGGCCTTGGACAAAGATTGTGTTGTTGTCAGAATTGTCCTGTTCTTCACCTACAAAAGACAAGTAGTCAACACATCTGAACCTGCCACCCTTTTGACATACAGAGACAGGGCAAATTAAAAAAAAAAAAAAACCTGCTATTATCCATGTCCCTTACCTGAATCATCCCTTTGACCATAGTCTCTGGGTCCTGAAAAACAGGAAGACAGGAAAGGAAAGAAAACCATGAGTAATTTGAAGGCATTCATCTCAAGTTGTTTTCAATAGATGTTGAATAAACAAAAACTAAAAAAAAAAAAAAAAAAATCTACAAAAGATATGCTTGACTTTTGACAGCTATACACCAGGTTTCACCAAATGTCTGCATCCTTTGTCAACACCTTGTCATACCACAAATGTTCTTGTGTATTAATTATAAACCCCCTTATAAAATCTTCTAAAGCCATGTGCTCCTTCTTCGCCATAGGCACAGCTGGCATCCAGAACGCTGGCATTTTTTTTTTCTTTTTACATCAAAAGTCCTCATGCAACAATACCATTACCAGTAAAATGAGGAGTTACGTTTTAACCCAACAGCATTTACCAGAAAGGAAAACCTAACAATGACGGGAGATCTTTGGGTTTTTTCAGTCCAAAAAGGTGGCTGTCAAGAGTTCATTTTTTTTCTTTTTTTTTGCCAGTTAAGCTTTTTCTCTTCATTTTCCCCAACTGAGACAGTTCTGATGCTCATCACTTACCACCGTAATTTTTGTAGCCACCACGGTCACCACCACTGCAGAGGAAAAATGGAAGATATGACGGCTTTCCTTTGTTGCAACCTGGGAGCTCAAGACTCCCCACTTATGTGCATTGCGTCCTGTCATGATTCAAGTTTTGCAACAAGTAATGTCTCCCGTTCATGAATACACTGGCTAAAGAGTTGCGCCAATAGTGCAAGTGACAATAATTGAAAATCGAGAGACATTTTACTTTCTTCCAATTTAGGATTGGGCGAAATCAACTGGGTTAGTATTACTTGCTCTTCTTAGCCAAAACCGAGCAGAGCAGGGAGGATTTCCCTCCTAGCCCCGTCACAACAGGAATGTGTCTAAATTTAGATGTCTACACACTAGCTGAGGCACTCAAGTTGAGCGCACTATTTTCTTCCATTGAGTGCTTATATGAGCTCCAATGGTTGAGGTCCAAGTTTAATTTCATTCACTTTGATACCTGTAGTATAAAATGTAGACCATGTTAACACAAAAGCATTCGACTCCATGTTTAAAATACAACACTTCAATGACACCGTTCTATGGGGAATAACTGAATGATGAACTTGTGCTTCTGTGGCCTTAAATATCCTGAATACATTCTCCAAAACACTACGCTTTTATAATGTTTATGGGCTGCCAAATCTGCAGTTGCGAAATTGCATCCTTAAATCAGACCAATTTAAAACCATTGCCTTTAAATATTTTATATCTAACACAGGGCCACTTTTCAGTTTCAGTAAACGAAATTATCAACATCTTTAAACCTTCTATAGATTTAAAAAAAAAAAAAAGTAACCGAAACAAACTAGACCACTTTGCTTCATGGTGGGGGGGGGGGATTTTTAGTAAAATGCATAAATTTTAAGTGGGATCTACAGAATCAAAATGCTGACACTGTCTTAAAACCTTAACACATTAAGTTTGTTCACCTCCCTTTAAGGTCCGTGTTTAATTAACCCAGAAAATATTTATATTGGATGGTTACCAGTAATAAATCAGAGAATGGTTGCAACAATATGCATTCTGAGCAAATCCTGTGATTTGCCATTTTAAAAACCAACAGGAAAATGGATTGCAACAGGTAGAAATGTAAATTCTTGTGCTGGCATCCAGCAATTATATTCTGCGTAGAGCCACAAGGGTGTCCCCTCACCCAAAATAACATTAAAACAAACCGAAGAAAAAAAACCCCACTTCTAAACCAACTACCCCACTAAATAGTGTGCTTATGCCTGATCAATACCAAATGCTACATGTAATGCATCACCAAGATTGCTGTGACAAATGTAAGGCAGTGTAGTAACCTACCAAAACTTTCCTGGCCAAATTTATGGTGCACTGATGAAGTGAAAAGATCTTCATGGCCACAGCCATGCAAGACTTTGAATAGCTTTAAGCACACGTGACCGATGAAATGAGGAATTACTAAATTATCCAGTGTTAGATGATGAATCGTGCACTTCCATCAAGCAGAACTAGCAGTAGGTAATGGTACCTGTTGTGGGGTAGGCTTTCAGACTTACCCCATACCAGAGGGTGGGCCTCCTCCTCTTCCACCTCTGTCATAGCCACCACGATCAAAGCCTCCACGGTCATAACCACCACGATCAAAACCTCCACGGTCATAACCACCACGCCCTCTGCCCCTGTACCCCTCAGACCTGTCACCTCCTTCATCACCACCATACCGCCTGCCATCACCTGGAAACAAGGGGAGTTATTGAATTCCAACGCAACTGGACAATCATTAACCTGCGGTTATAATCTTGGACATGCTACAACTTGAGGGGGGGAAAAAAAAAAAAAAAAAGTTATAGACTGAAGCATCTAAAGCCAAATCATGACTAAAGAACATGCATGACAAGCAGACTTTACCTTCATTACGCCTTGCATAACCTCCTGATGGACCTCCATATGACGCCCCAGACTGGCCATGTCCTCCTTCAGACTGCTGCCCGTATGAACCTTGCTGCCCATAAAAGCCTTGCTGCCCATAAGACTTATCACCATACCTTGAGAGAGATCAATTATAGAGTACAGTAAGCATTGGACTTGCCTTAAACAAGTCGACAGCACTCACTTTCAATAAAAACGACCAAATACAGTGTTTTACCCTGAAGAAGAATCAGAGCCTTGCTGCCCATAACCTTCATAGCTCTGCTGTTGCTGTCCATAGCCAGAGTAACCTTGTGATGACTGACTATAACTCTCTGCAAAACAGAACAAAAACAAATGTAGAAGAGAAGACTACGACAACATAAGCTTGCCACAAGATCACTTTTATACATACCTGACTGTCCATAACCCTCATAACCCTGTCCACCATACGAGCTGCCTCCATTACCTTGACCATAACCCTAATGGAGAAAGACATGTGTTCATACACATTCTAAAACTAAGATTTAAAAAAACACCACATCCTAAACAAAAGCTATGATTACACCAAGCTGATCTGCACCCCTGGCAGGTTTGAAGCCAGTTCATGTTTTGACAAACAGAACTGGTACTTGGCAAGGAAAACTAGTTTGAGAACAGCGACACTTTGCTGGGGCAAAACAAAGACTAATTATGTCAGGGGCTGTGGGCAGGATTTTCTTCATCATTATGGGACCCATTTTTGCACATTCTGGAGAATACAGGTCATTTCGTCCAATAGTTAAGACAGTGCATCTGAAAGGGACCTTGGACGAAATATCAGTTATGTATTGTTCGAAAAAAAAAAAGGAAGAATTCTCAATGGAATTTGACCGAAGCAAAACATTTCTGTAACACAAACAAGTGCCATAGTACATGCACTTCAACACTAAAGAGCGTGCTGGGGGGGGGGCCACATAGGCCTGTGCCACTTGCCTACCCTGGGATGAGTTAACTCCCTTATCATTGCAGGTGAGCAGCCTGCATGTCTGTTTCCAGCTGGATCATATCAACTCTTCAGGTGCAGAGCAGCACTCTCACGGGGGCTTCGCTCGTGAATCCCGGGACAAGGCATGGTCCTACTGACCCGAGACCGTACTCTTTTGAAGGGGGGAGGCACCTGTAAAATTTGGCTTTGCTGTGAGCGCAAATTTTATTATTATTAAATTGTATTAATTTAATATTTTATTTTAATATTAATTTTTGAAGCCATCTGGATCATATTAAACCTTACTGCATTTGCTTTACAAAAATGTTTTCCACTTGGTCAAATTCTATTGAGAATTATTTTTCCAACAAATTAACACTTGAAATATAAAATGATGCGCGTGAAAAAGGCTTTGGACGAAATCGTCACTGGACGAAGTGTCCCGATCCCATTCTGGACATATTGTACATGCACTCCTGCAACTCATGCACATACCACTTAAATACGTCCACTTTTTTCAAATCTGTACATTTCAGATTCTTCCATTCCTTATTCTATGCATAACTGCTAAATTCTTAATTGTTCAAGTACCAATCACCAAAGTAAATTCCTCATATGAGAAAGTACTTTGCAATAAACTTGATTCTCATTCTGATTCCGATTCATGACCAATAAGACGAGAACTACTTGTGCTCGAATGCTGTAGGCTTGCAAAGCCAGGAGCAGCAACACTTGTAAAGACTATATAGAGTCTGTTATGCTTGGGAAAGCAGAACCGTATAGTGACAACGGCATGACTCGAGGCTTGCTCGCTATACTATGGAAAAACAAACCATGTCTTAGAAGGTTCACAAGTTCAACCAACCCGAACCTAGATCACATTGGTGGAAAGGGAATAGTATTTAATTAAGGGTTGTTTTACAATCAGGGTACAAAGTTTGTGTCACAGGGGTCCAAAATTCAAATTGATTCAAACTGGTTCTTGTACCAGTTTTTAAGTGAAGGACAAGTTAAAGAACATATAAGCATGCGTAATAGTTTGTATTATAACAAGATTAAGTGTAGCTTTAAGCAGGGCTGGGAGAAACAAATGAAGTGTTTCTCGGAGAGCTTTTTTTTTTTGACAATTCAGAATCCACTACTTCCATAGTGCTTTTAAATACAAGGCTGTAAGCTTTGTGTTAGTTGTCTCTAATATTTATGTCCCAATATCTTGACCACATTTTAGGATGAAAATCATTTTAGATACATGTTATTTTATATTGAAAAATTAGCTGTCCTGGAGAGGACATTTTTTTGACAATTACATACGAATTTGATCAAAATAGTCTGAAAACTTACTGGCATTCAATATTAAAACTTAACTATGTTTCAAATGATATGGAACCAAATTTGTTTTATGGTATAAAGAATGATTTAAGTGCATCCCTTTTGGAGCTACCTGTGGTCAAAAAAGCACTTTTTCTAAATGACACGAGTAATTTTGCTAAATATGACCTATATTACCATACACTAACCAAAAATAACGTGATCACCAAATTTTTTTTGCATGGTAAATAGAGCTATCACAGGGCTACAATAAACAACCAAGTTTATTTAGTCAAGCCTTTTGATATTGAAGATAATGTGATTTTTAGCTTGCGTACCCTGACTGTAAAACAACCCTTAATTAGCTTTGGTTCTTACCTGCCCACCATGTTGATAGCCCTGGGATCCACCATAGGATCCGAAGCTATAAGGTTCAGGAAAAGAAGATGATCAAGTTAAATCACAGTGGGAAATAAGAGTATAAGAGAAGATACAGAACTTGCAAGCTGTATGATCAGTTAGAAAGGTCCTGAAAGGACATACTACGTTTAGAGCTACAACAAAAATCACTTGCCTTTGTGGAGCTCCAGGCTGCCCGTAGCCTGAATCTAGGAAAGAAAGAAGACGCAGAGGTGTTTAAAAAAGAAAAACCCACACACATTGTAAATCCAATGAGCACCAAGACTCATAACATCCACAAATACGCCGATTAAACAAACCAGTTCCTGAAAAACTGGGAGAAGGCGAAGGCCTAATGGCTTCCGCTAAAGCATGAGCGAGCTGGGTCGAGTAAGCGTATTCAGTCTATACACACACAAATCCTGCACAGTGCGCTCAAAAGCATTTTTGTGTCTCAAGTAGACTTTTTTTTCTAGGAATAGAAGACAATTTAGCACCAAACCACTTTCAGCTTTAAATCAGTCATGTTAATCCTGCTGGAGCGGATAAAAGAACACCACGCCGCAGAAGAAAAAATGGCGGCGCTACACAGATGAATAAAAAGCTACAAACGTGCACGCGTCTAACATTAAAACCATAACAAAAAACCGGACATTAAAATTAACAAAAGTCAACACAAATACGAAATTTCGACAATATATATATATTTACACACATTTATACATTTCTTCTCATAAGAATACGCCATCTAAAGAGCTAGCTAGCGAGCTAAGCTAAGCTACACGAGGCCAACGGCTCCGCCTTTGCTAAATAGCTAACCGTCTACTATCGATTCTAAGGAGCGTTTTCAGGTCACAAATAAACCAATATACATTTTTGCTATTCAAAGTAATAAAAAACAACGTTCCCAAGTTTTATAAATACAATATATATCTTACCAGACGCCATATTTCCGTCTAAAATTAAAACTGAACCTCTTCTGTGTCCGATTTAAATTAAAACCCTACCGACAGAACGCTGCGCGCGCACACTGCAGCATTTATGAACTGTGACCTGCTGTCGGGAAATACCAAGTCATCTGATCCAGGACCGCGTTTTCATTTCTAAAATAAACAAGTCAGTGGGGGGGAAAAATAAACCTCACTACTAAATCGTAATAAATTATATTCAGTTAATATGGTTAAAACTTACATAAAATACATTTGTATTCAATTGACGTGAAAAAAGTCCCCTAAACTTGAAAATGGTACAGTCTTAGCGCCTTTTCTTAAAACGGTCACGTGATCCGCCCCTCAGGCCAAGTTATATTACTGTATAATCATAATTCCCAAGTATTAGATTTATATTTACATCTTATTTGCGCCCTTATTCAAGCTACAATAAGTGGTCTATGAATTTGTCAGTTTATTTACCGGTAATATAGTTTGTAATAATATATTAAGTACCTATTATTGAGGAAGACCCCATTACAATTGAATGCTACATCATTCAATAGGCACTTTGTGTAGCTACACTTTCACTCTCACTCAGCTTTATCTTGGACAGAGTGGTGGATCTGCATCCATCCATTATCTCTAGCCGCTTTATCCTGTCCTACAGGGTCACGGGCAAGCTGGAGCCTAACCCAGCTGACTACGGGCGAAAGGCGGGGTACACCCTGGACAAGTCGCCAGGTCATCACAGGGCTGACACATAGACACACAACCATTCACACTCACATTCACACCTACGGTCAATTTAGAGTCACCAGTTAACCTAACCTGCATGTCTTTGGACTGTGGGGGAAACCGGAGCACCTGGGGAGAACATGCAAACTCCACACAGAAAGGCCCTCGCTCGAACCCAGGACCTTCTTGCTGTGAGGCGACAGTGCCGCCGTCCCAGGAACACTGGGTGTGAAAAGACTGCAGTCCATCGCAGGACACCATTATGCCCAAATGAGGATGGGTTCCCTTTTGAGTCTGGTTCCTCTCGAGGTTTCTTCCTCATGTCGTCTGAGGGAGTTTTTCCTTGCCACCGTCGCCACAGGTTTGCTCATTGGGGATAGATTAGGGATAAAATTAGCTCATGTTTTAAGTCGTTCAAATTCTGTAAAGCTGCTTTGCGACAATGTTTATTGTTAAAAGCGCTGTACAAATAAACTTGATTTGATTTTGATTTGACCATTAACCCACATGCACACTCATTCACACCTAGGAGCAATTTATCTGAGCTAATCCACCTGAAGTGGAAGGAAACTAGAGAATGCAGAGGAAACCCATACAGACATGGGGAGAACATGCACAGAGTCTCCACACACAGTAACCGAAGTTCAGGATTAAACACGGGGCCCTGAAACCCTGAGAAATAAAAAATAAATTAAAAAAAAACCCAGAGATGCTGAATAAAATTAATTCTCAATTTTATTAATTTAAAAACACATGCTTAGATAGCAGTACTCTAGGAACCATTAATTGCATATAAAACTGTATAATGCTGACAAAAATAAGTAACAGCAACTGTACGCATTTAACGTATCCTCTTCCAAAATAATGCATTCATCATAAGCAATGCTGATCTGCAAATTTCATTTATAACGACAAAGACTTTATAAAGAAATGCTTTCCATAAGGCACATGTTGACTAGTAAACAAACACATAGTCCCATAAAATGTTGCATATGAATGTCTACAAACGAGGTTAAGAAGAGCTCGGAGATATTCTCAAGCAATGAAGGATGAAAGGAAAGCATTTGTATTGATTACATTAAAACTCTAACTGGGAATGTCCTACCCATCACAGTACACATTCTTATTCACACACAACAGACATGATACATATTTCCATGATGTGATATTACAAGACTCAAATGGAAAAGAAAAAAAAAAAAGTGAGGCAGGTACAAAGCTTTCAAAATTCTGATCAGAGTTGAAAACGTAAAATGAGGTTTACAAAACTTGGAATCACATTGTCGGACATGTTTTGCCTATGTGTGAGAAAGACTGCTATTTAAAACTGAAAGCAAAAAAAAAAAAAAAATTATTTTATGAAGAATAATTAAGGTATATTCTACATAATTTGCTGCTGTATTGGTTCTCATACAGTTGGCTATGTAAAGCATTGCCTCTTTCTGCATGTAGGCTACAGTACAAATAGCATCAAGTGCATAGTTCTAACTAACTGGGCCATCATCATCATCTCCTCCTCTTCTTCTTCTTCATTAAACCAGTCTGCCTCCCTGATCACTGGGATCAATAACAGGCCACTTAAGTTAGTTTCCACTACCAACTCGCATTTACTCAATTCCAAATATAAAGTCTATGCATAAGATTGAAGACTACGTTCAGTAGCTCTCCACCAACACTACAACAGAAGACCGTAGCACGTGAGCTGTATACTACAGAGAGACCATTACATGTGTGACAACTGAACATTTGGGTTGAAAATGTTACAGCACGCAGTATGAAATTATATCTATGTATGTACACTGAGTAAATCTACACAGACAAGAGTCAGAACATGAACTTCATTCAGGGAGCCAAAAGCCTGTTTTTCCTTTACCAAGTTCAAAAACATTCATTCAATTTAAAAGCAGTCCTGAAAAACACTACAAATTCAAAAGGACATGTGAAGAGGTGGAGGGGGCTCTTTAACTCCAGACGTCCTGCGAGTAGCGTCCCTTGGTCATCAGTTTCTTGATGTAATCTGTAGCCTGGGTGCGTGTCATGCCACCGAGTTCCTCGGCTATCTCGTAGAAAGCAGTCTGTACGTCCCTAGCCATGTTACGTGCATCTCTGGGGGGGGAGCAAAGCACATTTCATAGTCCATGAGCAGTCCACATTTAACAAGAACAAAAGTTTAGCACAGTTGGCAGAGTACGGAAGCCGAGAGAGGCCCTAATCCTTTTTTTTTTTATTCACCTTGTTATCCCGAGATAACGACATAATTAATTCAGGATCTCGAGAAAACAACACAACTAATTCGAGATCTCGAGAAAACAAAACCGTTATTCCGAGATAACGACATAATTAATTCAGGATCTCGAGAAAACAACACAACTAATTTGAGATCTCGAGAAAACAAAACCGTTATTCCGAGATAACGACATAATTAATTCAGGATCTCGAGAAAACAACACAACTAATTCGAGATCTCGAGAAAACAAAACCGTTATTTTGAGATCTCGAGAAAACAAAAACAATTATTCCGTGATCTCGAGAAAACAAAACAATTATTTCATGATCTCAAGTAAACAGCTGAGAAATGGTTCATTCAGGTGCGCCAAGAGACTTGTGATATGCTGACTTTGGGGCTATTTCTCATTCTGTATAGACGCAACTTTGGTCATTAGAATGTCTGGAATAATCGATCACTTAATAAGGCAATATTCTGATCAGGGGTTGACACAGGGAGAGATTGCATTATTTATGTCGTTATCTCGGAATAACGGTTTTGTTTTCTCGAGATCACGGAATAATTGTTTTGTTTTCTCGAGATCTCGAATTAGTTGTGTTGTTTTCTCGAGATCCTGAATTAATTATGTCGTTATCTCAGGATAACAAGGTGAATAAAAAAAAAAAAAAAAGATTATATGAAGGACCTCTCGCGGCTTCCGTAGCAGAGTGACAGACAATCCACATTATGATCAGCTAAAACAAGCTCATCTGCCTCTACACTTTATTCTTACATGATTATACAGTATATTCTTAATACAGGTTTATATTAATACACACATTCTAATATGTTATTTTTATAGTATTAGCATACACAGGTCCTGCTGATATGGTCAAGTTTTCTGTAAGGAGACGTACATTTATATATTATATGGACACGAGTGTTTTATTGGGAAATATACCACTCGTATTTTTCATACAAGCTACATCCGGGACATGGAGAACCAAAACCGTGAAATCTTTGTATGTCACTCGTAAGGAAATCAATGAACTGTTTTGATAAAT
The DNA here is from genome assembly GCF_027579695.1 of Neoarius graeffei. NCBI lineage: Eukaryota > Metazoa > Chordata > Actinopteri > Siluriformes > Ariidae > Neoarius > Neoarius graeffei. The sequence continues at coordinate 13,970,466 of NC_083591.1, read as the reverse complement.
TTGGAGACTTTTTGTTTGCGAATGTGTCGATATAATGAAAAGAAGAAAAAAAAAATCACATGTTGGCTTGAAGATATGAAGTTTATCTTCTCGTGTTGAAAAACTCACATTTTTCATATGAAATACATCATGGATCTGAGTGACATATTTAAATAATATTGGCTGGCGATGAGTGGTCTATTAGAAATATTCCGTTCAGCTAGCATGATATTGAACGAGTTGAAGAGGAGTTCAATATCATGATAGCTGAATGGAATATACAGTATCTGATATGCTATGAAAAAAAAAGCCAGCCAATATGATTATTTTTATTATGCATACACATTCATTTCAGATGTCCAATGCATCTCTCTCTTCCAAAATTCTCTCAAAATTTTCCGTATTTAACAAAGCAAACCTGGCGGCCATGTTTGTTTACATATCACAGTGGCTCACGAGCCTGGAAGTTTTACGTCTCCGGCGTGTCTCTTTTCCAGTTTTTCGAGGTCCTTTGGCAAGTTTTTCTCTTGTAAATATGCGTGAAGAATATCTCATTAAGTATTTTGGTAGCTTTTCGGGTGTTCAACACATCTTTCTCTTTCCCGATGAACAAAGAAAATGTTTCTGTGCATGTGCAGCAGAAAATTCTCATTGAATATTCGCATCAGCTCCGACGTGTGATGTCATGTCTTCACAACTATGCAATATCATAAACCATATTCAGTGCACATTCTCCATTGGATAGAGTGATGTAATACATGTAAGATAAGCGATATGCTAACAATATTGCATGCTATCAAACCAAATGAATGAAACCTGCTAGAAGGGAATAAAATCCATATACATGTTATTTATCAGCTGGGAGGTCCGTATTGTGAAATACCGTGACCGAGGTCTTGAAAGTACTGACCGAGGCCCTCTCGGCCGAGGTCAGTATTCAAGGCCGAGGTCACGGTATTTCACCATACGGACCGACCTTAAGCTGGTAAATAATATATTTATTTTTTTCTTTAGGAGTTTGCATGTTCTCCCCGTGTCCGCATGGGTTTCCTCCGGGTGCTCCGGTTTCCCCCACAGTCCAAAGACATGCAGGTTAGGTTAACTGGTGACTCTAAATTGACCGTAGGTGTGAATGTGAGTGTGAATGGTTGTCTGTGTCTATGTGTCAGCCCTGTGATGACCTGGCGACTTGTCCAGGGTGTACCCCGCCTTTCGCCCGTAGTCAGCTGGGATAGGCTCCAGCTTGCCTGCGACCCTGTAGAACAGGATAAAGCGGCTAGAGATAATGAATGAATGAATGAATGAAATTCTAACAGAAAACGAGAGCGCTCGAAAGGGAAAACCGAGCCGAGCCGCCATTTTGAATCCTCATTCACGGCTGTAATGCAAATTGCTTCCTCCTCAGTATACAAGTGCACTTCCATGGCAGGAAAAAAAAAAACCTACAGTTTGCCGCCTATGTAGTCCCCTATTTATACAAAATTGAGTCATTCAGGATTCAGCCATGTTTTTACTCGGCGTTAGCAACAGTTACAGGTTTTTAGCTTTCTCCTGCAATGTTCTCTTTTATTTCTTATTCCTCAGGGTAGTAAAACTCACTTTCGCTGTGAAGACTGTCGTTATTACTATCCATGACGTAAAATTAATGCTATTCTCCTGAAAAATGCTGGCAAAAATTGATAAGATTTTTGATCATCTTGTAAATAAATCTTATTAAAAAAAGATTAACGTTGGCAAAAAATGCTACTATGTTTGTTGTTGTTGTGAACGAGTGAGTCGCCAGAGGTCCATGACCGGGGTCCGTATTGTAGGATACGGAACCGCTCGCCAGCCAATCAGAGCGCAGGATTTGATGGAAACCGGACCGCGAAAAAAATAAATGTTTTTATTCCATCGAAAAAGTGTCCTGTATGTATAATAATTCCTGATATTTCACTTCGATCCCAGTGTTTTCCTGCTGACTAGACACGCGTTGTCAAAAGGTTCAAAATTAAAATTCTTTTGATTAACTTGCACTTTGTGGATGTGTCTATATAACAACGAACATTACACGGTGGTGCAAAGATATGAAGTTTATCTTTTTGTTTGTTTTCTCTTGTTCGCTTCATTCACTCGTGAATGTTCACCACTTGAAGATAAACTTCATATCTTTGTGCAACTGTGTAATATCCTCTATATATTTAGAAAAGGAAGCACCAGTGTCAGCACTTTGTAATAGTCGGAAGTTAAGTTGCACTTTTACATTTCATGACATGGGGGAAGTCTTCAACACAGAGGATTTCGTGCTTTTTGATTTCTCGATAGCATAAGCTGCAATAACTTCAAGGGGGGGAAAAAAAACAAACAAACTATTATTGGTCATTCTCGTCGTCAGGAAGTCATCCAGGATGTTTTCTTCTTTAATGGATAAAAACATTCAGGAGCCATGTGTGTGAATCTGATTATTCTGGGAAGATGGTTGCAATGGAGCTTTGAATGAAAATTTACAGCTGCTCGAACACAAAATAACTTAAAATAAATAAATACATTAATTAATTAATAAAAAGTGTTAACACTGATAAATTGCTACGATATAAGAGGAATAAAAACACCTCAAAACATGCTTTGTGTTGGGTCACATCACGCCAACTGGGCACTGATTATTTTACTCTACCAGGCCATTAAAAGAAGCTTCTATTTATTCATGCAGGAGTCGCAGACAGCACTATAAACCTTTGGCTGTAAACATATTACATTGCTACCTCTGCTGCCACTAGCAACTTTATCAGAAATGATGGCTATCAAGCACACAGAACATCATCGCGTTTCAGAACAGAACTAAACAAAAGTTTACTTTTTTTTTGACTCCGCATCCCAACACCTTTCCTCACAGCCACGGTCTTATTCGGTGAATAATGACAATCTAAGAAACGTCAGTCGTTCTTAAAAATAAGAAAAGAACAACAGTTTTGATCTTTTGTTTCATAGACAAAAATGTCTTAATTCGTTAAAATTTCCTACTTCACCACCACCAGCTTGTACATTTTTAAATGATCAATTAATACTGCAATACCAAAAACTGCGATATTTTAGACTAGGTGATAATAAAGTGAAAAATTCCAGCTTCTGAGTGGCGCAACCAAAAAGTCAGAGATCATAAATTCAAATCCTGAGGATACCAAAACCTTCCATGGCTGGGAGATGTACCCTCTGGGTGGGGGGGTGGCTACACTCTCTCCCCTATCAATCACGGTGACACTAACCAATCATGAGCGTCGGAGAGCTCGTACATGCAGGACGAGGTGGATAGCACTTTTTCCAGAGTGTGTTACGCTGCCCTGTGATGCAGCATGAGCAGCAATTTAAAAATTAAAAAAAAAAAAAGATGGGTGGCTGGCATCATGTGATTTGAATTGTGTTAGCATTAGCCTTCTCCCTTCTGGGTTGGCAGTTGTCATACATGGTCAGCGGGGGAGACCTGACTGATGGGTGGGAATTGGCAAAGACTAAATTAGGGAGAAAATTCGCCCCAAATAAATACTCTGAAAATGTAAAACCCCAACACCTCTCTCTCTCTCTCTCTCTCTCTCTCATATATATATATATATATATATATATATATATATATATATATATATATATGAGAAGAGTTCAGATGCAAAACCCTCTAAACGCCATCTCCGTGAAAAATGAGTTAAGGATGTTGTGTGAATCCTGGTTACATCTAGTATATGTAAATGAAATATTTTTGTAAAAAAATAAAATAAAAACCACTCCCCGTCTTGTCTAAAAAATCGGTTTAATATCAAACCCCTCTAAACGCCGCTTCGATTTAGCAACAAAAGCCTCTATATTCAACAACCAATCAGAACGTCACTTGGACTCACGTGCTTTAACGCTAGTAAACAAAGTCTCATCAAGGAAGCTGCAACTTTATTCAGAGGGAGATTTCGCGAAATGCCAGATAATGCCAACATGGATTACGATGGCATGGATGAACCTGTCCTCCAGACAGTGAATGGGCGGAGAAAACGTCTCGTTGTTGAAAATCATGTTTGCTATAAAGCGAAAATGAACCGATATAGTGGCGAAAATACTGAAAATGGAATAGCCTGCAATCACAACAGGTTGATGTGCGCTGCGGCAAGCTTAACTCAGAACAACCTGGCATACTTTAAAAATCAGCTATACACATCTAAAGTTGAACAGGACGCTATACTTCTGTCCCACTTGGAGATTATGCCGGTTCAACGGAGGAGGGAACAAGTTGATGATGAAGACAAGAGACGGCAGAGAGACGTGACCATCAAATACTCCGTTCTGAAGGAAGATAAAACAAGGGTTCCTGAGAGGTGTTGGTATTATTAGGTATTACCTAAAAATATGGTGCAATTTGCTCATGATCATAGGTCCCATATTAAATTAGCTATGAGTGAGCCAACCACACCACCATCACAACCACCCCATATGTGTGGTATCATAATTTTCAATATTTTCAATTGTATCTTTGGTGGTTTTGTAACATTTACCTATGTCTGTAAGGAAAAAATGGATTTAGAGGTTTTTGCACACAAACCACATATGGATTTAGCTGGGTTTGACGCTAAATAAAAAAATAATTGCTAAAAAATAGTAATTTGGCTGAAGTAACATTTGTGAGATTAACATATATTTTTCACTAACTAATAACCTTGTGATTTCAAATAAAACTAGCTTTCTATACTTAAATATGAAGGCCTGATAAAAAATGGCCTTTTTCTCAAAAAGTGGTCAAATGGATTTAGGGAGTTTTGCATCTGAACTCTTCATATATATATATATATATATATATATATATATATACATACATACATACACACACACACACATATATACATATTAGTGCTGTCAAGCGATTAAAATATTTAATCGCGATTAATGTCGTAACTGTCATAGTTAACTCGCAATTAATCGCAATTTAATCGCACATTTTTGTCACATGAAAAACCATTGTAATTCTCTTATCAGCATAAAAAAGTGAATGGGCTTGCTTTGTACCACTGTTTTTTTTTTTTATTGCAGAGCATAACACGTCTTGTCACAGCCACTGCAAAGTCGGGCTGGAGCCGCCGATGGGAAAATGAAACCTAAGCCGAGCACCGTGGCTCTTCGTCCCGAGGCACGGGGCTAGCGTGCCCTGCCCGCGCTGGCTCTTTGGGGGGAGGGCAGAGGACTCTGGCTGTGCGGGGCGTGGCATTACAGTCTAGCTGCTATTGTTTTTCTAAGCAAAGTCTCTGTTCCAAGTTCCTGGCAGTTTCAAAAGCTTATGAAAAACCTACATCATGTCACAGAGCGTTAATCTCGCGATAAAAAAATTATCGCCGTTAAAATTGAGTCAAGTTAACGCGATAATAACGCGACATTTTTGACAGCACTAATATTATATATATATATATATATATATATATATATATATATATATACACACACACACACTTATTTAAAACAACTAAACTCATAGAAACATCATAAACACCTACTTGTGTCTAGCAGAGAGGCGAGGAACATGGTGAGAAACTTTGCTAGTGGAGCCATACAGTGACTGACAAATGTGTTTACTTTTCCTGGCTACTCACCCGCAGATGTAAATGTGTGCATTTTCTGTATGTATCTGCCTCCAGACATCATCTTTGTTCTTCTTCAGGAGATGCTGCACATATATCTAAAAAAAATGTATGGCAAAAACAACAAAAATATCATAAGAAGCGAAAGCATGTCTAAAAAGGAAGGACTGCTTTCAGAAGATTTCAACATGGTGCGGTTTCTAATAATTCAGAAACAAAGCCAAAAGCTTAACAGCCAGATGGTTGAGAGAGACAGGATAATCTCAACAGAATTTAAAAAGCAACTTGCCGTAAATGTAATCTCCAATATGTTGGCTCTAGTACTAGAGTTTAAAGTACGTTTTCGCAACCATAAATCCAATATGAAAAACAACAAAAAAACATGCAAAGTAGCCAAACATTTTAATCAGTCTCCTCATAATTTGAATGATTTTGAATTCATTTGTATAGAAACAATAGTTAACGCTGTTCAAGATAGCTTAGACAACGTGCTTCTAAATAGGGAAGCATACTGGATGTCGCAGTTGTTTACTTTAGCCCTTTATGGGTTAAACAAGCGAAAAGAATATAAATCTAAAAATCGCATTTTTTTAACAATACTTAATTATTAAATTATGGAATTAATAGTTTTTTTTTGTCTTTGTGGGCGGCACAGTGGTGTAGTGGTTAGCGCTGTCGCCTCACAGCAAGAAGGTCCGGGTTCGAGCCCTGTGGCCGGCGAGGGCCTTTCTGTGCGGAGTTTGCATGTTCTCCCCGTGTCCGCGTGGGTTTCCTCCGGGTGCTCCGGTTTCCCCCACAGTCCAAAGACATGCAGGTTAGGTTAACTGGTGACTCTAAATTGACCGTAGGTGTGAATGTGAGTGTGAATGGTTGTCTGTGTCTATGTGTCAGCCCTGTGATGACCTGGCGACTTGTCCAGGGTGTACCCCGCCTTTCGCCCGTAGTCAGCTGGGATAGGCTCCAGCTTGCCTGCGACCCTGTAGAACAGGATAAAGCGGCTAGAGATAATGAGATGAGATTTTTGTCTTTGTCCTTTATTTAAAATTTTAAAAAGTATTCACTACTTTGTATATATAAGACCACGCCCATAGCACTATGTAATTTTTTACGACACTGAAGAAGGCCGAAACGTTTGTCGAGAATAAATGTTCAAAAGTTGGGTGTCAGAGTGAAATTTTTCTATTCCCCATTTTATCTATGTATGTACGTACAGTTGTGCTCAAAATAATAGCAGTGTCTTTAAAAAGGCGAGTAAATGTCAAAATTCTTCAAATAAATTGTACTTTAATGAACACAAATGCATTGGGCATACTGCACATTCTATTTCAAAGCAAGAAAATTGGAAAAAGTAATTACATTTCATAATATTTCACAGAAAGTCAAGAAATGTAATGTTCAAAAAAATAGCAGTGTTGACATCTTTCTTTGGAAACTCAAAAATGTACCATACAAACTAAGAAATTCTTGAAAATTCAACTTTGCTGAGTATCCTAAACTAATATTTTGTTGCACAACCATGGTTTCTGATAACTGCTTCGCATCCGTGGTGCATGGAGTCGACCAACTTCTGGCAACGGTCAACAGGTATTGCAGCCCAGGTCAATTGTACTACGTTCCACAATTCCTCTGCATTTCTTGCTTTTGCCTCATGAACAGCATTTTTTATGTCAGCCCACAAGTTTTCTATGGGATTGAGGTCCGGGGATTGTGCTGGCCACTCCATTAGTTGGATGCTGTTTGTCTGGAACTATGATTTTGCTCGCTTGCTGGTGTGTTTGGGGTCATTGTCTTGTTGAAACACACACTTCAAAGGCATTTCCTCTTCAGCATATGGCTAGACCCCGAAGCCGCCGCCAGGCGCCACTAAAACCGCCATTTAGAATTTGAGCCGCCGCCAGCCAATAATTTTGTAAGCCAATTTGAGCTGCTATCTAATAAAATTTGGCTGAGCCACTAAGAATTGTGTACATCAAATAATGGGTTTATCCACATCATGAGCTACAAGAAAAGTGACACAAACATGATCAACTGTACACACTAGTAGTAACACAATAGAGACGTATAGGCATACACTGTAGAGATTTAGAACTGATATCACAGCACAGAGAGCCACCACAAGCTTGCCGTTGTGACTACCTGTCTGGCTTCCCGCCCCTCACACCGTTACCACGATACACTGGGGAACCCGGGAACCCACCCAGAGCATCAATCGACTCCGATATCGACGAGATGGCTGCATTCTTTGCCGCTGCTGAGGGAAAGTGTAAAGGTATTTTTTGTTTGTTTCACATACTTCGAGATTGATAAAAAAAAAAAAGTACTCCACCACTCTACTTTCATCATAGTAAGATAGCTGCCAGTCCTTCACTGGTCATTGCTAGTGAGAGTAGATAGCTAGATGCCTTCCTCGAACAATCCAGATTAGCTTATTATTAGCATTGAACTACAATCTTGCTAGATTTATATTTACAATGAAGTAAGAGACCAGGGGACCTGTGGTAATTTGCTATTTATTCCCCCCATTTGTTTGATCCGTTCGCCTGGATATATGCCACACAGTGACGTCCAGTATCAGCCATTTGTAGCCATAAACATTTTGGTGGCTGCAGCAGCCATTAAGGTTTTGGCTGAGTCAGCTAGCCAGCCAATAATTTCATCAGCCAGCCATTATCCTGAAAACAAACGGCTTCGGGGTCTACATATGGCAACATGACTTCTTCCAGTATCCTGATGTACTCAAACTGATCCATGATCCCTGGTATGCGGTAAATAGGACCAACACCGTAGTATGAAAAACATCCCCATATCATGATGCTTGCACCACCATGCTTAACAGTCTTCACTGTGTACTGTGGCTTGAATTCTGTGTTTGCAGGACGTCTGACAAACTGTCTGTGACCCTTAGACCCAAAAAGAACAATCTTACTTTCATCTGTCCACAAAATATTACGCCATTTCTTTTCAGGCCAGTCAATGCGTTCTTTGGCAAATTGTAGCCGCTTCAGCACATGTCTTTTCTTTAACAATGGGACTTCTTGCTGGTAGATTGGCTTCACATAGACGTCGTCCGATTGTACCAGTACTCACAGGCAAGTTTAGATCTTCTTTGATCCTCCTGGAGCTGATCATTGGCTGAGCCTTTGCCAGTTTGGTTATTCTCCGATCCATTCGAGAAGTTGTTTTTCTTTTTCTTCCTCGTCTTTCTGGTTTTGGCTGCCATTTTAAAGCGTTTGATATCATTTTAGCTGAACAGCCTATAAGTTTCTGCACTTCTTTGTAGGTTTTCCCCTCTTTTATCCATTTCTTGATTAAAAGCCGCTCTTCATCAGAACAGTGTCTTGAACGACCCATTTTACTTGGTTTTTCAGGACCAATGCAGGACAGCCAGCATATGCAATGTCAGTTGCCTTGATCCTTAAATAAGGACCACCTGTTAGCACCTTTTTTTTTCACAAAATCAATGCCCTCCCTAATTGAACTCACCACTGCTATTTTTTTTAAACACACCCCTTTCAGCTAATCATTCAATTTCACAGAATCAGTAGCATGCACGGCAGGCCTGTTGGGTCTGTTGGTTTTCTATACCCTCCAGAAACTTGCTTGCGGTGTAAAAGTTGAAATTTTAACAAAAACAGTGATTTATCTTGCTACTGTTGAGGGGCTGCTATTATTTTGAACATAACTGTATGTATGGGGGGGGATTGCTGTACCTTGTACTCCTGGTCCCTGGAAAAGGCCACATTGAGCTGCGTCAGTGTTCTCGCCTTTTCAAACGCCTCAAGCTCCTCCTGGTACAAGAAGTCTTCGGCTTTATGACGGCAGCCGAAGTACAGAACGGTCTCTCCCACATCCTTACCTGAGAAAACGTGAAAGAACGGCTTTAGGTAAATTCATACAGGGTGTACCATGAGAAACTGGTTAAGCAACTGCTGAAGGAAGAACAGGAAAAACAAGTGTTGCCAGGCAAAACATACTTCGCCTGGTAGCACTTATGATTAATATGAAGGAAGATATCGCAAAAAACGATTTGGACTTTTTTGGTGATCTTGACCTTGATTTTGACCTTGTGTGAGAACATACTTGGCCAATAAACATGGTTCTGATTATGAGTCTCTGCTGCTCTCAGCCAAACAGAACACCCTGTACTGCACGATTGTTACAGTGTCTGAAATCGCTCCCTACTCACTATATCAGACCTGGGCATTTTACGGCCCGCGGGCCGCATCCGGCCCTTTGGTTCATTCTGACCGGCCCGCGTAAGGTTAATTAGAAATTACAAAATAAACGTATTTTCTAATTTTACCTCATGCATGGACTGAATGTGCATTGCTTTTATTTTGAAGTTGTGTTCAACAAAAACGCAATGCGCGCGACATGAAATCCCACGAAACCTAATCCCGCGATAACTACTTCCGTAATTTGTCCAGACCAACCACAAAGTTGTACGTCATCCTTCAAACAGTCCAGCCAATCACATAGTGTGATGTCACTAGCAGGCGCCGGAGCCCGAGCCGATCTGTAGATCTGATACCTACACCGAATTGAAGTTGTTGCGAGCAGGTCACAAGAAGACTTTAGTCCCCAAAATGACCGCAAAAAGAAGAAAGGTAGATGCCAAATGCAGGGCTTTCAACAAAACATGGACTGCTAAGTATTTATTTACTGAAGTCAGAGATGAAGCCGTGTGTTTAGTTTGCGGAGAGCAGATCGCAGTGTTCAAAGACTACAATTTGAGTCGGCATTACCAAATGAAAAACACCAAATGAGGTGATTAGACTACAAATGTGGGCATCATTATTATAATCTGATGTATCTTGCTTGATACTTGGAGTAGAAAGACAATATTGTGATGTCTTTATTGTGTTTTGGGGTGAATGTGACTGGGGGGAAAAAAAAGGTACAAACGTTCACATTTTGTTAACCACTGTTTTGGGAAATTTGACTGAATAAATGACATTTTTTGTAAGGCAACCTCGTTTTTTCCATACTCTTACCAGTCTTAGCAGCTTGTAAAAACAATGTTATTTACTGCTTTATATAAAGAAATACAATTGATATTATGCAGAATTTAGTTCAGCCTTTTGGTCCGGCCCTCCACAAAATTTTCTGTTTTTCATGTGGCCCCATGGAAAAAATAATTGCCCACCCCTGCACTATATAGTAGGGACACCATTTTGTAGTGCTGTCCAAAACCTTAGTGAGGATTATTTACACCCTATATAGTGCACTCAAAGTATCCCACAGTGCATCATGAAAAGCAGTGTACAACGATGGTCACTAACCAAAGCAATATATCCCATCATGCATTGTGGTCGTGCTGAAAGAAATCAAATTAAAAGTCTCAAATTTGATTTAATAAAAGGCAGCGGCAAAGAAGAAAGTATTCAGCCTTGATTTAAAAAAACTCAAAGATGCAGGTACTTTGTATTGATTAATGTGGGAAATACGCTCAGTATAATATGGATTTATCACAAAAATACATGCATGTATTTATTTTGAAAACCCACCAGCCGACTGATATGGCACGTTTTAATTGTGCGACAGTAGTGACGTAAACACCAGCGTGATAGGCTAGTGTCCGAAAGTGTGCGCGCGTGTGTGTGTGTGTGGGGGGGGGTTTACACAGGGTTACACTCTTACAGCAAAAGGACACTGTATACGAGGCAATAGCCACAAAACCCTTGACCGGACAGCCTTCAAAATGTTGGAGGTTCTATTTGAGACCAATGCCCATCTACCCTGACAGTTTCATGAAGATTGGTCCGGCTGTTTTCCCGTAATATCATTTACAATATTAATTTACAAAATTAGAATCTATTCAACCAGTTACCGAAGTAGACTCCAAAAATATTGGAATGGTAACGCCAATACTTATGTTTTTGCTATACACTGAAGACAGTGGTGCAGTAGTTAGTACTGTCGCCTCACAGCAAGAAGGCTCTGGGTTCAACTCTCGCAGCAAATGCCTGCATGGGTTTCCTCCGGGTTCTCTAGTTTTCTCCCACAGTCCAAAGACATGTGGATTTTGTCAGCTGGCTACTCTAAATTGCCCGGAGATGTGAACTGGCATCCTGCCCAGGGTGTCCCCTGCCTCTCACCCGAAGTCAGCAGGGATTGGCTCCTGCTTCCCCTGTGACCCTGACGAATAAGCAGTATAGATAAATGGATGGATGAATGGATGGATGGATACACTGAAGACATGCCAGTTTGAAAGTAAAAAGCTGAATAGACAACTGATCAGAATTTTCTTTGTCATTTTCTGATATTTACTTAGCTATGCTAAATAACTTAGTTTGAACCCACCAATTTTTCCAGTGATCAAAAATTTTGGAACACGTGACTAACAGGTTTTTTTTTTTTTTTAATCATCCAGGGATGACCTGTTAAATTGACTCTTTAAACCATTAACAGTTCTGAACATCTACTCTTGGACTCTAAAGCCCTGGGTTTTGCCTCTAAAGATTGCATTTGTTGGTAAAACAGATAAACCAACATGAAGACCAGAGAGTTGTGGGGGTGGGGGGACTGGGCTCCACTGCACAAGGATTGGGCATAGCCAATACAGCAATTTGGAATATCCTGAAAAAGAAAGCAACCACTGATGTACTAACAACCAGACGTCAAACAGGTTGGCTGAGGAAAACAATGGCAGTTAATGACAAAACATTGTGAGAACTGAAGAATAACCCTAAAATAACAGTCGGTGACATCACTAAGAACCTCCATAGCACACGGCTAAAGGCACCACAATCCACCATTCAAAGAAGACTTGAAGAGCAGAAATATAGACGTAAGAAATGGAAGGCCACAGTGAAATTCACAAAAGTTCTGGAACAAAGATTAACCTATACTAAAGTGATGGAAAGGCCAAAGTATGCAGAAAGAAAGGATCTGTTTATGAACCAAAACGTATAAGCTCATTGGTCAAGAATGGTGGCGGTAGTGTCATAGCGAGGGTTTGCATGGCTGCACTGCAAAAAATAGGTACCCATAGGGTACCTGTAGCTACTGCTTATAAATTATAAATAAATAAATAACCCTTTAATTTGACCTACTCAGGGGCGTCGTGGCTCAGGTGGATAAGGCGCCATACCATAAATCCGGGGACCCGGGTTCGATTCCAGCCCGAGGTAATTTCCTGATCCCTCCCCGTCTCTCTCTCCCGCTCATTTCCTGTCTCTACACTGTCCTATCCAATAATAAAAAGGTGAAAAAAGCCAAAAAAAAAAATCTTTAAAAATAAATAAATAAATACCACTTACTTGATATCGAATCAGTAGCCTTGGCGAACCACGAGGTGAATTTCGCTTATCCTTTTTATCTGCCGATTATCTTCTGATACTACGAAGTTATAACGAGGTTTTTCTTATTTTGTTTCTGGTTCTAATTGGTTCCGAAGTTTATCAAGAAGTAGAACGGGTAATCGAACTTGATCAGGATAAGTGCTGATTGGTTACGAAGTTTCGCTATTGTTACACTCATTCTTACATTCCTATACTTGTTCTTGTGTACCTTTGATAATGCAAGATCAACAGTTCGTATCGCGAGATCACAATTCGCTGTTCTGGTAATTGTTACACTCATTCTTACAACACGAGGACATGGTGGCTTTGCCTCTATGAAGCGAAAAACTGAATTTGAGGAGAAAATTACTTAATACTTGTGAAATTATCTTGCTGCATGGACAGACAATTTTACTTGACAAGACATCTTGGAATAACTTGGTTACAATCTAGAGCTAGGTTTAATAATCTCAGAGTTGGGGTCTTGTATTCTTCTAATAGGAAAATGCTAAATTGTTTCAACTATATTCAAGATATTCCAACTTGCTGTCATTTTTTGCAGTGTGCTTCAGGAATAGGCTCACTTTATTGATGCAATATATGATGGTAGCAGCAGGATGAAATCAGAAGTCTGCAGAAACATTGTCTTCCAGTTTAAATCCAATCGAATTAGGAGGAACTTCAACATGCAGCAAAAACAATGACCTAAAAACACACTGCCAACACGACAAAGGACGTCATCAGAGAACAAAAGGGGAAGGTTTTAGATTGAAGGTCATTCGCCAGACCGTAACCCAATTGAACTGGCATTTCACCTCCTGAAAAGGAGACTAAAGGGAGGACCTGCCCAAAACAAACAAATGAAAGAAGCTGTGCTACGAGCCTACTGGAAAAGCATCAGTTATTGCACGAATGGCATCTGCAACCAAATACATATACATGTTATTTACCAGCTGGGAGGTCCGTATCGTGAAATACCGTGACAGAGGTCTTGAAAGTACTGAGCGAGGCCCTCTGGGCTGAGGTCAGTATTCGAGGCCGAGGTCACGGTATTTCACCATACGGACCGACCTTAAGCTGGTAAATAATACATTTATTTTTTTCTTTACCAAATTCTAACAGAAAACGAGAGCGCTCGCAAGGGAAAACCGAGCCGAGCCGCCATTTTGAATCCTCATTCACGGCTGTAATGCAAACTGCTTCCTCCTCAGTATACAAGTGCACTTCCATGGCAGGAAAACAACTACATTTTGCCACCTATGTAGTCCCCTATTTATACAAAACTGAGTCATTCAGGATTCAGCCATGTTTTTGCTCGGCGTTAGCAAGTTAGAGAGGTTTTTAGCTTTCTCCCGAAACGTTCTCTTTTATTTCTTCTTCCTCAGGGTAGTAAAACTCGCTTTCACTGTGAACACTGTCATTATCGCTGTCCATGATGTAAAATTGATGCTATTTTCCTGAGAAATGCTGGCAAAAATTGATAAGATTTTTGATAATCTTATAAATAAATCTTAGTTAAAAAAAAAAAGATAAATGTTGACAAAAAATGCTACCATGTTGTTGTGAACGAGCGAGTCGCCAGAGGTCCGTATCACAGGATACGGACCCGCTCGTCAGCCAATGAGAGCGCAGGATTTGATGGAAACTGCACCGTGGTAAAATGGTCTGTTCCAATACTTATGCTCACCTAAAGTTTGATCTGTTTGCCACCAAACGGGCCATGCTCAGTGTTATTTAACACTTCTAGATGTAAAGATCAGGAAATGAAAGCTGACATTCTGATCTATAGTCTTGTTCATCTTTTGATCTCAAACCCAAATGTCTTCAGTTTATAGCAAAAACAAAAGAATTTGCCTTGCTGTTCCAGTACTTTCAGAAAGGACTGTAAATAAAATAATGCATAACACAGTGTTTGATTTTTCAATACTGTTTGAAAGGCCATGGAGCAGCTGCAGTGTCTACCTTGCTCTTTAAGCCAGGTGCGCTCCTGAATGAAGCCCATGAATGGCGCGATGCCCGTGCCGGGACCGATCATGATGACCGGGTTGCTGGCTTTGAAGGGCAGCCGGAATTGGGACTTGCGGATGTACATGGGCACAGTGGCCTTATACCCGTTGTCAGTGGGCAATTTGGCCTTAAGCCAGTTGGTCGCAACACCCCTGTTGATGCGGTTTGTCTTAGTCTTGTACTCCACCACCACGGCACAGATGTGAATGCTGTTGGGATGAACCTGTCACAAGAGGGTGCTGTTTAGCAACACATACACACGACAGCATAAAGAAAAGGAGATGGAGGCAGTAGAGAGGCACCTTGGAGGAGGATGCAATGGAGTAATAACGAGCCTGCAAGCGAGGCAGAAGTTCACACAGGTGGTCAATGGGTGGCCGTAGGGATGGCAGATCTTCCAGGATGGCCAAAATATTCCGACACGTGTCCAAGACCCAGGTCTGGTACAGTGACTAATAAAGAAAAGGGAAATGTGAATAATGCAACGAAGGTAAAAATAATCTAAACTAACAATTGATGTATTGATTTTTTTTTTTTAAATAACTGAAGCGAGACGCAACCTCTCTTTGGATGTAGAAAGAGCATTAAAGGAGAACTGAAGGCAAATTCATCTCATTCTCATTATCTCTAGCCGCTTTATCCTGTTCTACAGGGTCGCAGGCAAGCTGGAGCCTATCCCAGCTGACTACGGGCGAAAGGCGGGGTACACCCTGGACAAGTCGCCAGGTCATCACAGGGCTGACACATAGACACAGACAACCATTCACACTCACATTCACACCTACGGTCAATTTAGAGTCACCAGTTAACCTAACCTGCATGTCTTTGGACTGTGGGGGAAACCGGAGCACCCGGAGGAAACCCACGCAGACACGGGGAGAACACGCAAACTCCACACAGAAAGGCCCTCGCCGGCCACGGGGCTCGAACCCGGACCTTCTTGCTGTGAGGCGACTGCGCTAACCACTACACCACCGTGCCACCCCGAAGGCAAATTTATCATCAAAAATTCTATTTCTCATTTTATTAAATATACGAATGCATTTTTGATCGCTATTTTGTCGCTGCTATAGCAAGTTATGAGTGTTTGAAATATGCTATGGAATATATCCGTCCATGTGTCAAAGCAATGGCCGTCAACGAGATTCATTGAGACCTGTGCGAGACATCGGAGAACGGAAGTAAAACGTACAGCGGAAAACAAAGTGACCGACATCTGCCAACGTTGTCAAAAGACACACGCGCTCTCTTTCGATGCTGACGTAATCGAGCCGGAAGTTTTGTTTGTTTTGATAGCGATCAGGAAAGTTTGAAAAAAAAAACGAGGCAGTAATCGTCATTTAAACTCGTTTTTGTGCAATATTTCGTTTGGAAAACAGTTTTCAAAATGGCAGCGCTGACGCTTCACATTTCCAAGTCTCGTAAAGATCGCGCGGATAAGCGACGCCTGTCGTGGACCAAACGAACTAAATTCAACATGGCTAAAAACTGAATAGGACGATAAGTATAATATTTACTTGCAATTAGTTGCCAATACGAGTCAAGATATAACGTTACTAAAACCGAAAACGTAATTGAATAACACGTTAATTAAGAAATAAAGCAAGTTTAAAAATGACTTCAGTTCCCCTTTAAGTGCATAGCTACAAATAACTGGTGACCCCGAAGAAAGACTAATGCCATGTACACACGTAGCCGGGTATTTTTAAAACCGAACATTTTCCCCCCCTCCGTTTATAAAAATGTTTTATCCACACCACCTCGTCTTCGAAAAAAATCCCTTCCACACATAACCGAACATCTGCGTTTTCAATCACATTCATAAGCATTCCAAACCTGTAGATGGCTATTTCCCCAAATCCTACCCCCTAATCACATCGCCTGTGCTCTTGGAGCAGTAGTTGGGCTTCTAAAATTAAACATGTAAATAGCACCTGCACAATAATTAACGCTTTCAAGGCACTACTCCGATCCATTACTCTTTAGCTAGCCGCACACTACGCCGATTTTCAGCGTACCGAGCCAACTGAAGTCGCGAGTCAGGCGTAAAGACTAGTTTTCGATGGTACCGACTCATCTCACAGCCGATTCGAAAAACTAATCGGGAGCCAGACTGATCGGCGAGAGTCGCTAGCAATAGCCAATCATATCTTTCGCATATAACACGTGACATCATTAAACACAATTTCTAGCGCGAGAAATACGTGTTGGTAGCACCTAATGCAGGTATATACTGTAATTCCATAGACTGAAGCTTTATCCATAGACACAGTGGGCTGGAAAGCCACTCTGCTCTAGTTGTGTGGCTGAATTCCAAATCGCTTTAACTCCCCTATATAAGTGCACTATTTAAGGTTGGGAATAATAGCTCATGCAGCCTAGATAGTGCGCTACATATTCCGTGTTGTGTCATTTGTAATTCAGCCTGTAGCATCTTCAAGTGTTGGATTTAACAGTAACTATATCCAACAGCCAATCACAAAGCTATTAAGTTGTCACGTGTCGCTTCAATCGCGACTGCACTCGTCAACAGTCGGGGGATATGTGCGTGCCCTGTCGGGAGTCGGCTCTGAAATGGGTCGGTTCGGTACCGCGTGGATCGCCGTGGTGTGCGGCTAGCTTAAGTCCATGCTTAATCTGGATTCTGCAGTAAACAAAGGTCGCACGTTTGACGTCAGGGCAGATTTGTTGTCGTTTTTTTGGCGCAGATTGTGACGTTCTAAAACGCAAAACTCCGGTTATCTCTGTTTACACGAAAAGGCATACACGGAGTTTTCAAAAATCTTCACTTTGCCCGGAGTTTTTTTAAATATTCGTTTTTGATGTGTTTTCATGTGGATGACAGGCCAAAACGTAGAAAAATATCTTCGATTTAGCAGATACCCGGCTACGTGTGGACGGGGTCTTAATGTTTGATCATAACCTTTTGCATCTACTACTGCTGCTATAAACCTAGGTACCTTTACAGCTCATCAGTGCTTGGCCCACCATTTTATAGTACTAGCTAAATTCATAGCTTAAAACCTGTCCTATGATTTTTTATGTCACATTACATTCATGTGTTTCACTGTGACATTTGTTTTCTGGCAAAGCTTTCGCCAAACTTGAACAGTCATGTGAATTAACTTCTGCTGGACATTCTAACAACCAAGTTATTACTTAAGGTCACGTTGAAGCTATATTACTTGATGCAATCATTTAAACTTAATTAAGCTTTGATTTAAACCTAGCAGTTACAATTGGACTCAAGTTCAACAGGTTCGTGGGCAATAAAAGGTTGAAATGCAAACATGCCTTGCCCTCAGCAGATGATGATGCCATCTTGCGCATGTTCTCCTGCTCTTTGGGGTCGGAGGCATACTGGGCGAGCTCATAGAGAACGTTGGTGCGTGGTGGATTGGTGATGTCCAGGTAATGTGTTAGAGCTGTGCGGTATGTTGTGGGGCACGGGAATGGGTGTTTCTTATTGGACTCCTCTGAAAAAGGAAAAAAAAAAAGCAAGTTTTGTTTCCACGCTTCACAACCTTGAAACATACTGTCATGTAAAAACATAGTGTAACACACAATATTTATGGAAGGCTCACCCCCCATCCAAAAAAAAAAAAAAAATTTAAATTACAGATTTCAATGTTACTCTTAATAATGGAATTTAAACATGAATTCAAAAGCATTGAAATATATATTTTGAAATATTATTATTTTGAATTGACTTGTTTGACATTCAAAATAAGTTTATGGTTCAAAGAGTCAAAATTTAAAATTCTTGTCCCAAATTTTCCAGTTACAAATTCAGATTCAATAATTCAGTTTTTCAAATATTCAAACTCTATTCAGATTTTTTTTTTTTTTTTTTGGGGGGGGGGGGGGGGGGGCGACAGATGACCATGAATTTTACAATAGCAGTGTGGAGAATTTATAAAAAAAAAAAAAAAACCAAACAAAACCCCACATCTTGAATTTCAAGGAGGTTAATTCAAAACAAATTAGTTTTTATAAAATAATTTTTATGCTATGAATTTAAAGCTAGACGGCCTTTCGATTTCATAAAATCGGTGAAATTTAGTTCCCTCTGAAATTTGGTCATTGTGACTATATGTTTATTTCTGTGATCTCACAAAATATCAGGCCATTCCGTGGCTGCGAAGTTATTTAATTTGAGAGGATTCGCGAGCAAATAATGTGCATGAAATAGCTCACTTCATGCAGTCAAGCAGACAGAGGAAGTCCGTGTGCGCATGCGCGGGTTTACCTTTGACCGTGCACTGACAGCTCCATCATTCTGTCGCTAAACGAACAGCTGATCACACCGAGGTGCTCGCTGACCGCCGATATTTATTACAACCCCGATTCCAAAAAAGTTGGGACAAAGTACAAATTGTAAATAAAAACGGAATGCAATGATGTGGAAGTTTCAAAATTCCATATTTTATTCAGAATAGAACATAGATGACATATCAAATGTTTAAACTGAGAAAATGTATCATTTAAAGAGAAAAATTAGGTGATTTTAAATTTCATGACAACAACACATCTCAAAAAAGTTGGGACAAGGCCATGTTTCCCACTGTGAGACATCCCCTTTTCTCTTTACAACAGTCTGTAAACATCTGGGGACTGAGGAGACAAGTTGCTCAAGTTTAGGGATAGGAATGTTAACCCATTCTTGTCTAATGTAGGATTCTAGTTGCTCAACTGTCTTAGGTCTTTTTTGTCGTATCTTCCGTTTTATGATGCGCCAAATGTTTTCTATGGGTGAAAGATCTGGACTGCAGGCTGGCCAGTTCAGTACCCGGACCCTTCTTCTACGCAGCCATGATGCTGTAATTGATGCAGTATGTGGTTTGGCATCGTCATGTTGGAAAATGCAAGGTCTTCCCTGAAAGAGACGTCGTCTGGATGGGAGCATATGTTGCTCTAGAACCTGGATATACCTTTCAGCATTGATGGTGTCTTTCCAGATGTGTAAGCTGCCCATGCCACACGCACTAATGCAACCCCATAGCATCAGAGATGCAGGCTTCTGAACTGAGCGCTGATGATAACTTGGGTCGTCCTTCTCCTCTTTAGTCCGAATGACACGGCGTCCCTGATTTCCATAAAGAACTTCAAATTTTGATTCGTCTGACCACAGAACAGTTTTCCACTTTGCCACAGTCCATTTTAAATGAGCCTTGGCCCAGAGAAGACGTCTGCGCTTCTGGATCGTGTTTAGATACGGCTTCTTCTTTGAACTATAGAGTTTTAGCTGGCAACGGCGGATGCCACGGTGAATTGTGTTCACAGATAATGTTCTCTGGAAATATTCCTGAGCCCATTTTGTGATTTCCAATACAGAAGCATGCCTGTATGTGATGCAGTGCCGTCTAAGGGCCCGAAGATCACGGGCACCCAGTATGGTTTTCCGGCCTTGACCCTTACGCACAGAGATTCTTCCAGATTCTCTAAATCTTTTGATGATATTATGCACTGTAGATGATATGTTCAAACTCTTTGCAATTTTACACTGTCGAACTCCTTTCTCATATTGCGCCACTATTTGTTGGCGCAGAATTAGGGGGATTGGTGATCCTCTTCCCATCTTTACTTCTGAGAGCTGCTGCCACTCCAAGATGCTCTTTTTATACCCAGTCATGTTAATGACCTATTGCCAATTGACCTAATGAGTTGCAATTTGGTCCTCCAGCTGTTCCTTTTTTGTACCTTTAACTTTTCCAGCCTCTTATTGCCCCTGTCCCAACTTTTTTGAGATGTGTTGCTGTCATGAAATTTCAAATGAGCCAATATTTGGCATGAAATTTCAAAATGTCTCACTTTCGACATTTGATACGTTGTCTATGTTCTATTGTGAATACAATATCAGTTTTTGAGATTTGTAAATTATTGCATTCCGTTTTTATTTACAATTTGTACTTTGTCCCAACTTTTTTGGAATCGGGGTTGTAGTTTGGTCCTGCGTTTCCTTTCCATCGTATAAAACGTAACGTCTTTTCTCGCTTTCCAGTCCGTCTTTCACGTTTCATTCGCACACTCACGCCCTCCATTTTTCTCTCTGCTTTCATATTTGTATCCCACAATGCCTTGTGCGAATAGGGAAAGCCCACCACCTCATGCATGACATCGTATCTTGAACTGGGTCATGGTGAAGCAGGAAAAAATAGTGGAGAATTTACGGCCACGTGGCCTTAAATTCGTTAATTGTTCTGTTAAAATAAAATAATAAAATTGCAAGTATGTGATTCGAATTCAGTAGCTTTCGGTCCACTAAACAAAAATAACTGGGTGTCGGGGAAAATTCTTTTTATGACCTAAACTTGAAAAATCTGAAAGGCAGTCTAGCTTTAATGATTTAAAAAATTTTGTTATGAAGAATTCAACAGCTTCATACATTCACATCTTCAGGGTTTTTTTTTCTATCCGTAAATATTCACCACCAGTATTTTTATATATCCAATTCATGCAACCCTTTAGTTCTTCTATCCTTTTCTGTATTTATTTTAATTACTGTATTTGAGTTTCTTTTGTACTTCCTACTAAATATATTCTGTCCATGAAAAAAACCCTTTAATTTTATTATTTAATAACTTTTTTCCTCAATTAGCTCCATACTAAGTGCATGAAAGCTGCTACAAGTATATTGGTCAAAGCAACAAAGGATCAGCTAAACATTTTCTTAATGAAGCACCATGGTCAATCAATCAAACGGCTCAGACTTTTATACAGATAAATGAGTCACGATTCTTAAGGTCAGGGTCATACCGTCAAGGTTGTTCAGTGAGATAATGGTATCAAGGTCTACGCCGAGGACTTCTCCCAGTCTATTTACAATGCTGGAGTCATTGGTAGGATACACAGCCACGTGGTCTCCTGACTCATACCTGGTAAAATGGACAATTATTGCTCTGGCTTAATCTCGATTTTAATTAAGTGTACATAAAGATGCATTGTGTAACGTCAACAGGATCAGCTGGGAGTCATCCCAAGTCCATTCTGCCCGCATCATTTTTTAACTTGTGCCTTAATAATTTTAAATAAATAAATAAATAAATAAAAAGGCCTTAGCTTTACCTTTGTTCAATGTTAATACATCACAATATATAACACAGGCGCATCATAAAACATGAACAATAACACTACGTTCAGACTGCAACCTGAAACGACCCATATCCGATTTGTTGTGAAATCCGATTTTTTTGTTAGGCCGTTCACATTACCAATTATATGAGACTTGTATGCGATCTCCAATATGAACGGAAAACGACCCAAAAGTGTCCCGCATGCGCAAATTGACACGTAATAAGCACATCTACGTAATACGTTAACAAAAAAAAAAGCGCACTCTTCAAGTTTAATGATTTTTTTTGTTTGTTTGTTCGTTTAATTATCTGGTTAGTGTTAAAGTGTGAGGTCTCATGTGTGTTTTTGTTTCTGAACTGAAATGAAAACGTGTAGCCTGGTAACGAGGGTTGACTCCTAAATGTCTCTCCAATTTCTATATAAGTGCACTACATGTTACTAGGAAGTAATGGATTTTTAAACTCTATACAGTGCACTCGAGCTTCAGTAGGCAGTCATTTGGGATACGGCCGCTGTATTACCAAACTCTTAATTCAGGCTTAATAATTTGCACATATTTATTTCGTCATATTAATAAACTTTTTCTACATTTTTATAAATATTTATTTAGATTGTTTATAGCCGGCTGAATTCTGCAACTTCTCTCAGCGCTGGCTCAAGGTGCAGAAACACCAGTGCAGTTTGCTATGGAGATGAGGCGAGACCTGGCGATGTGGTTTTTGTGGCGGCGGCGGAACTCGCACAATAATCTGATTAACAGCAGACTAATGAGACCGAAGGTGTCAAATTACTGGAAATTTCCAGAACAATCTTATAATCTTGTAATACAGGATGGTTTAAGTTATAAATCAGTTATAGAAACTGTTTTATTTAATCAGGCTAACAGATAAACATCCAGGTCCCTACCAAATCCACCATTAGCTTGATCAATTCTCATCTCATCTCATTATCTCTAGCCGCTTTATCCTGTTCTACAGGGTCGCAGGCAAGCTGGAGCCTATCCCAGCTGACTATGGGCGAAAGGCGGGGTACACCCTGGACAAGTCGCCAGGTCATCACAGGGCTGACACATAGACACAGACAACCATTCACACTCACATTCACACCTACGGTCAATTTAGAGTCACCAGTTAACCTAACCTGCATGTCTTTGGACTGTGGGGGAAACCGGAGCACCCGGACGAAACCCACGCGGACACGGGGAGAACATGCAAACTCAGCACAGAAAGGCCCTTGACGGCTGCTGGGTTCGAACCCAGAACCTTCTTGCTGTGAGGCGACCGTGCTAACCACTGCACCACCGTGCCGCCCATTTGATCAATTCTATAAAAGTCTATTTAAATTCTGAAAACTGTACAAATGTTGTTGTTTTTCACCAAAGAGGCGGGATTAGCCAACGCAGAATAGTGACGTTTGTCTCTTGTTGATGACGTGTAGGTCGCATGAATGCGACCTGTCCGGTCAGACTGCAGTCGCATGTGAAAATATCGGATATGCATCGGAATTAGGACCACATATCCAAGCGGCCTGGGTCGCATGTGAAAAAATCGGATCTGTGTCGTTCAGACTGTCAATAACAAATCGGATACAGGTCGCATATGAGCAAAAAAAAAAAATCGGATATGGGTCGTTTCAGGGTGCAGTCTGAACGTAGTCTAAGTCACCATAAAAGCACATTTAATCACTTGTGGTGTCTAAAAGATGTATACTGTGTATAATTACTACATGGTAAGTAGAGCAAAAGTTTAGCAAACTGTTCCCTGATTAAAGCTATAATTAAAGAAGCAACTTCCACTCTGATACCTGATCTTGGACCCGGTGATGTCCAGCTCCAAATGCATCAAGTGTCGGTCACCTCCTTTGTTGAGTTTGCGGTTAACGGTAACGGGAGCAAGGAAGGGGTTCTTCGAATCAAATGGCCTGGAGAAGAAAATAACTGATTTTTAAGTGACTCAAGTACATGCTCTCTGAACGTGGTGCAGTTCATCGCAGATTTGCAACCTTTGGCCTGTTACAGCACAGGACACACCACAAAAACGCACACAAGTAGAGTGATGACGCATTACGTACGGTTTCTGGTTCTCAAAGCTCTTCAAGCGTCCCAGTTCACCGGTGTAGATCTTATTCATGTTCAAGTCCTCGTGGATCTTCAGCTCATACTGGCGGATGCTGTGAGGTGAAGAAAAAAAAAAAAAAAAAAAAGGCGTGCGCGTGAGATTCTT
This sequence comes from Neoarius graeffei, assembly GCF_027579695.1. Lineage (NCBI taxonomy): Eukaryota > Metazoa > Chordata > Actinopteri > Siluriformes > Ariidae > Neoarius > Neoarius graeffei. The sequence continues at coordinate 13,946,319 of NC_083591.1, read as the reverse complement.
GGTCTACGAGTACAGTACATTTTGCAGGCAATAAACTGTATAGTGAAGTCAGGAGAAAGTACCTGGACTCTTCGCCAGTAGGCTCGACCCCGAAGTGTTCACACACAGCTGGCCAGAACTGCTCTCTCCATGACACGAAGTCCTCCTCAAGGCTGCGGAGGAAAATCAAAACACATTTCAGAGACAGGACAGAAAACTCTTCCGGCTAGGTGGTTAGATCATGTCTGAGCAGCTTTTTAAATTCGAGTCTCATGAAGGTAATGAAGAGAATTCCAGCACATTACTGACTGATATTTAAAAGTCTCTGACTCACTTTCCGTCGTCATCTCCCATGCCAAGGTCAAAGATCCTTTGGGCACCGAGCTCGGCTAACCTCTTGTCCACATACTTGCCCATGGCGTTGTAATGCTCATAGGTCTTATTGCCAAGTGCAAACACCTTTAGAGAGAAAGTATCAGGTCAAAAACACTACGTTCACACTGCAAGGCTTAATGCTCAATTCCGATTTTTTTGTGAAATCCGATTTTTTTGTGAGGTCGTTCACATTAACAAATATATGCGACTTGTATGTGATCCTCAGTATGAACGAAAAGCGACGTTCCGCATGCGCATTGCAGGATACGACGACGTCACACGCAGTGAGCATGGCCAGTGTTTACGGAAGTAACCTAAAGTTTCCTGTGTATGACAGTAGCCAGCAGGGTCATTCCGTGCCAACTCACCTAAGGGTCCCCACATCACCGTCTCAGATTTTGCTCAAAAAATTCTATAATCAAGAATCATATGTTTGTACCACACATGCAAAATATTAGCTCCCAATTCATTGTAGTTTTGGAACTACAGGCCTTTGAAATTTTGATGTCAAAATACCACATGACGAAATGGCTCTTTCCCCAACTTCAGAGACCCATAACTTTTTATTGCAGCTATCTAGACAGTTGTGTTTGCAGATTCTTACTGAATGATACCCACTCTTTTCAAATCTGTTGCCACAAAGCCTCTGAAGGACATACGTTTTGCATAATGGGAAGCCAAAAATGACGTTTTGGCCAAAATCACTTAAAATTCATTAAAACTCTAGGGGGCATAGTAGAAATATGAAGCTAGTTAGATTTTTTTCCTCACTACATAGTATTTGTAGGGTTGTTATCTGTTCACAGAAACATATTTTGCCATGAAATTTCAATTCCTGAATTAAAAAATTTTTTTTTAACATCTTACGTCCTTTCCGAGGGGGCTAAAATAGGGCATTTTTGCCATCTTATTTGGTCATGTGGCTAGGGGTTTAGGATCTTCTAATTTTTTGTGAAGATGCTCTCATATAAGATGTAACTACTCCCTGATTTTTTTTAACAAACGCCCCTTGCTTCATATTTTAATAATTTGTTTTGTACATGGACAGTTTCATCATTTTTCACTTTTTTCCACATTCAGAACTCTGTAACTCTAAATTGGAAGATTCCTACTAGCAGCTATTTCAGATTTACATACACTGACACACAAATTTTCATATTTTAGTAGTAGTATGCCCAAGAAATTCATATTTTTCTTTCTATTGGGACCTAAAAACAGCTATTTGGCCAAAAATGACAAAAACGCTGGGCAGCTTTTAATAAACAAGGGAATAATGAAGGGGTGTTTTGCACACAAATTAAGGCTTATAAGAACCTAATCTAGGCATACACATTTCCTGAACAACTTTTTCTGTATTGTATATTATTTTTTGCAATTAGAAAATTTTAGGTATAATTGCAATTTTTGTTGAATATCCTTGGAAAATATAGAAAAATAACAACAAAATTCTGGAGTAGTATTTTTAATATACTTCAAGGTTGTGTAAGCACAAAACATTTAGCAATGAGGTTTTATTTACATATTAACACATTCAATGATCCATGATCATGATGTTGAAAAACATCACAAGATTTGTACATAATTTAAAGTCAAATATGGGCATCCGTGATAATGGGTAATTCATTCACAGGCAGTACAGTTTCATGTGATGTGCTAAGACACTCATAAACTGTCATCTAGTAGTACATAAGTTAAAACTTAAGTCTTTCACAAGTTTGAAGTCATCCTCTGTTAGCTGGTATTGGCGTCCCCCACTTTTTATGTTTGGGGCCTCTACCACACAAAGGACATGAAGCAAAGGCACCCAACATTCATCTTTCCTGCTTTGTGGTGGCCATGAGAATGTGTTGCCTCGTCCTTGTCTCATGAAATTGACATACACATCATTTTCTTCTTCATTTCTGGTGACAATATTTCCAATGTACCATTTTCTGTCATAAACACAGGCAATATATTTGCCCGGCTGGTACATATTTGGTGCAGATTGGGACATTTGGCTTGGGGCCTGTAACTGGGACTGTAAAACTGGTGTGGTTTCAGGTCCTATGTCCACTACCGATGATGGTACCACATCAGAAGAAACCCTTCTCATCTCCAGCTGAGTGGGTGCAATTGGGCAGAAGCTGTGATGAGATAGAAAAAGTCACCACATCTTTAATTTATGAGGAAAATAGCCCATTCCCTCCAGAACTTGAAAAATATCAAGTCAACATTTTTGTCATTTTTGGCCAAATAGCTGTTTTTAGGTCCCAATAGAAAGAAAAATATGAATTTCTTGGGCAGACTACTACTAAAATATGAAAATTTGTATGTCAGTGTATGTAAATCTGAAATAGCTGCTAGTAGGAATTTTCCAATGTAGAGTTACAGAGTTCTGAATGTGGAAAAAAAGTGAAAAATGATGAAACTGTCCATGTACAAAACAAATTATTAAAATATGAAGCAAGGCGCGTTTGTTAAAAAAAATCAGGGAGTAGTTACATCTTATATGAGAGCATCTTCACAAAAAACTAGAAGATCCTAAACCCCTAGCCACATTACCAAATAAGATGGCAAAAATGCCCTATTTTAGCCCCCTCGGAAAGGACGTAAGATGTTAAAAAAAATTTTTAAAATTCAGGAATATAATTTTCATCGCAAAATATGTTTCTGTGAACAGATAACAACCCTACAATTACTATGTAATGAGGAAAAAAATCTAACTAGTTTCATATTTCTACTAGGCCCCTTTGAGTTTTAATGAATTTTAAACGATTTTGGCCAAAATGCCATTTTTGGCTTCCTATTATGCAAAAAGTATGTCCTTCAGAGGCTTTCTGGCAACAGATTTGAAAAGAGTGGGTATCATTCAGTAAGAATCTGCACACACAACTTTCTAGATAGCTGCAATAAAAAGTTATGGGTCTCTGAAGTTGGGGAAAGAGCCAATTTCGACATGTGGTGTTTTGACATCAATATTTCAAAGGCCTGTAGTTCCAAAACTACAACATAATTGGGGGCTAATATTTTGCATGTGTGGTACAAACATATGATTCTTGATTAGAGAATTTTTTGAGTAAAATCTGAGACGGTGATGTGGGGGAGTTCCTGAAATTTAGGTGAGTTGGCACGGAATGACCCAGCATGGAGTACCTGGCGATGATGCAGTTGTTGTTGCGACGGAGCCAGAACATGCACAATAGCCTGATGTTAAGGAGGAGGTTGAGAAGGAAGAGGGCAAGGGTTTTGGCTCAGGCGTTCTGCGGGGTAGTGACTGCAACCTCCGTTCAAAGGAACATCAAAGCCATGTTGTTGTAACTTTTTTTGAGAGACCCGCCGCCTACTTCAGCGCCGAATAGTGACGTTTGTGGCTTGTTGATGACGTGTAAGTCGGATGAATGCGACCTGGCGGTTCAGACTGAAGTCGCATATGAAAAGAGCGGATAGGAATCGGAATTAGGACCACATATCCAAACGGCCTGGGTCGGATTTGAAAAAATCGGATCTGAGTCGTTCATATTGTCAATAAAAGATCGGATACAGGTCACATATGGGCGAAAAGATCGGATTTGAGTCACTTCAGCCTGCAGTGTGAACGTAGTGTAATTGGAATTGTTTTGGGTTTTTTTTCTTATATTTGTCATGAACATCATCTTGACTCTTGACACTAGACTCACAAAGAGAATCTTTATAAAACCAGGTTTACACTGCACGAGTTTTTTTTTTTTTTTACATCACAGACAAAAATCCCATGTGATAAATGTGTGCTCGCCAGCAGCCATTTTAGTGCCATCTAAAAAACTACTAATGGCATAGGATTATGCAAAACTCACAAGACGACATAGTCTCATCTCATCTCATTATCTCTAGCCGCTTTATCCTGTTCTACAGGGTCGCAGGCAAGCTGGAGCCTATCCCAGCTGACTACGGGCGAAAGGCGGGGTACACCCTGGACAAGTCGCCAGGTCATCACAGGGCTGACACATAGACACAGACAACCATTCACACTCACATTCACACCTATGGTCAATTTAGAGTCACCAGTTAACCTAACCTGCATGTCTTTGGACTGTCGGGGAAACCGGAGCACTCGGAGGAAACCCACGCGGACACGGAGAGAACATGCAAACTCCACACAGAAAGGCCCTCGCCGGCCACGGGGCTCGAACCCGGACCTTCTTGCTGTGAGGCGACAGCGCTAACCACTACACCACCGTGCCGCCCCGAGACGACATAGCGTTAACTGCAAAACAAACTACACATGCTAATGGACATGAAAAATTCTTATTACCTCAGGCTGACTTTAAAGAATGTTCCTGTTTATGTGCCTGGATCATTCTGACTGATGGTGTAAGCATCATTAGAGCATCTTAACAGTATAATCTGATATGGAGAAGATGTTATCTTATAAAATTCAGCCGAGACTTTACCGGGATCATCTCATACAATATGGCAAGCAACAATCATTTAAAAAAAAAAAATCCTTGAAAATCAAGATGCTAAAAACAGTACTTTAGCACAACGATGGTTTTTGAGGGCATTTTAAAAAGATATTTAACAAAATGGTCACATCTTTTATCAGAAACGCAAAAGCATCGTCACCATCAGGAAATGCTCCAACACATCGTTTAAGGTTGCTTCCTTTCACAAAGTTAATTTGCCATGTCACAAAACAGATGCACAAGCAACAGCTGTAAGGACTAATTTACTGACATGGCAGGAGGAAGAAACCTTGAGAGGAACCATCCTCTTCTAAGTGATACCAGATAGTGCGATTATAAGTCATTACTCATACAGTTGTATACTGTAACGATAAATAGCACGTGCCTCACTAAGAGCCTTGAAAGTATGTTTGGTATAAGCACATTATGATTAAGAGTCCTGGACTAAGCCCAAGACAGCCTTTATGATTACAGCAGCAGTTCTTATTTACAAATCTACAGTATATTGGTGAGATTATTCACTGAAGCAGGGCTGAAACTAGAGCATAGTTAATACAAATCATGCTTGAAAATGAGTAGTGCAAGAACCACCATCAGCCTAAAAAAAAAAAAAAAACTAACTCAACGTCAGTTAAACAGGATCATAGTGACTGCTTTCACCAATTCCATGAACTCCGTTTACGCATAATTCCTTTTTCTTTTCTAGTTAAAACCAGATAAAGGGATGAGCACACATGGTTTGCTCAGAGAGATTGTCATTCCAGTTCAAGGACTGTTTTTACGTTCAGCAGAGCAAGGCGAGTGGGTCAAACACCCAAGCAAACCCTTTGTAATCCGACTTCAATGAGTGCTGCTCATCTCCGGATGCTAATGCATTCTGCTTCGTCTTTAATCTGGTGTGTAATGCTGAGCTGTCTGAAAGCTAAATAAAACACATGGACAAAGCAACAGCTGCCGTTTTATTACCGCTTGCGACACACCGTAACCTTTGTAGACAGCGCCGGTATTAATGCTCAAAGGCCAACTGGAACATTGGGCAGTGAGCCAATGCCGAGCAAGGGTGCCGTGTCCACTTTCCCATTCGCACGCTACTGGAGTCTCATGACAAGGAAGATTTTGCTAGTGCGCTGGCTTGCCCTTTGTATATTTGCAAAGTCACGATATGCTTTAAGAGGCAAGGCAAAGGGAACGGTTTGGGTTAATACACAGCACTTATTCTACTTCCTCAGACACTCATTCTGCTTAGTCACCTAGCTCTTCCTCAGAAACAAAATCTACTTAGTCACCCAAATTGGCTCAGATTTTCCATTTAGTCATAATGCTCCGTGCAGTACATGTTTCCTGTCAGCTTATGAAACGGACATAAAAATCACTGCAAGATCTTATGGACTTCCCGATCTTGGCGCAACTCTCTTCCACATTTTGTGCTTGGTTTACACTTTGTGCGGTTACATAACAGAACAGTATGACTCAACATCAGGGCCCAATTACACTCACTCTGCATCTCGCTGTTCGTGTGTTTCAGTAATACTGTAGGTTACTAAAAGTCAGGGAGTAATGACTAGCCAAATCCTAATTGGTCTGACTCCCTGCTCTTACACACTAATAACAAGAGTGCTCTGAGAGCACAATATCCCCTGCTGGCAGCTATGCCATAACTCTGGTAAAATGCGACTGAATTGAACAAAATTGCAATATGCGCATTACCGACATATAACAAAGAATCCTGTCAAGTTTCATGAAATTCCTCCAAAAACTGAGATTTCAGAAAGTGAGTACCCTTCCCGGGACGGATGGAGGGACGGACATCGCCACGACATAACCCCCCTTCAGGCCTTTCGGCCAGCGGGGGATAAAAATTGGGAAGGAAGTTGATTTCAGAAAGCAAGCACACCTTGATGAAATTACCAAAGTACAAGTTTGTTAATAATCAAGGGCATAACTCTGGTAAAATTCGCCCAAATTAAATGAAATTTCAATATGCGTATAACTATCATATAACAATAGCCTGGGAAATCCCATGCTGCTTTGCACAATCGTTCCGATCTGAAAAGACAGCATGGAAACTATGGTCTAAAGGCTCGCCTGAGTTAGGGAGCCAATCAGAGAGTGGGGAGGGGTGGAAAGACGGTGATGCGTACTACTCGACAAACGGAAGCTTGTAGTTTATTTGGGACTGTTTACGGATCACATTTAACATGGCGGCGAGCGATACGAACCAAACTTTCGATCAAGCTTTAGACACTGTTCTGAATTAGTCTGGTTAACACCAGACCATATCACAAGTGAAATAATTTCGGTGCCATTGTTTTCCTGTTTTTGTTTTGCCTTCTCTTTCTCTTTCCTTCTGTTCTTCGCCGCTCTAACTATGTCACCGGGTACAAATGCCATGATTGGCCATGGGCTACGTATACGCCAAATGATAGACATTCGCAACGTCCAATAAACGGCCGTTGACAATCATAAACCACACCTCCCCTACGAGAAATTCAATAGGCGGATTCCAGACCATATTTCACTTGTGATATGGTCTGGTGTTAACCAGACTAATATAACAAAGCCTTTTGCCAAGTTTGGTGGAATTCCTCCACAAGTTGTGAGAGGAGTTGATTTCAGAAGAACGTACACCCTCATGAAATTGTCAAAAAGTTATTTCATCAAGGGTCAAAACTCTGGGAAAATTTTCACAAACGAAATTAAAATCGCAATATGCGTACGGTATTACCGTCAAATAACAAGGCCTTTTGCCAAGTTTGGTGAAATTCCTCCACAAGTTGTGAGAGGAGTTGATGTCAGAAGGCGAGCACACCTTCAGGAAATTGTCAAAGTACAAGGTTGTTAATCAAGGGCTGTAACTCTGGTAAAATGTGACCGAATTGAACAAAATAACAATATGCGTACTACTGACCTATAACAAGGCCTTTTACCAAGTTTCGTGAAATTCCTCCAAAAATTGTGAGAGGAGTTGATTTCAGAAGGTGAGCACCCGTTCCGGGACGGACGGAAGGAAATCGCCACGACATAATCCCCCTTCGGGCCTTTCAGCCAGCGGGGGATAAAAACACAGAAAATGAGACGAAAGAGAAATCAGTCAGAGACTTGCCGTGAAATTAAGTCCATCCAGGTCAAGATCTCCCTCCTGTAGTAAGTCATAGAAGTCCTGGGCGTTATCTGTAGGATCTCCCTCTCCGTATGTGGCCATGCAAAAGATGGCCAAGGAGTTGTTGATTTCTTTTAAACGAGAAAGTTCATTCTGAAAAGAGAGAGCGAGAGAGAAAGAAAAAGCTTCTAAGAATACTGCACTTTAGAGAGAAATAAGAAAACGGCATTTTAAAATAGCAGCACTAAAATACTCATCACTGATGATAAATAAAGATACTGCAACATTACCATATCATATTCCTCTGGATCAGCTGCCATGCCCTTCATGCCATAACGATGGGCATCTTTAGAGAGTCTGTTGGCAAATTCTTCAGCAGTGCCAGTTTGTGAACCATAAAACACCACGATGTTCTTGCCCTGGTGATTATCAACAGGAAACCGGTCACTCTAATCTTGTGTACTTAATTAGAATAGTAAGAAACTGAGAACACAATATTCAGCATGTTTAAAGTGCATATTCTGAACCCATTTCATGTTTTTTTTTTTTTATATGAAAGTATGTCCCTTTACACACTCATCCAGAAGGGTAATTTTGCACAAGCCCATCTGTCTACAGCAGAAAAAATTAAAATAACAAAACGCGTCTGGAAAAGTCCCAAAGGAGTCTGGAGCCAGATTCGTGACGTTATCTGCGGAAGCGCCAGCAGGCTGTGTGAGCTTTGCACGGTTTCAGTGCACAGCCTGTGTAGGCCAAGCGCTCCCATTTCTCTCTCATTGTCCGGTCTTTTGGGAAACGATGAGTACTAATCCCATCAAGATTGGTGTTGCTACACCCTCCTACGATACATCTGTTAACCATTTTAATAATTACGCGATAACGTTGAAGAAATTTGCAGAAAACCACCAGGTCGTTTTCTCATAAACAAACCAGCGCTGACGTAGGATTCAGAAGGAGGCGTCCTGCACGTGACGTCACGAAAATTAACGTTTGCCGGGAAATCCAAATGCCAAGTTTTTTCACAGGCGGACCAATTCGCCTCAAATGGCTTGATTTAACTGAATTTTTCTGGTATTGCGCAAGGTAAAAAAAATTGCAGAGAATGCAGAATGTTACAGATATTTGACCAAAGTTTAATATAAAATAGGAGAATTACATTGATCTTGCTCCTGAATTTACCCGTGATATGCACTTTAAAGGAGTACGCCACCCCCAAGTGAAATTGAGTCAGTCCCTGCAGTCCCTAGAGTTGGATGAGTGAGCCGAAGCGTTTTGTAGCCGACCCAGCCATTGTCCTGATCTGGAAACGTCCCGGTTAGCTTTAGCTTAGCGTAGTCGCTGTAATCCGGCGTGTCCAGCTAGCATTATCGTTGCAAAAGTGAATCAAATAACTCAAGATTTTTTATAATTATTTCTCATGACCTGTACATTCACATCGAGTACACATATCAATGCAAATTAACACGAAGGGATTTACTAGACCAATTTATATCTGGAACTATTTTCGGCCACAGCACAGGCAAAGCACCGCTGCAGGCGCAAAGACACCACGCAGCACCTGAAAACCCTGGTAACACTGGTGTATTGACGGAAGTTGTGGTGCTGCGTGGTGTCTTTGCGCCTGCAGCGGTGCTTTGCCTGTGCTGTGGCCGAAAATAGTTCCAGATATAAATTGGTCTAGTAAATCCCTTTGTGTTAATTTGCATTG